>NW_028085694.1:1655243-2855243 GCF_014824575.4 Sturnira hondurensis
TATACATTTGTACCTGCAAGTAAATATCAGCAACCTATCTGAGGAGAAAAATGCACATCCACAGCTACTGATGCAGAAGCAATTGGTTTTCCAGCAGGTTCCTATATTTAATCTAAATTCGGCACCAGCTATATTAAATGTAACAAAGAAATGCAACCCAGAAATTATGCCTGGAGCCAAGTCCATTAAAGGTACTTTGGAATAACTAGAGACCAAGCACCTTAAAAGCACCAGAAGCTATTGATACTTAAGAGGGGGGCTGTGAATAATCTCAACTGCTGCATTAGAGGGGACGGAGAGGAAAAAAAAATCAGCCAAATTACGCTTGGTTAATTCAGAGTAACAGATCTGCCCCCAAGTGAATTGGAGGCCTTGAATTAATTCTGTTATGACAAATCAAGATAAACGTTCCCCCTAAATTGCATGCGATTTAATTAATTTTTGAGATCCTCGGGTTTTTTTTTTTCTCCTAGCTAATAGTTCACATGCTCCTGCGCTGTCATTGTGCTTGAGTGGGCAGACTTCAAAGTGATATTAAATAACCAACTATTAGATTTACCTAGCACGTCCTATTGGAAAAGTGCCATTTAATTACCTAGCCTGTTCAATTAAAGGGACAGCATTCTCTGAATATAGCAGCTTGCTGTTGATTACCAGGGAAATGAACTCGCTGTCTGGCGGCGCCTCCCTTGCCCAATGCTACTAAGGCCACCCCCTCCACAAACACACCCTCCACCACCACCAACCACCACCGATCCCCTCTCCCCGGCCCCCCCCCCCCCCACCTCTTGCGGCCGCAGCACACTGCGGCTGCGGGCGCCACGTGAACCACCCGGGAAAGCGAGTGAGGAAAGAAAGCGCGACTGGCTTGCCGGGCTCCCGCCCTGCGCTCGCCCCCTCGCGGGCCGAGGCCGCTGGCCAGCAGGGCGCCTCGACTGAGGCCGTGGGCCGAGCGGCCCCCAGTCCCTGACCGGGTCCAGGTCGTGCGAGAAAAGGATGGCCCAGAACCACCACGGGTGCCTCTGGTGCATTTCCTAGCCCTCCCAGGACCTGGAACCCCACCCGTCATCACTGAACTTCCTCCTCTCGCTGCACTTTCCGAGCCACTTTTTCGGGCCGGATAGGGGTGGAGGAAGGAGGTTTTGAAGCAAAAGAAACGGAGTTTCAGAAGCTACTTGGTGGCGCTCAGATTCAACCGAGGGGTCGAAAGCTGGAAAGAAAAGGGGCAGTTCTACATTCGCCGACTTTTGTAAGGTTTTGGGGGGAGACAGGCGTTGGCCCCTTTAAGATCCACCCTCCCCCTCCTCTCCACCCCCACCCTTGCTTTTCCCTCCCTCTCTTAGAGGCCAATTTTGTTAATTAAATGTTTTGTTTGCGACGCAGCTCTCATTCACTGCGGACACGTCATTCGGAGCAGATCTAAGCCAGAGACCAGATCTCATTAGATAAAGCCCATCAGAACTAAGAAAATGGAGGAGCCACTAATTAATGCTTTTAATTGTGCGGATTCGCTGCAGCAAGGCAGACGCTTTATCTGAAATCTTGGAGGGAGAGGAAGCATAAGCCCAGCTCTGCCCAATGGACACTAGGTCGCCCGGGGGAAAGGGAATAGGGGAAAAGCAGTGATCCCACTACCACTCCCCCAACACACACACCTCTTCTAGTTCTCCTGCAGCATTTTAGCCATAACTAGGTTGCTTTCAAAAAACCACAACCTCCAAATCAGACAATTTAAAAGCCCTTAATAAATCACTGTAGTCCCAGCCAGGCTACACATAAAACCAAAGGGTCCCCTTCACCTGGCTGCCAGACAGCGGATTACTCAGCTCCCCAGTGTGGCCCTCCCATACACTAGAAAGCTCCTCCAACAAGTGTCCTGTGGGCAGATTGGGGAGGAGGAGTACCTGACAAGAAAAGAGAGGTGCAGGCCTCCCCATCTTCCTACCCTTTCGGCATCTTGATGGACAGAGGAAACACTGGAGATTTCAGATTCCTTAAATGGGGAGGTGGAGGACTGGTGGGGGTGGGTGTCACCTGCTGATGAGCCCTAAGCAGAATTTGAGGACCTCAAGTTTGGTATTGAGTTAGAACTCATCCCTCTGGGCAGACCTAAGGTTCACAAGATAGCGGCTAGTTCAAGAGCAAGCCTGCCTCTAGTTTTCAAATTCAGAGGAAAAAAGAAAGGAAGGAGAGTAAGGACCCAATTAATTAAGGTTCAGCCTGTATATCCATCCTCCACCGCTCCATTAAGCCACGAGAAAACACCAAATGGGCATTTATATTTGGCCTCAAGTAGAGAAAAAGGAATGGAGAATCCCAGGAACCCACTTGCCTAAACTTGTCCCGAGGGAATGCAAGTGGACCCATCTTCTTTTTAATTAGCGGTAATCAGAAGCGAGGGTTTTTTTGAAGGCCCTTGGAGAAGAGATGAATCTGTACCCTCCACCATGTCTGAACAGCACTGTCAGTTTTTCCACTTCAAACCACCGTCTTTTCTTACCCCAGTTTTCCTTTCCATTTAATTACAAAACTGTCAAAGCTCATGGCACTGCTTGGAAGGAAAACCAGAAAGTATTACACTCATGCTCCTGCTGATTTTCAAACATTTACTCCTAAAAGAACACTTAGTGAAATTAACGCTGCCATCTTAATTTAAAAATAAAAGCCCTCTCCCTTCCTATATTTCTTTTACTTGGCTGATTGAGGATGCCAGGAGAGTGGACATAGATTGCTTTATTGGAAGAACCAAATGTCACTTTACTCCATTTTATACTAATGACATCACTGGAGTGAACATACATATACTCAGTTCTGAAGAGCAGTGGGATTTTTTGCAGGTTTAGACACAGAGTGAGGGAATCACAATGCAGCTAAATGTTGAACAAAATATCTCATCCACTGACTGATTCACCGCCACTGAAAAATGAACAAAATGTTCTTCTAACCACTATAAAGAAAATACCTTAAGAGTAAGAATTTAGATAGAATGCAATTCTTTTTAAAAGTGACCGGTTCTTGAGCACTTCTCTCTGGCGCGCCTCTCTAGTATCAACGGTGTGTGTGTGGTGTTTTTTTTTTTTTTTTAATTACTGGATGTTGAAACAGAACACCTCCTAGAAGCATTCATGTGCATCAGTCTATCAAACCATTTACTCAAATTAAATGTGTAATCCTTCAAATGCCTCCTTTCAAATTAATGAGTTTAAGTAGCTTGAGTTCACCTGAAAAGATCCTATAGGCACCTGACCTCCTGAATTCTTTCCATTAATTGCACTGAAACTTGTTGGAAAAGACTGCTTACACCAGCGTATGAATGTTCCTATACACTGCTTTAAAACGCAAGATTAGTATATTCTATGGTCTCTCTTCCTAAACCTCTTTTGGGAACCAAGGGTAATGATACAAATGACAACAATAAACCCCAAATCTGAACATTCCTCACTAAAAAAAAACGGCAGATTCTACATCACAAACCACACACTAACACTGAGCAGCGCAAGCCTCCAAGTAGCAGTATATGAAAAGCAACATTACTGTCTTTGGGGATTTTCTTTTGTTATTGTTGTTTCACTGTAAAAATTACAAGTCTTTAAAACTGATGAGTAATCAATATTTCTCACAGAGACAGGACACAGAAAGAATAAGTCAGTTTTACACTCTATAAAAAGTTTAAAGGTGTTCATGTAAATAACATAATGAGCCATCACAAGAGCAAATCATCCCTAAGTACTCTTTTAAGCCAATCTTTTGTCTCTGAGTTTCAACGTAGGTCCCTACCTTGTTCTAAGAAAAAAAGCTTAGTAACTCTCACTGAAATGTTTTTAGTAGAGGGTCCAGTTGGGACTGACCACTGAAAATTTTGGTCCTGAGAGTGCCCAACCTTTGCACACCTAGTGGCCCCAGTCCCACCAAACGGACAGTTGTTTTTACTTAGTAAGGCATTTGCTACTAGTCACTAAGAACTAGAAATTTAACACATGCTTCTTGAACCCCTTAAATTCAGCCAACCAGAAGGTTTGAGATGAAGACAATGTACTCTCATAGGAGCCCTGTTCCTTCCCTTAGAACCCTTGGTAACCTTTGGTCTTGCCTTGCTCTATTTGCCCATCTTGGGAAGGACAGCCAAGTCTTACCTAATGTAGTCATTTCTGCAAAGGATCATGCCGCTCTTGGTGTAACAGGACGTGCCGATGTCGCCCAGCTGCGCCTGGCAGCAGGAGCACTTGAGGCACCGGCTATGCCAGTAGCTGTCCATGGCATAGAGCAGAAAGCGGTCCGCAATCTTGCCCCCGCAGCCTGCGCACCGCTTCCAGGAGAGGGAGCCGGCCGTCACCGGGGGCGGCTGTGAGCTGCTGCCCGGATTCACCATGGTCTGCAGAGGGCGGGAAGGGGAAAGGGAGAGAAAGACAAAACATGGGCAATGCATAAGTTAATAACAGAAGCGTGAACTACCTACCGAAGTATTTCCCCCCAGACCCACTGGAAGGAAGCAGCAGGGCAAGGGCGGGAAGGAGGGTGAGGGGGAGAGGGAAGGAGGGAGGCTCGCCGGCAGCAGCCGCCTGTTTACTTTTCTCAAGCTTTGTTCTGGGGCCACGAGCTCCTCTCAACTTTCCAGCGCTCGCTGCTGCTGACAATTTCAGCTTGGGTACTGTCAAAACTCTGAGAGCGAGGCTCTGCGGCGCGCTCCACCCCTCACGGCACCTCCTCCCGGCCCCCCGCCTCCGCCCACTACCCCCGCCTTCAGCAAATGAGGGTCAAACCCACCCACCGCCGCGCCCGGCCCCTCCCCAGCCCAGGCCGAGCCCCGAGGGTGAGCCGAGGGGGAGTGGGGAGGCGGCCCTTGTCGGAGCCACGTTCCCTCCCGAGCTTTGCCCTGGGAAGTACAGCTGCAATTCACAAGTTGGAAATACTTCGGCTTTCTGAAAAGGAAGGAGGGAAGAACCAGAATAGGGGAAACTGCGTGGTGGTGGAAGGGGAGGTGCGGGAACCAGAGGCGGGGGGTTGGGGGGTGCGGTGGGTAAAGTTGCGAAACTGGTTTTTCGTATTTTAAACAGCACCTTTCACATGCCATTGTGGTGACCGCCATCTCCCATTATTGTTCCAAATCTCATTTCATTTTGAAGATCAATGAGTGTTTTCTCTGGGTTTTCAGGACACAGGCAAGAATAATAGATCATTGAACTTTAGGATGCCTGTTAACTTCCTATATAAACACTCTCCACTTTGGTCTCACTAATCTGCCCTTGATCAGCAATTTAAATGCTAAAGCTTTGTTCCTCCAAAATGCGGGGGGAGGGGGGGCGCAGTTTACAGATATGTATGTGAAAAGCCACTATGAAAAAATGCACAATTCGAGCCAGTCCTGCTGTCACCAAAACTGCTTTTAAACATTCCCCACTCCTAATGAATGTCATAAGGGAAGCAACTGGGGTATAATATAGGAATCAATTTATAAAGCTTAGCCTAAACCGATTAATTTGTTGCCTCCAATGCGGAGTCCAATAAAGTCCTAGTGTTCCTCCAGTCACTTATTCTATAAAAAGATCAAGTTATTTACTGCCAATTAAGCAGCCTGTTTTGTCTTTGTCCTCTGTAAGCCGAGAGTGTGGGCTCCCCCCGAGGCTCCCAGCTATCTGCTCAAGACATTCAGCTGATACCTCAGAAGGAAGAGGGTGAACTTTGCCTGTCCCCGGCCCAACTTCACTGCTGGGGGAAAAAAAAACCCGAAGGGAATGAAACGAAACAAGGACTCGGGCTCCTTAAATAGGCCGATTTTAAACACATTTCCTCCGAAAGAGTCCCGGAACGTGTGTCCAGAGACCGCACAATAAACCAGAATAAGAACTGCACCAATTAAGCTGTAACAAAACCCTGAGACTTTGGAAACAAGACCACTCTAAAACCCATTAGCATTGCATTTACCCGAATGCATCATACCTTTATGTAAATTGATTTATCTGATGCATTTACTCGAGGAATTGCTTTTTGTTACAATTTCAGCCCTAACCCAAATGAATCTGCATTTCCTGCCCTCGGTCTTTAAACTGTTTCCCCCAACGTTTTAATCGCTCCGAATTCCTTTTTAAAAGGGAAGAGGGAGGGAGGAGATTCCAAGCTCTTCCCCGCCCCCATCTTTGGTGAGAGGTAAATATATATGTATATTTTTTTGAAAAGGAAACATTACACTGAGAAAAGCATCCAGTAACCCCATTAGCTAAAGCTCTTAAGGACAAGCAATACCTTAATGCTGATTAAATCTAAAAGAGATGAATCAAGAGGACTGACCAGAAACTGACTCCCCTGATAACTAAGGACGGGCCCTCATCAAGTTTCATTTAGAGTTGGAAAAAAAAAAAGAAAGCTTTTAAGTTAAATAGGCTTATACTCTAGTAATTACATAGCCAAGCAATTTAGGTCCTGGGATAGTCAGTGAAATAGAAAGCAGAACTGGCAGCTAGAGGCAAAATCTCCCCCCCTTTAACAACGTCTCTGGTGTTTTTTAATGGAGACCAAGGGAGGGACAAACGTAGTGCTGGCAATTTGTAGTACAAAAATGGATGCTTAATTCATGTCTTGATTTTAATTAGGTGATTCACCGGGTTTCTCCTGGATTGGAACAAAAGACTTACAAACCAAGAGGAATTTTTTTTAAAGACCCAGCAATACCGAATCCTTCCCGCTTAGATCCTCTCTGCCACTGTTTCAAAAATATTGTTTACTAGAAGCGGGGGGGGGGGGTCTTGACTATCTTCCTCACACTACTTCTCATACTTAAGCCCTCCTTTCAGCACCCACTGCCTTCCCCTTAGGAACTGAAAATCTCCCCACCCCCTCCAAGGTTCTCACCCGCCCGGTCTCCGAGAACCCTTTTGTAAGCAGGAACCGCTACAAAGCTGGCGGCCCGGGGCTGCCCTCCTTGCTAGCTCGCAGGCCGGCCTCGGTAGTTTCAGACTCGCGCATTACCCAAGCCAACGTATTGTTTACTTGCAATTTGGGACGGTCAAGGGAAGGAAGCAGGAGAAAATAGCCCCGGCCTCCATCGGTCCCTTCCTCCCCTGGTATCACCGCCCCGCACCCCCCGCCCGCAGTTCCCCAGCGGTCCCCTTACCTGCTTTTCCCCTATATTGCAATATTGCGAGAGGCGGCGGCGGCGAAATGCGAGCGAAGCCGCTCGGCTTCCGAGGAAGGGGCGCCCCGGCTGGTGGGAGGGGGAGTACTCGCAGAAGCAGGAAAGGGGAGGAGGGGGCTACGGGCTGGGTTTTTTTTTTTAACGCGTTGCTCTGATGCTGGGTTGGGGGGCTCCGCGTATAAGTGGCAGGCGGCCGAGAGCAGAAGTGACAGTCTCAGTCCGCGTCCTCTGCCTCCGGCTCCGCGCGAGCAGCGGCAGGAGCCCTTGGCCCGCGCGGCGCGGCTTTAGGCGCGGCGCAGCGGCAGCAACTGCTGCAATCGCTGCTGCAAGTTTGGCAATGTGGCTTCACTTTGTAGATTTCCCCCGCCCGGCGGCCCCGGCCCCCGCCCCCGCCCGCGCTCCTCCCGCTCCTCCTCCTCCACCGCCTTCCTCCCTCCCGCGCGCTCGCTCGCTGGTTCGCTCCGGGCTGGCGGCGGCGGCCGCACGGCCGAGCTTCCTGCACCTCCGGCCGCGGAGCAGCCGCAGAAACAACAGCCCCCAGGAGCCGCGCGGGCGGGCGCGCCGGAGAGACGGACAGCTGCGACCGGCCGGGGCCGGCGCGCGGAAGCCGGCGCCGCTGCCGGGGCTGTTGCTAGAGCGGCTCCTGCCCGGCTTGTAGGCGGCGGCAGCGGCGCTGGCCTCCAGCCGGCTCACTCGCTCCCTCCGCGGCTCTTACACATGTGTTACTGACAGAGCAAAATCCCAACTACTCCCCGGCTCTGCCGCCGACGTCAGCGACCCTCAGCCACTGGGCGGCCGGATTGTTCAGGCGGAATAATAAAACCTGCCAATCCGGGGAAGGACAAAGGGATGCCTGAAACGAGACTCGGGGGGCGGGGGAAGGGAGCTAGGCGGCCGAGTGGGCCGAGGATGGCGAGGGGGAGGGCCGAAATCAAGTGGGCACCAGTGACCCGGCCCGGGGACCGAGCCGGGGCCGCTCCCCTGCCTGGGATAGAAAGCGGAGGCGCGGCATGAGGCACCTGCCTTTTAAGCGCGGGGGAGACCTTCTGAACCCGCACCCGTGCACCCCTTGGGAATTGACCGCCTGTTAAGCGTAGGTGAGACCCACAGGAAACTTATTTCAGATCGTTTTCAGAAATGGATCTTTACTGTTTGGGAAAAGAAATCTTCCCCAAAATCATCTCGGGGTAGTGGATCTCTCTCTCTCTCTCTCTCTCTCTCTCTCTCTCTCTCTCTCTCTCTCTCTCTCACACACACACACACACACACACACACACGGTGGTTTTTAAAAAATCACGCCGATAGACATATATGAACCTTAGTGGAAGTTTAGTTAACAAGGGAAACCCAGTAAGGGCGCCAATAGATCCTAAAAACTCCTTGCTTACCCTCCTCTCCCCATTAACCCGAGCTTAAAACAAATGCCTAGTAGGCACTTCACAGACATTTGTCAGTTGTTGGTGATAGGAAGATCACAGTCCTTATTTTTCCGAACTTGAGGAAAACCCAGGCGAGAAAGCGTTCCTCCTCTACCCACCCCGCTGTGGAGGATATTCCTCCGAATTCCTCATAGCCCTCAAAAGCAATGGAAGTAATTGCAAAATTCGCAATCTCGCAGCCGCTGGAGATTAAGAAAGGTCACTTCCAGTATAAATCAAGTTTTGAGGAATGCTTTTAGGGTGCTAGCCTGGGAGTCTCTTTCCAGGGCCAAAGCTCAGCCTAGATGCTTGAATACCTAGTCATTCAACTTTATCTCCTCTGCCAAATAATAGGTTTAATAAATCTCTGATCTGAGGCTAATATTAGGTCTGATTATTATTATTAAGTTCCAGAGAGATTTTTCTGGTGGAAATTATGAAAGTGCAAAGCCCTTCTGCTAAGTATCATTAAGTAAAACCAGCCTTGTGGGACAAGTTTTCATATTGTATTACACTCAGCACAGCTACATGAAGGAAAGGAACTTGCAGGAGAATCTGGCTAGACAATGCAGATGTTAAACACCTATGGATTTTGTGCCTGTGTGGGGATTTTTGTCTTTCAAACCATCAACTAAAGCTGCAAAAAAATAATAATCATTGCCTAAAACGTCAAGGAGAGGGCATTTTAGATGCCAAGGTGAATACTCATTTCTTTATTCTCTACTAATAACACCTCAAAACTAAATGACTCAATTTTATTGATTGGTATTTAAACTTGCATTTTTATGATCAAGTGCATGTATGGAAAACATTTTTTTAAATCATTAAAACTACAATAGTAATTAAAATGTCCTGTATAGAAAACAGCTGCAGATGCTGTGTGATTAAAGAAGGCCAACTTAAAAAGACATAATCCTTGAAGGTTAGTAAAGAAAAGTAAATTAAACTAAATTAGGAAAGGACCCCCATAAACAAATAATGCGCACATTTTGATTCCCTGGTTGAGTTTCAATTTGTTAGTGTTTTATAATCAAAAGGAGATGACACAAGATCTCAGTGGGCTACTATGAAGTTGTGATTTGTCATGTACAAATACATTCCCTTCTCTGGGCATTAATTTTTATCATCTACAAGTGAGGGAATTAAGTAAATTGATCTTACTTTTTTTTCCAAGATGATTTTCCTAAATAGAACACATAGTATATTGTTCTGTAATGAAGTGTGGTACTTTTGGTATTTCCTGAAGTATGTATGCTAAAATAAAATCTTTATTTTAAAAGGAAATGTTGGAAATTTAACCAGGCCCATGTTCAGATATCGTGGAGTGGTTCCCCGAAGGAACCACGTAGTTTCTAAGAAAGGAAAGGAGAGAACTATGGATAAAACTTTGAATATAGGACTCTAGGCTAGGAGGGGCCTAGACGTTGACTTTAGTGTTAGTGTTATTCTGTGTGTAGTGCGGTCTTTACATACGTCCCAGTAGGTTAGAGTGGATGGGAATATATTACCAGAGATCTTTATTTGCTGATGTTGTGGTTATAGAAATACAAAAGTGATAATGGCTCACAGTCTCTCTTCAGAGAGGTAGGGAGTAAATACAGTCACTGTAATCAAAAGTCAGGTGTACTTTAACCACAGCGCCACCACTGGGTAATTTTTATTTCTGCACTCTTTGCATTTTGCAGTCCATCCTCTTCTGAATCACAAGAGTTGTGGTCTGCAAGTCAGTGCCTACTTGAATGAAAAGCAATGTCAATCTTTTACTCCCAGGAATGCTAAACTCACAAAAACTGTGTAAACACAAACAAGTTCACTGTGGGTAAGGGATTTCTCTGTCCAGGTATTCTTCAAACGAATATAAAACAGTGTTCAAAGGAATAATCCTGGTATATAGTAAAATTAACTGAATTCAAATAATATTTTACCCAGTAGTTATATTTTGCCCAGTAGTTCAAGAAAACTGACCTCATACATTCATCATTCATCCTACTTCCCTACAATAAGAGATAAGAGTACAGTGCTTTGGAAAATAAAGAGAAGTTCAAATTTTTTCTTTCTTGAATCTTAAAGGTAGAAACCATGTTGATCCTAGATCAAGCCATCATTTCCCCCAATCACCCCCAAATTATAGTCCACACTTTTCCTTCCCATTTAAGCCCTTCAATCATAATCATGTTTCCATTCTGCAGGTGGCGGTTGCCTAAAACCTCCCACCACATTCAGAGGTTCCACACGGACTCCCGTTGCCTTCTGTACTTGAGAACAGCTACACTATTTGATGCTGGTGTGGCAACCTCTAAGACCAGGTGCCCTGGCTCATTCTCAAGGAAAAATATTTTATTTTTTTAAAGTCAATACAAAACTGGTTTTAAAGGCAGTCTTTTTTAGAAAGGAAATTTAGAAACCAAAATACCCACCTACCGTTATTGCTGCCATTATCTTCACAAAGATCCTATGAAATCTAACGTTTCAGCCAGTGTGAATCCAGGAAGCTTGAGTCTGGGACAGCAATTCCAAAATGTTAAAGAGTGGAGAGAAGAATAGGGCCAGGTCGTTGCCTCACCAAAAGATGTAATGAGAAACCCCAAAGAGGAGAATGGCAGTTAGGTCCCCGTCAGTTTTGTGTGTTGTTTTTCTTGGCGTGTAGTGTCATACTGCACAGCACATAGATAGAGTCAGGGAGCCTGCAGCAGCATTTAAAGATGGGCGTCTAGAGCAAATTCGACATATCTAAAAAACTACATTTCCAAGAACCATATCCTGGTTTTAAATATTGGTATTACTTTAAATTGACTGACTGCCTTTTGTTAGTATTTCTTAAAATTGCTTATAAGTATCTTCCTAAATCTATCATGTGACAAAGGGTTTGGTAGTTGCCATATTAGAACATTCTTGTTTTCTTTTAAGCAACTCAAATGTCTTCATTTGGTAAATGTCCCACCAAATTATATTAATCAGTATTTAAGGAGTCTACCCTAACTTCTCTTTTACAGGGTAATATAAAAGCATAGTGAAGTTGATTTTGCCGCAGTAAAATAATTAGATCACTGAGAGGGGAAAAAGTACTGATATTGTTGTGGTAAGAAATATAATTTAAAGATGTAGATATTTTGTTTCATTATTCTATTTGATTAGAACAGTTGAAACTCTTAGAGGTGATGGGAGAGTTGAAAAAGATGATGGCAAAGAAGGAAATAAGATCTGTGACCATGATTTTGCCTGATTAGCAAGACCACATGTTACAGTGGCAAGAAATGACTCACTTTCTTTATATGTTTTTTTCGGGTAGGAACAGGACTTTAAAAATCCCCCTGATTTGCCTCAGAGCTATCAGTACATCTTGATATGTGAATATTGTTCATACCGATGATGATATCATACAAAAATTCTTTGGCTTATTGATACTACTACTCCCAGCACTGAGTTCTGTCAACAATATTCAAACACAAGTGATACTCTACATATATTATTGCAAATATATCAGGCTATACACATGACTATATATGCATTCATTAGAGTCTTCTGAATAATCTAGTGGGTTGACAGCAATGCCTATTAAAGTTGAATCACATTTTATTATGGATAGTAATAGTTACAAAGGAGGGTATGTGGATGACTGGGCCATTTGTATATACGTGAGATGGTTATTACTAAAAATATGTATTAAAATTGTAAGTCTAGTAGAAAATAGTCATTCCATTTAACATTAATTACAGTTCCCATCCAAGATGATGGAAATGAGTGTTTATTGACAGAGAAACTAAAGCATTAAAGCCTAATTCATCCCTTATGTTCCCACTAATTGTTCCTTGTAAAAAAAAGGCTAATAATTCAGAAATTTTAAGTGCCCAAAAACCACAGCTTCTTCAGTTGGTGTCACTTTTAATTATAGTATTCATATAATTGAGCGTATTCTCTATGTAGATTTGCAGTAAAATAATATTCTTAAAGGATAATACTGGTCTTTATTTGCTCAGAAAAAAGTTGCTGAAACTATGATAATGTTTATTCATCTAATTGTAATGAATGACCCTGGTGGAATTAGGGGAGTTCAATCCATAGCTGTCCATAGACATGAAAAACACGCATTTCTACTCTATACAGTGCCATAAATTTTTAGAATAAAAAGAACAACCAGATATGGATTTTTTTAAATAATAAAATTGGATAACTCAATTGACTAAAATGTGTTCCCTCCACACAGAGGTACACATTATAACGTCATCATTTATATTTCTCAACATAAATCAAATTTCATAACAAAATTGTTTTTGATGAATCACCACTTCTTTTTCTAGCTTCAAAACATTCTGACAGAGAAAGCCATTTGTCCATTTCTCTGTATGATAAGAAATCACTGAAAATATATTTAATACTTTTAGCTTAAGATGATAATTTGGGGGAGTTTATATATATGAGATATATATATATCTCATATATATAGACGTGAAGCTGTTTTAAACTTTGGGAAACCACCCCCAAGAATAAAATGGACTTTCTGTTCAGTGTTTTTTCAGAGCATTCTGTGGTGCTCCCTGACAGTGAATCAGGAGGCCAGGAGAAATCATTGCAGAATAATATCCTGGAAACAATTTGCTTCAAAGAAAGAATGAAAACTTCAACAACACTACCTTTGTACATGTGTGTTCTAATTAGGGGGTTAAAACACCCCAGCATTGTACCCAGATGCTTCTCTGTGTCCTGTTTTTACTGCTTTTCTCCAGTGAGATAACATTTAGCACTGCATTGAAATTCCTACGTGCTGCTTGTGTCCAGTAGTAAATCCTGGCACATTATTAGAATATCTGCCTGTTATCAGCCAAGTCAGGGAGTGAATTATTGACTATAACTCATTGCTGGGAAGACCACATATGACACTCCAGTGAAGTTTTGATAATTTCTAGAAGTCATGGTAATTTATGGAAGGGGGTTTTGATTGATCTCCCACCACCTATTTTGCACCTATCACTAAATAGGACACGTATTGATGGCCTACTTGAACTACATTAACAATATGGGGAATTCACAGCTTAAGTATTTTTTTCCAGCACAATTTCTATTAAAACAGTAACTCAGTTTCTATTAATTTTCTTCTGGGTGGTATACCCATGGGTGTGGAGAATCACAGACCTAGACTATTGAATGCATAGTTTGACTATTCTGATAATTATTTAAATGTATTCCTCATTTGCCGTCGTACCAGCCTTTTGGAAAGAAAGCCCTCAGACATTTGGAAGAGATGATGGTGGAGCAAAACGCACACTGAAAGATGTTACAGAGTGTCTCCAAGTGTTAGGAGACAGCTGATAGAAGAGAATTTTTAAAATTAACAGATACTAAGCAAGTTATGTGTCATTTGAAAGAATGTTGGTAATATATTTGATATAAAATTCACAGATACCATTTCATGTGATATCGCTGTCACTTTAAAGTCCATTTGTCAGAAAACTAAATAATAACCGCTAACAATCACAACTTTCTTTTAATTTAGGTTTATTTTCCTCCTGTCTCATTTTTTGCTACAATCTCCAAATTCAATTATTTCTCAGTGTAAACTCAACTAACTAGACAAATGTGTCCTTTATTTCTTTACTGAGTTTTCATCATCGCAATTTCATTATTGTTCTATTTACCACAATTGCTTCCCAGAAAAATAACCCATATTTTAAACAATTAATATACACCATGCAATATAGCAAATCATATAAATAATAATTTAAAGTTTAGTGGTTATTTCCTAGACGACACTTAAAGCATGTCTAGATTTCTAGCAATTCCAGCTCATACCCGAATACTATTTCATAACCTGATAGAAAAGGAACAGTGTCTCTTCTGCCAACACCATCAAGCAGGCGAGGTTGGGGGTGGGTAACTCAACTGAACACTTGGCTCTAAAAAAAAAATTCTTTCTTCATTTTATCTTAATTTAGGAGCTTCTAGCAGTCATATAAACAATCTTAAAATTAAAAGATAATGTTAATGGAAGAGTCTGTTGTCATAGGATAATGGTTTCCCGCTGCTAGATTAATGCAGTGGCAATAATACTGGCGCATTTATTGAAAATAAAAGGGAAGACAAAGCCAGGAGAGATTTATTTTTAAAGCAGGTGTCATGGATCCCAGACACTGTTGTGTTACAGTTATTTTGCTTCAATTTTTCCGAGTGGCTGGTAGAGAATGATCCCTTTTCCTGATGGATGTGGGTGGCAGACTGGCAGGGGCTGGTACCCCCCGCGACTGAAGAGTACATTGTTTCTGACTAGAGGAACACACTTGTTGTGATTCTTCCCATCAGAAAGGGCCTTCTAAAGACTGTGCCATTTAGAAAAACAAACACCAAAAATTCACAAATAAATGTGTCCTTAAAAAAAACCCCAAAGCATCTACTTAACACTGTTATCCATTATGCTAAAAACACTAATAAGGCCCCCACATCAGCACCCCAAACACGTAGTAAGCCCTTGCAATGGCCTGCAGGACAGAGCTATGTCCATGGATGTTAGCCACGGTAGCCAACTCTCCTGGACTTATTTCTTTGAATACAAATGACCATTTTGGACCAAGTAATAGACTTCTCCAGAAGGCAGCCTCACAAGAATGCTGTGGCAGTTAGAATTCTAAGATGTCCCTAAGATTCCCACCGCCTGGTGTGTGTAGCATGAACAATTCCTTCTCCTTGAATGTAGGTGGGCCTGACTTAATCAGGTGAGTCGTTTTAAAAGCGTCTACAGCTCAGGGATGGAAGAAGTCCAAAAACAATTTAAATTGTGGGAGATCATTCTCCTGTTGGCCTAGAAGGAACAAACTGCCTTATGGGAGGGATGTCATGGAGGGGGCCTGTGGCGAGGCCTTAAAGGTAGCCTCTGGGAGCTGAGCACAGGCCCCAGTGAACACCTGGGGCCTCAGGAGATAGGGACCTCAGTTCTAGAGCTGTAAGGACATGGATCCAGCCAACAGCCAGTGAGCTTGGAAGGACCTTGAACCTCAGAGGAGATGGCAGTCCTGGGTGACACCTTGATTTCAGCCCGGTGAGAGACACTGAGCAGAGAGCCCAGCTACGCAATACCTGAACTTCTTAACTACAGAAACTCTGAGACAACACTTGGGTATTGTTTTAAGCTCCTAACGTTATAGTAATTTGTTACACAACACTAGAAAACTGATACCAGGGCTGTGAGAAAAAGCCAAACTCCCTCTACTCTGAATTCTTCTATTTGCTCCTTATTGCCTCATCCCGCACCCTAGAGCCTGGAGCAAAAAGCTGGAGTGTCCTTATTCCAATCATGGTGTGTTTCAATGAGGATTTGAGCTTATAAACAACAAGGACCAATAACTAACTCATGCACAAGGGAGTATACACAAAGATATAAAGGCTTCTAGAATTAACATAAGTCCTGAGGACCACTCTGGGAAAAAAGAACAGAAGTGCTCCAAAGAGTTCAGAAATAAGAATGTCAACAATGGGATTTTAGCAGGAACAAGGTGATTAGTATGGTGTTGCCTGTACAATGACCTCAAACTGTTTCCATCCCTGGGCCACCCAAATTGCAAAGTCCCTAAATAGAGCTTCCTGCTGATTGGGCACTCTCAGTCCTACGCCTGCCTCCTTAAACTTCCATAGTGAGCAAGTCCTGGAAGTGCCCGCCCACCAAGAACTGATAGAGTTGGAGAAAGGCAATACCCCAAAGGAAACAGATACGAAACAATTTTTAAAAAGTGACAAATGTCAAATGTTGGCCCAAAGATATGTGACTAAAGAGTGTCAATAGAGAGCCCACCAGGCAAGCACATCCAACACACGTCACAAAACAGGGACAGTGGGGCCGCAGGAGATGTCCTACTGAGCCTGAGGAACAGACTGCTGCAGCATGGGGTGGGGGGGGGGCATCTGAGCAAATTCTAGACGCAAGAATCCAAGTGGCTTGCTACAGGCCCTGCTCCTGGGTGGACTAGACCAACATAGAGCAGCCGGAATGAAACAGATATCTACCTCTTTTACTGCCTGGTATTCAGCAGTTCCTTACCTGTCACCGTATCGTAAGTTCCATCTTTCTCACCTCTTGGGATGATAAGTATCTAAGACCGTTTTAGAGGGTGGGGCCGGAGGATGTTACTTACACGAGTCAGAGTTACCACGACTGCGAGTTTGGGAGGGCAGTGGCAGAACCGGCCTGGTGGGCCCAAGGCACTGATGATCCGTATCAATTGTCGAATACAAAAAGACGCATGGTTTTCTTTATTTTTATTTTTACCTCCATGACAATTTTGCTATCTTCTGTTCATTTGTTTAGTTAGAAAACATTTATGGAGCACCTACTATGTGCCAGCCAGTGTTCAGTGTGCTGGAGATAGAGCAGCGAAGAAAGCAAAACCCCTGCCCCCGTGCTGTCTATACACTATTGTGTATTAGTGAAATGATGGTACCTGCTACGAAGAAGGACAAAGCAGGATAAAAGTGAGAGGGAGCTGTGGGCCCCAGTGGGATGGGTGTGGTGAGGGATGACAATTCTACGTAGGTGAGTCAGGATTACATTTGTGCCGAGACCTAAAGGAAGTAAAGTAGTCCTGAATCTAAACTAAGGGAGTTAGTTTCAGGAAGAAAGCTCTGCAGTACGAATGCCCTAAGGAGATATGTACTGGGTGCCGTTTAAAGGCAGGGAGGGGGCCAGTGCCAGTGCCGTCTGGGGGCAGTAGATTCTGCTACAGAGAAGATGGGAGCAGAGTTTACACTGGGGCAGGTAAGGACCTGGGCCTTTCCCTGGTTGGGAAGGGACACTGTTACAAGATTCTGAGCAGAAAAGAGATAGAATCTGATTGACATTTTAAAAATTGTTACTGAAGTTGCTGTGCTGAGAACAAACTACAGATGAATTAAGTCAGAGCCAAGGGGTCCCCCAGACAAGAGGTCCTGGCAGTAACCAAACAAGGGAGGAGGGCGGCTAGAACCACAGTGATAGCAAAAGGGAAGTAAAAGGTGATCGGATTTTGGATGTACTTTGACTTTGTGAGGCAGATAAAACCACAGTTTCTATTTCAAAGTTTCCATAGGTGAGTTCATGTGCCTTTGACCGTTCTTTTGGGCTTTCATGTGTCCTGACAACTGTAAATTCCCTTCTGCTTCCAAGAAGTTGGTCAGGGCAGTACTGCAGAGAGTGTCCTCTCCCCCACACTATTCCGCTCCCCACTGCTGAGTTTATGTCCGAAATAACCACAGTATGGTTTTTCACTCACACCTTTCCATTTTAATTCAGATGGAGGAACTAACAATACTGGGCTTCTCGGTGTGTGCTAGGCCCTGGGCTAGGTTCTTTCCACAGAGCAACTCCTTTCATGTTACTCACAGCCTGGAATAATAGGTAGCATCGCCTCCATTTCAAAATGGAAGAAACTCGAATCGTACAAGTGATTGCTCAAGATCAGTGTCAAAGCTGAGGTTCAAAACTTGGACTCCTATAGAGCTTTTCAGTTTGAAGAAACCCTTCACAGTCCATTCCTATCTGCTAATAAATCAGTATAAGGGCTTTGTTGAATAGATTTGTATGACCTTAGCTTCTGAATCCATGGTCTCAACCATAGATGATTTTATCCCCAAGTGGACATTTGGCAATGTCTGGAGACATTTTCAGTTGTCACAGCTGGGGTTCAGGGGTTGCTACTAAACAGCGTGTGAGACATAAGAAAGTCCCCTGCAATGAAGAATTATCCTACCCCAAATATCAAATAGGGCTGAGGTTGACAAACCCTATTTTAAAACACTGTTAAAAATTTTGGCCTGTCATAGTAAACGTAACACCAGTTGTCAAATTTTTGTTAATGATCTTTTCATTAAGATGCCCTAAAAATTGAAGAAGTTTCTGTAGTTGGAACAATTTCAATGTGTTGATTGGGGTAAAACTTACAGCCATACAGGGAAGTTTTACCCAACATGTCCTATGGCACAACGCTCAGTGCATATAAGTTGTTGAGCTCATATTTTAAAAAAAGTAGCCCTGGCTGGTGTAACTCAGTGAGTTGAGTGCCAGCCTATGATCTGAAAGGTTGCCAGTTTGATTCCCAGTCAGGACACATGCCTGGGTTGTGGGCCAGGTCCCCAGTTTAGGGCGTGTGAGAGGCAACAAATTGATACACAATGAAACACTGTGTATCTCTCACACAATGTTTCTCTCCCTCTCTTCCTCCCTTCCTCTCTCTCTAAAAGTAAATAAATGAAATCTTTTTAAAAATAAATAAATAAGATAATCTGGAGTGAAGTGAGGTTAGTGGCCCCAAAGTACAAAAGCAAAACTGTAAAAATTAAAATAACTAAATGTCCAAGTAAATGTCCATAAAGGTGACTTGATTAACTTGACATTTGCAGTATAATTTAATTCACTTACAAGCACACTTAAATTATATTTATTGCAGGTTGTGTTTAATGTGATTTTGGTAGAATTCGGTAAATAAAATTTTCTAGGCTTTCAGAAGTCTGATCAGAGGCCCTGCGGTCATCATTTTATAGAAGGACATTGGGAAGCCAGGCAAGACTACCTGGATGAAGTGAGGTTCTGAGTCGTCAGATTTGAAGGAAGCACATTTCAAGCAGCAGAAACAGCAAATGCAAAGGCTCAGGGGTAGAAATAAGCTTGGTACACCCACCATGGGCTGGTGTTGCTAGAATGGGGACAGAATGTGTGACAGATGATGTTGCAGAGAGAGACAGAGCCGTTCGATTTTAATCTGAGCCCAACGGGAAGCTATTGGAGAGTGTTGAGCAGAGTGATGTCATAATCAGACTTTTAAAAAATTGTCTGGCCCTTGGGGAAGATTTGATGAAAAAGATGTACGGCAAAATTGCTACGGGCTAACCCTGGGTTACATTCTCTCCTTTCTCTTAGAAATAGAACCCCAAATTAAGTTGTGCATATTGCTGCCTAGAATAAAAGACTATATTTCTCAAACTTCCCTTGCAGCTCATTGACCACGTGACTAATTTGTGGCCGAGAAATATGTACAGGGAAGTGTAGATAACACTACACTTTCCTAAAAGTGTTTTAAGCACTTTCCTAAAAGAGCTGATTCAGCAGGGCAGGACCCTTTTTCTGCCCTTCCTATTTCCTCCTTCCTTAGACCTGAAATGTGGACCCAATGGCTAAAGTTTCACCGGGAGATAACTTTCAGGATGGAAACAGTGTACCAGGATGAAAGCTTTTTACCGAGATGGTAGAGCACAAAGATGGAAGCCCTGGCGAGAGGCGGGCTCCTGGTGACACTATGAAGTTGCTGAAATAATGCTGGAAGCTCGAATATTTGCTTCCAAACTTGCATGAGAAATAATCTTACTTAGTTCAGACCACTGTTAATGTTTCAAATATAGAGTTGGAATCAGTTCTACCTGACACAAGGCTCAAACGCAGAAATGAGAGAGCAGTAAAGAAATTCCTACAGTGAAAAATCAGGTTGGCGTGGTGAACAGTGTCAGCGGTGAGAAGAGAAGGATTCCAGATATACTTTCCAGGGAATGCTAAGCTGATGCATTGTGTGGGGCTTTCGAGAAAGGGGACAATAGAAGGATGATCTCTAGTTTTCTGGCTTGAACTAGAATGGTAAGTTGTCCTTTCCAGAAATGGGAAAAGCTGGGGAAGAAGCAGGATCATGGGTTAAATCAAAATCCTCTTTTGGTCCTAAATATAATAATTCAAGCTGAGATCTTCATTTAACACCCCTGCGGTAAAGTTAAGAAGTCAGATATTTGAGTCTGAAACTTATGGGAGAAGTCTGAACTGTAGAAAGAAATTTGGAATTACACCTGTAATAAGCTATCAAAACCATGAACGAGACCATATAGAGTAAGTTTTGATACAAAAGGGGTCAACGATGGACCCCGAGGGTGCCCCAACATTAGAGGTCACGAATAAAAAGAAGTGCCCAGCCTGGGGTCTGAAAAGCAGAGGGCAAAAGTGAGAGGAAAACCAGAGATCCTATGAATATGATGTTCCAAAGGAGGATGCTGTTAAGGGGATGACTGAAAATAGATCATTGGTTTGGCAAGGTAGCTTTAGTGGGGAAGAGAGTGTCCAGGGAACCTCCTGCCCACTATGTCTCATTGGCTAAAACAAGGGCATATGTTCAGCCCTAGACCAATCACGATTAAATCCCTGGACTAGGGAAAGACACCCCTTGCCTGAAATCAATTGATCTCTGACTTGAAAATCAGGAATAGATTAGCAGAGAAGTAGGAGCAGGGAGATGGTTATTGTCTGGGCCATAAACAGTGTCTGCCATAATGCTTTTTATTTTTCTATAAAAATTCCACACCTCGTCACAGTTAGAGCTGGTATCCCATTTGGCACATGTGATAAAGTCATCTGGTGCTCTTGCTATTGCCACTGATCATGTGCCGAACTGATGGTCAAACATTTATATACTTTTAATCGCAAAATAATCACTCCCATCTTTAAGTAGTTCTACATGCCAAAGTCTTCTAAAACTAAAGAAAGATGCTGCCAAGTGAAAAAGGAATCAGCTGCATGAATTTTTCCCTCTAAAATACTAAAGTCATCTACCTGCTTGTCAACCTCTGAAAAGTAAACACATAAAAGCTAAAAAGTTACTATTGACCAAGTTGTGAGGAAAAATATTGGAGAGTTTCTCAAAATCTGGGCAAGAGAATTACCCACATGAACCTTAAATTTTTGTATCCCTCAGCTGCTTCTTCTTTATTCTCATGTAAAAAATCCCCTCACTAGATTTCATAAAGTTCCTTAAAGTTAAGCATTCCATTGTCATTTGTCTCGGAGACCGAAGCACGCGCACGTTACGGGACCCAGCCTCTCATACTTCCTCTCACTCTGCAGCCTTACACAGCGACTGTATTTAAAAAACGCAGGTTGGTGCCCGGAAGCAGGGAGTGCTACCTTAGTCACAGAAATGCTGCCTGTGGGACCAGGCCTGGCCTCCTCCTCCTCCTGCTACTACTAAACGACTAAACGTACACTGCTTCCACCTTAGGAATGCTACTTTGTCTCTAGAGAAAATCGGAAGACACCAACAGATGCCGGAGCACAAGCAATGAGGAAATAATGACCGAGTGCCTACTGTGCATGAGTTAGTGGAGGTCTCTTGCCCTTGGGGCTCTTTTAATGTAGTCTGAGGAGAAATATTTAACAGATAAGAAATGTTTAAAGGCAGGAAGAGAATTTTGGCATGCCATTTGTATCTACTGGAGAGTAGAGACAGAGGAGATGTAACAGCTGGCCCTGCGAAAGTAAAGGTCTATCAATTCCAAAGCGGGAAGAGCTATTAGGGATCCTCTGGTCCCACCCCCACACCTCACAGCGAGGTCAGTGAGGGGCGCACAGGTCCAGGATGCGGCGGACATCAGCCAGTTGGTGGCAGAGACTGTCCTGGTCTCCGGTTGCACTTGCCAACCTCAACCGAGTTGTGTACTCCTCTTCCCAACGCCAGAAATGTGCTCCCCTTTATGGAGGGGCACTATGAGGATTACAACAGACTGCACCCCGTGCTCAACTTTTTCTTCTGGATTCATGTTTGCATTCACTCTACACTTTTGAATGGAAGCCATTGAGAATGGTGACCTTATAATAATCTCTTATAATAATAAGTTATTTAATAAATATAAATACCTTATAATAATCATCACTTTAAGATGCTGTTGTTTACCTTGACAACAAATCATGCATTGCTATTCCCTTTCTCCCCCCACTCACTGAATAACAAAAAAAAAAAGTGAAATTTGTTCAGGTCTCCAGGTGCCAAGCACCTTACAGGAACCTAGGACCCTCGCCTCAACCTCTAGATGAACTGTGATTGGTCTAAGCCTGAAGCGGTTCTTGCCAGTGATTGGTTTAAAAGTGGGCAAGTGTCCCAGTTCTGGCCAATAAGATGTTAGAAGGGGTTAGCTGCAGTATTGGGGAAGAAGCTATCCTTGCTCTTAAGAAAAAAAAAAAAAGAGGCAGAAGAGAGAGCTGCATCTCTTCTGCCTTTAGACGCCATTTGAGGATGAGATGCCTGGACCTGCCTGAGCCGACTTGTGGCCATCGGAGGAGTCACCAATACCCTGAGGCAAAGGGAGTGGAAAGATCCTTAGCACTTGTGACTAGAAAGTTGGCGGGTGCCTGAGTCAATCAAACCAGAAACTTCTGATCTCTAACATCTTGTGGGAGGAAACAAATGCCCTTGTTATTCTACCCATTTTAACGGAGATTTTTGATCACTGCAGCCAAAAGTATCCTTATTATTGTAAGCGCAGGAACCGATCTTCAGAATTTCTAGTAATCCTGAAGAAGTTTGTTTTGTTTTCTGTAAACAACAGCCAAGAATGCTGTCTTTAGGATGAGGGTTCTGTGATGAGGCTTTTGCAGTCATGAGGCTCCCTGGCGGCTTGATTCCAGCAAGCCCTGTCTCTTAACGCTCTTGTTTCTAGAACGCCTATTGTTTTTAACGTGGGAGTTTGGCCTGAGCCAAGCCTTGTTTATACCAGTAGGATTTAACATGCCCCGTGACTATTGGGTTTCTCCGATTTCTAACTGCCTGTTGCAGAAGGCTGGGGATGCTTTGAACAAAATATTTGATGTTGGAAGAGGAAACAAATTCTCAGTATCAGTCTTTAAGGGTCCTAATATCTACTTTCCACCAGATGGATGGGATTTCAGGGTTTGGTTAAATCATAATGTATACATTTGAAATTTATAAAACGTTCTTTTTGTTCCATCCATTCGAATGAGGGCAGTAATGATGTTCCTTCACTGTATATAGTTATTAAGAGTCTTTTGCTTATGTTAAGGGGGCTTATGGAAGGTTTCAGCCAAACACAAACCACTTATTAGAACAAATAGAGCTTTTAAAAGAATACTATACTCTCATGAATAAACTAGTTTCTGATTGGCTAGAGTTGCAATTTAGCTTTTATCAGTAATTAAGGGCAAGCTATGGAACAAACTCGTTAGTTGACACCAATTACAATTGGTAGACGAACTAATGAGTCCAAGAAAAAAGTTATTTATTTCTAAACTTTTGAAGCATAATTGTTGTGTAAATCGGATAGCACGCAAATCTTTTCCATACGTTTAGGTTGGTAATTGAGAAATAAAATGGTTACCAAATGTACTCTTTGTCCAGTTTTGTTCTGCAGTCGATCTCTCTTGGGACTCTTTAAAGTGTAAGGAAAAGGTGATGTCAACAGCAACGTACTCTGGGCCAATGGAGCCAGGATTAATTAATAGAGATGAAAGGGAAACACTAGGCCTTTCTTAACCATCGCCTTCCAGTCCCCACAGTTAGATACTGGCTGCTCCGCAGATGACCAAACACAGCGCAGAGGATGAGGGCCAGGGCCTGGAGCCTGCCTTGGATTTAAAAACCAAACAAAACAGGGGAATGGAGAATGAGACTTGTCTCCATCTCATTTCCAGCATGTAGCCTTTACAATGAGGAACTCTCAAGAGCTTTTTTCTCTTTGAAGTTTAATATGTGGGGCTTTACATCAATGTAACATTCTAAATGTGTTCAACAAATTAGTCTCTGGTTACAAAAGTTTGGAGACATTTGCAAGTTGCTGTTTAACTAAGTTTAATATGTGCCGGCAAAGTCGATAGTGCAGTTGTTCATTTAGAAGAATGCATTTTGGGAATGATTAATAAATAAACCAGCCTCCCATGGCTTCAACCTCTGTGTTCATTTGAAGTCAATCTACTTTTAAAAGACATTAATATTCTTAGAATTATTATTAGAATAATTGCTTTTACTCCTCTCAGAACACACATTATTTTTCTCCCTTTCCTTCAGCACAGACAGCTTTGCACTCAGATATAAACTTCCCATTCTGACTCCCCACCCCCAAATATGAAGAATAGGAATTATACACTTTTCACTAAGGAATAATTAATTTGTCTCAAGTATTAGAACAGAGAATTGTAGAGTGACTTTGAATGGTAGTCTCTGAGGAGTAGCATTGTTTGTTCTCTCCAGTCTTTAATGAGCTTTAGTAAATGGCCAGGAAAAATTACCTTCTTTCTGTAATATGAGAGAGGCGAAGAATGAAGGAAGCTATAGAATCCCTAAGAGAATAGGGAATGCACACACCCCCTCACATGCACGCATGAACATGCTCACACACCCCTCCTTCGTCACAGCCCTCGAGCCGGTTAGGAGGACACAGTTCTCTCTTAGACTTATTGGAGAACCAGAGACTTGCTTACGGACTGCGCTAGAACAGAAGCATGCCTCTAATTCGTATTGATTATTGTTATCGTTGCTACTGTTGAATCTTCTGGGGAAACCATCTAGCCTGTAATTCCACAGAGCTGGGTATTTGTTACACCAGCCATGTTAAATTTCTCTTCTCTTTAATGACTGGAAGAAAATTAGAACTAGAGCTTTAACAGACATTAGCTGTAAGGGACCTGCCCCTCCCCCACAGGTCACGGAACTCCAGGAAAAGAGCCCCCAAACTGTGAAGGTCCCACCCTAAAGGAGACACCCCCAGTCAAATGACTTTTACAAAGAGCCAAATCACTTTTTAAGATTACTATAGACAGCTGGGCTTGCAGAGAGCTGCCTTGCCTTGCCTCCAATAAATGAATCTGTTTAGTCTTAAAGTTTCTTGGGTCATTGGAAGATTTTTCACTCATTTAGAGGTGGGCTGGAAGGTGGTCTACCCAGGCAAGGTGAAGACAGGTCACTCACTCTTTCTCCCATCCTCTCATTCTTGTGCTGGGACTTAAGGGGACCATAGGATAGCACCCCTTTTTCTTGCCTGAGTTCTGAACCAACTGAGAAGTAACACAATGTGACAAGGCAGGAAGGGGTCCAAATATTGCTCTCAGACTGATGAAGCCAGAACATGCTGATGTGATTTCTATCTGTGGGCCAGCAAGCTCTCTAGTACTAGTAAATGCACAGCTAGCCCCAGTGCTCTGCCCAACAGGGGCCCAGCAACACAGGCCTCCACAGCTGAGCTGCATGTGAGGCAGAGGACAGAGCAGAACCTGGCCCCAGGGAGGCCTGCGCCCAAGAGGAATGGGAGAGGGAGTGGCGACAAGTCAGAGCTCTCCTTTTGCTTCTCAGGCTCCCCACATTCCTGTGCCCAGCACGAGGATTGGCCACTGCGGGACTGAGTCCCGCCCTCTCCCTGCCTCTGTGCCCCGGATGGTGTGCATCTTCCGTTCCTCATCCATAGCTGTGGACCGAATGCCTTATTCTAATGGAACCCTAACTTGTCATTTTGACAATTTATATAAGCTTTTAAACTGGTCCCCACTAAAAGTGGAATGCCTGGTAAAATCTTCATATATTATGTGCTGTCAGTAAGGGGGAAAACCCCTCATGGATTTGGGAGTCAAACAGGCGTGCGAATTTCGTTTGCACTTCTCACCGGTTTTACACCCTTGGTCAGTTCCCTTGCCCTCTCTGAGGCTCAGGGCCCTCATCTACCAAATGGGGACAATGCCCTTTGGGCGAGAACTCTTCAGGTCAATGTGCCAACCCAATGCCTGGCACTCAGAAAATGTGCATATACTTGTGTTCAAGTTCAGATGTAAGGAGACGATAAGAAAAATAACATTAGTCTTTCATTATATAATGCTTAGAGTTTCCAAAATATTCCATATAACTATTACATAAGAGGATTGCATGATTCCCTTACTGCCTCCCCTAAAGCCAGAATTATCTTTGTTTCGCAGGTGAGGAAACTGAAGCTGAGAGAAGGGAAATGACTTGCTCAAGGTTACTTACCTGGGAACTGATAGAATTCAGATGTGAATATGAGTTCTCCACCTCCAAGCCCTTTCTTCCTGCTCATCTGATTAGTTATTGACGTTAGGTCTCCTAACGCTGGGAAACTGGAGACAGCACCTTAAAGAGGGCAGGCAAACCTGCCTCTCGGCTCTAACCCAGCTACCAGATGTGTTTGTTTTTGCTGACAAAGTTTCTTGAAATTTTTAATTTTCTGCTAACATTGAAAAACCAGGATACAACTTGTAAATAGTAGAGTCACAGCTTCTCTTAAAAACCAGGAGGCCCAAACCCTGCACACCCGTGGGGCTCTACCACCTACCGATCGTGCGACCTTGAGGAAGCTACTTCTCTGCCCTCCCTCGTGGGAAAGGAGGATGGTGACAGTACCCACCTCAGAAGGTGGTCGAGAACTAAATAAGATAAAACATTAGAAGTGTTTAGAACAGTCTCTGGCACACAGGTAGATCCGAATCCACTTAAAGTGTTAGTTTTATTCTATTTACTACTGTCTGCCAGCAAAATGGAGGCTGGGGATCTTCCTAGAGACCTGCAAACTGTTCTTCTGTTTGAAGAAATGCGAGATGCAAGTGTCATTTTAGTCTGACACACAAAGCTAAAGTGGCTTCTTGCACAGAAAGTACAGCTTAACCCGGCATTAATGCCTGGGCTGTTCCAGCTGAGGTTCTGAAGAACAGATTTGTCATGTCTCACATTTATGAAATTGAAAGCAAACAAGGAAAAACCCTAAACTCCTGGGCTGGCATTTTGCAGGGCTTTGCTTGAGAGGAAGAAACCAAAAGAGAAAGGGAGGGAAGAAGAGAGGGAGTAAAAAAAGAAATTCGTGCGGTTTTGCCAAACCTAAGGCAGGAACACAAAAGAGAGAGGCGCAGAGAAGAGAGGAAAGGAGAGGAGAGAAAAGAGAGAGAAGGAACAGGCACGAAAGGCAGAGAAGGTTGTTCTGAATATCGGGGAAGGTGACTCGCCCTGCTGCCGGGATATTTTAGATGCACTAGGGCCCTCTGGTAGCAACTTGCATCTCGCTTTGTTTTGTTTTCAAAAACTTCAAAGTTTCTCCATGCTTCATCCTCAATTAGGACAAATGTCAGTAACATGCTTGAAGAAAATTTGTTTAGAGATGTGTGTATGCTTGAAAATTGCACATTACACATGCCCCATGCATGATTTTCCACTAAATTTTTAACGATGAGCGGAGGTACATGGTTCCAGATAGACGAGTGAATCTGAATGTATATATCTGGCGCTTTGCACGTTGACATAAACACAGCTGCTTTTATACATTTGAGAACATTTGTGTTTATTTGAATGTGTGATGGGGAGGTCATCAAAATGAACGCACTCGTTGTGTTTATTTGAATCTCACATCGCTCATAAGAATACATGTCGTGTTTGAACATGCAGTCAAACACCAGCTTTTCTAAAAGGCAAATCAAACCCCAAAAGGCTATTCAGAGCAAAACCCCATTAATGCTGCATTAGAGCTGAAATTCCATTCACATGAGTGTCAGAGAATTTTGAATTGAAGGTTTTCAACAGCAATTTTACTTCTGCTTGCTCTAGAGTACATTCTCTTTCCATTACTTTGCCAAATACATATAATTTATATTTAGTAATACAAAAAAAAAGGAAGAAGGGGAAAAAACCCAGTGACCAAAGTACCAAAAATGTTTGCGGGGTATTAAGAAACGATACACTGTTATATCAACAGCAGAAAGGGCACATAAATAAGCCTGTGGCTTTCTGTTTGGAGGATGCTGCTGGCTGTGGGGGTGAAGTTGGGCCCGTGGTGAGCAGGACCTGGGTTTGAAGATTTGAGTGATGGTTATGGTGATGGGGTAGATGTGATGCACCCTTTAGTCTCACTTCCACCAGCACAAGGAGGTTCCAATGCCATTAAAAAAAAAAGGCAGGTGGGTACAGATGTGGTCCATAAGAAGGGGCACCCACACAGGAGGGTGCTTGTTGCTTTAGTTGTTAAACACAGGCCATTGTGAAATGCAGCCGTCCCTGAAGTGTCCAATCTTTTGCACACTTCAAGGGAAGCAACAGCATTAAAATTCAACCCTTCCACTTTGAAGCAATGCAACCTGCTACGTGGGCCTCGTTCTCCACTGTTGCTCTAGTTAAATAAAGGCAAAGACCCTCTCTGCTGTGCCCAGGCAGCGTTTTGAATTCGCCCTCCCTCTTCTGTCTCAAATTGGGCAAGGGTATTTGGGTTGTCGTGCACCGAGGCGTCTGCCGTTAGAATCTGCGGCCGTAGAGTCTCAGAGCTCGTTACCTATGGTGTTCTTGGGAAAAACATACGAAAAGCAAATAAATAAACAGAAGGAAGGAAAGAGGCACGCAGAACAGCCAGATGAGGTTCCTCTGGAAATTAAATAGCAGATGCAGGCGATTGAACAACAAGAAGAAGAAGTGTGCGTTTCTGTTTGGCTTATGAGAACTGACAAGATTACAGCTGATGGTGGTTTGGCTGGAGAGTCGGAATTTTATTGTACGGTATTAATTAAAGCTGGAGGGAGCGGGGTACCAGGAGCAGGAGGTGAGCCCGAGTTTCCACACAGCCACAGAACACTAGGGTTTGGCTACCAGGCCAGACTTCACATACGTGAAAAACCTCCAAAATAGGAGACATAAAAAAATCTTTAAAGGCCCATGTTGTTATCATAACAGAACATGCTTCAAACAACATAATGTTTCTGCTGGTTCCCCATTAGAACAATTACAAAATTCAAAACTACTTAACTCTTTAAATTAGATAAGATCAGATTGTTTGAGATCAGAAGCAGCATCTATTCCTCTTTTTCATTGCCACTGACTGTAGCTATGTCTCTGTTTTTCTACCAGGAGGATGCTTGCCTTTTGCCTGCCTAAAATATCATTGCTACATCGCAGCCTGTTACTCCATTAGTTTTAACACTTTAAAAAAAAATACATTTCAGAAATGACAAATGGGAAACAGGAGAGGAGTTGCGTTTTAAATCAAGCAATTTTCTGAGTTTCATGTGGAAAACAAGCAAGACTCTCTCAAACCTCTTCTTTGATGAGGCCCCAAATATACGAAGGGATCAAACTCCAGATAGACAAAAGGATTTTTTCCCCTGACTTTGGAGTGATATCTTGTTACACTAATGGCTCTTGACAGCTATCATAAGACCTCTCATTTCTAATCTCCCACGTAGGGAAGCTAGACGCTACCATTTTAAACCTCAATGTCTCCCCACCAGACACAAGCAAGTTTGCCTCTCAGAAGGGGGCATGGACCAAGATGAGAAAAAATGGAGTCGATTAAAGTGAGAAGGGAAATTTAAAAACAGTATCTTTGATATGATCTAAGCTTTGTTTTTAGAAATATAGTGTGTGTGTGTCAGAAAGTATATGGATCTAGATGTTAATGAGAGCTCTTATTTTCATTAACTATATTTAGTGCTTTTCTGTGAAAAAATGAATTACATTTTAATATGAAAAATTCTTTCAAAATATTTTTTAAATGTTGAGATTTTCAAAATTGGTAATATTGACACCATTCAGTTGCACCTCTGATAATAATTAATTCAAGGAGCCAGTTTGCTAACATGAAGTCCTTGAATAGCATATAGAATAAAACCCTTTGAGATCAGTACTATTTTAATTCCTGTTTCACAGATAGGACAAGTGAGGCTTCTAAAGGGGACCCCATCCCCACTCAGTGTCTCACAACAGTGTGAAGGGTGCCACGTGTGACCTGGGTCCTCTGTCTACAGGGATTGTGTAATCTCTTCTGTTTAGAAGATCTACCTAACATCCTGTTGTTTGTCAAAGTGGCACTCACCTCTCCAACAGCCCAGTAAGGCAGACAGCACTATTAGCCTCTACAGTCAAGATGAGGGGACGGAGGCACAGGTAGAGAATGAGTCGGCTGATGTGGTCTTGCAGGTGCAACGCAGCCAAGCTGGGTTAGATCAGAGCCTGGCCTCTGCCTGCAGTTCATCCTGCCCGAGTGAGATACCACAGTGAGACTCAGCACCTGTCACACACGGCCCTTGAGTAAAGGGCTCAGGATGGCATGAGATTAACCCCCACCCCACCCCACACCCTCCGGAGCCAGACTGTCCGGATTGGAACCGTGGCTTCGCCACTCACTGACTGGGTAAACTTGGGCAAGCTATTTACACTCTCTCTGCCTCAGTGTCTGCATGTGTGAAATGGGGATAATAACAGCTCGGTCTGATTGGGCTGATTCTAGGATTACATGGGTTAATATACACTAAATGTTTAAAACAGTTCCTGGCCCATGGTATTATATAACTCTTGGCTATTATTATTAACATAAGAAGCAGTCTGTGTCACCTTAAACAAAAGGAATTTATAAATAAATAAAAATGAAAACATGTTATTAAATTATTCCTATATACCATGGTCAATTGAAAGCTATAAGGATGAGGCTGTCCTCTTTAAAAGAGTAACTAAATTATTAAAAAGTTATTAAAGACACATACCTCCAATGGAGACAATCTGCTGAATTAATAAGGAAGACGGAAAGAGAATTTTAAATGGAATAATTTTCTTAAGAAATGAAGCACTTGCCCTGGCTGGTGTAGCTTAGTGGATTGAGCGCGGGCCTGCGAACCACATGATCGAGGTTCAATTCCCAGTCAGGGAACAGGCCTGGGTTGCAGACCAGTTCCCGGCAGGGGCCAGTTCCCAGCAGGGGATACACGAGAAGCAACCATACATTGATGTTTCTCTTCCTCTCTCCTTCCCTTCCCCTCTAAAAGATACATAAATAAAATATTTTTTTAAAAAAGAAATGAAGCACTTTAACGCCTGTGTCCGTGAACCACCCCAAATACACTGCCCCCCTTTCAGGGCACACTGGTAGCCTGGCCTGGCCTCTGTGAGCACCCCACTAGGGCAATGAGGATGATGTGCCGGTTGTATCGAGCACAGGGGCACAACATGGAATAGTCAGACGGAGTACTGGTCTTATTTTTCTGGTTTCAAGGGGTTAAAAAAATTCAGGCGTTTGGGTGAGATCTTGCACTCTCCAGCAGCGTGACAGGGTGTGTGATACAGGTGTGGCACCCCCTTCTCTCACTCTTCCTCTCCTCCCTCTCCTTAACTGCTCCCTCCGCTTCCCATGGGGCTCCAGGCCCAGAGCCAACCCCCAGGACGGTGGGCTAACTTCCTGCTGTGCTCTGAGAGCCCACTTGCTTTGCTTCCCTGGTCCCCTCATTGTTGCCCACCGTGCAGCGGAGCAACATTTGTAGTGCTGCCATGACAGTGAGCTCCCCAACAGCACCCCGGGACTGAGGTCAAACCTCTGACCCAGCTGCAGTCTATTGGGACCTAGACAGATTGGAGGGGCTTTCATGTGGTCCAGCTCAAAATTCCATATTCTCTGTACTAGGGGTAGGGGCCACAGCGCTAGTTTGTAATAACGTATAAGTTCCCGTTTCGTTTCCTCTTTTTTTCTCACTCTCTGTCTCTCCTGAGAGTGAGGCCGAGGAGCCAACCAGGAAGAATTCCTGGGTCCCTGAGTATGAGATCATACAACACCCCCTTACTCACCGCAACTCTAAACAAGCCCCCACTGGCGCTTGCAGGGGGCTAATCAGAGATGGCGGTCAGCCAAAACTTCAGCGTGGACAATGGGAACAGCAGGCCGGCTCACAGGCTGCTGTGCGAGATGCCTGTGGCGGGCCATGATTCTGCGGGGCAGCAGCATTCCGAAGTGTGAGTTTTTGGTGTGACTTTGGTGGAAGGCTTCCTGCGGAGGCTTAGCAGGGGGACTGTTGCCCGAGTTACCCGCTGTGTGACTGAGACGGGAGGGCAGGCCACACCGGCACATGGCAGAGTCCTGGAAGGAGAACTCGGCCCAGCCACCGGCCTGGCCGGGATCTGCCCGCGTTGGAATGACAAGTCTTTGTCAGTGATGAGAAACCAATTCAGTTTTTAAAAAAAGTTTACACGATTTTTTTTCCTACTTAAAGTGAAAATAGCTTCATTGAGTTCCATGGAAATGATACATAGTTTTACAATGTAGATGAAGCACTAAAGATGTCAATAAAAGTATTGGCACTGCTTTTAGCGGGCACAGCTGGCTGTATTTGGGAACAGCGTGTCTCCGGTGATCTAAAACATTTCATACCTTCCCCCTGTCTTTGGGGCGAAGCACAGAGCCCTCCTGTCCAGCCTTGTCCCTGCTCTGCCGCTCTCCTCTGCATCGGCGCCAGAACCGAAGCCGGGAGCCTCAGTGTGCTCACTTCAGACCATCACCCAGGGGGCTCCTCTTCCACTTCCCAGTGTGCACGGGCCAGTGTCTTCCACTGGCCTCCCCCCCAAGGTTGACAGTCCCCCCTCCATTTTGCTGGGCAGGCAAGGGTGTCCTGCAACCCGAAGAAGCCCAGTTGTGGTGGGTTTTCTGAAGAATCTTCAGCAAGGGTGACATCGCCAGTGATTCCAGAAAGCTGTCTCCCTGTGTTTCCCTCCAATCTCTGCTCCTACACCAGAGCAGGAGGTAGGCTGCCAGTGCAAAGGCGGGAGGCTGAAGCTGCTTGAGAGGTTGCTCCGTGGATTTCGGTGACGACTCACACCCAGCGCTCCCCCTCTGCCTGTCCTTGTTACCTTTCAGACCGACAAAGAGGTGAAGGCCAGGGTGGCCGCCGGACAGTATGGCCCACATTCACAACTAGAAATCTGTCTCCAAGATGAGGACCTCAATCCTTCTCTCCCCTGGAATGGGACCCAGTCAGCGTCCCCGGATCTGCTATTGAAAGGGCTGCTTGGCTCCCTGCCCAGCGTCTGTCTCCCCTCAACCTCTTCTCTCCGCCTGGTGGACTACGGCACCATGAGAAACTGCATCTCTGGAAGTTCGGAAGTCGAATGTGTGCTCCTGGTGTTGAAGGCTGGAAACCTACAACCACTGAACCGGAACTCATTAAGGGGACAGCAGTAAGGAGTCGCTGCCACATTTGAAACTCATTTCTAGGCGGAGTCTCTGCACTGTCGGGGACTTTCTCGTGGGGCCATTGAAGCCACGCCTTTAGAAAACAACGTGCTCTATACAACACCTCTCTGTCACTGCCTACTTTCTTTCAGGTATTTAACAGAGGATTATATGAGCTCCAATAACTCAATTAATTAAGAGTACAATGAAGACAGTGACTTCATATTTCCTTGGTCAGTGAAAAATCTTAACATTCTCATAACCCTTTTCATTCTCTCCTCTCTTTGTGAACGCTAATAGAAAAATCCTTTTAAAGTGGTGTTTTGTTAGCAGGGGATATGCCCAGGACTCTGCAGTATCTTCCCACAGATCACTGCTCACATCATTCAGATGTTGGAAATTTTAAATGAAATCAATACTGGCCTATTCACGTCAACCGCACTATCCCCGGCAATGTAAAAATACAGAGAGAAATTGCAACCCAAGCGACTTACCCAGCGCTCTTTTCATTACGGGTTGTCAATTAAATTATTTCTACGATATTGTATTCGTCCATAGAATGTTACGCAATTTTCATGCACATTACTTCAGCTGCCCAGGATCCCTGGAAAATAACCGAGGGCGGGCTGGGGAGCTTAAGCGATCTAGTAAAAGAGGAAGGCATTCACAGTAAGTCCCGTCAAAAGTGCCCCCACCATGATGCTTTTATTATCACTTAAGAAACAGCAATGTCTTCGTTCCTGGAGTTCCAGATTATTCTGTACTACAGGAAAAAAGTATTTCTGAAGAGATTTCTTGAATTAGTTCACAGTGCAGGTTTGGAGGAACTCTGGACTTGGAGCTGGAGAGTCAAGGCCGCCTCGCCGGCAGTACACCCAGTGAACGGCCCACGTGTCCCCGTTTCCCTGGACTTGGCAACAGCAACCAGACTGAGGAGCGGACTTCACTGCCAGTCCAGCCCTCGGTCTTCAGTGATGGCTCCCCAGGGGGTTCTACCTTTCCAATCGCCCTCGGTGCTGAGCGGAGGAAACCAGCGGACTGTGCTGAGGCTCTGCCCGGGAATCCGTGATTCCGCCGAGACGCATCACAGCGGGGGGACAAATGGATTGAATCAATCATTTCAATCACCGCCTACCCCTGATAGGAACCAGGGAAGGCAGAGGAGTAGGGGGGGAGGGAGGCGGGAGCTAAGTTCAGCCTCAGAAGAAAACCAGGAAAACACCATCATTAGGAAATGAGGGTCAGAAGGGAAAAAATGGGCTAAGTTCACTGAGTACCTAGGAGTTCTCCTCATCCAAGAGAGCCAACCTGGGAATAGTTTGTGGTCCAAGGGCCCCCTCCTACCTCTCTGGCAAGTAGGATTGTCATTCCCTGTTCTGAACATGCTGATTGCTGGAAGGTGGCTCAGCCCTTCCTCACAAAGCCTGCTGCTCCCTGATCCTCTGGCCTGTAAGGAAGGCACTGGGCATGAGCCACAACCGTGCTGGTTGGAAGCCTAACTCTGGTACTTCTTTGGCCAGCTCTTTGGCCAGAGCTGCATGGCTAGGCCAAGCCAAATGATCTCTTTAGGTCTATCTCCTCCTCATATAACCCTTCGGGTTGGAGCCTCCCAGGACTAACATTGAAAAGTTCTGCAGGCCAGAGTCATGGCTTGCCTGCTCCTGATCACTGCCCCTCTGACGGGGCTGGGACTTTCCACAGAGGAACCCAGGCACCGACGTCGGGAGTCGCTGGGTCTGCCTCCCTTCGTAGACTGGCTGTCTTTTGTTGCGTGCTTACCATCCAGGATCTCCTTGAACCCCACTGGGAACTTCATGGGCATTATTATTTAGGTCTCCATTTTACAGACAAACATAGTGAGCTGTGGAGGAGTTAACTAACTGTGCAGGGTTACCAAGTTAACTTTTAGCAGAGCCAGAAGGTGAAGCTGGTCCGTGTGGCCCCAGAGTCAGAGCTTTGAAGACCGGAGCATACAGTAGTCTCCCATTGCCCATGGTTTCGCTTTCTGCTATTGCAATTACCCATGGCCAACCAGGAACCAAAACTATCAAATGGAAACTCCAGAAATAAACAACTCACAAAGTTTAAATTGTGCACCATTCTGAGTAACGTAGTGAAACCTCACACTGCTCCGCAAGGGCCATGAATATCCCCTCGTCCAGTGCCTCCCGCTGTCCACACTCCCTGCCCATTAGTCACTCAGTAGCTGTCCTGGTTATTAGATCAACAGTCATGGTATCGCAGGGTTTCCGCTCAAGTAGCCCAATTAAAGCAGCCTGACGCCACGTCACGCTGCACCGTTCACCTCACTGCAGCTCATCTCGTAGGCACCGTATCATCTCACATCATCCCAAAACGAGGGCGAGCACAGCACAATAAGATATTTAGATAGACCACATTTACGTAACTTTCATGACAGTATATTGTTATAACTATTCTATTTTAGTGTTAGTTATTATTGTTAATCTCTAACTGTACCAAGTTTATAAATTAAACTTTATCACAGGTACGTTGTATGTATAGGAAAAGACATAGTACATATATGATCGATGTTTGGTAGTATCCGATGTTTGGTAGTACCCATGGTGTCAGACATCCACCGGGTGTCTTGGAAAATACCCCCCATGGGTAGGGAAGGACTCCTGTTCTGCCTCTCTCCCTCTCTGCCCTTTAATGGAAGCAATGTGGGGATCAAGTTTCTTCCTTTGCAGGGTGGCCATCAGCTAGAAAGCCCAGTATGGGCTTTCTCTGAGTTTGCTGTGGGCACAGCCAGGGTTCTTGGGGACACCCCTCCCCACCACCCATCTTCTCTGTCTTTCATTCCCTTACGCCTCCACCAGGACCCTCAGCGTCGTTCCTATCACGTGCAGGCCCTTTCTGCTGACACGGTCCTCACCCCACACTCCGCCCACACCCACACCTCAGCCGTAGAAGGCTACTTCCAGGCTTCGATCCTTCTGGGCCTTGCTCACTGCTGTGAAACTGCCAAGCAAGGCATGCCAAGTGGTGCTGGGATGATGTGCAGAGCCTTTACCACATATGAGGGGGCCCCCCAAAATGGAATTTATTTATAAAAAATTGTGTGTTTGTTCTTACATGTTTAAACTTCAGTCACCTTTAAAGTATTCTCTATTTGATGCAATACACCTATTGAGACTCTTTCCACTGCTCAAAACAGTTTTTGAACTCATCAATTTTGATGCTTATTAATGTTTCTGCCATTTCACTTCTTCCAAGCAGCATAATGTTTCCCTTTGAGAACGTTTTTCATCCAGGGAAATGAAAAAAAAGTCACTCCAAGTGAGATCATGTAAAGAGAATGGGCGGGGCATGCGGGTCATGCCATTTTGGGTCAAAACCTGCTCAACACTAAGCGCGGTGTGGGCAGGTGCGCTCATTAATCACCCAACCTGAAATAGGTGCACTCGTTGAAAGAGTCTTCAAAAAAAACTCACTGAAGCTGAACACAGCTTCTCACAATAATGCCAGCTGGTACCCTGATACAGATGGCTTTCTAGAACACTCACGTAGCAGGAGTAGCCTGTACAATAAGGGGCTCACCCTACAAAAGATAATTCCTGTTTTGGGGGCTCCCCCCTCGAATAGCATGTCTATTTAGAACATGTCTATTCAGTGTTCTATTTAGAACACTTTGGAACACAACACTCTTACTCTAACATTGCAGGTCAGAATGCCTGGGCCTCAGGGAAGACCATTTAAAGAGGACTCGGTGAAGAAGCCAGTCTGGTACCTCTGCTGCCATCCCAGTCAACAACAGAGTTGCAGCTCCAGTCACTCCCAGGACACGTGCAGCCCAACCTTGGGGCTTCAGGGCATGTTGCAACTGAGGAAAGGAGTCTTCCGTCAGGGAAACTGTTGGTGTGAGTGCTGTCAGGTAGAGATTGGGAACAGACGAAGCCAGAGGCAGTGTGGCTTTGCTTCTAAATCACTAGAGCGGTGCTGACCTCCAGCCCTCCTGAGAGATCAGCTCAGAGCAGGTAGCATGTAGTTAATGGAGCCCACGGTTCTACCACATGGTTTTGCAAATCAACTTACTAAAAGGTGTCTAAGAATTTGTATGCACAAGGTCTTGTCTTGCACTTGGAGACAGGGAGATGAATAAGACGTAGTCTGATCCTAAGAACCTGAAATTCTAGTCAAAGAGACAGATGCACAAAAGTATCCACAACGCAAAGCAAGCAGTGGTTAGTGCCAAACAGAGATCTATACGCAGAGGCTGCAGGCGCCCTGAGGCCGGATGATTATATCGTCCACAGAAGGAACTTGCAGATGGAAGGGACCTGAGCTAGGTTTTGAGAATAAAAAAATGTAAAAGTCTGTCATTCTTTGAACATTTATTACCATATTTTTTCAGACCATAAGATGCACCTAGGTTTTAGAGGAGGAAAACAATTTTTAAGCAAAAAATGTGGTAAAATATTTAATAATATAAATAACACAATGTTTCACCAATGTAAACGTAAACGGAACTCAACAGCATCATTAACAAGCATCATTTCTCCCAAATTTGCCAGCAGGGGGGAGGGGTGGCGGGTGCAGCATGTCCAAAGTGCATACCAGTTTTGGACATGCATTGCTGCCAGCAAACCCTCACAGCGCCGTGAAGAGGGAGCGACCGCCCGCTTTGCACCTGAGGGAGCCGAGTCTCAGAGAGTGGGAGCAGCTCAGCCGAGAAGCAGCACAGGCAAGAGCCAAAGCCAAGGCCATCTGCCTCCAGAGCCTGAGGGACCCCCACAGGCCAAGAGAACAGCAGCAGAAGCACAGAGACCTGAAAGTGCTCAGTACAGTTAAAGAGAGGAAGGGGAGCAACTCTGCTATGGCTAAAGCCCCCAGGGTGGACCTTGTGGTGGGACAGGAAGCTGGGAGGCAGGCGAGACAGTGTCACCTGAGGAGGGAAGAGCAGGCACTCGGCAAACCACTGCCTGGGCTCGTTTCCTGGTTTCCACCGCTTACCAGCTGGGAAACCTCAAGAAAGTTGCTTAACTGTTTTATGTCTCAGTTTCCTCATCTATAAAAAGGGAGCCTCATAGGGCTTTTTGAGTATATAATCACAGGACAGTGCTGGGGACATAGTAAATGTCATATTCAATGGCGATGATGGTGACCGAAAGAGGCACGGTAGATGCTGGCTTAAAGCATGCGTATTGGAGCCAGATGGCCTGGTTCAAATCCCAGCACTGCCATTGGTGGCTGTGTAGCTCTTACTGATTTACATCTCATGTCTGTGCCTCAGTTTAATCATCTAGAAAACAGGGACGACAGTGCCTCCCTCTCTCACAGGAGTGTCATCAGGCCTCCAGGACACTCTGTTTCCCAAACAGGAAGTGGGGTTCCACAGGCGAAGTTATTTCTGAAGTCACATCTCACTTCTACTGTGCGGGTGTGCTGGCTATAAGCTGCGAAGTTTCTCCCCAGTCAGTCGTGCAAGTGCCCTCATGGGAAATTCAATAAACAGTTCAGGGAAAGAACTGTAAATTCTTAATTGTAGGGGATTAATAAGGCTTTCATTATGGTGAATTTACCTCACACATGATTTAATAAGTCAAAACTACATTTTGTAATTAAAAACCTAAGAAATCGTGCACGGTGAGGCTTATAGACCACAAATTTTCATCTGGAAAGTAAATCGGGAAACGGTGAACAACAAAGCAGCACGCGTACATCGAGACTTGGGAAGAGGCAAGGGTTAGGAAGAGGCAGGAGGACCTGTTAGGGGGTTTATTTCGAGCCTCTTCATAGAGAGAGGGTCTTCGCCCCTTAACATTTGAACTGTTCAATCAATCCCATTTTACAGGTAATGGATCTGAGGCAAAAGGAAAACTAAATAAAAATGGTTCCCTCATCAAAGTTAACACCGTGCCCCGGTCTTCGATTTGGTGTCCAGCCTCCTGCCTTCCCATAAACAGTCACTTGAGCAAAGCCTTCAAAACAGATACTTAACCCTGCTTGCCTTCATTTGAACTTGGAGATCTGGCATTAGTTTCTGTTAGAGCTATAGATCCTTTTTGCTCTCGTGGTAAGAGAGGAAAAGCTGTGATGAAGTTCTAGAAGATTCTCAAGGTAACACGGAGCATATTTCCATGGCAGACAGCACTGCAGGGCTTTAGGTAGACAGACAGATATGGATGGAGTCTGATCCACGGCTGGGTGGGGCCTGGAGCAAATCCCCTTTGCTTTCTGAGCGAGTGTGCTAAAGCTTCTCCTTCTATAAAATGAAAATGACAGTTTCTCCCTGTTAGAGCTGTTTTGAGAACGGCATAAGGGTGCAAAGTACAGTGTTTGGCACGCAGTAAGCACTTAATAGCAACTACAATATTATCACTTTATTTAGGTAAAAGGGTCAGAAGGAAAAGGGGAAATGCTAAAACTTTCATCACCCTTTGCCTTGTCCTGAGTCACAGAGATACTTTCTTTTCTGAAAAAGTAATACCCTTCTGAGTTAGAATCTAACAATAATTTTAAAATTCAATAAGTTATCTAATAAGTTTTGCCTTTTGGCATGAAGGTTGAAATTTCACTTAGTGTTGTGCCTGGCATTTGTCTTCAAAGGAAAGTAAATTGGAAAAGTTTGTGTCTAAGTTAGTTTTGGAAAGAAAAACAAAGCAAGGAGTTAATTGATTTGAAAGCTTTGGTTGTAAAACACCTACAAGTTGAATTTCTACTTGTTTTAGTTTTAAATCACATTTAGAAGCACATATTTATGTATGCATTACATTTTATATATATTGATACATCTGATCTGACTGCTAGAGCTTAAAGTTCTTTGTTCATATGTGAACAAGAAAAACTCTCTCACACTGCAATTGACTTGGGGTCAGAGGCATAAAGTCCCCATGCAACCTGACCCCGTATAGTCCCCCTTGACTTTAGCCCTGGGAACAACCATCTCCAGTGCTAAGGGGGTAAATAGGTCTTCATGAGCTTGACAAGGCTTCCAGCTGGGGTGTCATCAAGTGTCACTCACTGGATGACACCCGACTCTGCTCTCTCCACTCCCTCCTCGCGCCTGGTCCCCAGAAGAAGAGGTTGAAAGTAGCTCAGCCCACAGTGGCTCTTCATCCATGGCTCTCATCCTTCAGGCTGGGGTCCTGCCTGCCTGCGGGGGAACCACTGTGCCGCTGCCTCTGTGTCCTGTATCTCTAGTTTTCCTCTGGAAAGTGTCTAGCGGTGCCCTCACCGTCCGCTTTGGTTGCTGGGTGGTGAAGAGCAGAGCGTCCAGTGTGTGGTTGGGAAGACAGCTCCTCTCTGCATCGCCAGCAGCACACGTTGCAATAATTAGAGCTTCCATTCCAAGGTAAACAGATCTTTTTTACCTCTTGGGCCTTCTGCAAATGGTTATGTGAGACTGGTCGAGTAGGCTCCAAACATGGCCTCTGCTGGGGCCTCTACCACCCAAGAGGTAATGAAATCAGATGAATTAATAAGCTGGGAGAGGCAGGAAGCTAACATTGAAAAACAGTAAAAAAGAGTCGTGGGTGGAATGGGCTTCCTGCAGCCGTGTCTTTGTAAAGTAAATACTAGCCTCACCCGTTTTTCTTCATGAAGGGTCGGAAAATGTTTTCCACGACTGGCAGAGAAGGGAGTCAGTCTTTGTCATTAGAACTATCCGTGAGGAGGTCTGTGTACAGCAAAGGCTTCTATTGAAAATTTAGGCCTGAGTCCCACACAGGTGTTTCTTCCAGAGTTGACAACCTCCTGTTGCCCTTCACCTCCGATCCCACCCCACCCCACCCCCACCGGTAAAGAAGAGCCCCTCCTGGCCTTGAACACTCGCTCGCATTGGCATTGGAATCTGGCAACTCTATGGCATTGTGATAATTATGTTGGTCAAGGCCTGCGTTCTTGACAAAGAAAACATTCCTCTAACTCAACCTGAGTAATCCTTAATGAGTCCTTGTATCTTGTGATAAATTTCATAATTATTCAGCCCCTACCACTAACACCGAAATTCATCAGTCAAAGCAAATTAGCCGAGATTCATTAGAATAAGACATCTAGTAGGCACATGTACTTTATTAGCCTCTTACACCAATAGTTTTAATTAGGTACATATTTCACAGCTCTCGAGCTACTCCAGTGAAGGGCTGCCTTTATCTCTTTTATTTACAGTAACAAGCCATCAAACAAACACCACCATAATTAAACTTGGATATAAAAAAACTTGTTTTATTAATGGCAGCCTATTCGAGCCTTGGATTTCTGAAACCTGCACTAGACAGATATTTTTATTAATTAAATAACGACTATTCAATTAAACTGAAAAGATGAGGTGATGCGCGAGGGGGCCGTGAGCTTGAGTCAGAAGTGAGAGTCTCTTCCTCTTTCCTTGCAGATGGTTTCCTCTGGCTCACCTTCAGCAGGGGGGGCAGGGAACTCTCTTTGTCAGATATTTTAGTGATGAGAAAAGTGATTAAAATCCAGAACATTTTTAAATTATTAATAAGGAATTTAAATGATGTTATAAAAAAGAGAAATACAGGAGAAAATGTTACACATTCATAGAATTTCGGCTCATGCATAATGAACAGTCGAAAACACTTATAATACTACCCAAATTAAAGAGGCAAGAAGCCCACTACCAGTTTTCCTACGAAGGTGTCAATAAATGACAAATGGCGCCATCTGCTGGTGCTCAAGTTAAACACTTGATTTAGAGCCCAATTGTCAGAGCGATCGGTTAGGTAGTCAAAAAAGGAAAAGAAATAACAAAATTCTGTGCCTGCATTCATATGGTTACACATGGTTTAACCCTATAAGAAATGCAAAGTTTGAGCTTAACTCTACAAGTCAAAAGTCTCACCCAGACGCTTCAGGCAAAACTATGGGGAGAGATTGCCAGCCTTTCTGTTCTCCTCAGTCCGTCCAAGAGGAGCTAGCTCTCTCTACGTTGTAAGCAGAACGATAACAGCCACATTCTCAAAAGGCAAGAGAGCATGCCAACAGTTAAGGTACTGGTATCACCTGCTGCCTCTGAGTGCTGAATCCCTGGATTACTGTACAGGGAGAAGCACAGAATTCTTGGGAAGGGACCACACGCTCTCTGGCAGATACTATGACACCACCACCATCATCCTCAAGTCCTTTTCTGGAATGTTTGTGTCTTTGCTTCCATTCCCACCTCACTCTTAGCTGTTTCTGTCTCCATGCACGAGTATCAAATTCTTTTTTCTTCAGACCTCCCAGGGACTGGTGTGAGACTAATGAAATAGCATCATTTTAATATAAATGAGTTATGTCGATTAACTAAACCAGCTCATACAAATCATTGAACAAAAATATGTGCCATAACCTTTGAATAACAACTTTCAAAATGCAGATCTTCAAAAAGAGCAGAACTATCCAAGATCCCAATTTCTGTGGTCTTCCTCTCTCTGAGTCTGACCAAGTAAATCACTCCTTCAGAAGCCGTCAATGCTTGCAAATTGAAAATCTACATTTCCAGACACCACAGTCACTGGGACCTTTATCCCTGGCCACATTTTGGAGTAAAATGTGAAATTGGGCCATTTTTAAGAGGCCTTTATTGTTGTTATATAATATCGCTCATAAGTAACAGCAGAGAAAATAATTTACATTTTTATAGGATATCATTTAAGAGGTTATTGCAAATAAAAATGCTATTAACAAAATGTAAGTAAACTCGCATTGCTTCTGCCCTTTCTGTGAGGGAGGGCTCAGAAAGCCTCGTCAGTATGGGACCGCTGTGCGGAGAGGTTACCTCAGCTGCAGGCCGGATTAGAATGAGGGTGACTCACAGTGTGGAGAATGCACGTATGCGTGTGGGTGCGCGTGCGTGTGTGCGCAAATTCACCCAAGTCCATTTTCTTTAGAGCTTAAATCTTCTGTGAAAATAGAACACAGACGGGGAAGGCATCCTGTTAGGGAGAATCATCTACCCCTGAAATATTCCTACTGTGAGTGAACAGTTTATTTTAATTCCACGGTTTCTCTGCCAGGTCTCTGCCTTTTGCCTTAGAAAGTGGTCCATGTTCCCACATCAACAGGCTACTTGTGACCTACTGTTTTGCAGCATTGGCCTCGGCCCTGGACTTCCAGTCTCTATTTGCTTTTCTCAGCTCACCCTCGGGCATCACAGATTATTTACAGCCTGAGGACCCTAAAGGGCCAGTGTTGCCTATCTTCAATCAACAAGAGCCCTACCCCCATTTTCTTTTTGCCTTGTGCTTCTTGCTGCTTGCTGACCCTTTGTACCACCCTTAATTTTAAGTCTTACAGGAGTAAGAGGGTGACTTAAGATCCAGTCTCTTCTCAAGCACCTCAAGGTGGCCCTGCCTGGTCTCAGACTGGAAAGGATAGACAAGAGTGAGGTCAGAGGGAGGCACTGATGCCAGCCTATGGGAAAGGGGCTGACGTGCACTGAGCCCCTAAGTGCCAGGCACTGGAGTCAGTGCTCTGTCAATATTTCCTTGCAGCCTCACAACAATCCTATATACATGGGATATTATCTGTGTTTTATAGATTTGGTGAATGAGCTCCAGAGAGATTAAGACTCTTGTGCTACATCACCTCAGCACTGCGGGACATGGGTGGGATCTGAATTCAGAGATGTTCTCAGGGCACCACATTGCCTCCTCAAAGCAAGACTCAGCAGCAAGAACTGCTTCCAATGCAGACCCTGCTCACTGGCCAGGGAGACCCCCTATCCAGCCTCACTGGACTGGCTGTTCCATTGCCTCTGACACAGCTTCCTCTGCCTCCTCCTGTTTTGCTGTCTGCTCTGTCTATAGCTTTTCTCTCAAATAGTCCTTGAATGTGAATGTCCCATAGTTCCAATTTCAGTCTCTATTTCTCTGCTATTCACACTCCCCATGAGTCACCTCCTTCACCCCCGTGGCTCTAAAGGCCAGATGGCACTGCCCAGACCTATAGCTCTAACTCTGATCTTTCACCTCATCGTCTCATGTATTTACTCAAATTCCTACTGAGCCTGTCTACTTGGGCATCCAAAGGGCACCTCAGACTCAACATGTTCAGAAGAGTTTATCTTTCCACCACACACACCTCTCTATGTGTTGTTCACCTCAGTCAATGGCGCCCTCACCCCCAGCCTCCTTGTAGGAAAGTGGCAGTCATCCTGTTTCCTGAACCACCAGCACAGTCAGTCAGACGGTTCTAATCACCCGCCTCCCGAATCCAGGTCCCAAGCTCTTCCCTCTGCCCCCGCCGGGCCTGCTCCCCTGCACACCCTAACTTGCTCTTTCTCCATCTATTGCAATTCTTCCCAACTGGATCTTTGCCTCTGGATTCGTCTTTTCAAACGTTCCCTTCACAGAATCATCAAAGGACTCTTTCTAAAATGCAAATCTTTCTAGACCGGTCTCTATTTTTCAGGATGCCCTTGATCACTGGTGTCAGAGACCAATTCCAAAGAGACTTATGCAAGACAGAGAATGTGCTGTTACTTGTGACTTGGGGTGTGAACCCAGGTAACCTTGGGGGTCCTTGAAGTGTGACTAGTATAACTAAAGAACTGAATTTTAAATTTTAAGTTTTAATTAATTTAAAATACATGTAAATAGCCATATGTGCTTAGGGGCTGCTTTATTGGACAGACAGTACAGTTTAAAACAGAGTCACATCAGGTTATTTTATAATCCTGGGCCTTCGCTCATTCTCTTCCTTCTTCTTGGATGCCCTTCCCTCCCTTCTCACTCTCAAGCCCTCGGCTAAACAAGGAAGCCTCCAGTAGCGTGGAGGAGGCTTCGAGTCCAGGAAGGACTCCTGGACACTTGGTCTCGTGGTAACTTCTCTCATTCTGGCATTCTTTCATACATTCATTCATTTGCGCTGCTTTTTACGAGGCAGTGGAGATGCAGAGAAAAATGCAGTTCTTGCTGGAGAGCTCAAGGTCAGTCCCTCTTCTGGCAACTCTGATTGTCCCTTTCCGCCCATTGACCCGGTCATCCAACTCCTGCCCGATTATCCCTCACTGCCTGGCTTCACGCTCTCCCAGCCGACTATCCTTTTGCTGCTACGCAAAAACAGTTACCTCTTTCTCCAGCATCTGGAATATGGGCAATTCGAGGAGGGTCGAAAGATCAGCCTGCAAACAGAGGGGGACTAGCTGTGGGGAGAAGAGGCGCCTGAACCAGGGCTATCCTGGGCCCGCCCTAGACACTTCCCGGATACCTCGCCATTAAAAATGGGCTGTACATGTCCCCACAAGCCTCACCCAAAAGAGAGATTCCGTCTTTTGAGGATAAAGAACAGAGGAATGTTGACTGTTCATACCAGGCACAGTCCGTCAGGACGGTGGGTTCGTTGTCCTTTAGGATGGAACAGGAGAGCCGTGGCTCTCAATTCTGGGGCATCAGAATCACTTTGGAGAACTTTAAAAAATACGGGTTCCTGACCCCTCTTGGGCCTACTGAATTGGCATCTATGGGGGGAGGTAGGTATTTGTATTTGAGAAATCTCCACAGGTGACTGTCCTCTGCCCAGAGGATGAGACTCCTTAAGGCCTAGAGTCTAAGAAAATGGAAACCTGGGCCAGAGGACAAAGCATGAAGGTGCTGAGGAGATGCTAATTACCATGAGTGCTTGCAACAGCGTTCCCCGGAGAAAACTCTGGAACTAACAGGTTATTCGTGGACTAAGTCTGAATGCCCACCTGTAACTGTCTTCTAGGGCTCTCCCAGCAGCACAGGGATGAGGGGACTGAAACATCAGAAACTAGTTTCCTCGCCGTTCTGAGGGCTGGCTATCAGAGCTCAAGTTGTCATCAGGGGTGCTTTCTTCTAAGGCCTTTCTCTTTGGCTCATACATGGCCATCTTCTCCCTGTGTCTTCACACGGTCTTCGCCCTGAACACGTCTGTGTGCTAATCTCTTCTTCCTGCTAGGACACCAGACTTATTGCATTAGGGGCCTACTCTGATGAACTCACCTTAACTTAGCTACCCTTTTAAGGACCGTCTCTCCCAATATAGGCTCCTGAAGCACTGGAGATTAGGACTTCAACCTGTGAGTTTTGGGGAGGACACAATTCAGCCCACAACACCACCCCACTGTAAGGACAAACACAAGCCTTCGCTCAAAGTCCATAGAGACCCTATGTGCATAGGCTCGCCCCTAGTTGGAAAAATTTGACCCCTTGTCCAGTCAACACCTGCTGTGTGAGTCCCGCATTAGAGAGAAGAAAAGTGACCTGTAACAGCATATATATGATTTGAAACAGAAATTGTCATGAGAATATTCATGGCATTTCTCCTTCTTCCTTCTGTTCTCTGATTGTGTCAGGCTGCAAGTTACAGAAAACCTGACTAACGGTAGCTCAAATCAAAAGGCTACTTTCTCGAATCTGATGACAGGCTGCCTCTTGTGTTGGCTCTGCAGGTGCATTCGTCAACATCAATGCCTTTGTGTTTCTCATGGACTTTCTTCCAGGCTTGTGACTTCCTGGTCACAGATGGCTGCTGTGTATCCAGACCAGTCAAGACAGGCAGAAAAATGGAGAGTCATGCTAGCTCTATCAGAAGCTTTGCCAGAGAAACAAAAATATCCTTAGACATTCCCAGCGGACTTTCACATATATGTCATTGAACAGAACTGTCACGTGGCTATTCCCCACTATACAGGAATCTGGGAAAGCAACTCTGTCTGGATACATTTATTCATTAATTCAACAAATTTGATTGTGGGCCTAGTACATGTCAGATGCTGTTCTAGGCACTTGGGATACAGCAATGAGTAGAAGATAAAAAACCCTGCCCTCATGGAGCCTGTAATCTAGAAGGAGCTTTACGTCCTCATGTTCATATTGTCACTTCCCCTCAGAGAATTGGGTGGATAGACAACGTATCTGCCGCAGCCGCCAGCCTGCCAAAACAGAACCCTGTAACCTCAGTCTTAGTTTTCCGTCTGCATCCCGCTCTTTGAAAAGAGTCTCTCTCTAAATGGGCCCAATCAACCTGACGTAACGGAGGAACTGATGGAAGGAGAGAGCAGAGGAACAGAAAAGTCACAGGGAGGGTCTCAGATGAAGAGTTTTCCAGGAACTGAGGAGAGGGGCCGCTGCGTGGCCATGGAATGTAATGGAAATAAACAAGAGAAAAGGGGGACTGTTATGTTGTTCTTTGAGGCTTCTTCATGATTTTTGAGAAATGTGAGTAAAACAGTTGAGCTATTCAGAAATTCCTTTTCTAGGGTGGGCGGTATTTCTTTGTGACACTGCTTCAGGACTGAACCACGTGGGCCTGAATCCTACAAGGGTAACATTTTATTGGCCACTGCTGTTTGCAGGCATCTCTTTTTAGGTTTGTATTGTGCAAGCTCACAGGTACCCTCCAAACTTTATGCAAAGTCACCACAGCATCATTTCCGCCCCCCTGTAAACCCCCCAGGCCTCCTTCTCAGTGGTACAATTGTATAACTCCTTCCCCAGTCCCCAAGCTGCATATCACACATAGCCCCCTGTGGCCATCCAAACTGCTCCACCCCTTCCATCCAAGCACGGGCACTGCCTGTTCCCTCAGTTTCCCCGACATGCAGCTCGGAGAAAACTCCACACAGACGAGACAAAGGAAAACACATCCACAGTGAATTTGTCAAAGTCTCAGTCTTCCGATCTTATGTCCATATTAGGGAACACCAGCATATTTTTCTAACTAACTCTTTTCAGAAAATCTTTCCTCCTCTTTTTCCGAAAACACTGATGAAGGCTCACCTAATTTAAATTACTAAATAGAATGGTCTGTATCACTTGCAGAAAGATTTCAGATGCCCTCAGTTTACTCCAAGGATAATAAATGGAATTTGCCTTTATATTTGTGACTCAAGAACCAACCTTACCAAGTTTCCTAAAACAAAGTCAGAGAAACAAAGAGCTAGTAAGCAACTGCCCCTGGCTGTGTTCTCCCTAAAATAATGATAACATAACCAAATCTCCCTTCTCTAGAAAAACTCTAGAGGATTCTGGAATTTTTAAAATTAATTTCCTTCCCCAGAGCCATCCCTGATACATATGTACACACTGCAAGAATACATGTGCTCACTCACGTGGTATTAGTTAAGATTAGGTTCTTCTGAGAGCAGCAGAAAACCCAAAACTAAGCTTAAATAAAATAGAGGTTTATTTCTACTCAGGTAACACACAGGCAGGCAGGCCAGTCTAGGGGTTCTGTGGAGCCCCATAGTGTCGGGGACCCGGGCTCCTGTCTCATGGCACCGCCATGTGAGCTCTCCACTCCCAAGGTCACCTTGTCTGAGGTGACTGCTCCAGCTCTAGCCGCGATGCCACAGTTCGGCAGACACACAGCAGAAAAGAAAGGAGTTGTGCAGATCCCGCCTGGTCATGTCTCATTGGCTAGAGTTTAACTGTATGGTCACTCAGCTGCAGCAAACTTCGGGAAATGTAGCCTTATCCACGACAGCCGTATCAGCTAAAAACTAGATGTTTATTACTATAAATGAAGAAAAATAAGTAAAGTAGCATTGAATTACCACACAAAGTATAAAATAAATATCCATCGGTCCATACTGATATAAATAAATGATTGAGTAAATAAATGGGGGAGAACAGACAAGTCTCCCAAGATGAACACTTCTAAATTATTTACTTGGATACTCCACTTGTAAGGAGGTGGAGCATAATTCTCTACTCCTTTAGTGTGGGCTAGACATAGTGACTTTCTTCCCGAGAGCACAGTATGGAAGAGGAGAGAGAAAAAAAAAGAGTAACTTTGCAGTGAAAATCTGACAAACACTAGCTCAAGCCAGGCAATCAAGGACAACATCAGGAGTGATAAATCATGTTGATAGTAGGTACCCTTGATACAGGTGATGAGAATGGCACTTTACCATGGTAGTCTTCCCCAAAACACATTACCTCAATCTAATCATAAGGAAAACATCAGACAAATCCCAACTGAGGTACATTCTGCAAAATACCTGACAAGTACTCCTGTCAAGGTCATCAAAAACCAGGGAAGTCTGAGGAACCCTCACAGCCAGGAGAAGCCTAAGGAGGAGGGGGATCCTAGAATCAAAATAGGGGCATTCGGGAAAAATTGAAGAAATCTGAAAGAGTAGAGATTTTAGTTCATAATAATGCATCAACATTAGCTTATTAATAGTGACAAATGTACAGTTACTGGCAAATGTACTAAAATAAGGTATTAATAGGAGAGGACACTGGGCATGGGACATATGGGAACTTTTTGTACTATCTTTGCAAATTTCTGTAAATCTAAGATTTCATTTTTAAATGAAAAGTTTATTTTTTAAAATGGTGGGGGAGGAGACCAGATATTAGAGGATAAGCATCAGTCTTTCCCTCCACTCTACAAAGGAGCAATCTTTTCTCTTTGTATCCTTAAATCCAAGAGATGTTCATGGCAGAAGGGGCCTTTAAAGTTCTTTGGCTTATCCCCCAAAATGAGGGGGTGGGGACTAACAAAACCCTTGAGGAGGGTTTGCCTACTGTTACTGATACAGCTGGTAGAGAAACCAGAACCAGAAGCCAGATCCTTGGCAAATAGCCAAATACTCTCTCCACTCTTCTCCCGTGGGGCAAGAGGAGCCCCGGCACAGTAGAGAGAACTCCACCATTAACCGTCTTTTAACAATGGTGTGTTACCCCACTTCTTGGGCAACAGTTTCCCCACCTTTAAATGGAGATGGTGCTACCTCCCTGGTTATCTTAGCAGGACTATTGTGAGGCGTGAAACTTGTATACACATCTGACATTGCTATGTTGTAATAGGCAAGCCAGGACCTTTTGACACACTGAAAGTTTGTGACACAGCCCAACAGAGCTGACCCAAGCACTTGTTTATTCAGCATTCAGACAGCATTGTCTGTCCTTCAAAATTATGATACAAAATTTTGTCACAGCACCTTTTTCTTCCCTGATGAATTGCTGGAGGCTATTGACAGAATGCTCCTGTGTGTGTCTCTCTCACCTCCCATTCCCTGAATTCCCACACCACATTATCCTAAAGAATACAGGAGCCTTCTCAGGCCACCACTCCTCGGCTTCTCCCAGCAACACAGGTGTCAGTCCTGTGCAGTTTAGCAGATGGTTCCGATTCCCTGGGGGACACTGCCTCTGAGACCCAGATGTCTGTGCAGGCCTGCCAGGCCTCTCCAAGGCAGGACAGTGCCATGCCCTCAGTGCTGACCACAACCAGAACCTCCCACATCTGTGCTCCCACCGTGCAGTGGCCCGCAGCCCACTCTTTCTCACTGTGGTACTTCAGCACTCCGTGGCCTCAGAGGCACTTAGCTGGTCTTGGTTTCTGTAGCTGGTCCACTGCCTCAGAGGTGCAGAACCAACTGCTTCCTTCCTACCCAGGGCTCCATCTCTGGAGTTCATCTGCTTTGTTTTTTTTTCTTGATAACCACAGTATTCTATCCACTTTTCTAGATATTGTAGCTACTAACTCACGTTTTCTTGTAATAAGCTTAGCTGGGTACCCCCAGGGTATCTTACATGCAATCTTTAGAGAGAAACAACCTTCAGTGACTCAAAGACATGTTAGTGGTCTGAAAGAGAATCCCAGGTCATTTCCTTCTGCCCTTTGGGCGAGGTGATGCTGATCCCAATGATTTCAAGAAGCCTTCCTAGCACTGGCGATTGAAACCATAAACCCCTCAAAGAAGAAAAGAGAGAGAGAAATATCTGATTGTAATATCTGGCAAGCAGGCTGCTATAAACAAACAAAAAATAAAATTGAATGCCTACCATGTCCCAGGCATTGTGCTTGGCATTGGTAACAAGGGAATTGATCAGACACTGTTCCTGCCCTCAAGAAAGTTAAAGTCTAGGGGAAATAGACAAAAAGATGGTTATTGTGCAATTCATAAGTTTTATAAGCAGGAGATCAGGCTAACACAAAGAAGAGGCCCCGACCAATCTGACAGAAAACAGTTCCCCACAATGAGTCCTTGTGGGGATGGCACTGCTGGGCATGGACAGGGGCCAGCACGAGCTTCGGGTCACACATAGAGGTGTAGGAGGAGAAGGGGTAGGATCTCCTCAACAATGGTGTCATGAAAAATAAATAACAAGATATCGGAGGGAAACAGGAACAAGGAAATATTCTGGTTTTTGTCTGGAATCTCAGTCGAACGTGACAGAACTTGAATCAAACTAGTTTAGGCCAAGCAAGGAATTAGAAAGGTATTGGATCATAATGAGGAGTAAGAGCAGGAAGCCAGGAACAACTAGAAATTGGGGCCTGAACACCATGGGACTCTGTCATTCTCCTCTGAGGGAGGCTACCTTTCCTGTCCACAGACGACCACCTTCCCGTGGCAGAGAGGAGGGCTCAGAAAGCTCCTAAGTCCTGCATCCGGGGGCCGACTCTGCCACAGACAGGGGAATTATCCTCCCTTGATTCCAATATAGAAAAGCCCAGGGAAAAGTTCTGATTGGCCCGGGGTGGGTCAGTGTCCATCCCAGACCAATAAACCATGGCCAGGGGTAGGAGAGAGGGTCCTGATGCCCAGGAAAAGGCCTATAGACCCTTTTTGATGCCAGCTTCAGAGGAGGGGGAACTGTGACCCAAGGACCACCTCAACGCAGACGTCTCCTACTGATTCAATGTGCAGAACATCAGGCCTGGAAGGTGAAATCTGGCTAATAAATTGCTACCCAGTTTTTATCATTTCATAATGAAATCCTGTAAAAGCTCTGAAATATGCCTCAAACAGGCTAAATCTCTGTAAATATAAGCATGCAGTAATACTTTTATAACTATTTTTAGCCACCAGAATTTAACTACAGTAAATAAATATCCACTGCTTATACACATCTCGCATTTCACTGAAAATCGAGGGGATGGTTTTGGAGTAGAAATTGGGAGTAAGAATTGGAGTAGGAATTGGGATAAGAATTGGAAGTGGGAATTTAAAGTAGGAATTGGAGTACGAATTATAAGAAATAAGGTTCTACGCTTGCCCTCAAGAAGCGTGGCATTATTGCCGTTACCTTGGATCATAAGTGGGTCTGGGAGACCATTTACCCCCGGAACTGAGTAAGTTCCCAAAAGGCCACTGGAGCGCCGAGGGCAGGAGCTGGAGAGGCGGTACAGGGTGGGTTGTGAGAGGCTGAGCGGGAAGGTGTTGAGCTCCTGATCTTCTGCTTCTAGAGCACCTCCTGCTTCATCTGTTCTGTATATTTGCGTTTCACATAAAATCATATGTGTAAAAAAGGTTTTTACTCCTTTAAAAATGTTTCAGTGCTACAGATACAGTCCAGCTCCCTCACGCTGCTCCTGGAGCTTCCGATGCCCGGGAGCTCTGTCTATTCCATGCATTTAATCCTCACGACCACCTAAGATGTGCTGGAGGAAGGCAACCATGAGTCTGGAGGCCCCTCCTCCTGATGCTCAGGCCACTGTTCTGCCACCAGCCCTCAGTTCACTTGTGCGAAACAGCCAGATGAACAATAACCCAGAGATTTCACGTGGAAATTCAGAGAAGAGGGTTTGTCCTCTTGAACTGTTCAGTGACAGGGTATTGGGTGGTATTTCATGTGGAAGGAGGGGGAGGGGGAGGAGAGGAAGAGAGATGAGAGCTTGGATGGGACCACGCATCAAGGCCTTGCCAGGTGCTTGACAGGTACAGATGAGCAGGAGCAGGAGTGTGGAAGGAGAGGAAAAGAAAGGAGGAGGAGGAAAAAGGAGTAGAGGTAAGAGGGGAGGAGGGATGCAGAGGCCAGACCAACCAGAAACCCCAAGAATCACACTCACAACAGCTCAGTGTCTTCCTTTGTCTTTGTGTCACAGATTAGAAGTCCTGGAGTCACTGATTTAACATTTTCTCAGAAATTCACAGTCACATGCTTTAAAATAGGTTAATCTAACAGCAAATGTTTATTGAGAGTTGCTCTGTGTTAGGCACTGTGCTCAGGGCCAGGTGGAACTTAGGAGGAGGAGTAGCCAGCCTCACAGTTTGGTGTCCCTACGGCCAATATCCTAGTGATGGATGGTCATCTGCCAAGGATGAAAAAACTGATTTTCTCCTAATATAATTCATACATGTCCTTCTTGATGTTAAAAACAGAAGAATTATCTCATGCAGTGAAACATTTTAACTTAATTAGAATTGCCTTCCATTTCACTTATTTTACTTTCATAACTGAATAGCGTTCCTTTCATAGCATAGAGATAACATATATTGATAGAGTTGTAAAATCTTGTTTGAATTTTGCTTAAAAGTCTAATTTCTCTGGCGTGCACATTGACAGAATGTTTCTCATGTTTTTGTTCCTGTTTTCTCTTATGATTCTCTAAATCAAATAACTGCTTGTGAAGCCTAGTATCAGAATTCTAATTTAGATAATAGCATAATTCTCCATAGCACAACCATAGGCCAGACATTATTTGGTTGCAGATTTTCAGCTAGCTACAACCACTGGTCACAGGGTGGATGGTGGCAACATGAAATCCAGGAACCCTAGCCAATAGGGATATTTTCCTCTGGAGGGAGCTGTCTATTCTAGTAGGACAGGCCAATTTCACCTTTCGGGTACATCAGGATTGTAACTAGAAAGCCAAGTTGCTGGCACCATAGTTATCATTTATTTCAGAGGTATTTGGCATCCTTAAACATTGACCCCCCAAGGCAGCTGCACTATGGCCCAGCTCTTAATCCGGCTTTGGCTGGGACAACTGTTCACATGCATTTCATTCCCACGGCAATGCCAAGAAAATACATCGTATTATTACTTCTCTTTTACAGGTGAAGACATTGAGTCTTAGAGATTAAATAACTTGCCTAAGGGACATCAAGGCAGCCACAGTTAGACCAGAATCCCAAATCCTGTGCTCCTGTAGCACACCGCACTCCATACTGACTCCTCTAGAAAGATCAGCACACCTTTCGTTTACATTTATAGTTCAGAATTTCTGCCAAAATGGCTATTTTTAACTTGAATTCTACCAAATGAGAAGCACTGACTTGAGGTCGCTGCCTCTCTCGGTCACACCAAGCAAGCGGTGTGTGGTGCACCAGGAGGAGCTCTGATCTAGGAGACCTGGTTTGTGAGTCATGGCACCTGACTCATCGTAGGTGCTCAGTAAACACATATGGAACTGAGAACCGTAAGTCACGTATGTACCTTTGATTATACTTTTCTCCTGGGTCTTTAAGAGGGAACTTTAAGTAAAGGTTTTACTTTTCTTGCCAGCATCACCGGAGCTGTAAAAGACCTTGCTATAGCATCAAAAACTAACACCATTTTCTGAAAATCTTTTCAACTCCTTCAAAGTATAGAATTGGGGGGGGGGGGCAAGGAAAATGTAGGAGACTTTTGCTCAAAGTAGCCTTTGCCTCTAATTGCAGTTTTGTTCAACTTGCCTTCCCTTCTAACTTTGTCCCAGAAAAATCTCAAGGGAAATAAAATTAAGCTGTTTCCCAGACTTACTTTTCAAAATTAGTCCTGGGCTGGCCTTCAACACTGCAGACACATTTTGTGTGGTCACAAGGGAGGACTGCACTGAATTCTTGGACCAACTGTGGAGCTCTGCGGGCCAGACGAGCTGAAGGAGCGCAGGAAAGAACACACAGGTGGGTGTTTTGTGCAAATTACTGGCTGCCATGCTGGTTTGTCCAGGAGCATAAAACCACTTTGCCTTCCCTTTGGTTTGTCCTTGCCCTTTCCTGCTATTGGAAATCGTGTCTATTTGCTGCCTCTGCTTGCATTTGGCACTGGGCAAACTGATCCACAGTAACTAAAGCAGGCCAAAGTTTTGCACAAGTGCCCGGAGACCATCATCAGCATCGCTGCAGTTCCCGGTCCAAATGGCCTGCCTCCACGGAGGTGGGAGGTGGGGCGGCCATACTTGACATCCGTGGCGGCCTGCGGTGGTGACTCATCCTTTCAGAGGACCCATCTGTAAATGCTGGACATCGTCAAGGACTTGGCTTCTTCATTTTCTTGGGATAAAAAGAAATTCTATTTTAAATCTGCATATTCATCATTCTGGAGAAACAAACAGTATGAAACTGAAATATTTTATAGTTAACATTTAATAATTCCCCAACTACATGTAGGGCAAGATTTTGTCCTAAGAAGCTGTAACCCGCATAGACATGTGATTGTATAGGCAACATTCAAGAAAGCTATCTTTCTTCCCCATAATAAATTTTCTTTCATTCTCTGTGGGTTTTCAACAAATTATTCCCAAGAGGCAAATCCTGCCTACTTTGTCTTTTCCTTACAGTGCTGTGGTCGTGGTGTTTTAAACATTCCTGGGAATTTCCTTTGTATCTGAATTGTTCTTTTCTTCTAGGCCTTAAAGTCATCTTTTCATTAACAGTATGTCTTTAAAAATAATTTTTTTAAAAAATATTTTATTTATTTATCTTTTTAGAGGGGAAGGGAAGGAGAGAGGACAGAAACATCAATGTATGGTTGCTTCTTGTGCATCCCCTGCAGGGAACTGGTCCCTGCCAGAAACTGGCCTGCAACCCAAGCATGTGCCCTGACTGGAAATCGAACCGCGATCGTCTGGTTCGCAGGCCTGCGCTCAATCCACTGAGCTACACCAGCCAGGGCCTTAAAAATAATTTTTAATGCAAGGTGTAAAAACTATACTGATGTAGGTCTCATCTCAAGCTGACCTTCTGTTTCTATCCTTAGCCACAGAAAGATGGCAGGGTCCTGGGAACATGTAATCTACAGGTTTCAATGGGGAGGTTAAAGGGTGTTTCAGAGTCAAATATCAGTGAAAGTTTTTGCCAATAAAAATGAATTTTACAAGGCGTTTTCTTTAAACGTTAAAAATTGGGGGAGACTTAGAGGGACTGTTTGTGGTCAACTTACACAGACGCTGTTTACGAATGCCCCTGATTTTTCATTACACAAGAAATTAACCAAATCTAAACCAATCCCTCTTACGTAGATATTATTCAGTGGTAACAAGTCCCAGTACAAAGAACCCAGGTTTCCTTCTGTCTAATCATATGGCTATTTCCCCAAATGCTTCACACGTGTTAATGGAGTGTGACAAGTAAAGCATATTTAGCGCAGTACATGGTCCAACATGAAATGACTTTACAACGATGAAGCTCCTAATCATTTTTCTTCTAATCCACCACTGCTTTGGGGGGTCCGTATCTTCCCTGTCATGAGCAATTTCAGTGCACTGATCAGGGTAGACTTGGCAGATTCTTTATCAATGTCAAGTGTCTTTTGTGGTTAAGTCCATTAACACTAAAACAAAATGCCTCATAGATATTATTAGCTATATGGTGGCATTATGGAATTCTCTTGCAAACAATATTTTTTGGTCAACCTGAAACTGTGTAAAGAAGAATGGAACGAGGGCTATAGTCAAAGGAAGGGGAAGCGGAAATCTTGGCGGTTGTTTCTGTAGAAGTCAGACAATGTGACTGACACAGAGCCAGTCCCTCTCCCGTCCTCCATTCGAGCTAGAACAGAACAAAGAGAAATCGCCTACAAGGAAAGCAGTGATCTAGGAGGAGAGGGCTGATCACAATAGGTTTTTAATTTCAGAAAACAGAGCAGCACTGGGGAAAAACGGAGTACCCCTGTGTACCTATGCATCCAGAAGTGTGTGCCCACCCTTACCGATTAAAACCGTAAGTTTTCCCCATAAGCTTTTCTTTTGACTTGCGAAGTTAACCACTCAGGCTTCGCTGACATTATCAATTCTTCTAATATCTACCATTAGTGAAAGGCATAGAAAAGAATACAATCCAAACAACTCAGTAAAACTGGCTGACGGCTGCTGAGTTCACTTTCAGTAAAAATAAGTTTGGACTGCCATCTGGACTGTGCCTCCTTGAGCAGTCCAGCCGTGACGACTTCATCAGGTAGAATGTTTGCTTTTATAGTTCATAAGAATGGCTAGTCCACAGGCAGATTTGAAAAGACCCTCTCATGTATGTGCACAGTGAGGCCCATCCAGCCCCTCTCCCCTCAAACAAAGAAAATGTCCCAACCACTTGCCAAATCTGCTTCTTTGAATTGTGTTAACCCAAAGTTTCAGAATACTACAATCCAGCTAACATGGAATGCAAGAAGCCTCATTGTCTTTTTAGAAACCAAAAAGCCAAAGATAACAAAATCCTTATCCAAGGTGCAGATGGACAGTGGAAAGAAGTGCTCAGGTGGCGGGTGCAAACCTGGCCTTGCATTGGCTATGCTGTCAAATCAGCGCATCAGTGAGGCCGGGCAGGACGCCTGCGCACTGGGAGTCCTCAGCAATCAAACGTCCCTCTGCACTGCGCAGTTAAAGGCTAAAACCATTTTAATATGCTACCTGTTTTTTCTTTTGTGTGTGTTAATTTAGAAAGTTGATACTTTCATGTAATTGAACTCACTGAAGCTAAAAATGTCCAGAACTTTTTAATAAGGCCCCTTTCAATATAAAAATTGGGGGTCTGTTTCCTCCCATGCAGGCACTTAACCCACAGCCACACTAATGCTGTTGTGCACAAACACGGAGGAGGAAATATGTATTTCTTTGTCTCTGTGTACTGAGCTCCAAGGGGGAAAAAAAGAAAGAAAGAAAGGAAAGGCAAAATAACTTTGAGACTGAATAAAAGAGGTACAGTTGTTGATTCTTTTACAAAGATGAAATTAATGCCTGACAGCCCCAAATTTCAGGGAACACACACCTTTAATAAGTGAGATGAGGAGAAAATTTCTAAATCATTTTGAGTAATACCCAGCCCATGCTTTCCTGAGAAATCTGTTTTCCATCCATCTCCAGCACATACATTAGACCCATTTTGTACTCGTTATGTACATAATGATTCTAGACAACATAGGATGATTTCATGATTTTTTTCTTATCATTTTTACTTATCTACCAGTATGCCAGTTTATGCAGCTTAAACCATTGCTAAAGAAGATGCATCAAAAATTGTCTGTAATCATTACAAATAATAGCACAAAATGTTTGCAAGAAGCTGTTTTCTTATCATATTTTCATTAAAGCATCTTTTCACCTGCTTTGCTTTTCCCACATATGAAAACTGCATTGTAATCAGTCTTATTAACTGAGAACATAAATATGATTTATTATGGTCTGATAATGGAAGCTACGTGGACCCAGAGAAGGGCTATATTGTCCTTTGATAAAATGGCTCTTTTTTCTCTCAAATGGAGAGCTCTATCATGAGAACATGCAGAATGTAGTGAGTGATTATTTCCTCAGGGTGAGTGATGGCAAAGCCCGACAAAAAATCTTCTTGTTGACCATGACAGCCTCAGAGGGTCCCCAAACCTCCCTGAGTTTGACAACCTGCAGACACTTTTGATGCACTGCATTCTTCTGTCAGAGACGGCCTGTCTGGGAGGAGAAAAGAGACCTTTATCGTCTGATCGGCTATTATTGTCTTGATCTTTTATAAGCAATCTCTAATGCACGTGAATATAATATCCTTTCACACAAGTGCCAAGCATAATAGAAATGTGGTTATAGGACCCTCCCCCGGTTATGTAAATGTCCTTTACACCGTAATTAAGAGAGATGGTTTGTGACTGATAGGGGAAAAAAGAGTAATCAAACTGTTTTATCATTATCTCCCTGTTTTAAAGACTTCAACCTGGTAGAAGCAGCATTTATGGTAGATACAGGGAACAAGGTTTTTTTTTTAAGTCTTAGCCTAAAAGCAAAAATTGTTTTGAATATGGTATTGGTGCTATATTTTTATTAAACATGCAAATGGCAGCAGGTTTTCAGCCAAGAGTGATTACTACGCTGATATGACTTAGAAGAAAAGTAAGCCTCTCCAAATACCTGGCTGAGGGTTACAGCAAGAACAAAGACCTATTAATAAGGAACGCACTTGCACAAATGGGTCCTCCAGTCTAAATAAAGCTTTCTAATAAATTTCCCTCTTATCCATTTCCAGAAGTCCAAATATGGCAAAAAAAAACATTTTCAATTAACAAATATATTTGCAGGCAATTCTGGGGCAAATAAACCTCCTTCTTACATGGCCCTCGGGAGCCATCTCCACTTCTGAACAGTGGCAGACAGACAGTTCTGGGTGGTGTTTGTTTGGATTTGGTGACAAAGGTTTTCTGATATTGCAGGTAAAATCTAACTGCACTAAGAGAACAGACCAGCTCGTGCAGGCCAATATAGCTTAATGCTCAGTCTCAGCAGTTGGCAGGAGAAGAAATCACCCACCCGAAAATTCTTAATGCCCTCAGTTTTTCATTGACCTTCTGACATCTGGACTTGGAGCATCCTCACACTCATCACTAATGGGTTTTGCATCACCAGTTAGTGAAGAAAACTCACCAGCGCTGGTGCCAAAGGGTTAATCATCTGTTTCACGCCACTGAGTGGTCAGAGTTAGAAGACCTGCCCCTGAACCCCCAAAGAGTATAAAGTGAGGGGCCAGGGGTTGGAGAAGACTCCCACTATCAAGAAAAAAACATGTGACTGATAAACATTGACCTCCACATCTCTCTCCTGGCACCTTGCCTCGAGGTATATTTGAATTTTATACAAGCACGCTCACACATCTGCGCACAAGTCTGGGCCCAGAAAAAATCACCAGTCTTGCCAGTCTTTACCAAGTCTGTCCCATCAAAGGCAGATCAGACCAGAGGAATTCTCTCTCTCTCTCTTTCTCTCTCTCAGCACCTCTATTTGCTTCTCTAAGCAATGACTTTCCCATGGGAATGAAAAAACTTGCCATTTCAGAGGGAGTTGGGTTTTGAGAAGTGTTTGATCTCCCTCAAGAGATACTTCTCTGAAGTTCTGCCAACCCTTGACTATCTGCACAAATGAGGCTAAGAGAAAGTATGGAAAGATTCAACTGACAGATAATCTTCAAGCTCCAGTTTGGTCTATATTTTAGTTTCTTTCTGAACAAACTGTACCAGAGAAATTAACAAACAAAACTGATTGGGTATTTCCTTTCTCCTTTTATGGTCAATTCTGTGGATGTCAGTGGAGTGGGGAAGTTGTCAAAATACAGGCAATAGGAACTGAGTAAAGGGAAGAAACAAAATACCCAGATAGCCTGCAAACTGGATAATCTGCTCCTGAATAATTGACAAGAATCTAATTTCAAAGATAATAAAAGAAGGCCCAGAGAGCAATTTCTTGAAAATGCATACCCTCTTCTCCCTAACCTCAAAAGAGCTAGTAGGAAAACAAATAAGTAAACAAACAAACAAACGAAACACTAGAACAACTCGAACTTACTGTGCCATATACATTTTCCCCTATGCAATCTGTACATGCTCTAAGTTAAATTATATTCTAAAGAGGATCAAGGCAGGGAGGAGGAGAAGGAAACACAGAAGATTTTTTCATCTAGCTTTGTTTTCAGGTACTGAGAGCAACGGGGCTGCATTGAAAACTGTACTGGCCTAAAACTGCAGAAATTGATCCACCTCTTTTTTTTTTTTTTTTTAAGAAAACCGACATTCAACAAAAGGACAACCATGACTCAGCACTTCATTTATTTTAGTCCCAAATTTGTGATTCCTTATTACAAAAAAAATGCTCTAGTGCATTCGAGGCTGAAATGAGAAACTTTGTTAGCCTCGATTCTCCACGGTGCTTCTTCCACTGAAGACCAGCATTTAGAATTTTTCATTTCAGTAAAGAAACGCTCTTAATGAGCTTCATCGTGCACATTTTTTGGCCTGAGTCATTGACTGACTGCACTTATTTAGTTCTGCTTTAGAAATGAAAATCTAATAAAGTAACTGGCAGTTTAAATGTCACAGAAAATTTCTCCAACATCCCAACTGGAATTGTGAAAACAGACTCAAATTCCTCTCATCTCTCTCTCTCTCTCTCTCTCCCCCTCTCTCTGTTACCTTCAAATGCCACGCTTCTAAAGCTAACCATTTCCTAAGAAATCACAGAATTTAGTTGGGTTCAGAGGTCGGGGCACAGGGTTGGAAGAGGAAGACTCTTTCTTCAAGTTGGAGGGGATTTGCTTTTTTCCTCACACTAAGGCGAGAAGGACCGGAATCTTGAGGCTGGGAATGTTCTGCCTCTTACAAAGAAATTCAAAGGAGCCATTGTGTTTGATACTTTGCTTCCCAATTGGCCTCTGACAGCAACATCAGAAGCAACAGATACTTCAGTTCTACATCTGGAAAGAGGCATTTCTTTTTTTTTACAAAGAAAAAAAAAACACTCCTGAAGACATTGAAGCCTAATTACTCTACATCCCATGTCTTAAAGATTGAGATCTTTCTGAGACTGTGTGCTAACCCCTTGAAGAATCAGAACACCTCCATTAGGGCTTGAACAGAGAGCATTTTTATATTTTACCTTCAATAAAACTGATATTCCAAATAAGTATACTGGTTGGATGCTTTCATTCCCCCAGATTACAAAAATATAATTTATTGAGCTACCAAATGAAAAATAAACCATTTATTAAAATGTAATAGTATATCCAGGACTAAATGACTGAGGAATTGGTTTAGGTTAACCACTGTTCCCCTTGCCTTCCTAGAGGGTGTATATTTATCAAGTCCTCATATTTATGGTGTGGCCTCTAAGTGCTGGGTGATCTCGATCTTTCCATTATAAACCCGTGCTAAGAGAACAGAAAGTGCTCTAAGCAGCATGGTCATTACACTCCCTAGGTCAGGACTGCTCAACAACATCCCCTGGGAGAGATTTGCCCCATTCTCGTGCCGCTGTGACCCAGAGAGGGGCCAAGAGGGGGAAAAGAGAAGAGAAAAAGGGTGAGGGTAGCACCCTGGGAAGCACTGACGGGGAGAGGAGACCAGGAGAAAAGGCATCCGTTGGGATGAAATCATTAGAAGGAGGAATGGGGGTGGGGAGACAGCCGCTGAGAGAGGATCCGTTTCCCAAATTTTAGACACTTACGAAGAGCCCGAGGTAATTTCAGTTGTCCTGCCAGCCAGGTCAAATCCTGGGCCTCTCAGAAGCTGTGAGAAATGTCTCAGGTTTTCTCATTCTGCTATTTTGATGGAAATTAAACCTGTAAATCAATAGGAAAAGAACTAACCCTTTATAAAAGCACCCTTTCTTTATCCTCTATTCCCCAACATACTACATATCTGATTTCCTGCCCAAATGATTTAAGGTCCCCAAAAGCAAGCGAAAAAAATTTAAGTTTGAGATTTACTTGTAAAACCACCTAAATCTCAGCTCAAGTCTCCTATTGAAAGAACACTTTAAAGTAAACATGGAGAACAAAATTGTACAGTACTCTTATGCAAAAAAAAAAAAATATGGAAGCATATCCGTGAAAGGCTCGTGGACTAGTCCTCAAAAGTGCTTCACGTGATTGACATGTGCATCTCAGGGGATTCTGATGAGCCTGTATAGACATAAGAACATTATCAGACCTCTTCAACTTGCTCTTCTTCCCCTCTGTCCTTCTCCTGGACAACTTTTTTTCTCTTCTTTTTAACACATGCTTCCTGCTATTCAACATTCTAGAGTTTTACCATCCGTTATTCAACTTTATGTTCCCTATTGCATATTTCTGTCACAACTTCTTTATTTTTATTATCCTGTGGTTAAGCATCTCGTTCCTTTAGGTCACAGGTGCAAGACTAGAGAAGTCCTACAGCTTAAGATATTATCACCCACTATAGCATCAGCCACCCTCCCCTCCCCTCAGCTGCCCTTTTCATTCCACCAATTAAGAGTTTCCACATCTGGAGCAAGATTAAGAGATATGTATCCTTTCTGGCCATCACTGGTGCAGAAATCATGGTAGTTGCTGAGAAACTCTGAAACAAATACCAATCCAAATGAAAGTGTGACATTCCCAGGCAAGACCAGAACTAATATTTGTGATGAGTGTCATCCAGTCCCTGATTCTTGAACCCAAACTCTGAAACCCCAGAGGCACCCAGTGCATCCACATTTCCAAACACACCCCAGTCTGGCTCTCGATTCTTAACTCTACCTCCGGGCACTAAGCTGTGGCTTCATTTGGGGCAATCTCACTCCCAGTGACTTTGCAGACACTTACTCTTTTGAACACTGCTTTGGGGCTTTGCCAACACCTTGCATTTTTATTTGTTCCACTTGAAAGTTGAGCTACTTTTTGGCTATGAAGAATTATGCCAATTAAAATTACATTTTGTTATCGTCTTAGAGGCTTCACATGGAAGACTGACTATGTGACTCTCTCTTAAGTGGCAAGTGTTCTCACTGAGCCCTGATCACAGCCTCAGGAGCACAGCGTCCCAGAAACACCTTTTCTTATTTATAGGAGGGAAAACGTTAAATGTTTAGGTAAAATATTCTATAATAGAGCGTCTCCTTATGCTAACTAACTGGTTTAAAGTTAAGAAGGTAACAACTTCATACCTTTGCCAAATGACAAAGGTTATGAGAAGATACGGAAGTAAATGTATGAGAAGGGGTGTGGTCTCCTGGGATTGCTGTTCAGGTGCAGACAGGCGACTCTTGCTGACTCTGCTATCATTAGCCACATAAAGCCAAACCTTGACTTTCAACTTCTTCCCTTATTGCTACTGGGACTATTGACAGCCCACGTCAACCAGTTAGAGGTCATTTGTCCCAATACAGAAACGTGAGTTTTCTGATAAACCCACCAAGAAATTCTCTCAAAATTGGGTGGACAGTAGGAATTCCAACAATGATAATATGAAACTCAACTCAAACCACATAAATATAACATGGATAACTATTGTCCTTGTAACTAGGAGGTCCAAGGCATAGTTTAGCTTCATACATAGCTCACCCAGGTGCTCCAAAAATGCAGTCAGAAATCTATTTCTTTCTCACCCTCTTTTACCTCTACCTTATTTTGTCTTGGTTTTAATTTCAGGCAAGGTTTTCCTACCTGATGGTAAAGAAAGCCATCGGTAGCTGCATGTGTACACTACCTTTTACCAAGTCATCCTCAAAAAAAAAAGTATGTCTCTTTATTTCCCAGAAATCATACCAAGTCTCCAAAGGTTGCTTAAGAGCACTACTTGGATCACTGATTAATTGGAAAGCCTGACCATTTGATTGACAGTCTTACCAGAGTCACATTAATGTGGGAGGGGAAGATCTCAAGGAAAAGAGGCTAAGGAAAATAAGAAGGGAGAAAGGAGGCTGGGTGTCAAAGGCAAATCTCCTCCAGGCAGTGCCCTTCCAGTCACGTTGAACCTCAGTCACCTGCAGGGGTCTTTGGAAGTCATTAGCCTCACCTGGTTCAATGGCCCGATAGCGCCTCACCCTCCCTCCAAGCTACTGCAGTGGTTCTTTCGTCTGAGTGGAGAACAGACTTCAGAACCTTATGAGCCCCAACTACATGGGTAAATAAGATCAGCTCAGCAGCTTGCAATCGTTCCTTTATTGCCATTACCAACCAGCATGTCAATAAGTATTACTGACTTAAGAACTCACTATTTACCCAATAATCCTTGGTGGAAACTGTGATCTCTTTCCACCCGATTATAAAAGTACATAATTAAAGACTTTTCAAATGGGCATTTCCATTAGGCATTTGCCTGTAATAGCTCCTTCAAAGCTGTTAAGCTTTTATCATGTGAAGACCCAAGTAGAAAATATTTAGTTCACTCCTCATTGACCAAACAGAGAACAAGCTCATCTTTAAAATGGTGCTAGCTCCCTGCCAAGAACACACGGACAGCCTTGTAAAAAAGGTCTGGCTTGGGCTATTTTGGCAGGAAATCAAATTGCTGTAAGATCACACTCATCTCATTTAGTAGTTAAATATTGACACTGACTGATTATCAGTGGTTGTTTCTTTAGTCTCTCTGGAAGGAACTCTTGTCACACCCTCTTGTCCTGACTTTACCACCCAGTGAGGGACCTATAAAAGTAAAGTGCCCGGTGGGCCCACTGGCTTCAACAGATCTCAGGGCTGAAGCACAGAGCACATTCCTTATGTAGTGCAGAGTGAGCATTTCAGGGGCATTAATACATTGGTCCTACCAAGGAAAGCACAGCCAGGATCAGGAGACTGAGAGATAAATACCTGCTGAGGTGATGAGCTCAAGAAAGTCATGTGATATCTGGTACAGTTCAACCTGTATATCCGACACGATCATTGCATGCAATGTGTACCACATCCCAAAAATTATTAGCATACCATGTTTGACTGGGTTTCAGGATATGTGGTGAAACTTAACCTGACCTGCTTAGTTTAAATCAAGAAACTACCCATGTTCACCACTCTGTCAAAAGCACTAGGCTAAGTGAGGGAGACACAAAGATAAAAATAAAATTTGTTCTCACAGTTCCTCACCTGCATTGGGACTTGTCTTTACTAACCCTATGTCTCACCATTCCCTCTGACTCTCTTTCTAGGCTTCACTACTTTGAACTTCACCCCCAAGTCTCAGAAAGTGCTGCCCTTCTTCAGCTTTCTACCTTTGCATGGGCTATTCCTTCTGACTAGAGTCTTCCCTTCCTCTCTTCTGCCTTGACCTAATGTCACCTCCTCGAGGAAGCTTCCCTGAATCATGCAGGCAGAGCTAGCCACACATGATCTCTGCCTCTGAAGGACTTTCAACAAGCATCTATATTGTACCATAAGCATTTGCGTTTGTGTTTTCTTCCCCATTTTACTGTGAGCTCACCAAAGGTTAAGAGTGTTGTCTGATTTGTGGCTATCTCCTTAGGGCCCTTGCAGAGTACCAGGTACCAGCCAGTTCCTAGTGGTGTGTTGATTAATTGTCATTTATTTGACATCACTTCTTCTTCAGAGAAAAGCCACACTGCTCCCACTGCATTTCTGCTCCAGGCTCCATAAGCTACCGGAAGAGATACGTGGATGCACCAACCAGAATTAGTCAAACTCCATCAATGCTGTAGTGGAGATTCAAACAGCAAGCAGTAAGGGGTAGGAGACCTAGAGTTATAAGGAAGAGGAGGAGGAAGAAAGAGAGAGAGACATGGAGAGAGAAAGAGCAAGAAAGTGGGAGGTGAGCCATTGTGCAAAGGGAAAGCAGCATGAGCTGAGGGGAAAGTGAAAGGAGCATAAAGGGGAGAGAAATACAGGATCTTGGTTTGGAGGGAGTGTGGGGACCTGCCCTGAGCTAGAGGGGATTCTGTCAGCAGATGGCCTTTGGCCTTGAACTGGTATATGAAATCTTTTCTGGTATCCAACCTACTGGTCCGCCTTACAGATTTTGGACTTGCCAGTCTTTATAACCACAAATCACGTAAGTCAATAAACACACACACACCCCATTGGTTTGGTTTTTCTGACTGATACACAGCAAATTTACTCTACTGACAAAGAAACTAGCTGGTTCTGCAAAACTGGAAGGCTTCCACTTGGTCATGCGCATATCACTGTCACAGCAGAGCTTTCAATGTTGCCCTGGCTTTCAGGAAAACGTTTCTTAACACATAAGAGCTTTCCAAGTCTGGCTTCCACACACCTCTACCTCTGCATGCATTCAACTTGAGTGGATACCCTACACGAGAGCCACACAGTACTGCTTATTGCTCACAGCTCCCCAGAGGCAAAGCTCTCTGAAGCTTTCATACCTTGGCCTCCAGTGTACCCCCTACCTGAAATAACATCCCACTGCCTTCTCACCTGGCTACTTCCTCTCCACTCTTTAACTCTTACCGTAGAAGCTCCTACAGGACAAGGCCAGGTGCTTCATCACGGCATGTGCTCTGAGTGAGAATTGATTTGCTCCTGCCTTCCTGAGAAAGCACCACCCTCCCTGAGGGCGGGGACTCTGTTCATTTCTCTACTCACCTCTTCCCACCTCCATATCTGCGCCAGACATGCAATAAAGGTACTAATGGGCAATTGGGACAAAAAAAACACGCACAGTATTTTGAGAAATTAAACCAAGTATAATTCACTTAGTTCGCTTACTTGCAACCTGTTAGAATACAGCTTAGTATCACCCAAGGAAGACACAAAGCAAATTCCCAGGCCATCAGGAATCTGCTCTGGAGGCCTCTGGTTGGGCAGAATGCCCTGTGATTTGCAGAAAGATTGCTCAGAGTGAGTGCTGAAGGTGGGAAACTACTGCAAATACAGGGTGGGACAAAGGTAAGGTTATAGTTGTTTGTATAGAAAATAATACAATAATTAATAAATAATAATACAAGAATAAGCTCTGTGTTTCATGTTCTCACAAGTGTAAACCTACTTTTGCCCTCCTTGTATACTTTCTTCTTTGCACCATTTTTTTCTTCCCAACTTTTCAAAACATTAATGAAGTGGGAGTGGGGTGGGAGGTAGAGTGATCAAACACCAGCCAGAGCCTGGGCAACCACATTCAGCTCTCCCATGCCAAGATGTTCAACTCTACCTATGGGACTTATTTGGGGGCCCATAGCTCTAAGTTTTCAATAGTCATTTATAGGAAAACAGGATTTACTGTATGCAATGAACAGACAACTTAGCTGAAACACATCTGATCCATAAAGGCGAGCTCACCTGGTTGACGAGAGCTCTTATAGCAGCAAAGTCCTTAGCAGATGGCTCTTAACTAGACTGAATTTAGTTCAAGCAGATTATAAGACTGTGGGCTCCGTGCTTCCATCACTGACTTGCTCTGGAACTTTTATTGTGCCTGTTTTTATTTCTCAGTGCCTCAGTTTCTGCATCTGTCAAACAGGGCGAACAATTCCTACTGCCTGCCACTCAAGAGGGCAATGCAAATCACAGAACCAGTGTCTGTAAAAGCACTTTGCATTTCCCTTACTTCCTCTCTGTAGATCTAAAGGATTATTATTACTGAAAATGTCAGCGACCATCTGAAGGGTTTATTTCAGTCCAAGGCCTTTCTTCAGGAACATTTCATAAAGGAAAAGTGAGAGTGTGCACAATCTCCTTGGAACTGTCATAATTAGTCCAAGTAACAGTTGGGCCATTTTTTTTTCAGTTCATTTATAGTCAGATGCTACAAAATTGAAAACATCCAACATCTGGGCTGAAAACTTGTACAAAGCTAGAAAGCCCCCCAAAAGGGCATGTGCGGGCTTCAGTGACACAGCAGCCAGATGTACTTTTTGCCTCAACTACTCTTTTCAACCTTTAGGGAAAAAATTAGAATTGCATTTTTGCACTTATAAAAAACCTTGCTTGGTTTTCTTCCCTAATTTTTTAAAAAGTGTCTTTCCATGATCTCACCTTTAACTGGAACATAATCAACAAAAGAAAAAAAGCAAAGAAAATATAACCAGAGTCACTGAAAACAAGAACAAGAGGGGAGAAGGGTTTTCAGGAACTACTATAAAGGACACATGAACAAAACCAAGGGGGAGGGTGGAAGCAAGGGAGGGGGTGGGTTTGGGGGGAGGAGGAAATACAGACAACTGTAATTGAACAACAATAAAATATGTTTTTAAAAAGTGTTTTTGCTGATTAGGTGCAAATTTAAGACTCTCCTCAACAATCAGAAATTTCTAGAAAGGGAATCGTCTAAGAATGAATAGAAGCATTTGGCATTCCAGAGGTAACCATATTACCTTTTACAAGGACAAATCGCAATTAACATTTACTGTCCTTCCACTGTGGGTAGACCCTGTTGGAAGCACTTAAAAGGTATTATTTCATTTAATCTTTACCTCCAGTCCACGAAGTAGGTACTAATATCACCTCCATTTTACACGGAAAGAATCAAGGAGCAGATAGACTGGGCAACTTGCCCAAAGCACCACTAGTATAGAAGAAAGCAAAGTGTTTGGGTTGCCTCGTGATGTCTAAAGGGAAATTTCATTTAAGTCAGCCCTAACACAGCAAGAATCTGAGACAATTGCGAATATCATAAAGTTATCCCAATGAGATTAAACCACTCTGTCCTGCAAAATGCTGCCTTTAACACAGCTCTCCAAGATCAAACAGTTTGGGCTTCAGGAAACAATTCAGCTCTAGAATTCGCCCCTGTTTCCACCATCTTCTTTGATGTTCTGAGGGAAGAAAACACATGCACACACATTCACACCAACTTGTTTCAACTATTTGCTGAAGAAGAGCTGCTCGATTGCTATTGTTTCCAGTATGTCACCCAACAGCATGTAGAAGCTTCCTCGGGGAAGCAGGGAAATTTCCTGGATGGGCGACCAGCCTTGGAAAATCTGCTGGGGGACCCATCAAAGAGCTTTGTGAACAAGGATAAAGAGAACACATCAGCATTGCCATGTTTCATGGAGGGGGAACACACACAGCGAAACCTGGTTACAAAAGCCCATTTTACAAACTCAAGGTATGCTAAGCCCTGCCAGGGGCTCGGCCCCAGCCCGCTGTAGGGGTGCCTGCCGTGTGCTACTGAGGGAACACCTGATTCAACGCACAGGGCTGGGTTACATAAAACCAAAGGGGTTCATGTGCATGGCATTTAACTTTAAATATTTCTTCGTGGAAATTTACAATGCACATAATTTACATATTCAATACCAGTGACAATTTACTTCTCCCATCTGAACAGGGCTTTCAACTATGCCACTTGAACTAAATTAATAAACAGTAATTACAGAATGTTGTGTGAGCTAGCTGTTGATGTTGAGCAGATTCTAATCAACACCTTCTTTTAAGGGCCAATTAAAGCTGAATGTATGCAATATAAACATCTTCGAGTATTTAGACATGAACCACAGAACAAGGTAAAAAATAAATAAGATCTGAACAATTAGACTAGGGATGAGCCCATCAAATCTAAAGAGATGGACCCTTTTCAGTCAGTCTCTAAAAATATGTTAATTTCTTCAGATGAGGAGATTTTTTGAGAAATGGAGAGGAGTTCCAAGAACTCATTAGGCCAAACCCCATCCATTTTGAGATTTCTACAAATTTTGTATTATTTCCACATGCTTTATATTTCATGGCATCTTTTAATTACCTCAACACACTTTTCTTCTTAATTCATGTGCATCTCAGTGAAAACTTAATCTCCTTATTTCTGACTTAGTTATGTAAGAATCATCTATGTGTTATTTGGTGTCTAAGAAACCTCTCCCCAGATCCCACCTTTGGCCATCCATGTGCTACACGAAATACAGAATGTGCGTAGGCCCGTGTATGGGGTTTACATCCCAAATAAATAGACCATCCAAATCAACAAGGAGAGGGATTGGAAACCAGAGGAAGGAGAAATCAAACAGCCTCCCAATCACCTGTTGTCCTCAGAACCAACTGCTTCTGCTGGCTAACATGGTGGCACCTGGGACAGGCGTCATGGCTCTGGGAAGGCGAGTGAAAGGGAGATATTCCACCAATGGTAACGAGTTCTGGATGACGGAGCTGCCACATTGACTGACATACGTGGTGGTGAATGTATTACTCCAATAGTTGGGAGAAATTGGCAACCATGTTGCTTCCAAAATATGTATCCCAAGAGGTTGGAATGGGAGTCAGTTGGTTATAAATACCACTGTCTATCATACAGAAGATGGCCTCCCCGTGAAAGGTCTAGGGTGAGCCTCGTTCTAGTGGGTGCGTGAGGGCACATTTGATGGGCCTCATGGCTTGTAACCCTGCCTTCCCCTTCCTGCCTTAGCCCTCAAGGCTGAACCTCAGCAGGCCCTCAGAATAATTGACTCCTACTTTCAAAATACCATTTGAACATCTTTCCTTCCTCTTTCGCTATTTTCAAATCTCCCTTTTCTCCCTCCTGGATTTGCCTCTTCTCTGACTGTCCAAACAATACTCCAGGCTAGCCTCAGAATTATTATCCCAGTCTCTCCCCATCTCTCTCTCTCCCCTCCCCCTCATCTTTCTATAATCCACATTGCTCAAAATTTAGCCATAAGTTGCTTTGAAGTAATGCTTAGAAAAGCTGACTGCGGTTAACGACCCGTTCCATTTACAGGTGTACTCGTCTTCCCCTTTAACTAGAACACAACCTATCTGAGGACACAGATTTTGTATTTGCCTGGCTTCACCACAGCACCTAGCACAGGCCTTTTATGTGAGCAAGCACGAAGTAAACATTTATTGGATGAATATGAATGAAGCTTTCTTTAAAGTCAACAAAATGAAAATCTCTGCTTGGCTCCAAACATTTCCTCAATAACATTTGGAAGTATAATGATAAACTTTGTGCCAGACATCAAAATTTCAAATAGTTCTCATTCACTAGTTGCATATTAAAGTGGGAGAATTATGGAACCATGGGGCTGGGAGGGACCAGAGGAAATCATTTTATTCCGTAGTCCTGCCTCTAAAGAAGACTTTACTCCATATACTCTAGAAAAATGGTTGCTGATTTTTGCTCTGTACCTAATCACAACCACAGTGCTCATAATAGTGATCACTTGTCGAGTACTCCCTACGGGAAGGACAGGACCTTCACTGCTGTCATTGAAACATGCCTGAGGCCTGGAAGCCAAATTTCTGTGGGCACAAGCCAGGTGTGTCTATGAACTGATACTACCAGGGATGATGCCTCAGGGCCATCTGTCATCTTTGATCCATTTGACAGTTCCTTTCTTGTCCTCCATCTCTTCATGCTACTTGGCCATACACCGAATGCCCTTTGTAATCTGCCCTCAACTTAATTTTCCAGTCTTTTCTCCATCCAGTCCTCAGAGTTCCCCTAGGTTTCAGCAGGGTCCTTACCAGTCCCTGACTATGCCGTGTTCTTAGGACCACTAAATTTTCATGCACATTATTTCCTCCAGAATATCTCCTACCCCATCCAACACACGCACAGCCTGGTAAACTTACACAGAACTTTCCTGACACTGGACAAATCTTAGTTCCTCTTGAAAAGCTTTCCTGAACCACACAGGCTGGTTTTGTGGCCTCTTCTGAGCTTTCAAAGGCCCTAATTAATTGTGGTGTCTGGGCCACTTTCCATGGCTCTCGGCATTGCTTCATATATTCTTATTTTCCTACAGGTTGTATCCCCCCTGAATTCAAATGCCTTTCATCCCAGCATCCTCTGCCTTTACAAACCTGTGCCATGGGCATCCCTCCTGAGACAGCAGAGTATTAACTTTCTAGACTAAACATTGGTATCAGAGAATTCAAGTTTCCCGTCTCAGCTTTAGTGCTTATTAACTGCATGATCTCGAAGAAAATGCTCAAAGTCCCTGAGACTTTAAGAGTACCTTCCTCATATAGTTGTTACAAAGATTAACTGACCAACACAAGGGCAGACATATAGGTGAATGGAATAGAATTGAGAGTCTATAATTAACCTTTACATTTTGTATGGTGAATTGATACTCTACTCCAGGGAATAGAAGACAATCCAACAGGAAAGAACAATCTTTCAACAAAGGGTGCTGAAACAACTAAATATCCACAGGCAAAAGAATGACATTGAACACCTACCTCACAGCATATAAAAAAATTAACTCAAAATGGAACACCCATCTAAATATAACAGCTACACCATAAAACTCTTAAAAGAAAACAAAGGAATACATCATCATGGCACTGGGTCAGGCAATGACTTCCCAGATATGACATCAAAAAGCACAAGATACAAAAGAAGAAATAGATAAATTAGAATTTATCAAAATTAAAAAATTTAGGGTGTCAAAGGACACTATCAATGTGAAAACACAACCACAGAATAGGAGAAAATAAAGAGTCTGACATAGATAATGCCCCCTTTTTATTACAAAATCTTTTATTACAAAAGCATAAGCATGTAATTCTGTACATAACAACATTGCACTCAAGCACATCGTATGACATTTTAAGTGAAATGGTCCAATTAAAACTATAAATTATTACACCCACGTTATTACCCTACCAACCACATTCAAGCAGGCATTACTTCTGCTGGACCCTGTATTTGCATATCATAACTCTGGTAAGGAATTCATATGCCCAGAATCCATAAAGAACTCTTAAAAACTGAACAAGAAAAAGACAATAACAAATAACTTAATTTAAGAATTGGCAAAGGATTTGAATAGACAACTTGTCCAAAGAACATATACAGCTGGTAAACAAGCACATGGAAAGATGTTCAACATCACTAGTTATTAGGGAAATGTAAATCCAAGCCACAATGAAATATGACTTCGCACTCCCTAGCATAGCTAAAATTAAAAAGATAGACAATGAGAGTTTGGCAGCTCCTCAAAATTTAAACATAGAGTTACCATATGACTCAGCAATCCCACTCTTATGTAAATATCTATAAATATCAAAAGCATATGCCCACACAAAAACTTGTACACCAGTGGTCATAATATAGTAGTCCCCCTTATCCATGGTTTTACTTTCTGCAGTTTCAGTTACTCACGATTGACAATGGTCTGAAAATACTAAATAGAAAATAGAGATAAACAATGAGTTTTAAATTTTGTGCCATTCTGAGTGGTGCGATGAAATCTCTCTGTGTCCCACTCTTTCCCACCTGGTATGTGGATCATCCCTTTGTCCCATGCATCCACAGTGTATATGCTACCCACCTGTTAGTCACTTCCTAGCCATCTCTGTTATCAGATCAGTCTTCATATGTTTTGAAAGAGAAAAAAAGAGAGCACGCTTATACAACATTTGCTACAGTATAATTGTTCTATTTTATTAGTAGTTACTATTGTTAACCTCTAACTATGCCTAACTTATAAATTAGACTTTATCATAGTTATGTATGCATAGGAAAAAACAGTATACACAGGGTTATGTACTATCTGCAGTTTAAGGATTCACTGGCGAACTTGGAACATATCCTTTATGGATAGGTGGGAATTACTTGTATGTCCATCAAATGATGAAGAAATGAAATATGGCATATCCATACGATCCAATATTCTTTGGCAATAAAAAAGGAATAAAGTACTGACAGTTGCTTCAACGTGAAAAACCTTTAAAATATGCTAAGTGAAATAAGCCATGCATTGAATTATTCCAATAATGTGAAATGTTCCAAGCAGGCAAATCCATAGAGACAGGGAGTAGATCAGTGGTTTCCAGCAGCGAGGGGGGTGAGGGCAATAGGGAGTAACGGCTGATAGGTCAGTGTTTCTACAGCATTTGGGGCGATCACAATGTTCTGGGGTCAGATGGCACTGATGATTGCACAATTCAAATGCACAAAAAGTGCTGAACCCACCTCTCTACAGGGGTGGATTTTAGGGTATGTAAACTGTATCTCAGTAAAAGTGTTATAAAATGAGTAAAATTAATTTAAAAAATTAAAAGAAGAGTAAATGAGATACTCGTCCCATGCTAAGTACATGACAAATGCTGATCAATAGCATAATGTGTGTGTCTGCTGTTGAGGTGGTGTGCTTACCCTGTTGTGGTGTCCAGATTGATTTCTGGATGCTGAGACGTGGTCTCCTTGAAGACAGAGGGCGTGGTTTGCTTAGCACCTATGCTGTGTTTATTTTTCTCTCTCCAGTCCCTGGAGAGATATTTGGCATAGAGAAAACTAAACATAACAACATAGAACCTGACAGTAGACAAATTAAAATGAATGAGTGAGCAAGTGAGATTTTTCACAGATATATTTAGCACTTCTATATTATACTGGACTTGAGCTTAGACATTTTCAGGAAAACACAGACCAATCTGCATGGATGCTAGCCGTTCCAGGGACTCTCCATAGCTATTTGCAGCCCTGAGTTTAGAGGGAGAGAGAGACAAGGGAGGACACAGAGATGAGTGGATCCTAGTGGTAATCTTTGAGGTATTACTCGGCCTGATCTCGGCATTCACTGAGTTTCTGTCATTCTAGGTTAAAAGTTCTTCAGAAATTAACAAATCCAAATTTCAGAACACAGAAAAGCTCAGAGCTCATCAAAATCCAACAGTTTTAATTACTTTCATTCGAAATCACAACTTTCACACCATAAGCGGCCAACAGCACTTTCTGAGCTCTTAAGATGTAATTTTGTAATTCCAGTACTATTTTATATAGGACTCCACTCTCCCTTCCCACCCCCATGAGAGACTGGCTATTAAGTATAGCATATTTCCCACTAAGCCTGAGTATGGCCTAAAATCCTTTGCAACACAATACTCCGAGAAACCACTACTGACCTACTTGACTTACCTATTGTTGCATAACAAATTGCCCCCAAACTAAGTGGTTTAAAATAACAACCATTTTATTATTGCTCATAATTCTTTGGTTGACTGGGCCCAACTAGACAGTTCTTCTATCCCATATGATGATGCCTTGGAAGAAGTTATCTGAAAGTTTAGCTAGAATGTCCAAAATGGCTTATGTACGTGGCTGACGGCTGTGCTGTCTTCCATCAGGAGCTCAGATAGGGCCATCAACTGGGGCACTTTGATTCTTCTTTACTTGTCCTCTCTGTATCACTTGGGCTTATCACAGCACGGCAGATGGGCTCTGAGAGTGGAACCTGCCTGTCTCAGGGCACATACCGGGGTTGTGGGCCAGGTCCCCAGTGGGGGCCACATGAGAGTCAATCACACATTAATGTTTCTTTCCCTCTCTTTCTCCCTCCCTTCCCCTCTCTCTAAAAATAAATCATAAAATCTTTTTAAAAAACTCTTATAAATTCTTCTGTCTAGCTGACAGTATAGGAACAAACCCTTAGGGTTCTTAAAACACCTTGGTCCACTCAGAGCATCTACAACATACAATATAAATCATTTTCACCACATTCTACTGGTCAAAGTAAGTCACCATATCAGCCCATATTCAAGTGAAAGAGAAATAACTTCCACCTCTTAATGTAAAGAACAGATTGTGCCTACTTCTAGGAAAGAAATTACTGGGAGCCAACTTATAAGAGCTCCTGCAGTCCAGTATCTGACCACAGGAATTCATGTTCTTCTCCCATGCAGACTATACCTCTTCCCTCCCTAGATCCCCCAAAGCCTCATCTTATCATGGCTACAGTATAATTTTGAAGTCTGTAATTCCATTATCTAAAGCAGGTAGAGTTGCAAATGGTGCTCCTAATTGGTGATCTCTTGCATATGGTCTTTTAAGTACAAGGACCTGGGAACTAAAAAGACAAGTTTTCTATTCTCCACACACCCAAAATATAACAATAAGAAAGGAAGAAGATGAACAAAATAGACACTTCCATTCACAAATAGGGAGGGGCATAGTAGGCACAAAAAGGTCGCTGGTTCATAGCAATTTTGAAATCTTCCCACTCCAAAGTCAGGGAATGTTTCTGAAGTAGAACTCAGTTCTGCTTCCTGAAGCAGTTTCCCAAGCTCTTGGCTCTGCCCTCCGAGTTCTTGGCTTCACCCTCTGAGTCATACTTTCTTTTCTATTAGAAATGCTTTATGTTTACAGCAGAATAGATTTCTCAGTCTGCTTTCTCACCATTAGAGATTAGGCCCTCAGAGACTTCTTTTGATTTTGAACTGTGTCTGTCCCTTTTAGTCCAAGATAACGTAATTATTTCAAGTTTTTTAGGCTTTCTATACAAAAATTATAATTCAAGGTATTAAAAACAACTCACACCCATAAATATTTCTAAAACAAGTTTCCCTCTACCTTGAGCTCAAAGTCAGGGTATTACAGGAAAATGCCATTAAAACTCTTATAAAGTCACCCTGGCTGGTATAGCCCAGTGGATTGAGCGTGGGCTGTGGACCAAAGAGTTGCCGGTTTGAGTCCCAGTTAGGGCACATACCCGGGTTGTGAGGCCAGGTCCCCACTGGGAGCTACATGAGAGTCAACCACACATTAATGTTTCTTTCTCTCTCTCCCTCCCTTTTCCTCTCTCTAAAAATAAATACATAAAATCTTTTTTTAAAGCTCTTATAAAGTCTCTTGTCCAGCTGGCAGTATAGGAACAAACCCTTAAGATTCTTAAAACACCTTTGTCCACTCAGAGCATCTACGACATACAATCTTAAATCTTGCTAAGGTTTCACAAAGAGCCTTACAACCACATCTTTGACCCAGTCTTGACCTACAAGGCCATATTGTATTGGCAGTGTCATGGAATTCATCTCTGCTTCCAGGTTTTAATTTAACTTAAGGATCTTTTATACTCTGGAGAGGTTGGGAATGAGAAACTATTTTATTTTCCAACTCAGCAGATCCTGGGTTGGGAACATTTTCTCTTGCTTCTGCTTGAAAACTGAAGAGTCCTTCTTTAATGTATCTCTTTCTATCTGTACTTTATCAGGCACCACAAAAAGCAATCACCTGACCTTTCAACATTCTACCTGATAATCTCCCCAGGAAAACCCACGAGTTCATTAGATACACATTTTATATCTTCCATGTTATTGCATGCCACTTACTGCCCCTGCGTAATTCAGATCACCTTTTCTCTAGCCTCCAACACAATTTTCTTAGTGTTATTTCTAGCTTCCACTAACATTCTTTCCCCAGACCCTTCTGGACCACAGTCACTGCCTGGTTCCACAGGTTTATGATTTTATTATAGCAACATCTAACTTCTAGGTAAATATTAACAATTTAATAATCTGTCAACTATTAAAAATATACTGCAGAATTAAGTAGCCTAAAACAACCATTTTTACTGTTTCTCACAGTTCTGTGGGTCAGGAATTTGGACAGGGCACAGCTGAGATAGCTCATCTCTGTCCCTTATGGCTTGTGCTGGGGCTAGAACATCCAAAACAGCCTCTTGCAAGTCTGATGCTGCAGCTAGCATGGCTCACAGGGGTGTGGGATGGCTGGAGTGAGTGGCCTGGGGTCATATGTCTGAAGCCTCTATTGCTGGCTGGATTCCTGGTTCTCCTTCCCAGAGTCTCAGTCCCTCCCTCTCCACATGGTCTCTCCATGTGGTCTCCTAGCAGTGCGGACGTATTTCTTACATTGTATCTCAGAGTCACCAAGAGCAAAAAGCAAATACTGCCAGGGCTTCTTAAGGCTTAGGCACAAACTGGCACAATCCTATTTCTGCTTGATTAAGCAAAACAGAGGAGCAGCCTGGATTTGAGGGAGGTGGTCACACAATGGGGTGACTAACAAGATGAGTGATTCACTGGGGGCACAAATATAACCAACTACCACACAATCTACTGGAACTGGCAAGGAAGATGAATTCTGTTTGCCATTCCTGACCTTTTGGTAGACCTATTTGTTCTAGTCTGAAGCATATCACAGCTTGAAAACAGATGTGTGACAACACATCAGAACAGTGCCACATGCTAGCTCTGTGGCATCTCACACTGATGTGTGTCCTCTTCTTCCCCACCCCTTTACCACTAATCCCCACATATCCCACAACAGACTCATGTAAACCATTAGTGTTTGGTTTGCTTCCTTCACTCATGTTGTCCATAGAGCATTTGGAGAAAACTGTTTCAGATTGCCTCAGCCAAACATTTACTATTAATAGCAGTTCCCATTTCTGGGAAGGCCAACTGTTTGCACCAAAAATACAGAGAAGAGACACCAGATAACCCCGATACACAGATGGAGAGCACCATGTCTCATCTGCTGTAGGGTAAATGGCAACTAAAAGCTCAAGGATGAGATAAGATGTAAGGAAAATTGAGAATATATCCAGCAGAAGTGGTTTTGACACAGAGCTAATGCATGGGCTGTAGGGCTCTGTGAACACCCAAAATTGCATGCAAAAATTTGGATGCTTGTGTATTGTTCTAGGGAAAAGATCCATTAGCTCTCATCAAATTATTAAAAGGTATCCTATCACCCAGAAAAAGCTAAAAATTTGGTTTCACATAGAATTATGTGACCCACTTTTCCATCACTCAAAGACCAACTTGCAACTTGCCCAAATCCACATGTTCCCACTTTAGAATGCTGAAGTGTAGGTTTGATTACTCCTGTACATGAAGGTGAGAGCCATCCAGCTCTCTTACCCCACTGCCTGATTACTTTTGCCCCTCTTTTGCTTTCTTCTTGCCCTTATTTTCTTTCCTCCTCCATATCCTTCCATTTCAGTTCACATCCTGAATATTCTACCTATTTTTAAAAACTTTGCAGCCAGATCCCCGAGCATGAATTTACCTATTTCTCACATTGAGTCACCTGTAACAGATAGGACATTATAGGTAGAAAATTGCCTCAAACCCATCTAAGATGAGAACTAGTAAATTATAATGAAACAGTGGTCCTTGTCTCCGTGTGCCTTTTGTCTCAGAGATATGCTTTCCCTTAACAACAATAAGAATAGAGTTGACTTACGTTGTAGTATATTATTTTGATTATACTATTCTAGTAATTTCACATATAGAAAATCTTCCCTTTACAGTTTTATATTCTGTATTGTGTGCATCCCAAACGGGACAGAGGGAAGACAAAGAGTTGGTTGCCCTGTTGTCATGGAGAAGAGAAGTTTCTTTGTATGGACAGCCACTTCCTCACAGACATCACCAACTACTCTTTCTTATTCAATCCATTAAGTGCCAAATGAACCAGGGGCCCAACTGGGTGCAGTGGTGAACACGAAGAGGAGTGAAGCAGACTGTCTGCCCTCCAGTTGCTTATCCTCTAGTGGGAGAGACAAATAAGAACATATACAAATAGGAAGAGGCAGTGGAGCATTAGATTGAAAGTCTGGTAGTTTTAGTTTTGCCTTGAAATCCTTCCAGAACTCTCTACTTTTGATATTTCTCCTTTGTTGTTTTTCTTACAGAAACCAGAAAAGTGAAAGTAGAAGAGCCTCTTGCTCCAGCTTCTTTCCTCGTTTCTCTTTATCCTTCCATGCATCTGTCTTCCTCTTTCTGTTCTTTGGCCCAGTCACTGGACACGTGCCCATGTTGGCCTCCCCTGCTCCAGCTTTCTGAACTCTGGCTCCTTCCCCTCCTCCACCACCTCACTTCACAGGTCCTCTTCAACCAGTGTGAACGTGCTGATCAGTTCACATGTCCACCCTCCATGTTAGGCCCTAGAGACACAAAGATGAATCCAATCGCTGTCTAGAGAAACCTTGTTTACCAAACGTTCCACCTCCCTAGGATCTGTCTTGCCTTCGTATTATGCTCCTTTTTTATTTTTCCCACTCTCTCTCCTCAGACTATTTTTATTTCCATTTCAACTGCTGTTAGAGGCCTCCTATGAGAAGGAAATTATCTATAATGGAACAGGAACATTAAAAGCCTCAGTTTCCTTGGAAATTATTGAACTCATGAGGGTTCACATTGGGTTTTGAATTTTGAGAACTAAGATATAAGAAACTTTATTTTCCCAACCAGGCTATTTTATCACTTGCCCTTTCTAACTCCCCTTCAGATACTGTTTTTAAACTTCATGCTGTTAGAATTTTCTATAAGCTCCAGTCAATGTCAGGTTATGAAGGAACGCCTTTTCAGATTCTTCCACTAGAATTAATTATGTCCAAGGTAGGAAGCATAAAAGCTATTGATGCCCACATTTCTAAGGGCAAGCCTGGGTGTGCATGTGGGACAAGGTGTTGCTCAAAGGACTCAGCTGGTCCGTGCGATCCACTGGTGTGCTGCCAACTTGGAGATACACTGGTAACAGTTGTTAGTTTTTGATCATTCATTTATTCATATAAATATATTCTGAGTACTTTCCATGTAGGAGACACTAAGTTGTATGTTGGGATTATAGTAGTGAATAAAACAAACACAGATTTTGCTTTGATGGGATTTTCAGTCCAGCTAGAATGTGGACGATCAAATGTGCACAGTAATCCTAATGGTGTCCTGCATGTCATGATATCACTCACCATGTACCAGGCTCTGTGCTAGACATGCTGTATTTCTCATCTCGTTTAATGTTCACAGCACCCCTACAAGCTAAGCACTGTTATTCTCCTCATTTTACATATGAGGAAATAAGACAAAGTAGTGAAATAACTCACCCAAAATCACAGAGTCCGCACTCAGTGCTGTCAGAGTCTGTGACCGGATTTCTTATCCACTGCACTACACTGTCTCACACAAAATGGAAGGATGGTGCCCTGCTTGACATGGTAAACTGACTGTTGTCAGGACTGGGAGAAAATAAAAAGAAGCAACATTAGCAGTGTCTTGAGCTACTACTCATCTGCCGAGAGCCCTCTGATGAGAATTAGAATAAGATAACAACATGTTTTAGGAAGGTCATTCTCTCTGACCCTACCATTTTCTAATTCCACAAGTGAAAGAATCTCTGCAAAATGAATAAATGTGACAAAAGAATTGTTTTTTAAAAAGAGATTTTTCACTCATTTTCAAAAGGCTATATTCATATTTCCAGGGCTTTGTCAGAAACTCAAGACTGAAAAGAAAAATAAAATAAAGACTAGCTCTCTTTCCTGAGAAGAAAAAAGAGAGACAGAGAAAGAGGAAACTACACATAAAAGCACAGTTTAAATTTTTTGTATCCAGCCAAGGTCAGCAGACTGCCCAGGTACAGACAGCCCCAGATAGAACCCAAAGTTTGTACGTGCCCCATACCTCACTCCCTGGGATGTGATGGGACATAGCTCTACAGCTGTGACTACCATTTAGCAGGTCATAGGGAAGCCGCTATTCTTTGACTTTTACCGGCACGATTTTCTCTTACCAGCAGAAAAGGATAAAAAACTTAATTCTCACAAAGAAAGAGGTCTCAAGAAAGTGAATCTAAAAAAATTGTCTACTCTGGCAAAACTTGCTTCTTAAAGCATTTCCTGCTACACATTTGGAGTTTATACATGATGTCTTCAGAAAACCACTGCATGGACCGCTTGTCAGATGCTCAGATTCTGGTTCCAGCTTTGGACTAACTCACAGAGTGAATGCCTGCAAGTCATTTGACCTCCCTAGAACTCTGTTTCCTTTTCTGTAAAGTGAGAATATTTGGACTTTGTAATGTGCCTTCCAGCTCAAATAATCTGTGATTATATTCCATGAACCCACCCTGGATAGTCCCTTATCCTGATCATGTTTCCAACAGATGTATTCCCACAGGAAACCAGTCCCTATGAGCCATTACAGCAAGCCATGTCTGTGTCTGAGTGGGTGGCCACTCAGCCTCAGTGGTCTTCCTCGTGCCAGGAGAAGTATGAGATAGGACAAAATTTAATACACAATTAGAGTTAAAGATGGTTTATAAAACGTCTGGACCTGGGAAAACAATAAGCTTCATACCAACTGAATCTAAAGGGAAGAAAACTGTATGTTATGATCTATGTCACGAGGATAATATTTTTAAAATATTAATCCTTGTGTACTTCTTACCTCTTCTTCAAAATTAGCTTCTATAGCAGCCACCCTACCTCTCCAACACCAAGGAAGTAGAGAGAGCGCCACTCAGGAGGGAGAAAGTAATGATGTGTGCGTAGGTGGGGGTGGAGGCGGGGGCTCTCCCACCGGACTGAAGAGAAAAATTGAAGCCTGTGCTTCTAGCCCTCTGTGTATTGTGGAAAGCATAAAGGAACAGAGGGGGGGCAGAAATGATGGGACACGCGTGCCATGAACAATTTTTCTCAGCCAACGTTCTTGAGACTTAATCATTGCTGAATAACTAGTTATCACAAACTTAGCAGCTTAAAATAGCACTCATTTATTACCTCACAGGTCCTCTGCTTAGCTTTTCACGAGGCTGCAATCAAGATGTCAGCCTCACTGTGTTCCTAGCTGGAGACTTGGCTGGGGAAGAATCCCTTCCAAAACTACTCAGGTTGCTGGCATTTTTTATTTCCTTGTGATGGTAGGACTCAGGGCCATTGTTCCTTATTGGCTGACGGTTTTTCGTCCCTCAGATCCTAGAGGTCACCTGCAGTTCCTAGAGGCCATTCGTGTTACTTACCACATGGATATTACCAACATGGCCACTTCATCGAGTCAGCAAGGTAAGTCAGTAGAGTGAGTTTATTAGAAAGATGGAGTCTTACAGAATGTAATACAATCACAGAACTGATACACATCCCTTTGCCATATTATGTTGGTTGGAAGAAATCACAGGTTTCATATACACAAGGGGAGATTATACAAGGGCATGAAAAGCAGGAAGTGGGGATCATAGGGGTCACCACCCTAAACTCTGTTGGCCACAAATACCAAAAGCAAAGAGGCCCTTGTCCTTGTCTCTGTATCTGGAGAGACTGTCTTGCAGAGTACTGCTACCACCCCCATGTCCAACCTGTGGGGGCCATATCAGAGAAAAATAATGTTTAGGCTGATAGAGAGTCCAAATTGGTCTTCTGGAGTCCCCTTTCTTGTGTGGAAAGTATTCAGAAGTTCCTGGATGCTCTAGTGAAGAAACTGGAAAGTAACTGACTTGCTGGACCGTCAGGTCACCAGAGAGACCATTATGCTGGAGCAAATGACCCTGCGGCCAACCGCAGCCCAGGCCAGTAAGCAAGTGGGGATCAGAGTCAGACCTCAGAAGGCTACACAACACCAGCTGGGTCAAAACAGAGGCCCACTGGGCCATTATCAAGCTGAGTGAGAGCTTCAGTTTCTAGCAGCAGATGCCAGCTGGGCAAGCGCTAACAATACAAAGAAAGTACAAAATCCAGCGGTGTTAGTGAGGACTCAGAAAGACACCAGGATCCAGCAGAAAGACCTCTGGGACCACTCCCCATCACCATGGCAACAAAGTAAACTCCCCCGTCTACCATCTTGAGGGGGAAGATTCTGAAAGCCAAACATTTACCTGAAAGAGATCATTTCAAACTGAAAGGAGACTGACATATTGTTAATTGGCTCATTTAAAGTTCACGTTTGTTTCTCTGCTACCCCCAGGCTGGAGGATCTTGAAGAAAATTCAGTTGGTTATAGAGAAATAAAGAAATTACATTTTCTTTTCACAATTGAATTGTGTGAGTAAATTTGTAATCTTGCTACACCTGCTATGTAACAGATACTATACACATATGTTTTCACAGAGTTCTCCCACAATCCCATGAGATAAGTGTTATTATATTTCCATTGTACAAATGAAGTTGAAACTCTGAGAGATTAAGTAATTTCTGCAAGGTCACACAGCTGGAAAGCGGAAAGGTATGTATAGAACCCAGAACTGTCTGGCTCTAATGCTCTATTCACTATATCTCTGTAGTAGTCAGAATAGGCTAACTCCTGTAACAAACATTCTCTGATCTCAGTGGTCTTGCACAATGGCACTTTGATTCTCATTCATGTCACCCTCAGTCCAGTGTGGGTTGGCGGAGAGGAATTGGCCCTCCATGGTCATTTGGAGACCCACATTCTGTCCATCCTCTCTGTCTCAACCCTCCTCTAAATCCTCAGATCCCTCTCCACTCAGGCAAAAAATAAAGGAGGAGAAACCACAGAGGATGTGTAGACTGATTTTATGAGCTAGCCTAGAAATGGCGCCCATCCCTTCTGCCTGTAGCTGTAGGCCAGAACTAAGTGATATAATATCACCTAACTGCAGAGCAGGCTTGAAAATGTAGTCTAGGTATGTGCATCGAAGACAAAGGGAACCTGGTGGACGTGTAGTGTTCTTTGCAGTCTACAACCCCATACACTTGCCCTCTAAGTATAGCACCTTCCCCACCTCTCTCACTTCAGAAGAGTCAGGTTTTTCTATCATTAGATCTGAAGGTCAACATTCAAAAAAAACTAATCTGATAAAATGGTAAAGATGATAGATGCAGTGAGAAGACATGTTTCGCTTCGTGATACTCTACATTTTGCCATGAGTTGTCTTTGACCTATTTTAGTTTATACAAAGGAAAACAGCACTTGAGATTTGTGACTGTCATGTCCTCTGGGTTGTCTGTGGGAAGAAAGTGAGCCATGCTTGCCTCCAGTTGCTTAGTGAGATCATAGAGTGACCTGTATTTCTGACGTGTGTAGGACTGGGATGTTGGAGCTCTCGTGGAAGGAGAAATACAAGATAGCATGAACTGGCCCTAACTGCCTGAGAAATCATTTATAAAACAGAATAAGAACAGTTAGATCATAACTTAAGATGGACATTACCACGTCATATTGAATTTTGTATTCCCAGGACTGGTAGGCACTTAATGAGTGCTTATTGATTTGATGTTACCAATAAATGTCTTTTAATGGTAACTCCAAGAAGATGGGCTTAGAAAATGTATCTTTGGCTAAAAACAGTACTTTTCTTTTTAAAACTATTTATGTCTTGAAATAATATTGTGTTTGATAAATGCAGAAATAAGATAAATAACTTTCCACTTGAAGATGGTTGCCATCCATCGTGATGTGGGATGAGACCTGTGATATTCCTGCTGTGCTTTCTCTGTTCTTCAGAATTTGGTGGAGGAGCTGAAGAAACTATGGCTCACGGGAGGAAGGTACAGGAAGAACACCAGCCCCCTACCCTTAATTCAAACACAGTGCCTCTGTCTTGATCTCTTGCACATAATGGGTTGCCATTCATAAAATTTGAAGAAAAGATACTAATGTCAAAGAAGTTGATACTTCTTTAGTCCAAAGAAGTTGGACTAAACTACTGAATTTGCTTAGGCATCATATGTAATGTAAATAATTCTACCCATGTCTCTGTGCCTGTAAAGAAACAATTGATAGGCAACTCAGAGTCTAGCTTCCTTAAAGGTGATTTGAGGAATAGAAAGAGCAGGGCTCTGAAAGCAGACAGACCTGAGATCAAAATATGAACCTCATTAGATATATACAGTTGTGGAGGAAGATTGCAGATTTAAAGAGCAAGCTATATATATGTATTACAGTGGAAAAGAGTACAGTATAAGCACTTGGACTGCCTGATTGCAGGCTCTGCCTCTTACTATCTGGGTAACCTTGGGCAAGTTAATTAATCTCACTGATCCTCAGTCTCCTCTTCTGTATAATGGGTTTAATAATTATATTTGCTTCATAAGATGGTTTTAAGGATTAAATGGGTCAATATCTATAAGGCACTTAGCACGGTGCCTGGTATATAATAAGTGTATGGTAATGACAATTATTACAAATAATTATTAATAAAGTTGCAAGCATAAATCAAGGCATCCAAAAGACATTCAATAAATCATTGCTCTGACAATTTGTACACAAAATTACCCCTTAGAAAATGTAAAAATCAAATGAAGGAAAAGAAAGAGGGCATAGATTCCTAATACAAAGTAAAAGAGTGATTCTTATCAAATTGAAGATGAATAGATGGGCAAAAGGGTGGGGGGTTGTTCATGTGCTTAGAGACCATGGATAAACACACTTGGATAAATGTCACTTCATAAATAGGCATTACCATGTAAGAGAAAAAGCTAAGAGGCCTTACTGGACTCAGTGGGCCTCGTTCCCAAAGCAGGGCACTGTCTTCAGACTAGCTCAATAAAATGCACACGAAACATGGAACTCAGCTAATGCACAGTCACTTTGTAAGGTTTACTAACCCACAGCACCTATACCCGTGTACGGTGTGGATGAGCATCCAGCCCAGGGCCAGATTCAAGTGGGCGGCCAAGCAAAGAAGACCAAGAAAGGAGAGATGGTTAGCTCCTAAACAGGATGACTCTATAATCAGGTTTGTGCTTTTCAAGCCAGCTCCCACATATTCTTTAACAGGCCAGTGCATGGTGTCCGGTTGTGCACTATATAACAGACACAGAGCGTAGCACATACATAGCTCCTACCCTTGAGCACCTCAAGATCCAAGACTCATCAGAGAATCCTTTTCCCAAGCAGCTCACCAGGCAGTAAGATCAGATGGCAACTTTGCAAACTCATGTTTTATCTTCTTAATATAAAAGCTAATTCCCCCCAATTATCCATTAGAGGCAAAAGAAAAAGAGGAAAAAAATACCCTACAGTAACTTCTAAGATCCAAACTGATTAATTTCTCAAATGAATAATTTAGATCTTAGACATGAAATCATTTGGAAAGGAGCTTCTACATGAACTAATTTCATGCTATACCTTCAACACCGCTATTTCACAAAACTGAATTCTTGTCCCATCTGCAACGTGACTTCCAACACAACCAACCAAAGGGAGAAAGCTGAGACTAATGTCAGGGCAGGGTTCACTTCCAATTCTGAAGAGAAAGGAGCAGGACAAGGGTGAGCTGTAGCCAAGTCAATCCCTCCAACCTAAGCAAATAGATCCTTCTGGATAAATAGTCAGGAATTTCTATATTATTCCAGAAAGTTTCATCTGGAGACTAGATGGACTACCCATCTCCAAAACACTCAAGCACAATAGAATGCATCTCTCAACAAAGATTTGGTGATTATATTTCAATCTGTCTTTAAGGATCAATGTTATCATAATGAATGCAAATTGTCATTCCATGGTAGTTGTGTGGGAGCACATGTCTATAACAGGTGTGTCAGGTATATGTTCAGCAGAGAAGTTAGGACTGTGGGTTCAAAACCTGACTCCACCATTGAGACCTTAAGACCTTGACACATCTCTGCACTTCAGGTTACTAATCTATAAAAAATGGGTATGATAACATCACTTACAGTGCTGAAGTGAGGATTAAATGATTGATGTAAACTAGGTATACAATTTAATACAGTAACTAGCACATAACATTCTTTCTGTTATAATTGTTAAACAATGCAGCATGGGCTGTTATAAAAGCACCATTATATTCCTTACATCTCACCTTTATGGTTCTTTCCAAACCCTAGACATATAAAAACCGTTTTCTACATGAGCCACTATGAGCTCTTTTCTAAGACCTTAGACTCTCAAGTCCACTAGACTTGATCTTAAGTCCAGTTACACCCAATACTAGTTGCACGTCCTTGAGCAAAAAACTCAACCACCTTACATCTCAGTTTACTCATCTGTAAAGTAGGTCTAATAGTAATACCTTTGCAGAAAGAATTTGTGAGGATTCAATGAATTTCTTAGGGCATCAGCACAGTAAACACTATTATTAAAATTAATATTATTAGAGTAACAAGCTTCACCTCTTCAGGATCCTTTCTCTAAATAAAAGAAGTAGACCAGATTAACTCTAAGATCCTAGTTGGCCTCCACATTTTTAAAAAATTTTATGACTCTATTGCCACTTTACAGATGTAAAAACTGAGTCACAATCCACAGATAACAAATGCGATGGTTTCCCGGACAAGTACCCTCATAACTAGGCTCCAAATTCCTTATCCTCCTTTAATTTACAGGTCTACCGAAGGCCTGAGCCTTTTGAATATTCAACTGGAATGTTAATTATGGGAAATTCCAGAATCCATGGCCTGGAGACAAACTCTTATTTACCATGTTCCCTGGCAGAGGAATCCTCTTGCCTTGCCTTCAGAACACCAACTCCCTTTCCAAAGCCCACGAAACCAAAGCCAGATGGCAGTGCCGTCTGGTCTTTGCTGCCTTGGGCCCTTCCCAGCCCTGCTAGTCTTCAGGGCTCCGTCCTTGAACCTGAGTCTCCAGTTTCCACCCTTCTTCACCCCAACTCCAAAGGTGGCTCTAAAGAGGTCTTTTACATGACCTCCAGAAACACATTCTGAAACATTTTCTGAGCTGGAGCCACTACTAACCAGGAAGAACTAGGGGTTCACTTGTTCCTCATCAGATTTAACCACCATCCATGTGTTTGAAAGAAATCATTTCCTTGTTTGCCAATATTTTGCTTTCGCTTTGCTTGCTTTAATGGTGGAGGCATTTCACACACTGTACCAGGATGAACATTTCACCAGCTGACTCACTCATTCGTTTGTTTGACTCCTCTCCCTACAACAAGGCAATGCCGGAAGTTTCCAGGGGATGGCTCCCAAAGCCGGGGGCTCCTCGAGTCACCAGATGAACTTCACAACTCTTCAGGTGAGTGTGATTCAGAAAAAGGCCCTGTCTGCTCGGAAAGGCCCTGGAAAACTCGAAACATCTGCTTTGTGGTAGGAGTTTTGGAAAGACTGACACTTGGTGTTCAGAGAGAGTGAGGACATGGGTGGAAAGGGCCTTAAGCATCTTTGGGGCAGTCACAAGATAGAGGGAAAAAACTAGTATTTCAACTCCCTAACTCACCATAGTCTAGGAAACGACCCTCATGCCCCTAGGGTAATCTTGAGGGGTAGGATAGTTTGGGAAGGCAGAGGTACTAATTAACCCTGGTGGGCAGATGGATGGGGAGACAGGCATCAGTGAGATCACACTCAGAGGATGAGGAGACAGATGGGTGCATAGTCCTTGCCCCTGAATAACCTGTGTAATAGCCTATGGCCTTGTTGTCAGAACAGTGCAAGACTTTCACAAATACTGTCAGTTTGCCATCATTTAACAGGAAAAAAAATAACATTCCTGCATCAAAGGATGCTCTCTCTGTAGGTTACGTGACCAGTTCAGCACAGGAAAGGATGGGATGGCTGGCTCCTGACCCCTCCTCAGGTCTTTCCCCCAGGAGGTCTCTGTGTCTTCTGTGTGCAGGACAAGAATCATCAGGCTTTGGGGCATTGGCCTGACTTTCTCAGGAGGACCTGCCTTCCCTTCCTTCCTGCATGGAACTGGTCACCTTGACAAGGGAAAATGAATTTGCTAGGTCACCAGCCAGAATCTTGGAAGCCTTCATTTTTCTCCTCCAAGTACTCAACTCCCAGAGAGTCAAGCAATCTGCCTAGTGTAGCAGAAAGCCATGTCCATTTTTATTTGGAGCTATTTAATACATATTAGCAACATGCTGAGCACTCTTCCATGATCCCCAAGAGCCCTCCTTCCCATTTTGGACTGATTTATGCTAAAATAATTCCACACCCTGGAGCTTCATTCCTACGCTGGCTGTGAAGACCACCCCACGGGACCCAATGGTCAGTGAAAGTGTTAGAGCAGCATCCCGTGGGCATTTCCGAGGTTAGGCACCTCAGATGAACTCTAAGGCAGGTCGGCTTTAGGTCTGGTTTGCACGACCCTTATCAGATCTGGCTGAGACTTCAGTGCGTTGTGGTAAGAGGTGCTAAGAGGTGCTAGGGGAAGCCTAGAAGCTCTCTCAGCTGGAGAGTAACCAGCTCCCCGGTTCACAGGGGCTCTCTCATCCCTCTGGAGGACTCACGGACTGAGGCCCTTGGCACTGGTACAGAGGAGGCCATCCTAGTGAACCCAGGGTTTCTACTCCTATGATCTGAATTATGCCCTGTTCCTTGAACTTCTTATTCCAACTCCTACAATCAGTTGTGCCATTATTTAGACTCCTTATTCCAAATTTCCTTGTTATTATAATTACATAATTTTGGTCAATGTTATATGACCTGATGAAATATGATTTCTGAAAAATAAAAGAGTTGTTTTCTCTAAAAACTAAGTCGAATACTTTGGAAAGAATTGGTGAGGCTAAAAACAATCTCTGCCCGATGAGGTACAGGCAAGATAAGTATGAAAGACTGGGGTAACAAAGTAAAAACTCAACATAATTCTTCGCTCGGATTGCTTCACAGGGGTCCTTCAGTTTGCCTCTTGCATGAAGTGAAGCTAAGCTGGAAATCATAGCTAGTGAGTTACGGGCAGTTTATGCAAAGTGACTGGGGGAGCCTAGTCAGTTGGCCCTTACTCAAAGGAAAAGCCTTGGCCCTATATTAAAAACAAATAAGCAAACTAGTGAATAAAGTACATTTATTTATGTTAGAATAACATTTTGAAATTTCAGGTATAAATGCATACTTTTCTATGATTCTCTTCTTTAATGGATTTTCTTCAGGTGGGCAACTACCTGTCTAAACAAGGAAATAATGTACCAACTTATAAAGTGCCCAGAGTGAATTAAACAAAAGAATGGCCTGCCTAACCCCTGACAGTTTTTCCCTCCTTTATTGCCCATGGAATCTTGATTTAATTATTCATCTGCTGAGATTATCAGTATCCTAGAACACCTCCTGTAAAAGGCACAGTGCCAGGGACTAGGACGTGAGGAGGAGTGAGGTGGATGATAGTACCCCTCCACGGGGGGCTCATGTTCCATCTGCGGGCCTGAGATCCTACATTCCCCACCACCCAGCAGCCTACCCAGACCCCACTGCTCACCACTCCTGTGCATCCATGCCACTGTGACCCTGGACTTTGTTTCTGCCTTCTGTTGCCTGGAATCTTCATTCCCATTCTCAGCCTGCCCAAAACCTCCCCATCCCATATTCCACCTCCTCCTTGGAGTCCACCCAGGTATCCCCAGGCAGCAATGATCTCTTCCCATTTCAACTGCCACAGAATTTTGTTTGTTGCCGCATCATGGAATGTACATGTTTCTGCCTTAGATTTAATCCCCTTCCAGATTTTCAAGGACTAGGTCAATGACCAAGACCACTCATTTTGGCATCTGCACACTGCCTGGTCCCAGGGTCTTATTTGTAAACTCTAGCTGCTTCTTTTGTTATGAAAGCACTACCTGCAAAGATGAACTAGACCCAAGAGATGACCCCCTCAAAAAAATACCTGTTAATATATTATGGATGTGTCTCCTTGTCCCTAAGAAACACTTTTAATTGACTCTGTAAACTTCAAAGCATCTTTTATTCACCAGCTATTTTGCAAGTAATACAATGAGATCTGCTAAAAAGGAAAATTCTTTTGGAAGTTTTATTTGTTTGGGAACCTTACATTCTGTGGAGATTTTTTCTTCCTGCTGGAAAACATCTGGATATAAAATGAAAGAAATTAAGTTTTCTTCATATTTCTAGAAATATTATTCTTCCAGGAATTTTGTTTATCCTCACATGCCCAGATGGAGAGGTATGGGACTGTGAAGCACATGATACCTCTTTGGAAATGTGAGAATTCTAAAAGCATCGTTCTCCCAGTTGCATTGTAAGGGCTGTGAACCTGTTTTGTCATAACCTAAGCAACTGTAAATGAGAAAGACCTAAGGAATTGCCCAGGATGGCCATGATTCCGAATCATTACAGCCTTTAGCCCTATGAACCAAACATATTCTTGGGTGCCCAATATTGCATATCTCTGAAACACCATCACTTCCAAAGAAAATAATCACACTCAGTAATGCTCTTTATGTTTTTAATGAGAATCAGTCCATCACCAGCTGACCCAGATTGTGTCTACACAGCTTTGGCTACTGTCCATTGCTTAGTGTGCCACGGAAGTAGATTACACCTGACAGGAAGTTAGTTTAGCAGTCTTGGAGGGAAGCAGGTTCCCACGGTAGAAAGATCATGGGCCCAGGGTTCAACCATCTCAGGAGAACACCCAGCTCTGCTCCTTGTGATTTATAAGACTTAAACTAGCAGAACCTCAGTTTCCTCATCTGCTAAATGGAGGGAGAATACATACTTTACAGGGTTGTGGTGAGAAATAAGTGAGATACCAGAGGTAAAATGCCTTGTACCTCAAAGATCACTATGGATGTACTAGTTAATTCTTTACTTTGATTCACGCTTGTTGCTCATACTTCATTCGCACACTCACGTGAGTCTCCTAAACTCCCTGTGAGAGAGACAAGGCAAGTTCTATAGATTGAACTCTCTAAATGGCCACTATTTGACTATTTTGACCTACTAGAATGGTTTATGGATCCACCTAATATTTCCTCATTTTCTAGATAAGGAAACTGCAGTAGTTCTGCTTTGGGGGCCAGTGTGTTGTCTTCTGCCAAGTGGTCTATCACCAAAGAGTTGTTCAAAATGGACAGGACAAAAACGTGGGCAAAGACCATAAGAAGACATTCCACAGAAGAAGTACAAATGTCCAATAAATGCAAAAAAGGGAGGGAAAACACTTCAGTAACCAAGGGATATAAATTAAAACAAAAACAAGATGTTTTCATCTCACTTATTAAATCAGGAATTTTAAGATGTTGCTACTCAGTATTGAAGAAGGTACGGGAAAATGTACATGCTTATGCATACTTGGTGGGAGTATAAGGCAGTATAACTTTTCTGAAATTAAATGTGTATAAAAATCCTAAAACAACTCAGGAGTCAATGTCCAGGAATTTATCTAAAAAACACACTAAAGGATTTTTTTTTTAAAAAAAAAGGTCTTTGAAAAGAAGTAAAGGACCAAGTTTCAGAAACTGGACACAAGAGATAAGTGTACCATTGTTTTGGCTCAAAAATGTTGGAAAGAAATTTATTCGGCCATAGTCTGCTCTGGAGTGCAGTCTGGTTGGAGTGCAGGGGCAAGTCTGTAGGTAGAAATGGAGAGATCTCAGCTAACGGGAGAAAAAGGTTGTGGAAGTTGGGAGCCAGACAGGGTGCAACAAATATGGGTATGAACTATGCACATGATCTTTGTTAGATGGCAGCCACCATCTCTATCACTAGTTCAGTTCAACTAGAGAACAAAGCATATACATATGGAAACAACCTAAGTGTTCACTGACAGACGAATGGATAAAGAAAATGGGGTAGACACATAAACGCACAATGGACTATAATTCAACCATTAAAAAGGGAAATCCAGTCCTTTGTGACAACATGGATGACAACAAGGCATAATGCTTAGTGAAATAAGTCAGAAAAAGAAAGACAAATACAATGTGATCTCACTTAAGTGTGGAATCTAAAAAAAAAACAAAAAACACGTTTATAAAAATAGAGAACAGATCAGTGGTTGCCAAGGGAGAGGCTGGGGAAATGGGTGGAGATAGTACAAACTTCCGGTTATGAGATGAATAAGTTCTAGGGGTATAATATACCACATAGTTACTATAGTTAACAATACTATGCTGTATAGTTGCTAAGGAAGTAAACCTTAAAAATCCTCATTTCTGTCTTCCAGTCAAGATGGGGCATAGGTAAACACAGCTTGCCTGCCTGCACAACCACAGCAAAAATTACAAGTAAACTATGAAACAACTATCACCAAGAATCACCAGAAAATTGAGCTGTATGGAAGTCTACCAACCGAGCAATTAAAGAAGACACCTTCATCCAGGCAGGGACGAGAGGTAGAGATACAGAGACATGGAGCTGCAGAGACAAGAAACAGACAGTTCCACACCCACGTGTGTTGGATACAAATCAGGAGGGATACTTCTGCTACAAGGGATCCCAGACCCACACTAGACCACCCAGCCTAGGGTCCCAGTGCCAGAGAAATAAATCCCCATAACTTCTGGCTGTAAAGCCCACTAGAGAATTGCGGCAGCAGAAGAAAATGTGGGATCCTCAGGTGTCTCCTCTTGAAGGGCCTGAAACAAACTTAGGACTTACATAGACTCACTCTTTCTGGGCTCTAGCACCAGGGCAGCAGCTGGAAGGGCACCAGTGGCATACAGGGAGAAAGTGAGGTGTCTGGCTCCAGGAAGAGTGCCTGGGGACAGCTTCCTCTTGGACAAAACTCCGGAGACCAGACAGAGGCCATTGTCCCTTTTCTGAGCCCTCCCCCACACAGAGCCACATGGTGACCATGTGGTGACCAGAGACACCATATATGAGACTCCATCAACCTGGTTCACATGGGTTTCCTTGCCCTGGCAATTACCAAAGACTCTGCAACCTCCAACTTGTAGGTTTTCTACAATAGGCCATGCTACTAAGACAGGGAGTCAAAGCAACTCTACCTAATGCATAGAAACAAACACAGGGAGGCTGACAAAATGAAGAGACAAAAAAATATGGCCCAAACAAAAGAATAGAACAAAACTCCAGAAAAAGAACTTAAAAAAATGGAGATAAGCAATCTATCAGATACAAAGTTCAAAACACTGGTTATTAGGATGCTCAAGGACTTCACTGGGTACTTCAGCAGCATAAAAAAAAAGACCTAGGCAGAAATGAAGCTTACATTAAGCAAAATGAAGAAAAATTTACAGGGAATCAACAGAGGAGTGAATGAAATTGAGAATCAAATCAGCGATTTGTAACATAAGGAAGAAAAAACATTCAATCAGAACAGCAAGAAAAAAGAAGAATTTAAAAATCAAGGATAGTCTAAGGAGACTCTGGGACAACTTCAAACATACCAACATTTGAATCATAGGAGTGCCAGAGGAGAACAGAAACAGTAAGAAATCGATAAGTTATTTGAAAAAATGTTGAAAGAAAACTTCTCTAATTTGGCAAAGGAAATAAACATACAAGTCCAGGAAGCTCAGAGAATTCTAGACAAGATAGACACAAAGAGGATCACACCAAGATACATCATAATTAAAATGTCAAAGGTTAAAGATAAAGAGAGAATCTTAAAAGTAGCAAGGGCCCTGGCTGTGTGGCTCAGTGGATTGTGCGCTGACCTGTGAACCAAAGGATTGCTGATTCAATTCCCAGTCTATGGCACATGCCTGGGTCATGGGCCAGGTCCCCAGTAAGGGGTGCCTGAGAGGCAACCACACACTTATGTTTCTCTCCCTCTCTTTCTCCCTCCCTTCCCCTCTCTAAAGATAAATAAATAAAATATTTTTTTAAAAAGCAGCAAGAAAAAGTAGAAAGTTACCTACAAATGAGTTCCCATAAGACTACTATCAGCTGATTGCTCAAAAGAAACCTTTCAGGCAAGAAGGGGCTGGCAAAAAGTATTCAAAGTCATGAAAAGCAAGGACCTACAACATAGATCACTCTATCCAGCAAAGCAATCATTTAGAATTGAAGGGCAGATAAAGTGCTTCCCAGACAAGATAAACATAAAGCAGTTCATCATCACCAAGCCATTATTATATGAAATGTTAAAGGGAGTAATTTTTTTAAAAAAGAAGATCAAAACTATGGACATTAAAATGGCAGCAAATTCACAACTATCAACAGTTGAATTAAAAATAAACTAAGCAAACAACAAGAATAAGAACAGAAACAGAATCATAAATATGGAGATCATTTAGAGGGTTATCAGCTGGGAGGGGGAAGGAAAAGAATGGGAGAAAAGGTACAGGGATTAAGAAGAATAAATTGGTAGGTTCGTAATAGACAGGTGGATGTCAAGAACAGTATAGAAAATGGAAAAGCCAAAGAACTTATAGACATGAGCTATGGATATAAACTAAGCAGGGGGTTGTTGCTGGAGGGAATGAGGGTGGCAGGGAGGGAAGAAATGGGACAACTGTAATAACATAATCAATAAAGTATATTTAAAAAAATAAAGTTATTGTGGTCATTTCATAATACATATTAAAATATTATGTTGTATACCTTAAACTTATAAAATGTTACAGGTTAATTGCATATCAATAAACTTGTGGGGGAAAACTAAGAATATACTGATTCATATAGTGCCAAGCACCAAAAAGGCACTGGGGCCACAAAGAAGATGAAGACAATCTCTTCTTCTATAATAAATTACACACAGGTTGCTCTGGCAGCCCAGAGAGGGGCCTGAACTTCCCAGGAAGGCTTCACGAAAGAGAGGTTATTTGAGCTGACTCTTGAGCATATGTTCACTTTTGGACAAAGGAGTGGGGAGAGAGGCCAACAGCACCGGAAGTCTGGAGGTACAAAGAGCATGGCATATGCAGAAAAGGCCAGGACTTCTATGTGACTGGAGCATAATTCCATAGAGTGGTGAAGAAGGAGTGTAGTATACACGAGAAATGGCAAACTTTTCATATATGAACTAATATTGTAGGAAACGAAGGCCAGAAAGTCAAGAAGAAGCAAGAACCAAGACAATATGCACATGGACAGCAGCAGCAGGTAATCATTCGGTTGGTCAACAGAGGTGTCTAGAGCCCCTCCTCTGTGCCAGGTACTGTTCCAAGTGCTTAGAATACATCTGTGAATAAACGAAAGCTGTGTGCTCTACAGGAGCTCACAATCTAATGTAAAGATGGGCCATTAACAATAAACATAAACAAGGAAACTACTGTATGATAAGGTAGATGATAAGCAAAAGAAGAAAATCAGGGAATAGACCAAGTAGGGGGAATCAGGAGTCCTGAAGTTGAGGGGAGAGATTTTGTGCTTTTAACTAGGGTGATGCTACTGAGAAGTGGGATTTGAGTGAAGACTTGAGGGAAGAAAGGGAACCAGTCAAGCAGACCTGGGAAGAGAGCTTCCAGAGAAGGAAAAATGTCCTGAGGTTGGAGGACAAGCATGGAGGCCAGGGAGTTTGGAGTGAAGTGAGCAAGAGAAGATACATGGGAGATGGGGTCAGAGAGCTAATAGGGAGCAGGATTGTGTAGGGCCCTGCAACCACTATAGGGACTTTGGCTTCTATTCTGGGTGAACTAGGAGCCATGAGAATGGGAATGCTCCAGTGGAGAGGAAAACATTGAAGATGTCTGAGGGACAGCAGAAATGCTGTAGCAATCTCTTTCAGCAGAAGAGGAAGATACACAGTCAGAGGGACTGGCTTAGATGGGAGCAGGGGTAGTTCATCTGTAGGAACAGGCTGCAAGGCCAAGTCTGTGGGTGCAGATGGCAGTAGGTGGATGGATACGGGGTGGGAGTCTGTGACTTTACTCTTCTGGTGGCTTTGATTTTTCAGTGAAATAGAGGCCATATCATTAGCTGAGAGTGAGTATGGGGGTGAGGGAGACTACTTAACTAAGAGAACAAAAGGGCCAGGAACAAATAGTGATTGCCTGGCAGCATTAAGGACCCACTGTAAGTTCACGGTCATGGATTTAAAGTGAGAGTTCTCTGCATGGCTGTGTGTGTTTTTCCAGTCATATTCAGCTGCATGGATGGAGGAAATAGAGAGATGGATTTTAAAAGATTGAGGTTTCACCAAACAACTTCAAAGAAATGAGAGAGGGGCAAGGAGGTCAACAGTAGATAGCATGCAGAAAATACGAGTGAGCATGGAATTTAAGCTCAGTAAGGAGAAGAATGAGAACTTCAAAGGAATGAGAAACAATGAAAATATGCAAGAATCAATAGAGTATAGTCCTGTTGGCCAAGAGATTGTTCGGGCTGGTGTACTACAGAGAATGAGCTACAAAAATAAGAGGTAAAGGCCAAGAGCAGGTGCCTTAATTTGAGAGTATAGAAGAGCTGTTATTGTTGGCAATAACAAGGCACAGGTGTAAGGGCCTGAGGTCAGATGGTTGGAGAAACCACATTCAGGGGGAGCCATACTAGAAGGAAACATTCATAGGTTATGGTGTTTGAAGACATGCTGTGACTGAGAATCCCAGAGAGAGTGTAGAATAAGGAGAGACCAGGGCTGAGCCCAGAGAGAGTCTGGGGAGAACAACACCTACAATGAGGAGGCTGAGCACGGGAGGGCATCCCAGAAGCCAGCAGAGAAATGGTCTGAAGAGGAGAACTTTGCTGGCAGAGTCAGATTCCTTAGCTCAGATGAGGTGAGGACCAGATACTGTTTATCAGAATTGGGAGTAAAATATCACTGGTGAATTTAGTAGCAGCTGGTGGAGTGAGGAGGTAAAAAAAAAATGAGACAGCAAGTATGGACTCCATTCTCTTTGAAGAAGCTCAGGAGCAAATCAAGACAGTTGTTAGACTGTATCTGATAGTCCCCTATGGCTATAAGCTGGGCCTACTGATAGATCCCTCCTTGGAAATGCAAAATGAAAAGAGAAAATATGAAAATGACTTTGTTGCTTTAAATCATGCAGATCAGTATGTACACACCTGTAAAACACTGTTGTCAAGACAACCAACAAAGCCTCCCAAACCCATCCATCACTTTACTCATCTTTCACCTTGTTCTGTGCCTGTGGGCACCTCCTTCTTTTCTCTGTTACAATTCAATTACCATAAGGAGATGCGGACCTACCCATTTAAGACACAGTGAAAGCATTGTCATTTTTTGACTGGATCATTGCTCATTTGAAGAGGTGATGGTAAAGAGGATCTAAGGATCCTCTTTAGGATCCTTATAGATCTAAGGATCTATATCTACCTGTCTACAGATAGATATAAGGATGGAAATGACCCTACAGGCTGCATAGTCCAAAGTCCTAACTGGGCCATGGATGGCCTAAAGGATTCAGCCTTTAATATATATATAATTATATATGTAAACTACATATATAATTATATATATAAATTATATATAATATATGTGGAAGATATTATATATGGTAAATATGAAAAATATATTATATATTATATATAATTTAAGGGCCTTCTACTTGCTTATTTGAGAAAATGAGAATGGCAGTGTGAACCATCTACTTCATCAGAGTGTTGAAGAACACAGTGTTAGTAACTGCAGAGTACGCTAAAGGAAGATAGGGCCTTAGTAAACTATATTTTAGTTATTCTAGCTATTTTGAAACCTTGTGCCCTGATTTGGTTTAAACTAGAAATAAGAAAAACCTACTCTACCTAAGTTACTGACAAAGGCCTATAATAAACGAGCGACTTGGAGATGTGCAGCAGAATTATCCCCTAAGTGCTATGTGGAACACCGTCACTAACATTAGGCCTATGTCTGAGGCAGGCAAGGAGCCCCAAGAAACTCAACAGATGAAAGCTACCTTGCTACTCAGATTGGTTCTGCGCTACCTGCACTTGATAGGTCCGAAGGCGATGTAAACAGCCCGACCTCATACACCTGTGAGTGCCAGACCCAGGGTCAGGACGTAGGTCTGTTGGACTCCAGTGCTGACACTGAGTAACACACAGAGGCCAACGCCATGTGCGCCTTGTCTTCTCGAACCACCACTCCATACATCCACACAGGGGCTTAGGTACATCCCCCAACAGAAGCTTGAATTAACCAACAGAGGTGGGCAAGAGCTACAACCTAGACCTGAATGTCTTCTGGTCTAGAAGGTCTTAGATATTCATAGCCAGAGCCTCTTCTCTGAAATGGATTCAGTTTATACAATTACACTTATTGCCTGATAAGTTTAGATGCTGCACCTTTAAAAAAAATTCTCCTCCCCTTCTTCATGCCCTGTTATCTGCACTTCCCAACCTTTTCCCAATTGTCTTTGGTTAAACAGGTGGAACTTTTTCCATTTGTTTTCCATGAGCTCTGCTCTCAGGCTGCAGGACAGATGGAGCCTGCTCACAGGAGTCGTCCCGGCTGTGCGGACATGTTGCTGACATTCTTTTTCCTCTCCACCTTGCACACGTGCCTCACCAAGGCCTTTGGGGTCATCATGCTCTTCTGGGTTCATGTTTACAGGCTGTTTCCTCAGCCTTGTCCATTCTCGGTGGGGACCCAAGGTTTATGCATAAGAGCAATGGATCATTAGTCCAATTAAGTTTGCGACATTTCAATGGCTTCTGTAAGAGGAGGTGGGGCACAACCTGTAATTTCAGCGTTTCTTGTGAAGAGTTTCAATCCTGCCAGGAAGTAAATCATTTCATCGGTTTTTTAATTTTTTTACTTGTCCCATTAAACTACAGAACTGGAACATACTCATGAATGGTTTCTTTCTGCTTTTACTTGAGGAGTTCCTGACATAACAAAAACTAGTAATTAACTGGCTCGGGGACGTTTACAATAGCCTCTTTAAATAAGTTGCAGTGTGGGCACTTGCGGTCCCAACTCTGCATTGCTGATACCACCGCAATGCACCCTCTATTAAACAAGCTCCCGCTTCACGCCAGAGTCCCCTAGCTGTTCGCCGCACTGCTCTCCTGCTTGAAAATGCCCTCAGCTCTCCAGTTCCCTCCTAAGCAAAATCATCCCCTGTGTGTGTGACTCCTGCGCTGTTCCGGCCAGGCTCTTCAATCCCCCCAAATTCAGCCTCACCAGCACCAAGGGGGCACCCGGGGGGCTCTGAGGTTCATTGTACATGTAGATGCATGGACTCAGGCAAGAGGAATGTGACCTCGATATTGCTTCTCAGGATGAGTGGTTGTCGAACCCTGATTCGTTCCCCCACTTTCCACTACCAGCCTCTGCAAGGACAACATCAATTTCTTTCCGGAAATAACCTAGTCAGTTTAATAAATTAACACAAAACCTCTTAACTGGTCTTCCCCCTTTCAATCTTGTCTACTTCTCCCCACAGCTCCTTTTTCACAAAGCAGCCAGAGTGCTCTTTGAAAATGCGATGACAGTGCGTCCCTCCCCGAGGTTCCCATTGCCCTTGGAACAAGTCTAGTTCCTAACCAGGGCCCCACGGACTGCCACATGCCCACCTGGCTAGGCTCGTCTTTACCACTGTCCTCATGCTCACTGTGTTCCCCCTCTCACCCTCCCGTCAAAGCTTCCGGGCCTTTGTAGGAGTGATTCCGTCAGCCCGTGACAATGACTCATATGTGGCTGGTTACTCCTTGCTTTCAGGCCTCATTCAGAACTTACTTCTCTCCAGAGCAATTCCCTGACCACAGTGCCTGTGCGCATGCACACGCACACGCGCGCACACGCACACGCGCACACACGCGCACACACACACACACTCATTTTATCACATCCCCTGATTATAGTTTTAATACCAATCTTACTCTGCAATTATCGCTACTACCCTTGGCTTACCTGTACCTGTGTCTCACCTACAGAATGTAAACCCCTCTTGAGCAGGGATCTCACTTCTCTTTTCGTCACATCTACTGCATCTGGAACGTAACAGATGTGCAGTAAATATTCTCAAATAAAGATTTTTGGACTAGGTACTAAAATTATACTGATGACCAGGCCCCTGCCCTCTGGTCTCCACAGTCTAGAAGAGGAAACTATCCTTCAAGTTCAAGAACACTTTAACAGTGCCGTGGCGATGCGTTATGTATTATTCTGCATGGGAGCAGAGCCCTGTGCGGAAGCGAAACCACCACAGTATCTCTAGAGCAGCGATAGCTGATCTTATCAGAGATTTGGTACTGAAATGAAGTGAATGCGCCCTGGAGTTAAACACTGGAAAACAAACTGAAAAGAAGGTGATTCCTGGTTCAATACACCAACCCTGTTACTAACTCACCCTGCTGTGCAAATTTATTAAAGCAGTCTCCAAATAAACAAGTCCTAAAACTAATCAGGAAGTGGAAAAACATAAAAATAATCCCCAGCCCACAACACACACCCATGAAAACAAGAAATAAAGAAAAATGTTCTATATAAAACCCGTGGGGCCAAACTCTGTCCTCAATTAGCGGTGCAGGCTGCCAGCTGAAGTCAATGGAGGTTTTCAGCCCAATAATAGAGGCAGGATTGGGGCCCAGTACGCACTGCATTCACTTTTAGGTAATAAATCAGGAATGTCAAGTGGGTGTGCACAGGCCTTGCTGACATAGTAATTAAAGTGAACAGCACTGTCTTCCACACTGAGATCCACCGGAGCTCATAGCAGCAGCCAAGGAGGTGCTATGTCCATGTGTGTCTCCGTGTGTCTCTGCGAGTGTCCCTGTATGCGTCTGTATGTGTGCATAGGCTGTGTTAGGAATCACTGAGAAGGAGGGAATCTGTCCAGCCTGCTCAGGGCTGGAAACCTAATTTTTGGTGCCCAGGGCAAAGTAGAAATGTACCATGTTCAAAAAATAATGAAGAGTTTTAAGATGGTGACAACAGAGCATTAAGCCAAGTCTAGGGTCCTTCTGAGCATAGGATCCTGTGTGGCTACACGGGTTGCACACCCATGAAGCTGGCCCTGATAGTAGGAATAATTCTGGAAAAGAAGCTAAGGATGAGATATGAAGCTCCCCATCAGCATCACAGTGAAAAATTTTTGAGCACTTTCTATGTTCCAGGAATTGTTCTCTATGCACTTTACATAATGTATCCACATTTATTTCTCACAATAAGTCCATGAGATAAGAAGTCCAATTAACCCCATTTTATGTTGAAGACTCTGAGGCACCCAAGGTCATGCAGCTTATAAATGGCAGAGCTGAGATTCAAACCCACAGAGTCCATCCAACCCTCTTAACCACCTTCTCACTGTGTTAGTCAATGCAGGTGCCATCCTGTGGTTCTCTTACGCTGATAAGCCTCTCACTCCTATTTTCTGGGATTGAACTCCCTCATAATCACGAACTGTATGAATCCAAATATCCACTTTGTAGGTTGCTACTTACGTGGCCTCAAACAAGTTATTATTATTCTGAAAACTTTGAACACTCTAAGTCCGTATTTCTTCATCTGAATAAAAGAGATGGAATAGTTCCTACTTTACGGTGTTGTTGTGAGAACTTATTGAGTTAAGTGAGTTGTCAGGTGCACAGGAAATAGTCATGAAAGTTAGCTGCTGCAATTGTCATTCCTATTATTGTTTTCAAACCTTACATAGAAGGTTTCAAGCTCATTGCAGCCACTTGCTCTTTTCTCCTATTTCCTGCAGTCTTTAGTAATGAGGAACTATAATCTATTATATTTTTCTTGGGAATTTACACATTAGCCTAGCAACAACAATAAGAGTGGCTACCATGTATTGAAACTTGCCATATACCAGAAACTTCACATAGATGATGTCATCTATTCCCCAAAAACTAATGAAAGGTCTCCAGATAGTTAAATAGGAAAAGAATAGTCTTTTTAACACATGACACCAGGGCAACTGGATATCTATATCTTTATGTAAAAAAAAAAAAAAGGTGGACCCCTATTTTACAATATGTACAAAAATTCAAAATGCATTAAACACCTAAATGCAAGAGCTAACCTATAAATTCTTGGAGGAGACATAGGAGTAAATATCCATGACCTAAAGGTAAGCAATGGTTTCTTAGATTAGACACCAAAAGTACAAGCTACAAAAGAAAACATAGGTCAATTGAATGTCACCAAAATAAAAAGCTTTTGTGCTCCAGAGGATACCATCAAGAAAGTGAAGACAACCCACAGAATGGAAAAAAATATTTGAAAAGTATATATCTGTTAAGGAGCTTATATCCAGAATATGTAAAGAACCCTTAATACCCAACAATAAAAAGACATAAGCCAATAAAAAATCAACAAAAAATTTGAATTGATATTTCTGCAAGGAAAAGATACAGATGGTGAATAAGCATGTGAAAAGACGTTCAACATCTTTAGTTATTAGGAAAATGCAAATCAAAATTACAATGTAATACCACTTCACACCCACTAACATTGCTAAAATCAAAAGGACAGGCAATAATAGGTGTTGTTAGTTATAAGAAGTAATTGGAACCCTAACTTATTGTTAGTAGAACTATAAATTGGTATGACTGCTTTAGAAAACAGTTAGACAAACTCTCAAAAATTTAAGCATAGATGGGAGTAATAGACAGAAAACTGTACTTGAAAAATAATTAAATAAAAAAATTGGGGAAAAAAGAAGTTAAAAAAAAGAAAAAAAATTTAAGCATAGAGACTCCATATGATCCAGCAAGCAATTCTATTCCTACACCCAAGAGAAATGAAGGGATATGTCCATAAATAGCCTTGTATGTGAATGTTCATAGCATTATTCATAATAGCCAAAAAAAGAAGAAACAATTCAAATGTCTATCACATATCAGATGACTAGATAAACAAAATATGCTATATTCATGTAGTGGAAGATCATTCAGCAATAAAAAGAAATGAAGCAATGACACATGCCACAAAATGACGGAATCTTGGGAACATTGTGTTAAGTGAAAGAAGACAGTCACAAAAGATCACTCATTGTATGATTTCATTTATATGAAATGTCTAGAACAGACAAATCTATACAGAGAGGAAATAGATTAGTGGTTTCCTGGGGAATGGGAGGGGCAGCTAATGGGATGAGTTTCTTTTGGAGGTGATGAAAATGGTCTAGAATTAGATAGTGCTGAAGGTTGCACACTGTAAATATACTAAAACCACTGAAATCACTTTTAAAAAAGTGAATTTTATGATATGTAAATTATATCTCAGTGAAGTTGTTATTAAATCTAATAACAAATCTAATGAGATCAATCTCATTCTTCATGTTTTTTGGACAAGGGAACTGAGGCTCAGAGTGGATGAGTAACTTAGGGACAAAAAGCAAGGCAGGCAATCAAAGCTACTACTTAAACCTCCATGCATCTCATTTGCCCCTCTGTGCCTTACTAACCCCGCCCCCCGCCCCCCCAAAGAAGGCAGAGTCTCTAGCCACAGCTGGCTTAGATCTGAGGTCACTTAATTCAGTCCTTGTTTTCCAAGTCCTTTACTGTCAGGTTGATCCTAGGTCCCAGGCAGATGGAAAGCCTACAGCAAGGTCGTAAAACTTATGTCAGCGTGACCACCAACCAGACTGTGGCCCACTGGCTCTGATCAAGAAGCCTATCCCAACAATCGATAGTAATGGGAGAGGTTCAATTCAATCATTCAGGAATCCCCATCCATCACTGAGACAGCAGAATGACAATCCTGGCCTTGCTAAGCCCTGGGCTTCCACATTCACAGGCTTAATGCAAGTAGATGGTCTTTTCATCCTCAATGATTGTCACTGAGGCACTGAAGCTTCCCCTGAAGTAGTACCCAATTATACACCTATTTATAATACACTGTATTTACTATGTGGTATATATCATAAGTTTCCACAGATCTGTCTCTACTTCCTCCTCTGTGCGATTCTTAAAGGGAAAAGTGTGTTCTTTTCATTTTTAAATTTCCAGCACTATGGAAACTTCCCATCACTTATTAACAAAAGTTCTACCATTTTTGAGCGTATAGTGTATGCCAGGCTTTATGAGCCTGATTATATTTTGATTCTCCCAACAAACCTATGAGGTAGAGACTATCCCAGTGTCAATGCCACAGCTAATTAATGGCAGTCCAATAAATCTATTTGAGTTTCTCTGGAATTTATTCTTTGTCAGTGTAAATATTCTTTCTGGCTCACATGATAAAGACATGGGATATGTTGTCACTGAGTTAGGTCTTGCTGTATACACCTGGCAAACAGAGATGCCAGGCCAAGGGGTGTTGATGGGAACATAACCAATGAATGGCGCTCTCTTGGATTTGATCATAAACACCATCTCAGCGGTCAGCTACCTAAATCCCAATCTGTTCATTCAGAAAGCAAGTTTATACAATTGTGTACTTGAGAATGACCTCTGTTAAAATTTATATTACTATACTAAAGCAAAATGAGAAATGGTGTGTTTTTAAAGTCTGAGTAATTTAGTTGAATGTCTTTTCTTTTGGTAGAAACTGGAATATTTTCCTACTACCTGGGGTCATTTTTCTGACTAAGGATTATGGCACCCACAGTCTGACAGATGGTAACAATTTTATTTTTAAGAATTCCTTTAAGATTTTATTTATTTATCTTTAGTGGGGAAGGGAAGGAGAGAGGGAGAGAAATATCAATGTATGGTTGCCTCTCTTGTGTCCCCTCCTGGGAACTGGCCTGCAACCCAGGCTCGTGCCCTGACTGGGAATCGAACCACGATCCTTAGGTTCACAGGCCCACACTCAATCCACTGAGCTACACCAGCCAGGGCTGGTAACAATTTTCTAGTTTAGGAGATCACCCTCGGTGACTCCTAAGGCAAGTCAGAAAAAAGTGGGACAATTTTTCTCCTAGTCACTATTGAATGACTAAAGAATCTGAGATGTTTTACTTACACCCCAAGCATTCAATGTTTAGAATCAGCTATCTAGTTCACAATCCATTAGCCAGGACTTGAAATCACCTTGAGTTCTCTCATTGTGATGTCAGCCATGGACAAGATTCTCACACTTTTACCATCTCTCCACAGCACTGACAAAGGTCCACTTTACGGGGCTTTCCAGTGTCAACTTCACGCTTAAAGACAGAATTTAAGACCTCACTTCTCTCTGGTATGTATGTACATAGAATAACTGAGTAAAGGCTTAAAATATCCCCATGGCCACCTTCTGTTATCTTGGCCCATTGCTCCATCTCGATGATCGTTTGTACCCAGGGAAATCAGGCTCCCAAGGCCTTGAAGTTCTTGCCTATTCATTCCTTCCTCACCTTACCACAAGCTGGAAAGTGCAGTTTTCTTATTGTGGTAGTGGTTTGCGGGGGAAGAATGAGGCTCGAAGTTTCTATCTTTGTGTCAGTTTGGGCTTAAGATATGTATTTGTTTCACTTTGTTTCATTTGGCAGAAGGAAGTTTATGAAATGGAACTTTTTTCATCAATAACAACCCTCTTTCCTTATCTGGCCTCTCATCCACCTGATAATGTTCCATCTTTCCTAAACTTCCTGCTGCCCAAGAACTCAGTACCCTCATGCTACCAGCTGGGGAGGGAGGGGGAAATGTGTGATGCCAGTCAAGACCAAAGCAGTCTGGGTGAGTTTGGAGAAGCCCTGTGCCAGCCAAAGGTGCGCCAGATCTTTGTGGATATGAAGAAAATTGTCCAGAACCCGCCTCACCCACTGTGACCTGCAGAAACCCAAAGCTCTTCTCCAGATTTCTTCTCATTCCAAGGGCCTCTCCTCAAGGACTTTGGCTCCAGCGTCTTAACCAGCTGCCTCTGTCCCACACAGATCGATGCTGGGCATGGAATCCAATGCCTTCTTCATTTTTTATAATCAAAATGCAAAAGTCTTCACCTAACTCATGCGTAGGTTTATAAACTTTACTGAAATGTCTCAGGCTGGTTTATGCTCTCTCCCTAATCTCACCTTAGTCCTCGATTCCACTCGTCCAGCCCCCACCTCTTCTGCATTTATCACACACAGAAGCTTTCCTTCCCCCCTGGAGCCTGTGGGCCAGTCCAAACACCCCTTCCCAAGCATCTATCAAGACATCCTTTTATTAAAAGACTCTTTATTAAAAGACTCAAAGAAACTCTGTTGCCCATTAGAATAATAAAATTTCATCTGCCCTGTAACCCTGGGAAGGCCTGGAATTGTTCAGAAAATGGGAAGAGTTATGTTCCGCTGTTGGGAGCAAAGATGAAGTTAGGTAATAGGGAGGAAAGGCAACCAGGGACTAAACAGGTACGATAGATGAAGACTTGGGCTGTACAGATGCCAAATAAGGAATGGGGAGTGGAAGGGGTGGGGTGGAGATTGAGGAGTGTTCATGGGGAAGAAAAATCAGTGATTGGAGGTCTGCAGGAAACTCTTGGTGACAAAGACTCAAGGAAGGGACAGCAAGGGAATCTCTCCCCGGAGCTAGGCTGCCCTGCGACTATCCCCCAGCCCCACGGAGACTCGAGAGGGCTCACTCCCAGTAGAATCTGGGCCTCTCGAATGTATCGTCCATCACTCCTGAGCCACGGGCAGGCCCTGTTAAAGGAATGAGGTATTTGACAGTTCCGCTCTGAATTTGGGGATACTGGAACGTTACAATAGACTTCAGAGTACTTTTATCTGAAGGCTCATGAGCTGATCTCAGCAACACTTGTGCCAACTCATTGTAGGTGAAGAGAGTGTTGAGTTTGAATCTTGACTGAGCACTTGACCACAGGCAATTGTTTGAGTCTCAGCTTCTTTGCCAATTAAATAGAGACAGTAACATCTGCCTAACAGGATTCCTATGAGGACTAGGGAAAATCTACAAAAGGCACAGGGTCTGACATGTGGTGGGTGCTTAGTAAAGAGCAGCTGATTATGTCTGTAACTATGAGTCATCTATGTTTAATTACCACTGCAAACAATAATATATGTGATATGTCTCATTAATTTTGTTGTAGGTTTTATTGAACTATCATCATTCATGTGTTGATAAATACCTATCACTGATTACAGTTAAATTATGAACTGGGGAAGCGGGTGGCTTGATTTGTAGCACGTGCTGACTTCCACAGTGTCAATATTCACGACATGGCCACTTTCAAATTCCTAATGTGACATCACTATATATGGAGTTGAGAAGAGATGGGGGGGTCAAGAGCCATGGGAGGGTCTCCAGCACATTTCTGACTCCCATGTTCAAATCTGTTAAGATGTGCTCAGATGTCACATACTGATGCTCACGGATTACAGTGACATACTTACAATAACCACAGCCACAACCAAAGAGAATGCCACTAACCCTAAAAAAGCTTCTTGACTAGGAAACAAGGATTGCTCCTTTAAATCCCCACATTCCCCCAGTTCCATGCTCTGCCACTTATTGTCACCATGAGTGTTTCCTGATTCTTAAAGAAACAAGCCCCCAAGGCTCTGTGTGTCTGCACGTGTTTTCCCACCCTCTCCTCTGCCTATCCACATAAATATGGATCATATTTGAACGTCAGCCTTGACTAAACTGAAGTCTTCTAATAGCTCGTAACATCAATTTAATGGGAGGTAAAATAAAGGAAAATCACATTTTCCTTCATTTAAACACTAAGCCCTTTTAATTGTTTTATTTAAAAAAACTAATTCCCCCTGTAATTATCAATATATTTTCATCACCCCAGGAAATAAAAAGATTCTTTTCAGGGACATTTTTAACACCTGTAAATCCTCCAGATATTAGAGTGAGTTTCTGAGAACTAGTGAGAAAAAGCACTTGTTTTGTAGTCTCGCAGTTTCTCAGTTTGCTTTTTATTTTTTTAAAATCCTCTCATTGTGCTTTTGATTAGGGCTGGATAAATAACGTTTGGATTAAGAATCCCTACTGTATGATTATACTCAGCATCCTTGCGACCAATTGCCCAGATTCAACATTTATTGAACGTATACCAAGGTCTCAATGCAGAAATGAGAATGGTCACATACAGAACTAGAGGGGGCGCTAGAGGTCATCTCACTCCACCTTTCACTTTGCAAAGCTGCAGAGCGAGGTCCAGAATGAAACCACGACTCATCCATGTGAGGTGGTATGGACTTTCACACAACTCTCGACTGCCACAGCCCTCCCAGCCCCCCATGCCCTTGTGCCCCCCCACACATGCACATCACACACTAGGTGGGATGGGCAGTAACAAAATTCAACACAAACTAAAACATGGGGTATGCCCAAAATACAAAGGTTAGAATATTCATAATTGTTTATTTATTCAAAAATATTTATTGGACACCTACAATATGCTGGGCATGGCCATTTTGATACAATATATTTTTCAGGCTATGATCAATACTCTTTTCCTCACACCATTCCTACACTGTTAGTGTGACATGCAGCCCTTTCAACTGGAAATAAGGAAGTTGCTTCTAGAGGTACCCACTGTGTTCATCAGAAACTTGACCACGGAGTACCGTGAGGTTCAGATTTACATCAGTATCAAAACTGGGGAATTTTGTTCTCTGCATTTTGTTTAATTCTGGACTTTACAAAAGCAACAGAAGATTTGCTGAAATGATCAAGCCCTTGCTACGGAAGAACACCCTATGGTTTGCAAGGCAGTTCACTGAAACGTGATTATAAACCATTAATTGTTAACTTTTTCCCCCCACATTATGCCACCAATAGAAAGAAAATGGCTTCTTGAATTAGACCCTTCTGGGAACACACCCAGTCCTGGTACATCCCTGCTGGTTGAATTTCAGCCAGTCATTCCACTCCTCAGAGCCTCACTTTCCCCATCTGAAAAAAAAGGGGGAATAACCCCACTTAGCCAAAGGCTCGTGAGGAGATAAAGCATAACCACATGTACAAAGCAGCCGGCACAGCACTCCTCAGGCTGATCACCTGCTACACCTGAGCTCCCTTTTCCTTTTATGCCCGACGGACGGGGAGTGGACAGGAGAAAGAAAATTCGGGGGACAAACTGGGGGAGGGGATGGATACAAAAATGGAGAGGTAGAAGAGCAGAAAAGGAATGGCCTAGACATGTGGCCCAAAGACTAAGAAGGAGAAACTGACGGTGAAGAGCAAGTAGTGCTCTAGGAGGTTCCCTTAGGTGACGTGAGTCCCCGGCATTTCCGAAGAAGGGGCTTTCTTCAGGCCCTTTCTGGCCTAATCTTGAAGGTCACGTAGTGTCTCTGCCATTGCGTCCTACTGATGCTGAGCAAGTCATAAGGACAACCCAGATTCAAAAGATGGGAAACGCATTCTTCTTTGAAGTCAAGAGCACAAACCCAAATTTTAGAGGACATGTGCAGTGAGGATACCATTGCAAAATTTGGTCTATAACTGAGGACTTGGGACAAAAATCCTGATTGTCTCCCCATGGTAGGGTACCTAAAACATCCAGTTATAGCTTTAATGCCCAAAGTGCTTTTGTCACGATTAAGAGTCTTTGCCCTGATGTGAGGGAGTTGGTTTACTCTATTCAGTCCCCAAAGGCCTACTTCCTGCTACCCCAGTCAGGGGCTGGTGGATGACTCTGGTAGGGCCAGCAGGGCAACAATTTGAGGCATCGGTCTCTAGAGGGTTCTAAAATAACATTTGGACTTAAAAAAAATCTCTGTAAATGCAATGATATGGAGAAAATTTATCAGCAGTCCTCTAGGGAAACATGCTGTGTATCATTGGAACAGACGACTCAATAAGGCCCCAGAGGTAGGAAACTATACTCAAAAAGGGGCATCCTTAATAATAATGGAGGGCCACTGAAGTGCTTTCTCAGGAGGAGTAGCCAGGACAACTCAGAACATTTGCTTTTCTGGGTGTGTTATGCATATCTGGGGCCCGAGCTGAGCAGCTTGTGAGAATAGAAAAGAGGCAGGTTGGGGGCCTTCATCTCTGCTCAGCCCCAGCCTCTCCTCCAAGGAGATATTAAACAGATAATTAAAGGCTGATATGTCACTGTCTTAGCCTTAGACTTGATACCCAATATTCTAGGCATCAAATGCCCACCAAAGCATCCTTGGATCAAGGTTGGGTGATGGTCCTGATACTGGAGCAATGGGCCTGAGACTCAGGGCAGTTCTGCCTTCTCCAGACTTTGCTCTCAGAGTTTACTCTGCACACTGAAAGCTTTCATCCAATCTTGGTCAGTTTTTTTTTTAATTTGTAAAATAGACACTATAATAATATCTCTCACCATAGTGTTGTTGTATGGATTAGGTCAGACAATGCACATCAGCCGTCATTGAACACTAGAGATCATGTTGTTGTCGTTGGCACGGAGGTAGGTGGTGTTTCCATCCCTATTTCTGAGCACTTGCGTGGCTGTCTCACCAGCCACAGGGCAGTTTTGGAATGCCATAGGCTTCATCAGTGCTACCTTCCCCATTGCAAATCTCTTCCTGGCTACAAAAAGTTTAGCTAATAGTTCTCGCGCCCTGGCTGCTGTAGTTCAGTGGATTGAGTGCGGGCCTGCGAACCAGTCGATCGCAGTTCGATTCCCAGTCAGGGCACGTACCTGGGTTGCAGGCCAGTTCCCGGCAGGGGCCAGTTCCCAGCAGGGGCCAGTTCCCAGCAGGGGATGCACGAGAAGCAACCATACATTGATATTTCTCTTCCTCTCTCCTTCCCTTCCACTCTAAAGATAAATAAATAAATATATTTTTAAAAAAGTTTAGCTAGTAGTTCTCAAATTAAATAAAACACGAGAGAAAATCGACCATCTCAGAACACACAGTACTTGATATTGCAGAGTAGGGAGCTCGCATTCTCCCANAGTGCGGGCCTGCGAACCAGTCGATCGCAGTTCGATTCCCAGTCAGGGCACGTACCTGGGTTGCAGGCCAGTTCCCGGCAGGGGCCAGTTCCCAGCAGGGGCCAGTTCCCAGCAGGGGATGCACGAGAAGCAACCATACATTGATATTTCTCTTCCTCTCTCCTTCCCTTCCCCTCTAAAGATAAATAAATAAATATATTTTTAAAAAAGTTTAGCTAGTAGTTCTCAAATTAAATAAAACACGAGAGAAAATTGACCATCTCAGAACACACAGTACTTGATATTGCAGAGTAGGGAGCTTGCATTCTCCCAGAGCCATTCTTTCTACCTTGGCAACAGAGGCACTTTCAAATAAATATACATTCCAGTAGGGGCAGTGCCCAGACTTGGCTGTGACAAAGCTACCAGCCAAGCCTGTGAAGTTATTAGGGATGATCTCTTAAGGAGGGGACTAAATGTTGATTGAATGTGAAAACTATGTTGTGCTTGAACATTACTTTAAAGCCTGGTTTACTTTAACATTTGGCAAGCTACCGGATTTCCAATGCCTGACTGTGTTCAGAAGTCAAACCACCCAGGCTCCCATCTTCCTTAGGAAGGAGGAGATGGAACAAAAGGCTCCCCCGAAGATGATTCAGAGAAGAAGCCCCCGCAGCCCTGTATCTTCTGCTTGTTCCCCCCTCTGCAGATGTAAACACGCCACGAAACGGGGCGAGACATTTATGAACCAGCTTTGCAGCTGCTTCATTACTCTGCTAATATCAATATTAATTTCTGTGGGCTTCCTTTTTCAGAACATCAGGCTAGAGGTGCAATTATTACACACCCTGGTGTTTGGCAAGGGAATTTGTAAGCCTGCTCCTAAGGCACCTCCCCTGACACTTCCCCTGTGGCACCATGCAGAAACCTGGTTCAAGCCCAAGACAGCAGGGAGATGGGAGGGGAAGCAAAGTCAAGCCTCGTCTCTCACTCAGGCCAAATCACTGAGGCTGAAAAGCGAGTACCTGGGTATTATGGGCCTGCCTCTCTGGTGTTTCGCCGCCAATTTCCCACTTGGCCACATGTGCACATTTAATTAATGTTCTGTTCATCACCTCCTGCAAGTCATTAATAATGATGCTCTGTAGATATCGGCCCATCTCAGAGCCTGCCAGAAGCCTGCCACTGCCCCACCATCTCCCAGTCAGTCCAGTCCACAGCTGACCCCCGGCTGCACTGGTGGCCTTTCAGCCAGGTTTCAATCCTTGAGACAGACAGAGCTTAGAACCAGCCCTGCTAAATTCATCTTTCAAGCAAGATTTCTGGATGGATCCATTTCATTTCCTTCACCCACTAATGTTGTAGAGGGTTTTTTTTTTAATTCTATTAAAAAATGCAATTAAATTTGTCTCATGGAATTTGCTCTTTAAAAATCCAGACAGCTGCTTGCTCATGGTGGCATTATGCTGTTGATTCTTATGCATTTTTTTCTTCATCTCCATTCCATTACTTTACTGAGGATTAAAGACAGGCTTACCAGATGGCAAATGCCAGGATCTCTTCCCACCCCCACCTCCCATTTGGAAGACTAGGATCATATCACCCACAATACACAGCCCAGGTTCCTCTATGCAGCCATTGGAAGAGACAGCAATTGTTTCCTTTAAATTCATTAGCTAATGCCCAAAACGCCATCACAGGGCAGGAGGTTAGGAATGAGAAAACCTAAGACCTGCTCACAGTAACTTCCTGAGAATGCTGCAAAAACGCCTCCCCCTCCCCTGTGCCTCAGTTTCTTCATCTCATCTGTATCACTTGCTTCCTTCACCATTTCTCAGCCATAAAGCATTCATTAGGCTGGAAAGCAAATGAGGTCATGTCTGTGGTGAGATGGCTTGTGCGTTTCCAAAGAAAGACACCATATAAAAAGCATTCTGATTGCTAACAGTCAGGGATGCTGAGGATTTGGCCTGGCTGGCATTATAAACTATTTAACTGCCTGCTTCTTGCAAAAACTATTTTTATCAGTTAATTACACATTTTTCTTATTAAATAACAACGTTAAAGCATTTCTTGCTCATTTTCTTGCCATGATTAATTTAATCTGCCTCTTTATTAAAAGTCCAGGTTTCGTCCTCTCGTCTTATCCACTCTACTAGACTAGTGAAGGCTCACTGCTGTTGAGCAACTTTGATTAGCATTAACCCATTCTACTTCCATTCTTTTCTTCTTCTCAAATCCCTGAAATAATCTTTCTCTCAAAAGAATGTGTGTCTTGCGTCTAACGGGCCTCCAAACTGTACAGAACAGATCTTTCCCTAGAGAATGGCTTCTCTTCTTCTCTTCTTTCCTTTCTTGGGCCCTCTGCCAACAGACACATTCTAAAGGGCCGTCCAGGTTTAAAGGCAGCCCTGGGTTATGTGGTGTCTGAAGAGGATCCGAGAGAGTGCGCTGGTCTTGTTCAATTTCAAAACAGGCACACGTGACATGACCAGAATTTGAGAAAAAGGGCTAAGAAGAGAAAAACCAATGCCAGTGGCATTTGCCACACTGTGGGACTTTTTTCTAATATTATCATTATTATGAATTATAATTAACAATTAATATTAACAATATTATTATAATTACATGCTGAATGCCTTGATGTAGAAAGGGGACATAAGGCATTTATTATGTGTGTTCATGCTATTGCTTGAATCCGCAGAGAGAGACTAGAGTTTGAGGGGGGGAAAAAAACACAATTTACGAGGCAAAGTGGTTAACCCCAGCAATTACGGAATGGTTATAGAAAGTAATTTCATGGTTTTTTTATTTGCCACTTCTGCTAGATAGGCAGCCTCTAAAATGGCTACCTGCTGACCCTCACTCCTCTGTGTAATCCCCTCCCCCTGAATGTGGGTTGGACCCATTGGGCCCCTTGTACTGAATGGAATACTGCTTAAATGATGGGATGTCACTTCTGAGGCTGAGTCACAAAAAGTCTGTCTTCTTTCTTAGATACTTTCTCTCACTTGCTGGCTCATTATCTGGAGAGCCAGCCACCATGGGGTGAGCTCCCCTGTGATGCGGCACAGGTGGTACGCACTTGAGACACAGTCGGTGAAAAACTGAAGCTCTCAATCCTGTGGTTCAGGAGGAACATTTTGAGGAACTCGGCAATTGATAACTAACTCATGACACTTCCCGCAGTAAAATTAATCCAGAAACATCATGACACACTATAGTGGTGGAGAAAAAAAGTGCACTGCTTCCTTGTCCTCTACCCTTGAAATTATTCATCAACCAAAGCCCCTTTTCTTGCTGGATGTGTGATCTTAACATCTTCTCAACACTATTCTCTAAGTAGCCATTCTCAGTTCTTTGGATTGGCAGATGAGAGAAAATACATTTGCCATCCCCTGAATAGTGTAAATTGAAGACTTGGAATTAAAAGACCGGATTTTTAGCCCTAGCCAGGTGGCTCAGTTTGTTGGAGCACTCTCCCATACACCAAAAGTTTGCAAGTTCAATTCCCAGTCAAGGCAAATGCCTAGGTTGCAGGATCAAACCCCAGTTGGGATGTGTATGGGAGGCAACTGCTCAATGTTTCGTTCTCACATAGATGTTTCTCTCTCTCTCCCTTACTCTCTCTCTAAAACTCAACAAAGTCAATCAGCTTATCCTCTGGTGAGGATTTTTTTAAAAACCTGACTTCTATTTACAAACCAAGAAGCTTCGGGCAAATCATTTCTACTCTTTGAGCTTCATTTTCCTCTTCAATAAAATGGAGGTAATCTGTGTGGATGATATGAGCTTCAAAGAACAGAATACTCAACTAAGTAACCTAAAATACGTTTCTCCTTTTTCCAGTTGGCCATCTTTAGTGTGTTGGGATCTCCCCTCCTGTCCACAAGATAGTTATAGTAATTCCACCCCTCACATCCTCCAAAACAACACCCTTAGACATGAAATGGAAGCATTCTTGTCATCTAGTCTATAAGCAAAAAAAAAAAATTGCAAAAAAATTCCCAGCAGAACTCCCTACACATTATATTAAGCAGACCTGGTTTATATGCCTCCCCCTAAGGTAATCACTGGCTGAGGGAATTTAGATGATCAGATCAGCTAAGATCACCCCCATTCCACCCCTGAGGCTCTGAGGGGCCTAGCTGCCCCTGAGGTCAATGGCCATCCAGAGAAGAGCTGGAAAAATCTGAGCGCATAAAATAAAGACAGGGGGAGGTGCTACTGGATAAATGTATTAGTCCACATAGGCCAGGTCATGCTGGAGTATAACATATCTAATGGCCTAACCCAACAAAATTTTACCTCTTGCTCACACTACATGCCCAGCACAAGTCAGTCAGGGCCAGGCTGCCTGAGGCTCCACCTCATCTGCATCAAGATTGGCTGTAGCAGCCCAGAAAAGCAGGAGAAGCCTTTCCTGCTATGTCACTTTCACTCACATTCCTTTGGCCAGAACCAGACCATGACCCCACTTAATTGCATGAGGGCTGGAGAGTGTATTTTTCCATGTACCGGAAGGAGGAAAATGGAACAGGAATGGCTTTGACCCCAGCAGGCAAACAAGACTGTCTGCAATAAAGCCTTATCTCCTCTTAAGGTTTTATGAGGTTCAAACAAGCTAATGTATTTATTCGTTTCTCATCCATTAAGCACATAAGATCTACCAAGCACTGGGCTGGGAAAGATCAATAAGATATAGTCACCACCCTCCTTGCGGATATAACCATGAGAAGGTGATCAAACATCGGAATGTCCATCAGAGTTTGTTTGCCCTTTTTTTCCTTTCCAAGTCCTGAGTGCTCACCTCACATAATTTGTCTTCCCATTGTGGGTTTCAAAGTCTTTCAATGCTTTCAAGACAGGTCATGATCAGAAAGGACAGGGGACTAATCTGGAGCGCCACTGTGTCCAGCGAGGTGCGGCAATTATCATCGAGACAAATCTGTAGGCAACTCCAAGATGTCGTCTTTTCCTTGATCTCCCTCAGTTCACAGATATTAGAAGAACGAGCTATTATCTTGTCGGGGGGGGGGGTTTCCCAAATCCGTGGTTGCTTCATGGGAGAGAAGACATTCCTGCTTCACCTCCTATAGCCAAAATTATTATTGCTGACTTCACCTCCCTCACAAATGTCAGCTTCTTAAACAAGGTGCCNTGTGGGTTTCAAAGTCTTTCAATGCTTTCAAGACAGGTCATGATCAGAAAGGACAGGGGACTAATCTGGAGCGCCACTGTGTCCAGCGAGGTGCGGCAATTATCATCGAGACAAATCTGTAGGCAACTCCAAGATGTCGTCTTTTCCTTGATCTCCCTCAGTTCACAGATATTAGAAGAATGAGCTATTATCTTGTCGGGGGGGGGGGTTTCTCCCAAATCCGTGGTTGCTTCATGGGAGAGAAGACATTCCTGCTTCACCTCCTATAGCCAAAATTATTATTGCTGACTTCACCTGCCTCACAAATGTCAGCTTCTTAAACAAGGTGCCGTGATATTGTAAGGACTGGCCAGCCTGCAGTTCCAGAGACCCCCAAATTTTAGTGGCTTTATGTAAACTGCTTAACAGACTGCCTGATCAGTTCAGGTCTCTACAGAGGGCCTTCTCCACACAGTCATCATGGACCCAAGCTGATGGTGGTTTTGCATTTTCTGCTATGGTTTCTAGGGTTTTGCTGGGCATTGACAGCCCCATGAACCAAGGAAGAAAGACCATGGACAGTGCCCAAGGGAGATTTTTCGTGGGCTGGGTCTGGAACAGCCCTCCTCACCTCTGCCCATGGACCATGGCAGAGCACTCAGTCAATGACCACACTACCTGTAAGGGAGACTGGGAAATGTAATTATGTGCCCAAGAAGAAAGCAAGACATTTTGGCGAACAACTAACAGTCTCTCTACGCTCACCCACACAACTTTCTATTTTTCAACTTGGCAAAAGCTAAGATCATAGGGTATTTCTACACAATAATGTACTTTTTCACCTTCCCAGGCAAAGATCTTCTTAGAGACAATTCATAAATATCTTAGTGTAATTAATGGGCAAAGACCTGACCCACTGCCCATTTTTCCTGTGGTATCCCTCCACCAAAATTCTTTCTTTTCATTTTTTATTTTAGAAAGAGGAAAAGAGAGGGAGAGAGTGGGGGAGAGAAACATTAGTTGGCTGCCTTCCATGTGCACCCTGACTGAGGACCAAACCTGAAACCCAGGCATGTGCCCTGATGAGGAATTGAATCAGCAACCTTTCAGTTTTGTAGGACAATGCCCAACCAATTGAGCCATACTGGCTGGAGCACTCTACCAAAATTCTTTTTTTTTTAAGATTTTATTTATTTATAGAGAGGAGGGAAGGGAAAGAGAAGAGGGGAGAAACATCAATATGTGGTTGCCTCTCATGCACACCCCACTGGGGATCTGACCAGAAACCCAAGCATGTGCCCTGACTGGGGATTGAACTGGAGACCCTTTGATTCATAGGCCGGGACTCAGTCTACTGTACCACACCAGCCAGGGCTCTATCAAAATTCTTGACCAAGTCCTCCAATTCTAGACAGATAACCTTGGGAATATGAAGTGATTTAAAAAGTAATCATTTCCAACATAGGGAAAAATCAACAAATCCTTTCAATGAAAGAATCATCTTTTTCCAAGTAGAAACAAAGAAAGAAAGGTTTAGGAGAGAAGTACTCTGTTAAGCATCTTCCTTTTACTCATTCACCGAACAAATAATTATTGAATACCCAGCTTGTGCCAGGCTGAGTACCTAGTGTGTGTCAGACACTATGTCAGTTACTGGCGATACACTGATGAACCATACCAGCATGATCCCCTGGACCTTAAAGTCTAGACTTTCCTAAAAGTATACAGGAGTATAAATTGAGTACATGCTATCATAAGTAATCATAAATGAAAGAATGGAGCAAAGGCAGAGAATAACAGCAGAGGTGGGAGGGATGACATGTAAGTTAAGACCTGAGGGATCAGATATGAGCCAGGCAGACAGTGGAGCAGGAGGCAAGTACTGTAAATAGAGGGCACTGCCTGTGCACAGGCCATGAGAAGGGAAAGGGCTTGTCATAACTGAGGAACGGGTAAGGTGCTGCTATGACTGAAAATGAGGGGAGAGGTGGCGGGAGGTGAGACTGGAGCAGTACACGGGGGCCAGACCATGAAGAGTTTTGTCACTCGTGGTGAGGATTATGAATTTGAATCTAAATAAAACGGGAAGCCATCTGGGGCTTTAAGTGATAGGGGGATGGCATTCCGCACTGCATGAGTCTGCTAGGGCTGCCATAACCAAGAACCACAGACTGAGTGCCTTCAACGCAGACATTTGTTGTCTCACGGTTCTGGAGGCTGGAAGTCCGAGGTCACCATCTCCAAGTGTCATTGACTAGGCACCCACCCTACTCCAGTATGATTTGTCTTAACTAATTACATCTGCAATTACTCTATTTCCAAGTAAGGTCACATTCTGAGTACTGAGGTCAAGACTTCAACATATGAGTGGTGGGAGGGGACACAATTCAGTGCATAACACACATTTTAAGATCACTTTCCTCTCAGTTTGAATGGGGAGCAGGGTGGTTAGAGTAGGGGTGAGAGGAAAGTTGGAAGGCTAGTGTCATCACTGTCAAGATGAGAGATGATGTTTGCCTAGGCTAGGTGTCCAAAAAGACTTAAGATATATTTTGTTGCTAAAACTAGCAGGACTGCTGATAGATTTTATTTTATTGATGAGGGAAGAGGGTAAATCAAGGGTGACTCTTAAGTTTCTGGCTTGAGTGAGAAGAAAGATGTTGGTGCAATTTATGAAATAAAGAGGAAGGGGGGATAGAGACATGTTTCAGGGTAGAACCCCATGGTTTTACTTGGGGTATGTGAAGTTTGAGATATACTTAAGTAGATAGACCAAGTAAACAGCTGTGTTTAAGAATCCGGAGCTCAAAGGAGAAGTCTGTGCTGGAGATATGAAGCATCTCCACATGGAGTCCTCAGCATATGGGGTATTTAAAATCACTCAGAATGGTTGAAGTATGAAGTTCCCAGCACATCTCGCTCCACAGGCAGGTCCAGCAGCAACCATCTTTACCCTGGCATCTCCGTGGAGCAGCCCGTGCCTGCAGGAGGTTTTGAACTGAAGGCTCAGAGACTTTGTTGCTCCTTCTCAAGGGTAGCAGAGAGTTGAGAACCCTGACTGTTTAATGTGCCAAACCCGGATCATTCCACCTCGGTCTTTACCCGGATTCTATGGGTCCTTGGCTTCTGGAGAAGATGAAGAGCATGCTCCTAGTTCTCTCCCAGGTTTATACAAAGTGTCCCTCACTTACACCCAAGAACACCCACACAGCCCAATGCACATGTCCACCTAAATCATGTGAACATTAGTGAACATGCATGCACACACCCCATCCCTTCAATACAAATGACCTAAACTTTGTGAGGTTCACATGTCCCCAGAGATGATCTCATTTGCCTGCTTCAAAAGCGCTTTGGTCTGCACAGCCTGTAGCAGCAAATTTACACTTCAAAAAGCAGACAGCTTTTTCCACATCTTATTCACTTAATGAGTGAGAATGTAAAATTAGTTCCGTTGCTGATGAGGACCTTGAGCCAAATGAAAAGTGTTCATTTGTCAGCACAGACTTACAGCCTGAGACATGATTATATAGCTAATCCAATAATGGGTTTTGATGCTGAGCATTTATTTATATACAGTATGTCTTGTTATCTGTTGATAATCAGGACCTACAATTTACTCTTTCTTGTGTGTGTAGTGTGAAATAGCAACATCTCCCAGACATATTGCGTTTAAGTACCAACATGCAAACACATACAAAAAGCACCACCATCAGCGAAATATTATATTTGCTTTATTTTAAAGAAAAGAGGACCAGTTCTTGAATTCGGGCTTTTCTATTTTTCAGTATAAATAGTAAATAACACAGGAGGTCTTTCTCAGGATTCTGCAAGAGTTTTTTTAAAAAATGAAAGGAAGATTTCCTATCACCTCAAGCCACCCTAACCAAGTGACTTCTTGTTCTCCAAAAATTCTATGTCCAGATTAAATCCCACATGTATTTGTACATATAATGGCATAAACCAAAAACACATATGGTGAAAATCTTCACCGCATCACCACCTCTCTGGCTACCTGGATCCCACAAACACTCTGCTGGTTGCAAACATGCACATTATCCCTGTGTGGGTATGAGAACTGTAATAATTACCAGAGGCAAAAACCTTTCCTTAAAAAATAGTAACCTAAAATTAAAAATAAAACCACCGCATTTCTAGAAACTCTTTCAGGGACTACATACTGCCACATTGTGTCTCACCCCGTGGATGAGCGTAAATATCACTAAAATGTAGAGACACTTTTGGCCTAATATAAACATAAAATGCATGCACATCAACATTTAAAACAAGCAGGCATCTTCATAGGCATCGTAGAGTAGGATGCATTGTAACATGTTTCTGTGATAGTAAAGCCTATGGGACAGAAAAGACATGTCAGGATTAAGTATTCTGTTAATTGCAAATGTGTAGCCCACCTGCAAAACCTGTGAGAAACCCTACCACACTTGGGGAAAGTCAGAGTAAGCTTCTTTTCATGCTACCCTCGCTTGGACAGGCCTTGAAAAATCCAGAACAAATTCAGGGAAGCATCCGAGGGCCACTGTCTGCAGTCGCCCCTTTCCCCCACCTATCGGTCTCCAACCCAAACGAAGCCGCAAAGGACTGGTCACTCTGTGATAAATGAGAAGGAAAGGGGGTGAGTCCACTTTTTATGCCGGAATTTATTCCGCAGTAAATACTTCAGTGTTGGTGAGACATGATGTTTTATTGGATTACACGAGTTTGCTAAAGAAATCACACTGGGAATAGCAAAGCTTGCGGTTTTGTGGGTAATGCGTTTGTAATGTGAAGGCTTTACACGGGAAGACTGTTGGAGGATAACAAGGCAAATTTGGAACTGGCTAAATGCATGCAAATCTACATTATGGTAATACTTGGCTGCCTAGGTCCAAGAGGTTTCTGTGGTGGTTGTGGTACCTAGGCTGGATAATTCATTAGGTTCTGACTCCGGTGAAGAATAAATGAGTGTAGCATACATTACATTCCTACTTTCGTCTCAGAAACAAATCCTTCTTGTACCAGCCAGTGTAATCTTCAGAGTTTTCCCTCTATAAAACACCTCAAGAAAAATGCACCTCAGTAAGATTTACACTTTATTACTCTAATGATTCTACAAACACTACCACAATGTGATGAAAGGCAGACCGGTCCCGGACTGATTGAGAGCTAATAAAAATCAGTACTGAAAACTGCAAAGAGCACCCTTATCATCTTTCTTTCATTTAGAGCTGATTACTAGGGGATTATAATGCAATCACAGCTATGTGTGAGAGGTAGCTATGGGAACCAGTTTTAACTGTTTATCTAGCCAAAGATCTTAATTTAAGTTTGAACACTCTGATTCATTTATATGTAAGACACCAAGGAGACAAAATGCAGAAGAAACAGATGCGCACTTGTTCTTTCCATTTAACTTCATAAGCTACCAGCCAATTTGTCTTTCAGGGACAAAATTAATTTCTGATGACAATGTGAGCAAGTAATAAACTAGAAGTTCCTGTCCTGGGAAACTTGTTAATGCCATGTAATGTTCCTGTGTTATTTGGGAGGGGGGGAGAGATTTGCTCCTGGAGTTACAGGGACTTCTCTAACAGACTTGCCTTTGTCCCAGCTTTTAGTCACTCCTGCAGAGGTTTATGACACCTTTGCTAGAGGTTGAACTGGGGAGTTCAATAGAAACCAAGGTGCTCACCATTTCTTTCCTCTGGAGATTGTTTTAAACTTCTCATTTTCCGAGTCAAACTCTGTCCGTGATTCAGATTTGCCCATAGCACAAACCTCCAGCCCATGGCTTCATGGCTTCACAGCCCTTGAGGAGGGGCAGGGGGATTAATGAAAGAAGAGGAATCCCAGGACCTCCTTCTTGGAGCCCATGCTGCTAACAGAACACAGCCGCCTGCAAGCACTTCCCAGAAGAACCTGGGTACATGTGAGGGGATCCCACTGATGGGAGTGCATGTGCTAATCTACTGCCATTGAGAGAGAAGGGCGCCAGCAGGGGTGACAAAGGGCCACACGGACACAGTTGGACAGGAAGTAGAACCGGCCACCACGTCAGAAACAGTCCGCGAATCTATCCATGCCCTGTGTTAGTAATAATAATACTACCACTGCCGATAAAAAGAATAATAGTAAGAAGAAGATAGCATTTATCGAATACTTACTGCCTACCAGAGAATAAAACAGACATGCTACATATATCCGCTCCTCTAATTAGCACAAAAACCCTTTGTGGAAGTCATTGTGATGGCCACTTTGTGGGCTGGAAAACGGAGTCACACACGAGTTAACTCGTCCAATGCCGCAGCCAGCAAATAGAGAGTCAACATTTGAACTCGATCTGTCAGACTCCAAAACACGTATTTTCAAGCGCTCTCCTAAGGCAAACGTTGGCAGTCTTCTTTACCCTGGCGAGCATTATTTTCCTATCTCATTATGTATCCAGTTTTTGTCAGTATCTCTGGACTGTGTTCCTCCCCTAATCTACAGCTTCTATGGTCTGCCTCCCCCCGACTTCCAAGCCTGTGTATGTCTGCTCTCCGGGGGGAACCCCCTGCAGCATAATGGCTGTCCGTTAATGTGTTTTTAAAACCTCGCCCTCTCCCATCCCCTGACAGTGTTCATATGCTCCACATGAAGGATCCTTTTCCAGAAACACTTTTGAAGAAAGTCTGAAGTAAGCTGAAAAGTATTACATTTTTCATCTCAACAGGGAAACGGATTTAAGAACAGGAGAGAAGAGCCTGAAGGTCTTTCGGATTTTAAAAAGAATTCAACACACTGCTGCATTGGCACCGGGAACGCATCTATCACAGAAACCAAGAGACCATCTGCATTTACAGGCTGAAACGGTTCCCTTCGTCCTTGATCACGATAATGACTTCGAGTTCCGCGGAGCTTTTCATCCAGAGGGACGCGTGGCCCCTGCCGAAGCCGGCCCAGGAGGCAGCTCCCTCCAGCACCGAGGCTCGGTCTCCTCCAAGGTGAAGGGGGAACAGCTCCACTGGGGGGAAACTGAAAAGGACAAGCAAGCACTGTAAATTTTCTTTCCAAAGGCAACTAAAATAGCAGTCCGTCTGTCCAGATTTAATTGCCCCATCTGGAACTCAGGCGTAACAATAGGGTCCCAAAGAAACCTTCTACAGGGCATCAACCACATTACATTAAAGAAGGGAAATGTGTTCCGGGGCCTAGAGAAAGCTTGCTCTGTGAGTACCAGACATGTTCCTAATTGCCCGATTTCCGGGTTGTAAAAACCACGTCAGACAACTGGGGAACATTCCTTAGCACAATTCTCCCAAGCTCTCTCTCTCTCGCCCTCAGGAGTCAGTACCACATTTGATGAGAACGAGTAAGAAAGATAGAAGCTAGTTCGTGGTTTGGAGGAGGATGGGATCTAGCACAGAGCTGCTTCCCTTCCCAAGTACAGAAACGGAACACAGTGGGAGGCTGTACCCTGCGGGTTTTGGAGTCCAGCGTGAAAGGGGGACTCACTCTCAGCAAGACGGCGAGTTTGGAGTGGACTTCCCAGCTGTGCAGTGAATTGGGCCTGCACGAGCCTCAGTCTGCTAGGAGGCGCTGCTGTTCCCTCTGCCTGCAATCTCAGGCCTCCTCTCTTTTCTTTGCTCCTCCGTTCCCACCACCAATGTTCGACACTCGTGTCCTCTCCTGCAGGCAGCCTTCTGTGAATTCCCTGAAGTGAGGCTAGCTGTTCCCCTTCTGTGTTTCCATAGCGTCACAGACACATCTTGGGAACTCCACCCTCCATGTTGCATGATAAACAGACATCATTTACTGAATACCTATGTGCCAGTCACTATGCTGAGTAATACACATAAATGTCTCTTTTCACTTTTACAGTCATCGAAAATACTATTTCCTCTATTTTATAGGTAAGAAAACTGAGGATTAACAAGGTTAAGGTCTCACAACAAGTAAATGACAGAGCCGAGATTTGAAAGTAGGACTTCCTGTCCCCCAAGCCCTGCTGGGTTCAGCACTCTGACGCTGGAATCACAGTGTATCCATTTCAACATCCCCTAGTCTGTCTAGCACATTGCCAGGCACTTAGAGAGCCTCGACACACCCCCGTTGAGCTAAATGCCACTGGGGGAAACCCAGGGAGTCCCACTGACTCACAGCAGGGTAGCTAGAAGAAACCAGCCTTGGTAGCCTGGCTTTCTACCAGTTGACGATTCTGACTTGCCTGGGTAGCAACAGGACTGTTATTTTAGGGGGGAGGAAAGCAAAAGCATTTACACAGGGTCCTCAGTGTCATGCTAACACACCAGAAAATGTGTTGTCTTCCTGAATTCAGGTGTTCTTTTCACTGAATTCAGTCAAACCAGCTCTGCATATCGACGCAGAAGGTGTAACTTATAGCGATTCAAATGTTATGCCTCACTGCATAATCCCCTCTGCCTTCCATTGCTGTCCTTCTCCAACATGCTGCTGCGGCTGCTGCTGCTGCTGAGGCAACAGCTGCGTATTTTCCCCAAGAATGAGGGGCGGTGAACATTCGGGGTGCAAGGGTTGTAGTGGAAGACCCCATTCTCTTCAGATACCTAGAGTCCATCTGCCTGAGAGACAGGCAGGGCTTCTCATCCTTCTTTCCCCTCCACAACTAGGAATTCAAGCCCATCGATCTCGTCCTCACAGAGCATCTGCTTTCCATCCTTTCTCACTGTCCCTCGTCCATGCTTTGCTCAAGTATGCTCAGTCTTCTGCCTCCAACCAGCCCAGGTCTTCCCAGGTACCCCCCCCAAAAAAATGACTCCTTAACATGACTTATTTCTCACCCCTCCTTACCTTCAAAAGAGTTCAGGGCTCTTCATTGCTTTTAAGATAAAGTCCAAAATCACTATGCATTCAAGCCCTCCACCAATGGGCTGTAACATACTATTCCAAGCTTTTTCCCACTATTCCCTAACCCAACCCCCGAACCATCCAGCTGGTCTCCTTACTGGTTCCCAGCCCTGGACCTGATGTCTGTTCATCCACACACACCTGCCCATTCTTTAAGGTCCCGTCCTAGTGTTTCCTGCTGTCTGGAATCTCCGATTACCTTTCTCTTAAAACTTTCTTGCATTTCTTGTCCACCTTACAGTCACAGATTTAGTACGTCATTTTATTGTGGCTATGCGTTGTGACTTACCTTTGTGTATATCTGTGTCCAATATTCGTGGTAAAATTATAGGCTCCTTGAGGGCAGAAACCATCTTTCCCTTCTCCCCCTGCTCCATGAGGATATAGAGCAGTCCTTGTTTCAGTGATTGTTCCAACACTGTTTGGCAAGACTTGCATTTGGCCTCAGGCTGTCTGTGCACTCTTCACATCAGGCATACCAGAGTCCTTATAATTCCCCAGATAGACCATTATTGCTTATTTCCAGGTATTCACATGAGACGTCCCTCCTGCTTGAAACTCTTAAACCCCTCACACTCCCCCTTCCTCTAGGTCCAGGTTCCTGGAGCACTGGTTGGCCTCAACTTGAACGTCCCTGCTTCCAGAAAGACCTCCTTTATCCTGCAGGACCAGATCAGGCCTGGTTCCCACAGAAGCAGTGTTAGCTACAATCAGCAAGTGTCCCGCTGTGTGTGAGTTAGGGCTTGTCAGACTGTATGTAATGGAAAAGCAACTCAAATTAGGGGAAAGGGGGAATTTGTCATTTCTGGCAACTGCAATGGCCAGGGTAGAGCTGGCCTAAATTATGTGGTCAGTTTACAATGTCTTCCCATTCTCATTCTCTTTCTCTATTTCTCTACCTACAGGCTCTACTGCACTCTGTGTGGGCCTCGCCCTCTGTGCGATAGAAAGCAGGGGGCCAGGCAGGGTGGGGAGAGAGCCTGACTGTGGAGGGTACTGAGTTTACATCATCCAATGATTTCAGAGAAAACACTGCTGCTTTCTCCCGGCAACCACATATTAACCCCCAGGGAATTCCTGTGATTGGCCTGGCTTGAGTTTACAAGTTTATCCCTGGGATAATCACTATGGCCACAGGTCTGGTGGTCAAGTCTGATTTATCTACCCCCAACTTCTTATGGTGTCATGGGGGTGGAAGAAAACTACTATAATTGGTTCTTCCCACCCCACCCCCACCCCAGGCTACTTGGAATTGGAAAAGAGACCTTCTCATAGCAAGGAGGGGGCTGTTAGCAAAAAGAGAGGGCAGAAGGAGTGCTGGATAGGCAGAAACAATACACAGGGGCCAGCAGAAGTAACACCTGCTTGAGTGTGGTTGTAGGGTAATAATATGGCTATAATAACTTATCATTTTAATTTGAACATTTCACCTAAGATGTCATATGTAATGCCCGAGTGTGATATTGTTATGTTACAGAACTACATGCTTATGATTTTGTAATAAAACAGGGGCATCATTTGTACCAGACCCTGTACGTTCACTACACAGCATTCATCTGTCTCCTCCATTTACTGAAAGCCACCTTAGGATGTTATTATGTTTTGGTCACTATATGTCCTTAAAACCTGGTGCATAGAAATGCTGAACTGATATTTGATAAATGGCTGAATGAATGAATGAATGAATGCTCTGAGTGCCAATGAAACACCCAGAGTTCTGGGTGAGGAAACACAGGGTCACGTTCAAAAGCTTAGGTCTGCATGTGGCGGCCGGTGGCTGCTGTTGCTTTGCTTTCCCAGCCAGTGCAATAATGGCCACAAACAGAAGACCTGCTTTGCCTGGCTGCTCAACAAATTCATAAACTATCCAAAGAAGGACCCAAACCTTACATGAGATCCGGCAGGATATCTAAGGTCAGCCACCGACCTCCTTCGGTCCGAGTCCATCCAATACTATGTCATTAAAACAAAACAAAACAAAACCTGGAGCAGCATACTACCAAGGAAGAGGACAGTAGAGGGGATGCTTCAGGAAAATCGCAGAAGACTTCTGCGTTTCTTAACAGATGGGAGCAATGAAAGCTGGCAAGTGAGCTGTTGTTTTTGACCACCCTGTTGGTAGTATATGCTCACAGTATAAGAATAACTCCACTCAGAGAGTATGGCAAAATTGGCTTATATACCCCAGCTAGATAGGAAGCTCCTCAAGGAGGAGAACCCTATCTTTAGCTCCATGAAATCCCCACGGAACGAAGGACCTCAACCCGTCTGGAGTTTGCACAAATCCAGTTTTAAAATTCAAAGCTGATGAGCTCTTGGCTTTCAGGGACAGAACCCTCATCTTGATTCCAGAAGAACTTAATTTATAATGAGTGAGTTCTTCTACCTCTTCATAGGTTCTGTAATTAAGGTGAACAACGAAGTTTTTAAGATCCATTTAAAAATGTGGGCCTTACCCGTTTTTCTGTCACCTGCCCAAGGCCTATTTTCTTCTAACAAACAAGGCAGCATAACATAACAAATACAGTGGTTGTAGCCAACTAAATAATTATTAAATAATTAGACCAAATACACACACACAAGTTTTCTTTCAGGAATAAGCCCCTTTAGAGTCCCTCTCGGATATGATGGGACAAATCCGTATTCCTTACTCTTAAAGTGCTCAGGTAGTCCCAATAAACTTGAAAGTTTATTTTAATTCTTAAATTCAATACAATTTTTTACTTACCAATAAGAGAATCTTGCTGCTAAGTAATTGCTGATATTGTCATCTATTTTACTTCCCATAACTTTAATGTTAACTTTCTGTTAACATTATAACCTAAATTAGTAACTTTTTCCTATTACTACCATTAATACACTTAACTATTAGCTATCATTCTATCTCATCAGTACAGCATCCTTCTCCTCCCATTCTTCCCAACCTTGATTCATAAACATTTCTAAACACATTGTAGCCTTCTCAGACACAACACTAATCGTGTACTCCTCGACATCTTCTGGCTAGGCTAAAATTCAAATATCTTAGCCCACATTCCAGAACTTTCACAGGGTCCCAGCCCTCTTGCTGGTTGACCTTTACCCTCCCTGATACAACGTGGGTGATCTACGCGCACCTGAGCAAGCCACACACCAAAGAGGACACACAAAAGCCTCCAGACTCTTGGCCACAGCATCCTCTTTGCATAGATTGTTCAGCCTCTCTCCTCCACCCATCCACCTCCTCCTCTTTCTTCAAAGATTAGAGTCTGTCTCATAGCCTTGAGCTGCCTTCCGTGAGCCTCCAGGCCTACAGAGAGCTCTTAGTCTGTGAAATCACGATCCTGGAGGGCTGGCCTCTGGACCTGACACATAGGTTCTGAACGGTGTGACCAAACTTCCCCTGCATGTATTTTCAACTCTGCTGGGTAATGAGTGTGTGGAGGGCAAAAATCTTACGTTATACTTGTTTGTATTCCCTACACAACTTAGCCCCAAACTGTGGTAGTTTCTAGACATATATCTACTTTTTTTTCATTTCTGACTTTTTTCTTACATGTCTGAAGCACATTCAAAGAAACAGCTTGCCATTTTAAACCACTTAACGATTCCCTCTTTAATTCAGGATAGGTATGATCTTTAAAGACAGTGAACTAGAGAGCGACTGGAGCTATAGTTAGGAAAATTTTCTCCTGAGAATTAGTACCTTCATAACATACTGGGTTAGAAGTTTATTTAGGGGAGGAGAAGACATAATAAAAAAAAAAGGGTAGCTCTTAACTGGAGCTACCAGTGCTTTTTTATTGTTTACTTTGAAGTGTTGTATGTAGCCAAGGAGAGCAGATACATTCATACTCAGGTTCAAATTCAAAATCATAGGACAGGAAGATCTGGCTCCTGGTGGTGGCCTGAGCACAGATATCTACCTCTCTTTCCTCCCAAGATCCTAAAGAAATGATAGAAAATAGGTGCTTTAAAGTAATAAAACCAAAACTTCAAGAAAAATAGGATGCAGCATCAGGGGACTAGAAATGAAGGCACCTCTGGAAGATAGAAAGCACCTGAAACTAGAATGATGGTGAGGTGAGAAGTGAGGAAACTGCAGTGCAGCCCTGGGCAAGTTCCCAGCTCAGAGTCAACAAATGCAAAGCTGAGGGGCCAGGGAGATGGCAGGGTGGGGAGTGAGAAATCCTGAGAGTAATTAATTAAAATAACTACATTTGGAACAGCTGAACCAATGAGGCAACCCTCCTCCCCCGCCCCATTCCTGCGGATCAGCTAACAGTTAGTGGCTTTTGCCCGGCTGGGTGAGGCCTGGAGAAAATTCCCTAGAGAACGAGAGCACGCTGCCTGGAGAACGGTCTTTTACTTGGACTGGGCTCTGCCCACAGTAGGAGCAGATACCAGCCAGAGACGACCCGGGACCCTGTCACAGCTGCCAAAGAGACAACTGGAAGAAGAAAGCTTCTCAGTTTCAACAGTACAGCCAATCATCCTGGACTGCCCAGACAGTTCCTTATATCACAATCCCCACACACGTATTAAGTGTTCCTTTCATGTGCAAAAAAGTTTATGTCCCAGTTTAAGTAATAAATTATATAGTCACCTTCCCATGAGTGAGACACATTGAAGCCTCGTTTCTCAAACTGGAGCCCAGGCACCATGTGAAGGTCTGACACCACTCATGCCCACCCTGTTTCCGCAGACGGGTCTGCCTGTGCCAGCTGTCACCCATGCAGAGGGTTCTCGTGTGACTTGGGCGACAGGAGATGCGGATGCCGTAGGGAAAACACAAATGCCAATGAAGGTTCTGACATTGCTTGCCACGTGGGGTGTTTCAGAAACTGCAACTGATATTTTAAAAGATTATCATTAAAGTGAAAACCAACTTTTATGAACTCTTAAAGGACTCATAGAGTCCTAAGACTATAAATGGGGCCACAGCCAGAGGATTACTAAATATTTAAAGAAATTATGAAAAAAAGAGTGGGAGCAATTTACCTCCCCCAAAACAGAGATTGTATATTCTGAAAAGAGAAGATCACTTTGTTTAAAATTTCGATTACTTTTAGAAAAGGTTCAAGAGAACAATGAATCCAACAACCAACACAAGGTGCTATTTTTCTTAAATGCTCAAAAAAAAAAAGGATCCTTGGACTAGAGAAGCATAATGTCTGAATAAGAATTCAGTGGACAATCTGCATAATGTGTCATAGATAATAAATGGAAATGTAGCAGATTCCAAGAAATCTCTCAAAATATTCACAAAAAGATAAGATAGCAAATATGAGGGAAAGGAGAGATTTATGGGGTAACTGAGTAATGGGAATTCTCAAAGTATAAGACAGACTAACAGAAGGGAGGAGATAACCAAAGACATAATACAAGAAAAGTTCCCTGAACTGAAGACAATACATGAGTCTTTATATTTAAAAGACCAGTTAAATTAATGAGCAGTATGATTGAAAAAGAAGGGAAGGTAAAGCGAGATCCGTTTCTGCGCGCCCCTCCCCCCAGCCCCGCCCTGACTCTGCATCCCTGATGCTGCTGCGAGGGTGCCGGTCTCTCCTGGTCCAGGCTGATGGTGAAGTACTTACTGGGCCAGTGCGTGCGCCACGGTTCCTGGAACCAAGTGTTTGCAGCCTTCTGGCAGCAGTACCTTAATCCTGTATAAAAACTCGTCCTGACGGAAGAGAGAATGCACCAGGAGGTGACCCCTGACCAGAAGCTCCTGTCCCAGAGATTCCTCCTGACCAAGGCCAACAGGTTGCCCCGCTGGGCCGCGGGGCCAAGCGACTGTGCCCGGCCAGTGGTGCTCACTCAGTGTACATCCTGGAGGATTCTACTGTGGACCCACAGAGCCAGACCGTGACCGGTTTCACCTGGCACATCGACCACACCCAGCTGATGGTGGCGGAAATCCACTGGGATGCTTGAGTCTCCTCGGGCTTCTGCGGCATCTCCAGAGCCGTCCAGGAATTTGTTCTCACCCAGTTCAAAAGCAATGTGACTGAGACAATGAAGGGATTTAAATACATGCTGACTAAGCTGCCAGGTGAGGCCCCTTCCCAAACCATTGCTGAGGCAGCAAAGGAAGCCAAGTAAGCCAAGGAGAAGGCAAAGGAGACAGACAGCTACAGAGAAGGCCAAGGCCCTTGTCAGCGAGGCAGCCACCAAGAAGCCGCCGCAGCAGTTTGTGTAGCCAGCCCAGGCCCGGGAGCAGCGGCTCACCAAACCACACCAAACCACCGGCTGCACTCCCTCTGTCCTCCCCGCTTGTACTTGATTATTAAAAGTCAACTTCCAGGCTGACCTCCTGTCGGAATGGTGGGTTGGGGGTGGTGTGTGTTTGGTATCTACAGAGCACAGGACCGTTAGGTACATCTGGGTGGAGCCTGGTTCTTCCCACATCCAGAGCTGAGGAGGGCGGTGCTCGGACTTGCCTGGGGTCACCGATGGCTGCAGACAAAGGGGCGTAATGCTGGACTGTAAGCTCCCAGAGGGCAGGAACCTTTCTTTTGGTCTCTGCTGGGTCCCAAATACCTGGAGCAATATCTGGCTCATAGTAGGCACTCAGTAAAAGTTTGTTGAATTCCTAAGAATAAAAAATTTAAAAATAACCAATTTCACCTTAACAGACTGAAAACATTCTCTTTTGAGGAAAGTAGGCTAGTGACTGGGATTAATTTATTTCTGTTTAGGTCTAACAACAGATTCCTTGGTTTGTAGTAAATATTTGCATAATCATAGGACTGTTTTCATTGATTTTTTTATTTTATTAATCCAATTACAAAGTAAAGAAAATATGATAATCACTAAAGTGCAAATATGAACGTTAACAAGGTGAAAATGGCATAATCCAAAGTGAGAGAAAAGAGAAGACCTACAAAAACATGTAAGTAAATCAATCTAATTTTTCATAGTAGAAAATAAATAGAGGTTTAATTTCAATAAATCAAAATACAGAAGTTTCCCTATATGAGTGTATTAATTAAAATTACAAAGATGTTCTTCGTAATAAACAAATGTAACTAACAAGACCTGAGGAGGGTGTGGAGGGTGGGGATGAGCAACGCTGCACCCACACTCAGTGTTCCACGTTCCATAGCAAGGAGTCAATAGATGTGGCCCTAAGCTCATAGATCCATAGGTAGAAGTGCACCGTTTAAAACTACAATGCGAACTATGACAAGAGTTAAAGAGGGAAGCTTTTCATGGTGATTGCCTCTGGGTAACTTGTTGCCTTACCTTAGTCCCTTTTTTACTAGTTTTTACTTTTCTTATTTAAAATAGTTAGTATAAAAGCCTTGGGTTATGTGCCCTTCATAATCCTCAAAGACAAAGGGATGAGATCTCAAGTTGGAATTGTTCACTTCAGCTCCAAGGAAAACCCATCGCTGACTGAGCAACTAGCTGGCTGTGAGGCAGAATGAAAGCTCTTGGAGAGACTGGGACACTTCCCATGGCAAGCTACCTCCTACCACCTACCTTCCACATTAGCGTAGTGACATGCGAGGTGACAGGGACAGTCAGCATCCACAAGATCATTCTCGGGGTGAGACTCCCCCCTGTAAAACACATTGCTTTCTCATGAGGGAATTACCCACTGGGGTAGATATGGAGAACATTATTATCCCCACATTGTAGAGATGAAGTGGGGGTGTAAGAAATTAAGTAACTTGTCCAGGGCTTAAACCCAGGTACCCTAACTTCACCACACGCCCTCATCACCTCTATCTGGGAGGAAAGGATTTTTCCACTGCCCAAGGCAATGAAAGGGCTACGGCGTTTACTCACTGGATAACAATCAGGCTGATGAGAGATCCATCATCCTCCACCATGTGTAGATCTGCAAACCATTAAGAATTCGATTTAACAAAAGTTTGAGCTAAAACAATAAAATAGTCTTCTTTCTTAGCTTAACAGTTTGATTTCAAAAACCAAAACATTCTTCTGCAAGTTGAAATAACCTTAGAAATATGTCTACTTATACCCTTTACTATATTACACATAGATATAAAAACATGCTTTTAGACATAACCAGTTTATAGTTATTTGTCGACCACTTATGTAGTTGCTGCATTATTCATGCATTTTGCAATGTGTTCTTTTATTTAATGTTATTAATTTTCTTTTGTTTTCTGCCTTTTCAAACGATTCCCAGTTTCCTCAATCATGATTAATAGTTGTTTCATTAAAAAAATTAACTGGATAAAGTTCACTAACTTTGTGCTATTTTGTGGGTATTTCATTGCCCTCTGTTGTGCTTCCTCCACACCACCAACAACAAAACATGCAGAGTTAATGTTAGAAATATTCTGTTTCTATTCTATTCTATTCTATTCACAATCGTATCAGATTTGAATAGCATTAACTTAACTTGAAGATAAATCTTGATCTTTATCAAGGCAACTTTTTCCTATTTGGGTGTAAGAAAGTTTTCTTTAATAATGTTATATTGGTTTTATAATAAAAAGAGGGGGAGGAATGAAAGGATATTACATGTATTCTCTAAAACAGAACTGGTGTCCCTGAAGAACAACAAAAAAATCTATCTAGAAAAATAAACTGACCAGCTGGGACTTGGTAGGTCCTTCTTTGACCTAAGCCTCCTCCATTCCTACCTCCTTTACAGCTAGGGGAAGACTGGCGGTCTCACAACTGAATGCTTAGGGGAGCTGCAGAGCGGAGTCTGCCGTCCTTCCCAGCTATGCAGCCCTCTGCAGAACTGAACCACCTGCGAAGAGCTTAAAGCTAAGGGAAAGATAAGTGTAATCAAGATGCCCGATAGTAAAGCTGATATGGTTACCGGGTGGAAGAAAGTAGAAGCTTCCCTTGGGTTAAGTGGGGCTGAATCTTGAGTTGGGCTATGTTTTCTCCTCCTAAGGTTAAGGGCTTACAAACAAGAAAGCCAACGGGACTCTCAGAAGGCATGTTTTTCTCCCCCAAACTCTCCTCTCACATTCTCAATCCCAGCATTCCTTGTTGTCACTGAGCCTGAGATCTGTAGCTAAAATTTTAATCCTTGGGAAAGAGATTTGTGCTGCACTGAGCCTTCTTCTAAATGTAAATAACCCTGAAGCACTAACAAATGAAGCTTTTGTCCATATCCTCTGGGGTGAGCTTATTAAGTTGTCTCCTTCAAAATAAATTGTAAGAGGAAACGGCTGGACAAAAAGAGGGAAGTTCTGATGAGTGATGAAACTGGAGGGGCATGCCTGGAGCTTATCACGCTGCCCAGGGAAGGGGAAGGAGCCCAGAGTTTACTGATTAATCAGGTCACCAGGTACTGTCTTAAGTACTTTACAGGCGGCCTCACAGCAGCCCGGTGAAGAGAGAGAGGTACCTCTCCATTTTCCAGATAAGAAAATAAGAGCTCAAAAAAGTTCTGCAGTTCAACTACTTAAATTATCTATTACTGTGTAACAAACAACTCTAAAGTTTAGTGGCTTAAAGCAATTACTTATTATTTCTCACAGTTTTGTGGGTTGACTAGGGCTCAGCGAGACAGTTTCGATGGTCTCACTTGGGTCTCTCAGGTAGCAAGATAGGGCTAGAACATCCAAGATGCCTCATTTACAGGACTGGTGCCTTGCAGGGAATGGTGACAAGGCTGGGGAGGGTGGGGTCCTTATAGGGCCTGTCTCTCTCCTCATGATTTCTCCAGCAAGAAAGCCAGGCTTTTTTTTTAAGATTTTATTATTATTTTTTTTAGAGAGAGAGGGGAAGGGAGGAATAGAAACATCAATCAGTTGCCTCTTGCACATGCTCTGACCAAACCAGCAACCTAGGCATGTACCCTGACCAGGAATTGAACTGGTGACCTTTCATTTTGCAGAATGACACCCAACCAACTGAGCCACACCAGGTCAGGGCAAAGCCAGACCTCTTACATAATCGCTCAGGGCTTTGAAGATGAGAAAGCAGAAGTTGCCAGTTCTCTTAAAGGTGAGGCCCAGAACTAACAGTCACATCCACTGTAATTCTGTTCATCAAAACCAGCCTAGATGCAGCGTCACCTCTCAACAAAAGAGGAAGGCAAGGGATCTGCCACCATTGGTAACCTACAGCGTTGCTCACAATCACACAGGAGCAGCAGACCCGGGATTTTTGAGCAGCCTTGGTGCCAGTGGACCTGTCAGGTGTGGGATGGGGATAACGCTGTGATGAGGTCTCAAGGCTGCCAAGAAGTTCAGGGTGGAGAAGGACATAAGACAAGGACAAGGACAATGAACAGCTTGGGGAGAAAGCTGCTGAGCAAAGTCCCCAGGAAGGCTAAGAATCTATTCTGGCCAGAAAAGATTAGTGAAGTTTTATTTGTCTGGGCCAAGGCATCAGAGCAGACCAGGTCTCCAAAGAAATCAGTGGAACATTGGGCAAGCATTCTGAGTTAGTTCAAATGTCCAGTTTCCATCTCCATGTCAGGAGCCCTCAATGGCAGAGGAGGGGCAGAAAACTGTGCCCATGAGTCTGATCCTACTCTGTGAGCCAGAAAAACCACACACATCCTACACTCTCACTCATTAAACTTGTACGTCAGGGCAATCCTTTTTCTCCATCTTCAACTCATTCATTAATTCACTCATGAGGCAAGTTATCACTGAGCATCTGCTACGGGCCAAGCACTGTGCTGTGAGCCGGGGATATGGCAGTGAACCAAAGTTCTGATCTTTCTGGAGCCTCCCTTTGTGAGTGAGGTGTTAGGAGTACTTTACACAACAGGCAAAGTGCATAGTAGCTCACGCGGTGATACAAATGGGACTAGAAACTGCGTGCTGTGTGGGGGCAATTTTATTTCAAATAGAGTTGTCGGAGGGGGCCACCCAGAGAAGATGATGTTGAAAAAGGACGTGAAGAAGGTGAGAGAGTGAGCTCTGTCTATTTCTGGGAGAAGAGCCCCCCCCCCACGACGGGGGGAAGGGGGTGGGCAAATTCCCGAGCAGTGGTGTGCCTGGCCTACCACTATGTTGAGAACAGGGAGCAAGGGTAGAAAGAAACAGTCATTCTTTGATTTGACTCATTAACTTCTCAATATTTATTAAACACCTGCTACTTGCCAGCGTTATACTCAGCACTGGGCACACAGAGATACAGAGGTCACTGCTCTCGAGGAGCTGACGATCTAGAAAGGGAGACAGACGAACTAAACTCCCGACAGGGCGTTTGAAAACGTGGGGAAGGGTGGGAGCGGTGTCTCAGTGAGCAAGCTGCTCGGCCGAGCCGACAATGTCTGTTCTCTGTCCATCTGTTGATGGATCCGAGAGACAAGGGTTGTGTTTTATGCTTGAAATAGAATCTGTTCGTATCCTCAAACATTACAGAATCACAATTTTTATTAAATGCAAATTTCATTAGGACCCTTAAAAGCAAAAGTACTGGGTAAACTGCATAATATAATCACCATATGACTATCACTTTGAATTTGTATTGCAGATACTTCTAACTACTTAATTATTTATTTTTAAAATATATTCCAATATTTTAATTATGTTCAGTTAAGTGTACTTGAATATTTGTGGCACTCTGCATTATTTATGTTAGCGAGAAAGCAGCCTAAATCAACCAGCTCTGGCGTTCCGTAATTTGTGCTCACACATCTCTAAAATAGATTTATACATAGCTATCAAATGGTTCCTCTAGATATGCTATGATTTTAAATTTTTATCTGAATTTGATTATAATGTACCACAAAAATAAAATTTATTGTTTTTTATACTAGTAAGTGTCTTATCTGATTATTCATATTTGATATTTGCAGAATACTAACTAGAACTGTACATTCTTCAATTAAATACAAATGTGTTTCACATCACCCATCCTAGCCCCCAGCCCACGCCACCCCTGCCAAATTCCTGGAAATATTCTAGATTTGAATGAATCAAATTCTCTAACAGCTCAAGGGTAAAGAGTGAGGAAGACTGTATCAACTTAGAACAACACCATTACAAACAGGGAGAGGGGAGAAATTAGAGACCCCCAAGGGAATTCACTATCCTGTAGCAAGGAGAATAGCATATTACTGCTTAAAGGAAGAATCTAGATGGAAAAGCTTACACAGATGCAGGCCCTGCTATAACTGGCCTCGAAAATAATGAGAGCTGCTCTGTTTGTTGGTGTCTGTCCAATGTCCTCCCTGGTTTCTAAATTCACTTAAGAGTCATTTCTGTATAGAGGATAAAAAATATTGAAGTTACAGTATTTCAATAACCCACTTTATGTCATACAAATCCAATGGACAGACTCCCACTAAAGGGATTACAGCTTGAATACTTAATCCCAATTTGGATGTTTTTAAACAAGGCAAACCTGGTCTTAAATGCAATGTGCACAATTTAGCTAAGTATAAAATATTAATGCACAAACATGACTATAAATATAGCCAGAGAATCTGGCAGGTGGAAGCCACCCAATAGTCGTCTCTGCACATTACTCTCCCAAATCAAAGGCTGGGTGGATAATGAACGTGCCCATTTCCAGGTCGAAAGTACAGGTGACTCATGACAGACTATCTCAAAGCTTGAGCTAGGAAAGCTGCCTAGAATGACATTCACTTCAAAAACTAGGTTAGCAGTTTTGTTCAGACGGAGTTTGGCCTCCTAACCTCTCTTGCTTTCCTTGATCTCTCTCTCTCTTTCTCTCTCTCTCTCTCTCTCTCCCCCTCTCTCTTTCTCTTTCTCTCTCTGAAAAGAGACCATATATTCTCACTGCTCAGGTATGTGGTTTATGCTCACAACAACACAGAACAGGTTGCAAGCATGGGCTGGGAGTCAGATTGCCTGGATTCAAATCTCCCCCTGCCTTGCCTTTTGTTAGCTGAGCCACCTTATGGAAATTGCTTAATTCTTCTGTGCCTCAGTTTTCTCACATGTTCATTTAACACATAGGAGCCATCATCGGACCCATGATGGAAGTTAGTTTGAGAATTAACATGCAGTGAGAGCAATGCCTGGCCCACGAGGAAAAGGTTTAGCTATTATTATTGAGGTTATGCTTCTAGGTCTGCTCTGTACAATGGTGGTTTTGGGGGTCATCAACCCTCTCCAGGTGGACGCCATAGTCTACTCGCATCTCTCTCATTTTCCTTGCCCTTCACCTTCCTCTTCCATCATTGTTCAAAGTAAGTGAGCTCCATAAATATTTGTTGGGTCAGTAAATTCCCTGGCCAATAACCTCCTAATGCAAAACCGTCACCATATCCTCACAAGATGACACGTGAATGAAAGAAATGCTCTCGGCTACTTCTAGCATCTCTTTGGGCAAATAAGATCTTACTGGATAAAATACAAAAAAAAAAAAAGAAATTGAAGAAAAGAGATAGAAGAAAGGGAGGGGCAGAGGGAGGGAAGGAGGTGGGTGGGAGGGAGCAAGGGACAGAAGGGAGAGGGACAGAACACTCCCTCCTATCCTCGGGGACGATAACAACAATAATTGCAGCATGGTAATAGAAGGTGGGCGTTAAAACAACGTATAATCCTTTGTGTAACTCACAATCAAGACCTATTTGCATTTAACACTGACTATAGCAAGAAGATGATAAATTTCACATTTTAAAAAGTCTTGTTGTAAGAACTTCACAATAATAAATACTTCTATTCCCTTCCATAAGTGGAAGTAAAATTCTCTCAAGAACTAGAAATGCCAGTTAAGTAACTCCCAAGGGTTTTGTTCTTTTGCTCTGGAAACCTCAGTAATTTCATCAAAAATTGGACCTATTAAAATATCACAGTTTTAGCCGAACAAAAGTAACACTTATTCCTCCCACTTTGAGTTCCTCATCTAACCCTGACAGCGGCCCATGCCAGCTTGGAAAGTCGATGTGTTTGAATCTCGCCTCTCCTCCCTGCAATGAGAGAATTGCGCGATCCATTGTCCCCCAGAAGCCAGGACTGCTAAGATTTCATCCCAATTCAATGCTTCCCTGACTCTTTGACAAGTTCCCTGAATTATAAAACAGAAATAAGCTGTGCTTGGTAGGCGGTTGCATTTTTTTATTTTAATAAAGCACTTTTATGTACATTCTCTCATTCATTCTTTGCTACCCTTTGGGAATAAGTGGTATTGTTTCCCATTTAAAAGTTAGGAAACAGAGACCAAAAACAGCGGAGGAAATGGTCCAAAATAATCCATGCCAATTGTTAGAAAAGTCAGGACTCCAGTTTTACGTGCATCCCTCCCACATTTCCCATCCCTAATGCCATTATCACTGTTCCGATTCTCATTCACTTCTTCATTCACTTATTTACTTGTTTAACAAATACTTACTGAGTGCCAGGCACTGAGATATATACTGAAAATACAATGGTGAGAAAAAAAGATATATTCCTTTCCTCATGGACTTCACAGTCCAGTAAGGGGGGTAGATATTAATTATATAATCATAGAAAAAATTGGTTGAAACCATGGTAATGAGATGCATGTAGGACTCTGAAGACATTAATAACAGGATTTGGCTTGAATTAAAGAAGTCAGGGAAGACTTCCCTCAGAAAATGACTATTAGTGAGTCCCAAAGGATGGAGGATGCTAAGAAGAGTCTGCCAGACAGAATTAAAGACATATGCAAAGGCCCTGAGGTGGGAAGAAGCATCACACATTCAAAAGACTCAGAGAAGACATCTGCAGGGATGTAGACCAAGACCAGGCCACATAAGGTCACAACAGCCTGTTTGCCTGTATCTTAAGAGTGATGAGAAGCAGAAGGGTGACATAATCAGGTTTTAATTTCAAAATGATCATTCCAGTTGCAGTGTCTGAAAGGTGGATGGGGCAGGACAAGTAGATAGAAATGAACTGGTTAGCAAACTATTACAGCATCCGGGTGAGAGAAGACCAGCTGAGCTAGAGTGGTTAGTAGAGATGGAGAGAAATTGGTGCATCTTAGAGGTGTGTGATAGGCTGAGCCAACGGGTCTAATGGTGGATTAGATGTAGAATTATTTTGACAGGCTCCCACCTGTTCTTCCTACAACCACTCTTTCCAGTCTGTGAGCCATTTCCTGTGCCGCTGCAGAACAACCCATCCTTATCCCCAAAGGGTAGCGAAGAATGAATGAGAAAATGTACAGAAAAGTGCTTCATAAAACAGAAGTTTCCTCTGAAACTTTGCTTCCTTGTGACCTGTCATTCTCCCTGGCTGGAGATGAGTGGTCCAGAGGTGGACATTTGACCCCAGCTGAGCTAATCAGATTCTCTACTGGGTATATGGAGTTGGAACCAAGGGAATGTTTATCAAACTCTGTAAGTGTCTGGACATATAACAATTTCTTCACGTGATCTGGGAAACAGAGGAGCCCATTGCGGGTGGATGAAGGGAGGGAAGGGGAGAATGTAAGGGAAGAAGGAGGAGGAGGAAGAGAGACAGCAGATGAATAAATAAGAGCAGAATTGAGAAATGAAGAGATCCCTGTTTCTTTTAAGTTTTCAGTTCCATTTTTATTCTAGAGTCTGGCTGCATTCCTACCTCTGAGTTCCATGAGACAGCCTGGAACTCTTACAACAAATTCTCCCCTTTTTGCCCAATTGAGTTCAAATTTGTTTCTGTTGCTTGCAACTGAAGAGCTCTATCCAAAACACTCTTTAAAACAATCAAATGCAGCCTGGTCTAGAAGGCCATGCATTCATTTATTCCACAATCATTTGCCAAACCAGGCACTGAAAACATAGACATGAATTAGTCACACTATTTGACTCCCAAAAGCTCATGTTTCGTTGAGAAGACAGAGAAGCAAATTTGAAAAATATAAACAATGTAAGTAGATACAGTGTAGGTAGTAGATTCAATGATGACAAAGCGTGTTGTAAACAGTGGGGTTATAAAGAAAGAGGTAGTGAACTTGACCTGGGGAAATCAGGGCAGGATGCTCAAAGAAGGTAATGCTGACAAAAAATCTTGAAACTTGGCTAGTGTGGACAAGGGGAAAAGGCTTATCCTACAGAAGGAAAAGCACACACAGACGTGAGAGGGATGAAGCCACCTGGTGTGTCGGGGGAACTATAACAGGTTCCATGTGCTGAAACTCCTGGCTGAAGGAGAGGACCAGGAGGTGAGGAGTAGAGACCTCATGACGAATGTTAGGCTCAGAGCTCTTATCTCTGAAGAGAAAGAGCTCTAAGGCCTTGTTGCCTGCTCTTAGCTCTCTCACATTCCCGAGGACGAGGACATGACACTTGCCTCACTTTTCGAGTAAGAAAAATGAGCCACCTGGCAGAATTGCAGGACTTTTTCCTGAGATCATCCAGGAGATTCAGGCTTGGAGCTCCAAAGTGCAATGACCTTCATCTGTGCTCACTCACAGTCTCAGAAAGCTTCCCAAGAGGGTATACCTGCACAAGTAACCCCAAAACTCTGGAGTCTTGGGAAGAACACTGGGTTTCTTAAATGTAGGTACAGAATTATTTAAAATTACTTCAGGATATATCTCAACAGGAGAGTCCTTTTCAACATTTTGATAAATGCCTTTTCAGTTATGTCTGAAGACTAATGGAAAAGAAAAATGGGTAATTACTTTAGTAGAAAAATGAAATATGATGAAGAGAACCCCAAAATATCATGGATCTGAAACTCAGTAAGAAAGGAGCAAAGGAGAAATTTAAAGACAGGAAAAGACAATAATGAAAGAAAGAATTCCGCCAAGATGGAGGCATAGGTGGAAACACTGTGCCTTCTCCCACAACCAAGTTTGAATACAACAAAAGTTTTGGAGAACTAGGACACACCCAAAGACCAGAAAACGGAATTATACAGAAGTCCGACAGCTACGAACCATTCAACGGGGACAGTAAGAGAGGCGGAGCCAGCAGTCAAGCTGGGTCGGGCAGGACAGATCCCCCGACCCAGGCGTGCAGGCAGCCCGGAACTAGTCGGGGTGCGGGGCAGACTGACCACGGTCGCACATTCGCGCACAGTGAGACGGACCATGCAGGCCCCAGGGGGCAAACCCAGTGGTGGAGGGCTGACAATGGTGGCACACTCGCGTGCAGTGGAACGAAACGCGTGGGCCTGGTGACAGTGGTGGCTGTGGTGCCGATGGGGGTCGCGGCTGCAGGCGGCAGAGGGAAGCCATAGTCCCTCTTTGACCCCGCCCCCACATACAACGTCACAACCCAGCGACTGAGTTGCACTGCTCTGGTGAACACCTAAGGCTCCGATCCTGCTACTTAACAGGCACGAACAGCCCAAAAGATGGTGCAAGAAGAACTCAAAGTCCCAGAGCCAATAACTCTAAGCAACCAACAGATTGCCAGCCTCTCAGAAGCCCAATTTAAGACACTATTTATCAGGATGCTCACAGAATTGGTAGATTACAGTCACAAATTAGAGGAACATATGAAGGCTAAACTAATTGAAATGAAGGGAGATGCACAGGAAACCAATAGCGATGGAAAGGAAACTGGGACTCAAATCAATGGAATGGACCAGAAGGAAGAACGAAACATCCAACCGGAAAGGAATGAAGAAATGAGAATTCAAAAAAATGAGGAGAGGCTTAGGAACCTCCAGGACATCTTTAAACGTTCCAACATCCGGATTATAGGGGTACCAGAAGGGGGAAAGAAACAGCCACGAGTGGAAAACGTATTTGAACAAATAATAAAGGAGAACTTCCCCAGTCTGGCAAAGGAAATAGACTTCCAGGAAATCCAGGAAGCTCAGAGAGTGCCAAAGAAGTTGGACCCAAGAAGGAACACACCAAGGCACATCATAATTACATTAGCCAAGACTAAAATGAAGGAGAGAATCCTAGAAGCAGCAAGGGATAAGGGGACAGTCACCTACAAAGGAGTACCCATCAGACTGTCAGCGGATTTCTCAAAAGAGACCTTACAGGCAAGAAGGGGCTGGAAAGAAGTATTCCAAGTCATGAAATCCAAAGACCTACAGCCAAGATTGCTTTATCCAGCAAAACTTTCATTTAGAATGGAAGGACAGATAAAGTGCTTCTCAGATAAGGTCAAGTTCAAGGAGTTCATCATCACCAAGCCCTTATTATATGAAATGCTAAAGGGACTTATATAAGAAAGAGATGATGAAAAATATTAACAGTGAAAGGACAGCAAACACACAGTTATTAACAACCACACCTAAAACAAAAGCAAACCAAGAGGACAGCTAGATCAGGAGTGGAACCATAGAAATGAAGAACACATGGAGGGTTAGAAACAGGGGGGTGGGAGGAGGAGAAGGGGAGAGAAGACACAGAAAATAGCATAGATGGTAGGTAGAAAATAGATAGGGGGAGGGCGAGAATAGTGGGGGAAATATAGAATCTAAAGAAATTGAGACACGTGGTTATAAACTAAGGGGGAGAGAATAGTGGGGGAGGGAGTGTGCGGGTGGAGGGAAATGAAGGGGGGGAATAGAACAACTGTAATGGTATAATCAATAAAATATATTAAAAAAATAATGAAAGAAAAAAAACAAGGTAAGTATGTGTAAACAAGGTAAGTTTGTTTAGGGGAGCAAATAGTGAATTCTGAAGGAAAAGTTATTCGAGGATTAAATGAGATAGAATCAGATACCCAAAGCAAGATGTAAAAATAAAACTAACTTTCCACTCAAAAGGTTTAATGGGAAGGAAAAAAATGTTTTCAGAGGGAAAACAGAGCAGGTGAGACTAAGAGTTTCCATTCTTAACTGTCCCAAAACAATGATTGATAATTGCCTGACCTGAATCAAATTATTTCATCCTAGAGAACCAGATGGTCCAAGCTAGTCTTTTATTTGGAGGATTTAGTGAAGTTCAAACAAACTTTGCCACCACACAAAAGTGTAATAAAATCAGAAGGAACGACTGGTACTTTCTCTGCAGCCGTCATAGAAGCTCTAATCCCGCAGCTCTGGCAGTCCGGCCTCATCGTCTGGCCTGCTGTCTTTTTATGTTGGATCTTGATTGCAAAATGACCCCAGCTGTTGGAAGACTTATTAGCCCTTTCTCATTAGAACTGGTCAAGAGAAGCAAAGCATCTTTCTGGTCCTACTCAAGCACTGGGTCAACTAAATTCAACTTTAGGGAGGTGTTCTGCCCTGAAGAATGTCAGTACGTTTCCTCCACCTGACCCAGCTGAGCGATCCCCCACCCCTCGTAAAGGCTTTCTCCAACTTTAATGTGCCTGTGAACCAAGTGAGGATCTTGTTAAAATACAGATCTGGTCATTAGGCCTGGGATGAGGCCTGTGACTCTACATTTCTAACAAGTGCCTCCATGATCTTGATGCTGTGGACCAGACTTTGCGTACAGAGATCTTAGAGGGTCCTCGAAGACCAGCATCTGAGCCATCATGCAAGAAACTTAAAACACATGTTAGGTTGACAGGAGGGTCCAAAGCAGAAATGACCATAAGATACAGAAACTTTTCTAAAGCTTTCATATCGTCTACTACAATATCCCCAAGAGTGGCTTTCACAGTGTGCCAGCTGGAGGTTGAGATAATCACAGGACTTCAGATGTGGACTCTATTGCCAGGATAGATAATCATACCAAAAAGAGGAAGACAGCCAGAAGGCATCCAAATCTCTGGGCAAATATGACTTGCAACTTATTATCATGTGAAACGCCTAAGTGGTAGCAGCACTGTGATTTTTTTTCAGGATATAGAACAATTGATAAGATCACCGTTGAGCTATCTCCTGCCAGTATCCCCTCCTGCTACACCCCTATCCTTTGCAGACCCGGAGGGCTGTGCTCATCTTCACTATCAAGGGGGGTCATGTGTGATTACACAAGTTAGATAGAAAGATTGCAAAAGAAGCATGACAGGGTGATGGAGCCTTTGCACCACAAGAATAACGTCTGGGACAACGGACAAGTATGATCCCAGAGGTAGGGCTGTATCTGGTGTCCCTCCATTTCTATTTAGAAAAGGAGAGGTCACAGAAATAGTAACGGACAAGCAGACTCCGGGGGAATGGGCGGGATCCTGAGGCCCAGATTCCTTTGCTTTCCCGTTAATCCTTCCTATCCCTTCAGCATCCTGGACAGCCGCCCACCCCCCTTGCCAGGAACAGTGTCTCGGTTCATATCATTAAGAGGCTTGGCTGTCTTCAGGCGATCACTCAGATTTTTTTTTTTACCTTATTACCAATCTGACTTTCTTAGCAAAGGTCATGAAATGGACAGGGGATGTCTCATCTTCCTTATAATCCACTATTTGAAACATTTCAATTAAGCTTCAGATCAGGCCCCAGAACTGAGGCAGTTTTAACGAGGGGAAGTAATGACCTTCTGTTGCAGGTGGTTTCTGGCACACCATCAGTTTTAATTCTTCTTGATCTTTCTGTACCCTTTGATAGGCGGGATCAAGGGTTCTCTTTATCTGCTTCGAGCACATTGGAAGACTTTTAGGGACTCCACTGACACAGTTTTCATCCCTGCAGCTTCGGCCAAGCTGGTTGTCACCTGCACGTTCTCCACGCTGTTCATTTACCAAAGATTAAAAGACAGCTGAAAAGACAGGGCCCCTGTGCTAAACTGTGAGTGTCTGCATGTGTTCCCAAAGCAAGTGAACATCAGGAGGACTCCTCCGAGACACTGGGATAACCCCTTTGATGCACGCTCCCCGGGAAGAAGGAAGCCTTGCAGAAGACACGAGAGCATCCGTGTGGGCATGGATGGTTTAATGGGGCACCCACTGGGGGTTCATGTGTGTGCATGCACGTGCACGTGTGTCTGGAATTGAGACTTTTGAAAGTTGCCCTGGTTTCATATTGGAGGGTACTAGATCTTGTGAAATTTCATTTCTTTAACAGAGACATGGATATTTTAAGGAAAGTAAGCCTTTTGAAAAGGATTTATCACATTTCTCATACTGGATAAAGGACAGGAAGGACAGATAAAATGCCTCCTTTCTTTTCCAGTTTTGAAGCATTTTATTCATTTTACTTATTTTTTTTAACAGTTCTTGGACCCTACTGTGTACAAGGCTCATCACTGGGCTGTCACGGGGAGGAAGCTATGAATAGGACAAATGATCTCTCCCTTCAGGAGTTTACAGTCAATTCTGAGACTAATGTTTAAAATAACTATGCAAATAATTGTTTAAAGTAAAACATGAATGCATTGTGCAGGAGAGGTTCCTATGAGAGTGTGTGTGGAAAGAACCAGGCTGGTCTGAATGGTCACATTTGGTGCATGTTTCTGCAGGAAGAGCAAGATTGTCACTGGCACCATGGTGGTGCAGCATAGCTGGAGAGAAAAGTGAAGGCATCTTGACTAAGACAAGGCTCTTAGCAGATTCTGGTGGGTGAGGATGTCAGCAACATACAGCCTACTGAAACTCTCCACATTTATTCCAAGAAATCACACTTAAATATCCAGGCATTAAAAAAGAAAACACAACCCCCAGCCAAGATGAAGATGTAGGTAGATACTCTCAGCTTCCTCACACAACCAAAAGAAGGATAACAACCAATTTAAAAAAAACAACCAGAACTGTCAGAAAATCAAACTGTGTGGGAGTCTGACAACCAAAAACTTAAAGAACAAACTTTCATCCAGACTGAGCCACAATGCAGCAAAGTGGGTTGCCCTGGCCTGAGGAACACCCTAAGGCTCCACCCCTTACAATGTAACGGGTGCACCAAGACCTGTTAAAGAAATATGGCCCAAATCAAAGAACACATCAAAACTCCTAAGTAATGAGGAGAGCCAACCTACCAGATGCAGAATTCAAAACACTGGTGGTCAGGATGCTCAGAGAAATATTGAGTGTGGCTGTAAAATAAAGGAAGAAGTGAGGGCCATGCAAAGTAAAATAGAGAAAAATATACGGGGAACCAACAATGAAGGGAAGGAAACCAAAACTCAAATCAATGATTTGGAACAAAAGGAAGAACTAAGCATTCAACCAGAACAGAATGAAGAAATAAGAATTCAAAAAATGAGGAGAGGCTTAGGAACCTCTGGGACAAACTTAAATGTTCCAGCATCCAAATCATAGTGGTGCCAGAAGAAGAAGAGGAAAAGCAAGAAATTGAAAACTTATTTGAAAAAATAATGAAAGAAAACTTCCCCAATCTGGCAAAGGAACTAGACATACAAGTCCAGGAAGCTCAGAGATTCCCAAACAAGTTGGACCCAAAGAGGAACACACCAAGATACATCATAATTTAATTGCCAAAGATTAAAGATAAGGAGAGAATCCTAAAAGCAGCAAGAGAAAAGGAGACAGTTACCTACAAAGGAGTTCCCATAAGACTATCAGCTGATTTCTCAAAAGAAAACTTGCAGGCAAGAAGAGGCTAGAAAGAAGTATTCCAAGTCATGAAAGGCAAGGACCTACATCTAAGATTACTTTCTCCTGCAGAGCTATCATTTAGAATGGGAGAGCAAATAAAGTACTTCCCAGATAAGGTCAAGTTAAAGGAGTTCCTCATCACCCAGCCCCTATTATATGAAATGTTAAAGGGACTTATCTAAGAAAAGATCAAAACTATGAATAGTAAAATGATAACAACTATGGACACGACAAACAACTCACAACTATCAAAAACTGAGCCTAAAAACAAAAAACAAAAACAAACTAAACAAGCAACTAGAACAGGAACAGAATTATAGAAATGGAGACCCCATGAAGGTTATCAGCAGGGAGGGGATAGGGTGAGAATGGGGGAAAAGTCACAGAGAATAAGTAGCACAAATAGTAAGTGCAAAATAGGCAGGGGGAGGTTAAGAATAGTATAGGAGCTGGAGAAGCCAAAGCACTTATATGTATGACCCATGGGAAGGGGAAGGAATGCTGGAGGGAATGGGGCAGGTACCAGGCAGAGGGGGATAAAGGGGAAAAATCTGACAACTATAATAGCATAATCAATAAAATATACCTAAAAAAGATAGCACTATTGAAGTATGATTGAGACATAAAAAGCTGTACATATTCAATGTATACACTGAACTTGATGTAGTAAGAGACAAAATTACACCTATAAAACCATCTCAATACCATCAGGGCCATAGACATATCCACCAGGGCCCAAAGTTTCCTCTCATTCCCTTTTATTACTATTATTATTATTATTAGTAGTAGTAGTAGTAGTAGTAATGCTTATATCACAAGAATCCTTAAGATAGTAAGATCTACCCTTAGCAAATTTCAAGTAGACAATACAGTATTGGGCTATGGGCATTCTGCTGCATGGTAGGTCTCCAAAATTTGTGTTGCATAACTGAAACTTTGTACCATCACCCTTTGACCATGACCTCTTCATTTTCTCTTCCCCCAGTCCCTGGTAACAACATTCTATTCTCTGCCTCTATGAGTTTGACTGTTTCAGATTTCACGTGTAAGTGAGATCATATGCGGTTCCGTGACCTGGGAGGTAGAATAGCTTAGCGGCTTAATGCTCAGACTCCAGAGCCGGGGTACCTGGTGCGATATTTAACTCAGTCACTCACTCACTGCAATCTTGTGCAAGTCACCTTGCCTCTGTGTGCCTCCATCTTCCCAGCTGTAACAATGGGACTCATAGGAATACAGAGCTTGTGAGTTTTATCTGAGGAGTAAGTGAATGAACAAGCATAAAGAGCCTCCAGCTGTGTATATCAGTGTTGGCTGTCGCTATGAAAGGGGAGCCAGAACTGGTCTGCCTCAAAGTCTCATCTCCTGCCTCTCCTTACCAGCAGTGCCAGACTTGTGGGCCTGCAGCTGTGAGCACAGCTTTGCTGACATGGCCCTTTTCGTGTCCCTGGCCAGGGGGCATGTCCTTCCACAAACCCACCGCCTGCTTTCAGCATGTTCCATGCCCTACAACGAGGACTGTCCTCCGGCCAGGACACTGGGAATGGATCATTTGAAAGAAATGGCTCCCGGTGCCTTTTCATTCCTTAAGCTGTTCTCACTTGCAACCAGACGGTTTATCAGGAAGGGTATCAGCAAATACTGTGTGCTTTACTGCCATTAGACGGCACTGGCATTGAATTGAAAAAGCCTTAAAAATGGCCATCAATCATTTGATATACGTAGGCAGTGATCTATATTGATATGGCTCCGGCTACCATCTGAAATGGTTTGTCTTTCATTTTACCCTTTATATGAGGGTTATTACAGTGCACACCACTTACAACAGACATGGTTATTATGGACAATTGGTTATAGTGGACGGAAACTGATTTCCCAAACCAAACATATTAAATCCAATACATTTTTCATAGGTTATAACCGACAGAAACCTTGGTTTCAGCTGACATTTTCCAGGGACTTTAATTACATTACTATAGGACTCCAAAGAGGGAAAGGAAGGATGGCAGGTATCAAAATGAGGCCAGGGAACACCAGAGGTTTCATTTCTGACAAAATAATTATCCAAGGGTAGGAAACTATTTTGGACTTAACCCCCAGAGTGTCCCTGCTCAGGTGGCCAGGTGTCTGTTAGCAGTTCCTCTGCACACCCTGCCCTAGCCATGGGCCGCCAGATGCTGGTGGCAGATGAAAGTCAGAAAAGATGCCCAGCCCGTCTACCATAGGCTTCCTTCCAGAAACCCACTGAGCACAGCTGGTCATAACTTGTCCATGGAGGTCACTGAACCAATGAGCACGTTTTCTCTTAGTACACTCAGGCCAACCGACACCCTTAAAGGGATATTAAGAGATTGAACAGGGGCAGAAGGAGAGACCTAATGGCCTTTGTAAGGCATGCCTTAAATTCTCTGCTTCTTCCTAAACCTAATCATATAGCCCCACAGCTTAACACATACCAGATGGTGAGCTTTCTTTTCTGGGACTCTTTGCTTGTCCCTCCGAGATGTAGGCTCCAGAATCAACAAAGTTTACTTGCTAGCTGTCAGAATGCAAGGTGACTTACATTCTGCAGTACGTCTGCACCACGTACCACTCCTATCCCCCTTTCTGCTCTCCTGGACAAGGGAGAAAGCAGGATGAATGTGCGTGGGTGGAGCAGGTAAAAATGACGCCGCTCTTTGGTCACTGGGAATGTGGACACTTCCAACGGCAAAGGCTTTAGAGCCCATCAAATACGTCTTTGAATCTTTCCTCAACCCCCTACAACCACACCACCCTGAGTAAGAGTCTCAACCTCATTGAGCCTCGTATGTCTTCTGGTAATTGGATGGCGTTGCCCACAGCACGTGATGTGAGACTCCTCTGAGGTATCCATCACACAGGAAGTCATCTAGACAGTCGCGGCACAGAGTCGGCCCGTGTGAGTATTTGCTGCCCCTCCTCTGTCCTCAAGCAACAGGCTCAGAGCACACCTCTAGTTCACCCTGTGTCATCACTGCATAATGGTCTCTCTACCCACCCGACTCTTATTCACTCACGAGTTCTGTAAGAATGTAGACTTCAAATTTTCATGGTGTCCCCAGGGTCAGGGGCAGAACCAGAACTTGTTAAAGCTTTGGTGAGCAAACATGGATGTTAGTTTCCATTCCCACTTAGGTGCCTTCCCTTGGAGGTGGCTGAGTAAGATCTCTGCTTCAGGGGTTCTGTCTTGAGGGTTTTCTTTCTAGAACTTTCAACCTGGTGTGTCACAATTTTAAAAGGAAGCCCACACCTGTCTGTTCTGAATTATTTCCTCCCCCTTTTTATTCTCCTTCTCCAGTGCTACCTAGAGGAAGTTGGTCATCTGTCTCCTCTGGAATTTCAGCCCTGATCAAGTGTCACCTCCCCACTCGTCCTTCTTCATCACCCAGGCCCTGCTGGTCAGAGGGAAGAAAGAGGCTATGTAAACACAGTGCACCGTCTCTGAAAAAGAAGCTCCCAGGAGGCAGAGCACGCAGGCTAATCCTGAGACTGATGTCCTCAGTCCACTGCCTCTAAGGACCCTCAACCTTCTTTCCTTACCTGTAAGAGGCCCTGCTCTCCCTGCTGAGTCTGTGGGATCCAGGGACAGAATGGGTGGGAACCTACTTTGAAAACTCTAGGGCACTAGACAAGGACTTTAGACAAAATTACCCTTACCCTTTAAGGATGCTATTTGAATCCTTCCCTACTCAAGTGACTCTTGCACCAAATGATCTACCAAGGTCATCCTTACGTGATTGAAACCTGAGCAGCAGCAGTGACAGATCTTCAGTACCCAAGACTGGCACCTCTCCGTAGGTCCGTAGCCTGGGACCACGTACCCAAATGGCTTCAGCTATCACAAGCTGCCTGCCAGAGAAGACATGCCCAGGCACACTCAGCTGAATATCCTGTTCCACCCCTTCTGCATGACCAGTCTCAACAACACGAGTGCCTTAAACAATTCACTCCCACCCTTGCTGTCTGAAAGAGGTTTGTACTCTGCGGAAAGACAGTTACTTGGGCCATTGCCAGAGAGGTGCTTCTTTAACTTCCCCTACGCATACCCCCCTCCGTCTGTCCTTCAGACCCCCCTGCACACCCCACAGATCTGCAAGCAAGTAGAGACAAGAAGTCACGAACTGACAATGATCTTTTCACCTCTGTCACAGCAGAGGTGAAATATAGTTGTTAAATATAAAATTTAAACATTTTATTCACTTAGTCACTATTAAAATATTTCAATTTGTGTGGGTTTTGCAAACACCTTACAAAGAAACATCAGTACTGAGTTCTTAGACATCTTCACTGGCACTTCCTGACTCTGCCTCTTTCCCCCTGAGAAGCACGGGAGCAGAATTAAAGGTGAAGGAGGCTCTGGAATGAGAGATTCGGGTTCTATTCCACTCTGCCCCTTACTTGCTGGGTAAACCAAGGAAAGTTGCATCCCTCTCTGTGCCTTGGTTTCTTCATCTGTAAAATGGGAATGATAATAAAAATAGTACCCATTTCAAAGAGTTGCTCTGATGATTAAAAGATGTAATCTGTGTAAAACACTTAGAGCGGTGCCCGATACATAGCAATGTTTAATAAAGTTCCACTATTATTAAGATTTGCATTTGAGAAAAAATAATTGTCCTCCCTCATTGGTTCCTGGTGAAAATTAAATAAGTTGGGTATTTATAAAGTATTTACCACAGTCCTTGGCAGAAAGTAAGTGTTTGGTAAATGTGAGCCTCCGTCTGGAATGCCCTGCCCCCATGCTGCCTTTCGCATTCCTCCCAGGTGGAAGCCCCACCTGGATCCCTGTCCTCCCCTTCCACGAAGCCTTTCCTGATTCGCCCAGCTGCAAGCGCGCGCTCTCTCCTGGCTCCGTCATTCACACATGGAGTTTATTACCCTCTGTCCTGTAACTTAATATTGTGCACACCCCATCTCTCCGGTCTAACTAGGAACGCATAGGGAGCAGGGTGTGGATCAAAATTATATGACCTTTACCATCTAAGCTCTTGATAGATATTTGCGAATTATTTAAATAAATGAATGATCGGATGAAACTGTGAATTCAATAATCTAATGAAAATACAGTGTTTAAGGGTAGGACTTTCTTTGATTCTTTTGTTTTGAGCCCCTGTTGGTCCATTTGAATGGTCACAATCTCTTTTCTCCAAGGCTGCATAGCATGAGGGATCTCAGTTTAAGTCATTTTGAAGCAAGACTGAGAACAAACAAATAATTGAAACAAACTATAAGGGATCTGTCCTTCTCAGGCCAGGATGTGGAAGCATTAGCACAAAAAGAGTTATTTAAGGTGAGAGTATTACCAAAAAAGTGGGAAAGCCCTGACTGGTGTGGCTCAGTGGATTGAGTGCGGAACTGCGCACCAAAGTGTTTCCGGTTTGATTCCCAGTCAGGGCACATGCCTGGGTGGTGGGCCAGGTCCCCAGTAGGGGGCGTGTGAGAGGCAACCACACATTGATCTTTCTCTCCTTTGCTCTCCTGCCCTCCCCCTCTCTCCAAAAATAAGTACATTTTTTTTTAAGTGAGAAAATCCTTTCTTTTGGTGATGAAGAGAAACTGACAATAGTCGTAAATGCTGAAACTGGTAAAAGTGCTCCTTCATCAACTAACTCTTTGTTTAGGGAGAAGACTCTTCTTTTTCACCTTCATTTTCGAGCCACTCTTTGTTAGGGGTGAGGGTCACAGTGAGTTTGTGTGTGCTTCTTCCCCTCCCAGCCCACGGAGGGCTTTGTCCCCCCTGCTGAAGGAAACCAGCAGAGCTCAAGTCAGTTCAGCTCACACATAGTAATTCAGATCCAAGGTTTGGGGGAGAATGAACTTGAGTGAGGCTACTGACTGAAGAAACTAGAATTAAGAGCTTATCTGTGGATTCCACGTAGCCCCAGTAAACTCTTGCTCCCACCCCACACCTATCCCATTCCCCTGTAGTCCCTGTGGAGAATAGAGAGTTGGTAGGTGCCCAGCTGCATCCTGCAGACCTGGATGGGCTTGAGCATTTTCCATTACAAACTGTCAGCCTTTGTGGACCCCACCTATTCCGACTGAACCTTCCCAAGAAAGAGCCAGGAGACAGGTGCTTTTTTCAAGCACTAATGAGATCTGTCCTCTAGGGAGTTCCCTGTCACTTGTGTTCAAAGAGACAACATATTTACATTTGGCGTTTGGGGGGTTTCTCTTTATGTGAGCATCTTGTGTGTGTAGCCCCACACAGTCCTAAATAGATCAATCACAAATATTCTCAAAATACAGGAAAAACAGGGGCTGTTTCCAGTTCAATTATTATTCCTTGCCCTGCTCCTCACCCAGGCCAAGGTCAGCCCACAGAGGGCTTTCATTTCATGGGTGGGCCAGAGGTGGGCTGGATTTTCCCACTGTCTAATGAACCCAAGGTTCCTAGCATGTGCTAGGGGCACCTGTGCCCGAGGCCAACCTTCAATCCCTTGCCAAGGCTCCTGTCTCCCTGAGGCATAGGTGGTCGCTGCAGTGGGCAAAGGTGGAGCAGAACCGAGGCAGAGAGAGACGCTGTTCCTTCGCATTTCTCCATGTGGAAGTGGCAAAGGCTAGTAATAGAATTCTTCACTCTAAGTATTGGGCCATACAGTCCTTCCTTCCAAAAAGCTTTTAGCTGATCCATCTTCTGCCTAAATTCTGGCCCAAGCATTCCGGCCCTGGAGTTTACCACATAAATACCCTGAGGCCTCAGCATAGACCCACACCCCGCCTCCCCCCAAGGCTGGAAAGGTAGAGTGATAATTACTCAGTGCAACAGATCAGACGGCACAGTTTTGCCAATAGAAGGACATGCGAATGATCTAACTCCATGCAGTTCTATTTACTGACTTATTAATCCATTATTTAAGTGTTCCATAATGTGAAATGTCCTTGTTTTGTAAGTGGTAAGAATTTCCAGTTAAAGACAATCATTGTAATCCCAACACCCACTCTGTTCCTAATTATCTCCATAATTAAATTACCAATTAAAAAGAACTGAAAAAAACCTCTTCATTGGGTAAAATAAAATGCCCTTAATTATGATGTCGCATCCTCGGTGAACAGAAGCAGAAATATATATACACACACACAAGAAATTAAATATATATGTACCCATCTATAAATGTCATCTTTTCATAGACGTTTCCGTATCAGAGCTTCACACTCAAGCTACATGCCAAAGCTGTGATTCTCCCTGGTTTTTTTAAAGAGGGTAGGTGGGCGAGAAGAGGGACGGAGCAAGACAACTTTATTGGGTTAAACCTGTCTCATGAAAATAATGATATTGATCAAATTTATATGGCTTGATTCAAAAGGGAATTGTACAAGCTACTTCCAAATGAGAGCAATATAATACAAAAAGGCACGTGAGATGGAATGCTGTCATCTAAAGGGCTAGGTTTTGCTACCTATTAACCTGGTTTCTCTCACACAAAAGCAGTTAGGATGGTCTATAAGATATGAGGGTGATTTAGAGGAATCCCTGGGTCTTGTGCCTTGGTGGGGCCCAAGCTTGGGCCCTATAAAGCTTCACGTACCTTTCATGTTTTCCTGATGCGTAACACAAGAGAGGCAGTAAAGACCACAAGGAACAGGAAGGAAGAGAACTTTCTTTTTTTTCTTTCTGTATTTACATTTTACAAAATGTACCTTTTTTTCCCTGAGGGTGCAGAATCACTAGTGTGTTAATTAAGTTCACAACTGTACGTACCAAGTCAGGAAATACCAAAAAAAGAAAAAGAAAAAAGGCTTCATGAAGTAAAACTGACTTGCTGGAGTTGCCCGTGGCATATAACGAAGTCAGACACTGCCCTACTGTTCGAGCATTCCAAATTTTAAACGTGCCAAGTAAATCACTCCCGAATTATTGGGGAGTTTAATTCATTTCCCCAACTCTCCAACTGCCTCTCCCAAGTTTTTCTACATATCTGTGCCTTTCGGTGCATTACTTTTTTTTAAAGTCTTGAAGCTAGATTTTGTGTTATATACTTCAATCAGGGAGAAAGGAATTTAGCACAAACATTCCAAAGGAAATTCTAGTAGGGCGATGAAACTTAGTGTGGAAATTTCTATCTCAAAAGGCACACGGGTTTGGGAAAGTTCTTATTAAGCAGGAATTTTCCGTGGTCTAAACCTGAACTCCTGTCATGGCTACTGTAAGCATAATAAGAGCTATATTTGTAAATATTGTTTGCATATGTATGTGGCTATAGTTTTCAAGGAATCCTAGAAATAGAATTCTGGAGTCCACTGGGCACTTGCTACTTTAAGGTTAGTGTATAACATGACTGAGGATGAATAATTGCCCTCCGTCCCCATTCTAAAAATGAAACGAAACAGTTATGTTGACATTTCATGGTGAGAACTCTAAAAAGCCCAAAAGAGGATGTAAATGAATAAAGCATCCATAGTTTTGTGTCTAAAACACAGACAAAATTTCGAGTGGCCAGCACTTTCCTTCTCACAGTTCTTAAAATGATAGAGGACTGTGGCTTCCATTTCACAAATGAGGAACCTTAAACTATCAGCAGCGTCCATAAACAGTCACAGAAAATGATGTGCTCTCAGGCCACCCAAGAGATAAGAGCAAAACCAAGAGCCAAACCCCCAGACCTGATCATCTTGAGACACTTATCAAGCTTGCTAAAGCCATTCGGGCAGAGTGGGCTCAAATTTTAGAAAGTCAGCCTCTCACATCACATTGGAGAGATGGTGCATCTCCCCAGAGCACGTGATGCTCTGTTTTTGGCTGAGAAAGCTGTACTCTGCACCACGCAGCTCCGCAGCAGGACCTCTCTCTACTAAACACGCTCGCTTCCCACATGAGCTGCCATATGTCTTACCCTTCATGAGAAGTTGGGTGTGAATCCATTTTTATTTTAGCAAGGACTCTGATTCTGTTCGTCATTAATCTTCCCCCTTAGTCTCATCCCTCATCTCCTGCCAAATGACTTTTCAAGTACTCGCTGAACTTATTTTAAAGGACAAAGCATTCCTCTAACTCCCTCTCTGAAGAGACGCCTCTATGAGAAATGAAGAAAATGACTGGAGGATTTTTTTTTGGTTTACTGAAGAATTTGTGGACCAGCTTTCACATTTTAATCAATGCTTTTCACTAAAGGGAACCCATTAAAGAAATTTAGTGAAGTTTACTCTAGTTATCTCTAAATGGACCCTGGTACAGTGAGTTTCAAACTTTAGCATCGTTATGGAGTCTGAGCAATGTGCTCAAAATGAGAAGTCCTGGACCCCACCCCCAACTGGCCAGCGATTTCTGGGGCCCAGGACTCTATATTTCTGTCACTTCTCCAGGCAATCCTGATGCAGGTAGTCCTTAGACCACACCTGGAAAAACACTGACCTGGCGGAGGCCTATCCGCATCTCAGAGAAAATGTTCAGCCCTGGCTGGAGCAGGGCCTGCCTTCAGGATATTGCAGTGTTAAGAGGTCAGGGCCCAAGGTCTTAGGCTGAGACAAGGGGGCCTGAGATGTCAAAGGTCACCTGGCCATTTCTTTTCTGAGTCTAATGAGTAACTTGGGTTTTCTTGTTCCTGTGAGTTCCATAGTCACCCATTAGCAAAATAAAGAGTAGCCTGTTTAAATTCTTTCTGTGAATCCTTCCCTGGGTCCCTTAGAGCAAAAGGTCTGTGTTCTCCGAGGAGTTGGCTGTGCTCTGTGTAGAGCTGTTTCCTTCTTCCGCTCAACTGTCAGTATCAGCCTCCACAAAGCAGTGTTCTTGTTCTGAATCCCATTTTTCACATGTTCCATCATTTTGAAAATCAAAATGGGAAGCACAACATGTGACCTGAATGCAATTTTTTTTTCAATAACCAGAGCTGTTAATATTCAGTTTCACTTAGTGGCCAGAGACGTGGATTCACATGGATTATAATTTCTGCCCCTTTCACATCACACGCAAAGTAGAATTTATATAATGTGGCTTTAATTTTTTTCACATAAATAATTAATTCTACATTTAAAAACACGTGAAGATGTTTTATTTCTTAATCAGCTAATTTGACTGGGAAACAAAGATGCCTTTTATTCGCATTTTCTTTGAGTCCTGTTACTGTAGTAAAAGTTCCCCACAAGATTTGGCCTTCTCTCACAAGTTTCGCGGCTGCCAATTAGTTTCCAGAGTCGCTATTTTACAAAAATGCTTCTCACTTTTAAAAAATGTAATTGAATGTCTGTTCATCACAGAGTTTCTTGTGTTCAAGCCCCCGGTGTTAAACATTTTTCAGGTTGACTTGGGTCAGCTTTGAAAAATTTCAGACAGTGAAACTTGAGAAGGGACCGTATGCTATAGTGTGGCCCTCACATCCTGTTAAGTATTAAGTGGATATTTAAATGGACTTGTTATACCTCGAGACCGCCTTAAAGTGAGCCATATAGTTTACAAGACTATTAATTAAATGAGAGGATTGCATGGGATGCACATGTATTTTCATAATCATTCACATTGGCCCAGAGTTGCCCTTTAATTTTTAGACTAATTAAAGTAATACACTGAACTGCCAAGGGTGGATGGCCACATTTCTACAGAGATGCTAACAGTGATGGAAGTGGAATGGCGAATTTTCCCTTTTCTTAAAAGGAGTGGGAGAAGAAAGAATTCGCCTGAGTGGACCTGACTCCATTCCATTCAAGGCTCCCTATTTGTCCCTCTCCTGGATCAAGTTTTTAATTTAACAGGACTGCGTTTTGGGGGAGTTTTCAACCCCATCTGTTTGAGGCCAGAGTGTGCCCCACCTGGTGGTGCAATTGATTTTTGAATTAACTGGGCTTTATTTCAGAACAATAGGGTGATTGTTTAGTTGCTTTTAAGCACTAGGATTCTTGGAATCTGATGGGCAAAAAAATAAATCAGTCTGCAACGTGCGGCTCTCTGGGCTGCTAATTGCATTTGACCCATTATCCTCCACAGCCCTGGTTCAAACTTTGACACGGCTGACTTGGAGTTTGAAATGTAAATGGAAGGGCTGCTTTTGCAGGTCATCATACTGCGGAAAGTTCGTTCCTGGAACACTCTTCGAGGCCTGGAAAAGAGAAGAAACAGATATGAGCAATTACCCCAGGATTGTACAGCTGCTGGCATTTGGGGCTGGCAGACACGGCGCTGGGCCCTTCTCCGCCAGCACCACCCAGGGCAAGGAGTGGGGGACGGAGCGAGTTGGGCTGCCCAAGAGGGCAGCAGCAGCAGAGGTGTCCACCACCCGTGCTTCCATGGAACCCCAGGAGGTAGGGGCTGAGGCCATCTCCCCTTCTGCTCCCCACAGCCCACCCTTAAAAAGCGTGTTGCCCCTGCATATACGTAGCAACTCCTTGCTGCCTCTCCAGCTTTCTCCTCACCACAGTGGCTGTGCCCTGCCATCCATAAGGCCTCTTTGAAAAGAGCACAGGGTTTATAAAGCTTCTCTCTTTCTTTACAAAGGAAAGTTCCTCCACTCCTGGGAAGCTCATCCAAGAGCAATAGCTGGTGCGGCTCCTCAGCCCGGGTCTAACAAAGGATGTGAGTGTTCACCTTCAGCAGGCTCGCCTGGAACCACAGCTCTCTGCTAGAGGGCGATCCTCAGTTTAAAAACAGGGCCAGGGCAATGCTTCTAAGGGATGGAGTTAGGACCCTAGATGAGAGAAGGAAGAAGAGGAGGGAGTCCTGGTGGGGGAAGAGGGTGACTTCCAAGTCAGGAGGGGCTTTGGGGCTCAGAAGTGATGGCAGCTGGGCAGAGGAACTGGATCCCAGCCCAACTCACCAGGCTGGGAGGTAACTGGTCCTGTGAAAGAAGGGGAAGGTGGAGCCCTGGGGAGCAGGGCTGCTGGCATCACAGAGCCACCTGAGCAGGACTGGCCCCCAGCACCAGTCTGCAGTAGCTCTGGGAGCTGTGCCAAGGAGGCAGTCTTGGGGGATGCTTCATTTAGGGTGGCAGCCACGTTCAAATCTCAGCTCTGCTACTTACTGACTGACTTTGGCCAAGTTCCATAACCCTTCTGTCTCGGTATATCAAAGGTTCACGTGGGGCAGTAATAAATAATAACTATATAATATGTCTGTCATGAGGCATTCAATGCTAAAGTCTGGTACATAGTGTTTGCTAAGTTCCAAGAAATATGATCACCAGAACCAAGGAAAGGTCAGGGTCTCCCAGAGAGGAGCACAGGTTCAATCAGCAGTGTCAAAGCAGCACGAATCCAGGGAGGCTGAGCCCCTGGCATGCTGAGCCCCTGGCCTGACAGAGCTCACCACCCTGTGGAGGAAAGGGAGACAGCAACACCAGAGAGAGAACAAAGGCACTGGCTCGCCACTCAGAGCCCCATTGACCGTCTTTCCGTCCAGCCACACAGAGCTCCCCTCACTGCCCCTCTGAGTGCTTCGCAGCTCTGTGCCAAGGCAACCGCCCTTCCACGTCAGGCTGGAGAGCGCTCCCTGACCACCGCCGAACTTCGGCCTCTCCCTGAAGACTGGCAGTCCAACTCACTCAATTGTGCTGTGTGCTGGATAAGACACTGGTTTCTTTTCTCAGTGAGAAATCATAAGTGATGCTTTTCTGAGAGTTTAATTATAGCTCCTGCACGAACTAAGAGGTGTGGAAGGGCCCCCACGTCGGCAGTGCTGCAAGAATCATCCCACCCATGTTCTCGGCTCAGAGAGTTGATGAAGTGATGTGCTGTGTTTGGGGCCAGGTCTGCACTGCACCTGGATTCCTGTATTTGCCAATACATAGAAGCACATGGAGTTATTAATTAGCATTTATGAGCTCATTAGCATTCATAAGCAATGTCAACACAAGATGATGAACTAAGCTGGATTGTTTGGGAAGGGGAGATGAGGGAGAAAGCTTGTCTCTCCGCTTGGATTCATACAAATGTTACTTCTCTAGAATCCACCCCCACCTAGGAGTCAGCAGAAATAAACACAAACACACAGGGCAAGTCAGCAAATTCCCTGTGTATGAGGGTGGCCTTCTCAGAGTTTCTGGTTCCCATTACTAATCTGCTTCATATTGAATGGATTTGAGACCGGGTTTAAAGAAAACATACAGTAGCAATATTGCCATCCAGGGTGGCCATATGTGATTTTTTGTCATGAAATTTTCAAGGTGAAAGGAAACTCGGAAATCATTACATCATACTACCATGCTTCAGGTAAGGGAACCGAGGTCCTAAAGTTGGCAGCAGAGCTGAGTCTGGAAATTCCACCTCTCTACCTCTTTTTCTATAACTCAAGGGTTAATAAAACTGATTCATGAGGTTTGGGGCTGAAAGTCTACCTGGTTCCAATGTTATCACTTTGTTTAAACCGTCCTCTCCAAAAAACAACAAAAAAGTAGGGGGTATGTGCTCTTTTCGTTCTAATGTCTAATGTCTTCTGGGAACCAAGCAGCACTCACTTCCCTTCTTGGTAAATCTTTCACTCCAGCCCAGCCAGAATTATTGGCAGCTGATGTCCGTACTTCGGTCCCTTTTGGGCAGGGCAACCAAGTGAATCACTGTGAGAACCACCTAGGTTCCAGTGGAAATGGGGTGGGAATTACACTGGGCTTAAAGAATCCGATTTACCAGGAATTGAATGGGGCTTTTGCAGGGGAAAGAGCAGCAACTGGGTAAAGGAGAGGACAGAGCCATGATTAGAAACCCCCAAACCCCTGACTACGTTTAACTCTCAGTTCTTCCACCCATTTAGAAATCTGACCATTTTTATGCAGGTCTACAACACTGAAATTAAATTTAATAGCGGTTGTAATAGATTAAAAAGAAACCGCTTTTAAAAGCTTCTCCCACATTTAATTTACACCAGGCGTTTCACTGACAAAAAGCTACTCACAAGAGGATGGTCCCACAGAGCCCTCACCTTTTGTTGTTGTCTTAGACAATCTTAGCTCCATTCAACTTTTATCTAATTTCAAAGGGTACCCTGTATCCCTCAGTGATGGTGTCTGATTTCACACTTGACTCTCAGTAGCAGCCCATGACAGCCATTCGGCTCAGGGTCTCTGTGTGTAGTATGTAGGTTGACACCTTGGGCTATGTTGGAACAAGTTCGGCATTAGATCTGTGTGAACTAGATGGGAAATGAGGGAAGACCAAGTGCTGACCCAGGATACAAACCGTTCAGTTCTTAGAGGTTTTTATGCATCCTTAATTTCAAACAGCTGGCCCAAGTGGGACATTCTGGAGACATCATTTATCAATACCATTCTTTTCATCAATACCATGCAAATGAGTATGGCTTCCATGCTTATAGACTGGCTATCACTCTTAAGCTGATTGCTGATTCCTCCCCAAACCATCATTTTGTGTCCTATGTGGTTATTAGGGAGTAAAACAACCAAGAAACCAAAAGTAACCTCCACCTCATATTTGAATTTATCTGCATGGACTATTGAATTCTACCTGGAATCCGGTTTTGAATTTGAACTCGGTCAGGAGCTTTTTGCCAAAGTAGTTAATATCTCTTTGTTTCCTAATACATGATGGTTATTATGACTTTTTTCCTTCTTCACCTGTTATCACTGGATACAATACTGTCTGATCATTAGAGTTCATCGCCTTCTTTAGCCTTCCTTGGGATACTGAAATCTTGGGTTTTGTGACTGGAATTGAGCAGTAATCTTGTGTGGCCTCTCTGTCTTCAGAACGATCATTAATGAGTTTTACTGACTCAGGCAAGTAGCCCACACCAATGAGGTCTCTCCAATCTCCAATAACATGTGGCAGCTTCAGGATGGCTATTTCAAAGAACCAGTGTTCTCCTGGGTCCCTGAGCCCACAACTGATCACCAACTTTCCCTGCTGTGCCTTGGGGCATTGCTGTTTTAAATAATTAGGGGGAAATGGGGTAATTTTCAGCAACATAGAAAAGCTGAAAAGACATCAGCAAATCCAATGCAATAGATTCTACCAACAGGTAGTGACCTCAAAGATGTCTTTTCAGATTTGCTAATATCTTCCGAAACTGAGATCTGCTGTTTGTGTAAAATGCTTTTGTAAGGTGCCAGGTACAGTGACCAAAAGTCACTCAAGCAGCTGCATTTCCGGGAACCAAGAGAGGGAGCTTCAAGCAGGAGTCAGGAGAAAAAAGACTGATGGTCACGTTAGAACCCCATTCCCCACTGAAACACCCTCCGTGGCCCCACGTCATCCACAGGATAAAGNTTTTCAGATTTGCTAATATCTGCCGAAACTGAGATCTGCTGTTTGTGTAAAATGCTTTTGTAAGGTGCCAGGTACAGTGACCAAAAGTCACTCAAGCAGCTGCATTTCCGGGAACCAAGAGAGGGAGCTTCAAGCAGGAGTCAGGAGAAAAAAGGCTGATGGTCACATTAGAACCCCATTCCCCACTGAAACACCCTCCGTGGCCCCACGTCATCCACAGGATAAAGCCAATGCTCCTCAGCGCACATGTAAGAGCTTCATTTCTCTGAATCCTGTTTCACCTGATCATGTCCTCTATGCTCCGACAACACCTAGCTGCACTATTTTTCACCCTACACCATTGCTGTGCCTGGAATATTCTTCCACTGTGCCCTGATCTTCTTTTCCTTGTTCTACAAAACTAAGCTCAGGCATCAGCTGCCCCTGCAAACTTTGTGTTACCATCCTTCCTCTCTGACCAGCTGATTGGATAAGGCATCTTTTCTCTATGCTCATGTCTACCACTCCCCTGACCAAAATGTATTTCATAGTTTGGTAAAGTATTTTTTCTTCCACTTGACTGTGAGTTTTTTCAGGGCAAGAGCTTTGCCTTATTTCTTTGACTTATTTTCTTATTCCCTGTACCAAGAACAAAGCCTAAGATATACAAGAAGTATAAAAAATGCTTGATGGATGAATAATAGGCTTCAAATAATATAAATGGCCTATGGAGGGTTGGTAAAGGCCACCAAACAGCTTAACCTGGTATATCAGAAATGGATGCACTAATTTTGAGCCAAAAGGTCAGGCAGCCTGAAAGATGAAGAAGTGAAGCTTCTGAGAGTAGCAGTGTCCACCCCCACCCAGCCCCAGCCTTGCAGACACAGCCCGTACCACTATAGCTAGGCATACTATATCTGCAGTGGGTTTCAGAATTACAACTGATATAATTATCTTCCTCTTCTCATGACCAGTTTAGATTCCCTAACCTCCTCTGGCTTGAGTGGCTTACCTGCTAGAGTAACCTAGACCCTCATTCATGAGGGATCTGAGCCCCTGAGCCCCTTCCCAGACCATGGTTGTTGCATTTGTCCATTTACCATCAAAACTGAGCAAGAGGACCTGGCTGGTGTGGTTCAGTGGATTGAATGCTGGCCTGTGAACCAAAGGGTCACTGGTTCGATTACCAGCCAGGACACAAGCCCGGGTTGCAGGCCAGGTCCCCAGTAAAAGGCACATAAGAGGCAACCACACATTGATGTCCCACTCCCTCTTTTCCTCCCTCCTTTCCCTTTTCTCTAAAAATAAATAAAATCTTTTTAAAAATGGACAAGAGGGTAAGTAAAAACTTCCAAGTGGTTCACTGGGTGGCAAACATACATCTCCCTGCCCCCATTGTGTAAGTGTAGCCCTATCTCTTCATGATCAGGGTCAAATCCTGCTTTTTACATGGTGGCCCCTGGCACATGCAGTCTGAAGTGCCCATCAGTAACCATAGCATTGAGTTAATCTCCTTTAAGCTTTTTAGATTCTTGCTGTGTCCCCCAGTGGAGGCTTTCTCTCTTTGGAAACCAAGACCTCTAAGCCTACAGAGTCCAGGGCGTTGGGGAAGGGAAGTGCACATTCCCTGAGTGGATTACAGGGAGTGATGGTAAGCAGAGCCAACCTACTTTCACACCATGGGCCCTGCTTTCAACCACGGGCCCTTGGTTGCTGGGCCCATGCCTTCTGCCCATTGGGGCACAGCTCCATATAACGGCCACTGTTTAGAATGTACTTTGCATCGTAGGGAATGGTGCCCAATCCTCACAGATAACAGATCTAAGCTGGTACCTCAGCTTTAACTTCAAGAGGCCAGTCCGTCACTCCAGCAGACCAGCATCTTCTAAGTGGTACTACATGAGATAGAATAAGGATGCCCCATTGCCATGTATCCTCTGGTGTACCTCTCTTGCTATAAAATAGGTTGCTAGGCACGAAAGGGTGAGAAGTGGGATTCTTGTCTGTAGATCAGTACTCTAAGCCAGGGCTGTCCAAACCATGGTCCCCGGGCTGCACACAGGCATGATGGCCATGAATGAGGCCCAACCCAAAATCGTAAACTTACTTAAAACACGGTGAGTTTTCTTGTGATTACATGTCACAGTGTATTTAATGTGGAGCCCAAGACAACTCTTCTTCTTCCAGTGTGGCCCAGAGACGCCAAAATGCTGAACACCCCTGCATGGCAAGCCCTCAGATGCAGACGGTCGTGCCAGCTGAGTCTCTGCAGGCAGAAAAGGCGAACTCTGGCATATTACTTTTTCAAATTAAAATGAATTGCTGCCATTTCTAGCAATGCAGCTACCTTGCCACCAAGTGGCTGGTTGGTAGTCTTAAAGGATAAGACTATATTAGGGATTGTTCTCTGCTGCTGACAGATTAGACCTTCAGCAGTAGCAATAGCTGTACTAGTTGGGTGAGTGGGAGCCAGGTCACAGACCCATGTACAGTTTCCAAACCCACCACCGTGCGACCCCATTTATGTGCCCTTTGTGCCAGAATTAGGATGACCTATCGCAGTGGCCTAGTCCTTCTGTCTTCGCGTTTCATGCCTCTTCCGTGTTGGAAGCTGTCTGGTAGGTGTTAACCTCTGATACAAAGATCTTCACACTTCAGGCACATTCCCACAGGAATACCTTTTCCTCAGGACCCCTTATCTTCCAATCTTTCTTCTGGGTACTGATCCTTCAGTCAAGCCATTTGCCATTGCCCATGAATTTCTATATGTTCCCTTTCCTCCCACAGTAGAGAAGCAGTACATCATTTGAAACTATGCACATTAGGAGGATTTCTACTAATCGGTGACTTTAAGGTCACCCCTTTGTAGGCCTTTCGTGCAGTGGCAAGCCCATTTTTGATCTGCAGCCACATACCAAGTCAACACATTCATGAGCCATGCTCAGCCCATTATATTCTCCATCAACAGGACATAAGGGACTCCCACATGGTCATAGGTGTGCTCCGAGGAAGACGCAGCGCAGTGGTGGTGGACGATGGCACGGGGTCCCGGCCACCCGACCGGGCAGTCTACTTATGTGCTCTGGCCCTGCTCACGTCCAGTCCTGAGTGTACCCTTTCCATCTTCCAATGGATTATTTCTGGGCTTACCCATTCAACCTTATGACTTGTCGGATCTGACAGAAAACAGTTTATGATGGACAGTTCTAGCTTCACAGTCATTTGATGACTAATAGGCAGGGTCCCAGAGCATACCAAGAGATGCTTTTCAAAATGCGCGTAGTCTATCCTCTGGGCCCTCCTGCTGAGCATAGTGAATTGGTAGGATTGCTGACCTTATCAGATTTTTCCACACTCTTATGCCCGTTTCTCTGGGACTTTTTATTCTCCCACCAACTGTCATGGTAATTCATTTCTACTTTACTTTACATGGACTATAACTTTCTCCCAGTTTCTGATACTCATCCTAGCAGAACAGTACCATCATCCCAGGACCATCGCCAGATGTCCTGTGTCCCAGGAGAATGCTCCCATAGAGATAAATTCTCTCCTATATGATATGACATTATGTCCTGCCCACCTGTCCAGTACTCTCAGCACCCAGTCCCTTGAATAATGCCCTAGATCCTGCCAGTACCTGTTGCTGGATTCTTCAGTTCCTTCAAGGTGTAGTACCTCTCTCCCCTATCAGGCCCAGCACTTCCCCTACCAGGCAATGTTGTGATTTAATTCTGCTTATTAGTCTGGCGGCCAAGAGAAGAGACATAAGGGCAGACCTTGAAAGGAGAGGCCATATTTACACAAAGAAGAGGCCTGTGAACCTTCTTCAAGCAAGAGAGGAACAGTGCTAGCTAGTCTTTAACAGAGCAGAGTGGGCTTCCTCCATAGGCACAAAAAGTTTAGGGGAATCTGGACTCTCAAGGTGTTCCAATGCACCAGCTCCTACGCCACTTTCTCTGATCTCAAAGTCCTGCTCTTTTCCAGCCAGAACCCTGGCTGGCATAGCCCAGCTGCCTAGGATGAGCATTCAACCCTCCCTAAAACTCCGCTAATCTCTAACCCTGATCTTCAACTTCAACTAGAACATAGGTGGCAAACACAAGGCCCACAGGCCGAATCCGGCCCTCCACCTTGTTTTATCCAGCCTGACACCTTGTTTCTACCCGGCAGCCGTGCCGAGCTCCTTGCCCCTAGTTAAGGAGTAGTTATATTTATACAGTCCTAAAATTACATTCGGCCTTTTGAAGGCAACCATGAGGCTGATGTGGCCCCCCATGAAAATGAGTTTGACACCCCTGAACCAGAAGAAATGAGGCTCACATTATAGCTAATAAGTAAGGCCTTCCAGTTTTCAGGCCAAGCCTTTAATTGCTAGTTTATTGCTCTTTTCCCCCAAAGCATTCATTGCCCTTCGCAGTAGAGATTCAATGCCTTTGTTCTTATAATTACGATTTCTAACCCTAGAGATGTGGTCCTTGTGACCAGTAGCTGGCAGGTGATCAAGCTCCAGAATCCTTCCTTAGCATCTCCTTTCTCGGACCACTCCTGGCACCAACTCTTTAGATTGGGTTCTCTGAGAATCCAGCTTCCAGAGATTGATACATAGAAGTTTGTCAGTGAGTGCTCTTGGGAATCACCATTTGTAGAAGGAAAAGAAAAGGAAGGAAAGCTGACTGGGCCAAGGGAGAGGATGAGCTGCGATGTAGTCACAACAAAGGCCTGAGACAACCTTGCACAGAATTGTGAAGCGGGTTTGCCCTTAGGAATCGTCCCAGGTTGGAGTGAGGTAGACAGACTTTTATGCCCCTGGAAACCAGTCTTTGGATACAGGTTTCCCCAGCGAAAGGATGTGACACTCAAGCAAAGGCAATTAGCCGAGAGGATTGACAGCTGAGGGTTGTGGGCCAACAGCACTCCTAGCAGGTGGAGGATTAAGCCCTTCAGTTCCAGGGGATCTGGGTGGTAGAGCACACTGACTAACAGAACCCTGCTCTACCTCTTATTAACTGTCGACCTTGGGTAAGCCAGTAACGCTCTCTGTGCCTTAGTTTCCTGGTCTGTGAGAAAGAAATAACAATACGCTAACCTCATGGTGTATCATGAAGATTAAATGAAATAATAATGTGATGCACCTTAATACAGGGCCTGGTACACAATAAGCACTGTGACTTTTTGTAGCTCTCAGAAGCTCCGTGTTTATGTGGCGAGCTAAGGCTCAACCACAGGCTACAATAGAGTTGCTAAATTGTGGGCAGGAGGAGCTTAGGAGAGTGAAAGATGAAGGAAATTAAGAAGGGCGGTAAAGAGGAGATGGTCAGTAGATACATGGAGTTTAGAAAGGTGCAGCAGAAGAGGGCAGCTTCTAGGCGGGCTGTTACCAGGAGCCAAGGCCCAAGAAGCAAGCCTGGCATTTGCAGGGCCATGAGGAAGTCATCCTGGCCACTGCTGTGCTTCCTGTCCAGCAGCAGACCGGGAGGGGGTGGGTCCTGAAAGCTTAGAAATCCAGGCAGAAACAGCTCCTCCAGAGACCCCAACAGACCACAGTACAAGTGGGCTCAGAAATGGTGTGAGGGACATTCCCGTGGAATGAACTGTGTTGGAGGAGCGCATTGACAGGGAAGACAGAGACAGAGGAGAGAGCCATGTCAGGGAGAGAGGAGGCTGAAAGCAAAATGGGATTAGAAGACAATCCAGAGAGTGAAAGAGAAAGCCAGAAATGAAGAAGGAATGGAGTAGAGCTCTAAGAAATGATGTTCTTCTCATTTCAGAAGCTCTAATTCAAAGAGTGTTGCAGAAAAATCATAATAATTTAGGGCTAGGTCAGCTGTGGCCCTTTCTGGAGAAACAATACAAATACATGTATTAAGAAGCCTAGTGTTTTGCTGTAGTATAAATAGTTCTGAATTAATGCCCCTTCCCCAAATCCTATTTTTCTAACAGGTGCAATATGATACCATCTGCCCAACAAAAGTATCTAAATGTCACTCACTTTATAAGAAAATGTAACTGGCTATTTAGGACCCTAGTTTGTCATGACGATATTGAATAATCTGTACTTATATAGCATCAATGAGTTATAAATGTTAACTCTCTACCTCACACAACAGGAAGGCAAGAATCATGGCACTCCTTTTTTCAACAGGTAAATTCATTCCACAAACCTGTATCGGTCTCCTACATGCTAGGCATTCTTACTATGCAGAAATTTGGCCACAAGGAGTCGGATCCACGCTGTCTCGGTGGCCATCCCGCCCCCAGCAGAAACAAGAGCCTTCCCAATGTAGGAGCCCTGACTTCTCTCTGCAGTCCTAGGGCCCAGCACTGCACCTGGAAAAGGCAAGTTCCTCTGTGAATGTGTGTAGGTGTTTTAAAAATTAAATACCCGGAGTTAGCTGTAACTCAGTGCTCTGATTATTAAAAACATAAACCCAGATACTCTTGACTTCTAAGCCATTGCTAGTCACTGGACCTCACTTCCTGTAGAAACCCCCACCCACCTGGGCTCTTCTGTCTGCTCTTTTAGACCATAAAGCATTCACTCATCCTTGTGAATTATGCAATTTCTGTAGGCCTCTGCATTTATTGGAGACAAGGTCGAGGCTAGGGCTGGGCCCCACGCTAAGGTTTGCTTTTTTCTTAAAGATTTTGGCTTCTATGAAGATTTTTGTATTGTGTGGAAAAATAGAATTCTGGATCTAGAAATCACTCCAAGTCAATATTCTCTTGTTAGCCTGGGGTTGGGTGTGGGAAGGTTCCATTTGGCAGTTCTGATTATAATGAGGCCCCGACTGCTGTCAAATGGCCGGCAGAGAATGGGAATAAATTGAGCTCAAGGTTTCCCTGAGACTGGGGCCTCCGGGTCTCACTGTGTGGGGCAGACGGCTCTCCAGCAAGGTTCTTTGCAGGTGCCTGGCAATGTAACCCCTTCTCACAGGGTCCAGAACAAACCTATCACGTGCCAGACCAAAACCCTAGTGAACTAGGGAAAAAATTAAAGTCACCAGTCTGTGCCTAAATCTTGTACCTTCCCCCCCACCCCAGATCCCAATGTGGGCACCATTAAAAAGCTGGGTTGTTAATATCTGGAAGGCATCCTTCGTGCTCAGAACTAAGGCAGGAGTGACACCTGGTCCTAATCATAAAAGTAGATTGTCTCCAAGCCTGAGGAGCAAAGTGGCATGAAAAGGCCCCGTCCTAGTCCTGGACTATTGCCCCCGAAGAGTCGCTGTCGAAGGTCCACTTCCACAAGTGTCAAAAATCAAACCCTGAACAACAAGTGTCAAAATTCAGACCCTGAACATATGCTTGGCCAGAGTACACCCTAATGAAGCTGCCGCTGGCCGTTTCCATGACACAAGTTATCATTTCCCTTCACCTTTGCCCTCTCCCTTTGCGCAGCGAGAGGCTGTGTAAACCTACTGCTCTCGACAGAGCTTCAGACGATTCACATCAAGGGTGTGTGTGAGGAGGGCTGGAAAAGCCTAAAGAAGAGGGCTTGGCTTTCCTCCTCCTTTGAAAAATAGGTCCTATACCCCTCAGCTGAAATTTACAGGGAAAAAAAATCTCCGAGTTCCTTTCTTCTGCTTTTCGGGGGAGGGGGTGGCACAGTCTGTCTGTGGCTGGGCCCACAGTCGCACACGAAAGTTAATATTTCCAGGGCCCTGCGTGGGACACCTTTCCCAGAATTCATGTTCTCAATGGGAAACTGAAATAACACATGAGAGTTACCCTAAGTAGATTTAAATAATTAAATTCAAAAATTCTCAAACCACTTGCTGTTTCAAATTTATTTCTTTAATAACAACTCAGACTCAGCAACAGACTGGATTAAGATTTCATTTATTTGAAATTTAAGGTATATCCAGCTCTGGGTGTTGTTTTTAAGTATTTAAGGGGAAATTTGTGCGTGGTGAAAATGAAGAGACCGTGGCATTATAAATTCATTTCCTCTATCAGAAGCAGGGCCGTGACTGTGCGCTGCAGCTGTTCCGGGAGGCGGTCTGACGGGCTGGAGGGCGTGCCCGTGAGCAGACGACCCTTTGTTTCCCCAGCAAGGAGATTTGGCTGGCCCCACACCCTTAGCAGGAACTATTTCCTCAGTGGCGCCAGGCAGTTGGGCAGGATCATCTGGGGTGGTTTTTATGTGGCAAAGCAAAGCACCCTCTGGGATTCCTGGGCCAACTTCTAAGGATCCATTTTCATCCCTGACCTCAAACCATGCCTTGCACCGGGCCCCAAAGTTGGAAGGCCACTGCGGCCGGAGCTGAGTTCATTGACCTCTGAAATAACCCGTCCTGGTACAGTCAGCAAAGCAGAGAGCGACTCAGGAAACAGGTGTTCCATCGCAGGTAACAGCCCCACGGTACTTACTATTCATGCTAACAGTTTTACAAACAAGTGAGTTTCTCATACGTTCATCGCCACCCCCAGGCATTCATATTCTTTTTAAGTACAGAAACCTTAATTAGATTTTGACCACAGACCCGGATTTGACTTACCCTGACAGGGTTTCCATTAGTGTAATCTGTGGGGGAATTCACTGTTTTAACATCTGTGTGCCTGAGGCCTATCTCACATTTACTGCAAAACTCTGAAAAGCCTCCCTTGTACGGCTGTGTGTTTCCTCATGCTCCCAATTTCACAGAAGTCATTTCAGCACCAAACGGTAATTAGCAAAGGGATGGGCCTCAGCTGACATGAATGCAATTTATTGTTTTCCACGAGGCCCTGAACCAAGCAAACAAAGAACACAGTCTAGCTGTCTGGCATTTTATTAACTTGTATTGTGCAGCGCACCTTCCTGAAGGGAGATCTTCAGGAGACATTCAGCAGTTTGTGTGCGGCAACACACAGACTTTAGAAGAATATTAATTTCAGTTCAATTAGGCAAGTTTTGTGGTACCTCTGCCTGTAATATAGGACAGCCACTTTTATAATTATCTTCCATATTAACTTTATCATCACCAGACTTTTGCATAAATGCAACCTTTCATCTTTAAAATGCCAACACTTCTTCAATTTTGGCAACCGTACAGCACTGCTAATTATTTGCTCATTATGTGTGGTTAAGTGATGAATCATTAATAAATGAATGAATGGCTAATATATTTTTATGGTAATTGGAGATATAACTGATTGCAGACTTCCTTAGCTTCTCAAAACGGCACGGAATAAGCAGCGGCTGCCTAATTGTTTACAGATGATATGCGTGCCCCCACCCGGCGTTTCCCACAGTTGTGGTTTATCCCTGGCGTATTCTCATCAGGCCAGGGTGGCGGCTTGCCGAGGGACCGGTCTGGGCTAGGGGAGTGGGCAGCAGCATGACCACGCTTCCTTTCTTGTGTTTCTGTCACCTCATTTGTTTCAGCTCAGCTGACACGTAACCATGTATGGGCCTCAGAGACATTTGCTAGCAATTCGAAGCCTCCTCGCAGACTCTGTTTGCCGAGGCACTGGCGGGGCCCCGGCCCTAACACTGCTGTGATCATCCCTGGTCAGGAACAGAGAGAGAATCAGACGCTGCCACAGAAACACGTGCACCATCCGACTGCCACTTGTCTGGCCTGGCCCAGCACAGACAAAGGAACAGTGGCCCGTGGCCACCCAGCCTGGTATCTCTGTGGTGGAGGAGCTAACGGACACCCGTCACTAAATTTGGTAAGAAGCCTGGAGTTCAATTTGCCAGACTGACAGAGTCCAGAAAGTAATACCAACCCTAGATGCTTAACTCCACTCACTGACTCACCGTCCCACCGCTGGTTAATGGGTTTGGAGACAACCTCTGCCTTGTACATCGATGGTGCTGCAAATCAGTCACCACCTACGGTTTAAAAACAAAGAGTCTGTCTTTGTTGACAATTCTCGTGAAAATGAAAGATAGAATACTGGCCAAATAAGGCTTGTTTAGCTTCATACAGACAGACGGAAGATCAAGTTAAAAATGCAAAGAAGATTACCAATCCTTAATTATAATTATTTAACCAGGTGGGTAGTTTCTCCTAATGAACATTTCCATGAAAACAGAATAACTAATGACAGTCTTAAAGAAGCCTTTGTCTCTCCATGTACTAATGATCACATTTATAAATATGTAGCAAGGCCCCCGTGTACATCGCTAATGATAAGTAATTAAGCACCAGGCGTGGGAAGCTAGTGAAAAGGGTCATGTTAATGCAAGAGAGGAAATTAAAAATGCAATAAAATAAGTTGCCTAGAAAAGATGAAATAAACTTCTGGCTTCTTCTCCTTCTAGAAAGAAAAGAACGGTTCCCCAGCTTTCACAGGATAGCTGCATGTTGAGCCACCCAGCATCTGGTCACAGAGTCAGACTCTGTGAGTGATCAGCATGCTCCCTGTCCCCATCTCCACTTGACCCTATGGGTTTGCCTGTAGAGAGGGAGCAGCTTCAAAGGGCAGTCTGGGTCCCTGGAAAGAAGATGGGCCCCTGGAAAAAGGAAGCAGTCAGTCAACAAGGACGGATACCTGTCATTGCCAAATTAAAATGGACTTTGTTACTGCTGATGTACCACTTGTTTAATAAACCATGTTGACAACTTGGATTTTCTTCTCATCTTCTAGATGAAAAAGAGAGGACAAGCTGGGTGCCTCTTCCACTACAGTGGGATGACCTCTGTCTCTCTTCACAGTGCCTGTTTGCCCACCAGACTGCCGGCTCCTGGAAGGTGAGACCGTGACTCTGTGTTACTAGACATCATAGTCCTCATCCCTAGCACTGTACCACGTACAGTCGGAGCTTCGTAAATGCTAGTTTAACAAATGAGAAAGTGAATGAATGAATGAATGAATGTTCAAAATAGATGATCTCGACACAAAGCAGCAGTTTGTCAAAGAGTGCTTTCATGTCACTCCCAACCAGCCTCACCACACAAACATTTGGGCCTGGTCAAAAGACATGAGGTTTCTCTCTCTCGGTCTGGTCCTGAGAAGGGCACCAATTCTATGACGTACCATCCCCAACAGGAGCAGTGGGCTGTAAGAGTCCTGTTTGGGGACTGAACAGGAATGCCAGCATTTCTATTAAGCATTAAAGACACATAGAATGGATAAGTAGCTTCTTGGCAAAAGAAAAGGGACTTGTGTATTTGGATCTCCAAAGCTCTTAAATAAGGGCAATTTTGATTCTTTTTTTTAAAGTGTCTTAGTGAAGCTCTTAAACCACTGAAGATTTTTTTTCTTTCAAACATTTCAAACTCGTCGATCTCAAGTCTCTCAAGACCTCACATTCACTCGCTCTGCTAGCCAGTTAATCCCTCTGTGAGGGGAATCTAATTTTCTGCAGCTGAAGTCGAGGGTTAACAAGAAGGCGACCTTGATCTGAAGAAAAAAGCAGCAACAAACGAAAATTAAACCTCGGTTAGCTATTTTGGGTAGTTTATTTCTTTTCTCTTTTTTTTTATCACCTCTGTTTTCTTAAACAAGTCATAAGGCAGAAAATCCAGGTCTTGGATCTTTTTGCTTTGTTTTAAAACTCCTTCTGCATTCAAATGAATCATTTCCTTTCATATAAAATCTTCAACGAGGCCACACTTCCTTTGTTATCAGAGTGTTGTCATCAGCAAACAGACTCAATTCTCATAAAGGCAATTTAGTACCTGACAGCAGAGCACAATGTGGGGGGCTTCAATTTGCCTTACAAATAGGGCTGCCGAGGGAATCTCCAGGTGGCCTGAGCTGGGGACACCTAAGATGTGCTTGTCTCAACTTCTCAGGGAGGCCTTTGGTGTCGCAGGGTGTGCTGATTTTTCCTCCAGGGGAAGGTCTGACCGCAGCAAGGGCGCTCTGCAAGCTTATCCTGACCCCCAGTGGCCAGCCCTGTCATCGGACTCACAACGGTTCCCACTCTCCCACCGCCCCAAGATTCTCGAGGTCCCGGGGACCCTTAGCTTTAATTGACAATTAAAACAAACTTCGGTTCTCACAAGAATCAACCGAGTGAAATTTCGCAACTGCCAGTTTCTCAATTCAATTCCCTTGAAGCAAAACCAACAGTTTCCCTGAGGTTTCACTCCACACCTCCCCATTTGTTTTCAAACTTCCCCCTCAAGTTTCTCTTCCCACACACAATTTTATTTTAGAGTCAGTCACGGAAACAGTTTAGTGTTTCTGGGGGGTCCCCACCTCGTGCCTGCCCTGGTGCTGAGTCAGCGTTTGGAGCTCAGGTTCCTGCACCGCTGAGCAGGCCCAGGCGGGACACGTGGATGCTGCTGCCCCCGCCGCCTGCCCCCGCAGAATGTCTCCTAACGAGTGCCACCGAAATCACCCTGAAAGCTTCATAGAGTGGAGTCAGCAAACACATCTGACCCTGGGGGTAGGGTTCCGGAGTTAGCAGGCAAAAAACACACGAGTATTCATACCAAAAAATCTTTGTTGTTTATCAGAAGTTCAAATTTAACTCGAGGTTCTCTCTTGTATCTGGTGAAGGAAGGAAAGGCGCTGTGGTGTGATTGTACAGATCGGCTTCTGAACAGACCCTCGGATAATCCAGGGGCGGGGGGGTGGGGGTGGGGGCGGGGCTGGTTGCCCACTAAGCATTAGGTGAGGATTTTTTTCAACAGTAGGAAAATAGAAAGCGTGTGATTTCTGGTGACTTCTATAGAAGCTCAGACCTCCCTGGGCATTGTCCCAGTCCTCAGACTTTCATTCCTGTTCCTCTTCTTCTCCCTCCCTATCTCCGTGGAGGGGAGCAGGGCCCTGTCCTGAGGGTCCCTTTCCTACAGTCAGCCTGCCTGCCATGGTGTCCTTGCTCACACAACACTGTAACTATTGTCACAATCAAGCTAACTATTTTTAGGCCATAATAGATCATTACACTGCTGCTGGCTCTTTTAAGAGATAGAAATGCTTCCATTCTGAACTGTTGGTATCCACTGAAATGTAAAAAAAAAAAAAAAAAAAGGTCAGCAAAGCAAGTTTTGCATTACTGTTATCTTCCAGTTTAAAAAAAAAAGGCCGTAGCCTCGGGAATAGTGTACATATCTGTTACCGACAGTTCTGAAAACCACCTCTGCAAGCTTGTCAGTTAAACGAAATGTTAAATGGAAAATATTTGGCGGGATTTAAAATTAGACCCGCACACATTACTTACAGATGTTTCCATGAAAAACACTTGAAACCGAACCACACCACGTAATAAACCCCACAATGGTGTATTTTTTATACCCCAAGTTAATTTTTATTATATAAGTAGCCATAGGAAGAAGGGATTGCATACTGCTTAAATTAAATACGGAGGAATGAAATCAGCAGTATCCCTTTACAGCATATGGCCCAGCAAATCAAATTACAAAGCTTTCCACATCTCATTAACTGCAATGAGTACAGTGAGTTTTCTAATAAGTCACATCTTTTTCATGTGAGTGGTGAGCAGTGACTTATTGTAAGAATTCACAGGATGACCCTTGTGCTGAAATTAAGAACTAATCTAAAACGGACAGGGTCATCTGGTCAAGACTGATCATAACATTTCCTCATTATTGTTTTAGTTGGCATTGAAGCATATGTTTTCCTGGTGCCCCAGCTGAAAAATGCCTTTGATAATTTCACTGACAGCAAATAACCCACACACTGTTATTTAATGAGTTCGGGCAGGATTAGCTGACAATAAAGAATATAGTATAAATGTTTTTATTAGAACTGATTTATTTTTTAGCTACAAAAAAAGAAGAAGAAGAAGAAGAAGTCACATGGAAATGCTGAGCTGACTTCTCCCCTCGCGCCAGCCCTGGCAGGTGGAGGCGGGAGGTGCCGGGGCCCAGGGCTGCCCGTGCCAGTATCTCTGGGCTGCAAATGGTGAAAGGCAAGTGGCAGCTGGAACCCACACTCAGACTTCGGGTTCCTCCTTTGCACACAAAGAAAAAAATACTTCTACAATTGCTCATCATGTGGCCTTTGGTTGAGATGAATTACCAATTTACAACCTCTTGTGTTTGGAGAGAAGCAAACTGTGCTCTTTTGAGGCAAGAATCAGGAACCTAACATCATTCAAGCCTTCTTGTTTATAAGGCCAGAGTGAGGCCAAAAATCCATTTCCCTCTGTGCTCCAAGCCCTTTCAATGACGAGTTTCTCGCCATCTGCACTAATAAATATGGACTGGTGTGTGTACAACCGTACATGGAGGAGAAGAGAAGACTGAAAGGATTTTAAATGGTTGCAAATTGCTCTCCTGCTGAGATAACAGCAGTTTGCATGCGAGCCTCAGTTGTTACACATTAAGAATGGGCACTTGGCGTCTTTTCACACAGCTGTGAGAAAAGGGGAGGGTTTCTGAACAACTAGAGAGAAAACGGGCCTGTTGTTTTCAGGGAAACAGGCTTGCTAGTGGCGTTTTGCCCAGAAGCTCTTTCTTCACGTTTCCAGCCATGGGAACCAGAGGCAGCTCAGCAGACCAGTCCCCGGTGCACTGGGACAGGGGAGGTGAGCCCTGGGACAGGGGCCAGAGCCCCCAAGTCTCAGCAGAGACAAAAAAGGATCCAAACCAAAGGCAAGGCCCGAAAGTTGGTGAAAGTTATCCTCCAGGTGGGGATGACTTGTCTGGGAGGATCCGGAGGCTTCAGAGTGACCGGAAGGCACAAGTAGTCACAGGGGAATCCGCCTGGGGGAGATTTTAAGAAACAGCAGTAAGAAGGTGGGGAACAGGGCCAAGCAGTGAGTGTAGTGCAGGAAAAGCACCCAGGGCTGCCTGAGACTCAGGGGTCTCCTCCCAGACAGAAGGAAGTGCCTCCTTGTTCTCAGGATGATGTGACCGTTAACTGTGGGAGCTTCCAAGAGACTACCCAGGAACGCTGGGAGAGTCACAAGAGCCAGAGAGCAGCCACGCAGAGGACTGCCCTGTACATCAGAAAGTGCACTTTAGTAAATGCTAAGGACCGTGAGAAGACCCTCCATTCCCAACACTTGCTGGGAATGGGGGTGTGGAACCCACATTACCACCTCCCTCTCAGCTGATGAAAATGTGAGGGGAGAGGGCTTTGGGAAGCCAGGAGGACGCTAAAGCATCGAGTCCAAGGAGGAAATGGAGAACAGGGACTGGAACGGAAGCAAAGGGTCACCTCTGCATCCAGGAGACGGCATTTGGGAGCGGGTTCGGGAGTCAGAAACCAGAGAGGTCACTGGGGAGAGGCAATGCCCCTGTGGCTGAGCTCAGGGGAGGAGAAGGAGCCCAGCCTTCAGGAATGGCCAGGACCAAATGGTGTGGGGTGGGGGGACAGAGGTTAAATACAACCCCTGGTATAAAATGCAGTCCCTCTCACCCAGTCCCTGGTGAAAAGAAACTAGTAGTTACCACCAAAGCAACCGCTCAGGAACATTGTACATGGCTCCTCTGAAGCAGTATTTCAGGTCTTCGAGCTGAAACCTGTATTAGAACCTTTATCATCTGATTTCACCCTTCAGTTGTAATCGAATCTGCCAAGCCTTCGTTACACAGATCCTGGCTACTTAACTGGGACCTAGACAAGGGCAACCCCTGAGCATTGCTAGGTAACAGTAACAAACTAGTATTTGCCCAACTCTACAGTTTATAAAGTGTTGTCATAACGTTTCCCATTTGCCCTTTATAACTACGCTGTGAAGAAGGCAACTTAGCCGTAGCTAGGAAGTAGAAGGGCCAGATCTCAGACCTAAGCCTTCAGATTAATAAAGTAATAAAAATTACTCCAGGCTATTCCGCTAACTAAAATGCTCTAGCTGTCTGAAGAACTCAGACCTTCTCTTGAGAGAACATATTCAAGGCTTGAGGCAAAGTTCTCCAGAAAAGACCATCCTCTCCTAACGTCCCTCAGAATATGTCTCTATCCAGAGTGTGCGGGATGGGCCTTTGACTTCATCTCCCCCCCCTCCCGCTCCGCCCCGTAAGACAGCGTTGCCAGGGTGACATTCTTCAGACAGACTTCCAGGGTCCCTCCTTGGGTGTCACTCATGCTTGGAATCAGAGCCACGGTTACTTTTGTGGCAAAAAAGGAACATGAGAAAAAAAATCATTTAGATTTCAATGACAGGTAAGTAACAAAATAAATGACAAATAAATCATAAAATAAACCGTGATAAACAAGCCAGCATGGCATCAAGGGCAGCTGTAGGCAGGGTACCCGTCACCGACAGGAACTGGAGCTGCTGGGTGGTGCCCTCTGTGCGTTCTGCTGCCTCCCCCCTCTTCATTTTTTCCTCTTCTTGCACCTCCACCATAGAGGATGCTCAGGATACAGTCACTGCCTAAAAGGAAATAAGAAATCCTTCTTCCTGCATCCTTGCCCCCCAACTCCAGCAGGTAGACAAAGGCCCATTTTAAAGAGAGGTCTTGAAGAAATAAAGGCTCTGAGTGTAAATGGGTGGTAAGCAGATTGTAGAAGTTCCACTCCATGTAGGAGGCTTTGGAGGCCTTGTCCTCCACCACGGCTTCCTGAACTTGGTGCCAGACACTCGCCATGTGGTTACCCACAGCAACAAGTCCCAGAAGCCCAACACACACTGACGCAGATGCTGACATCAGGTGTGAGCCCTGTGTGAGTGAATAAGAAAAAGTTTCAAACCTAGAAACACACTCCCCCCAAGCCTCCCAAGTGCTGCCATGTGGCTCTGCAGCCCTCTTTAGTTCCAGCCCAAGGTGTCTTCTGGCAGTCCCCCCACCCCCTCCCACCCCCTGTTCCCTTCACGAGACCTACAAGCTCCAGCCCAGGTTATCCCCAAGTGCTGGGGGCATCTCCCTTGTGTTCTCTATGCTGCTACCCTGTCTTGCTTTGAAGGTCCTCTCAGAGAGTCAAGGAAGACTTCGTGGTGCCGTATTCCCAAATCTCCAGCTCACCAAAGCCCCTGACATGTATGTCAAGTATGGAAAAATACAGCAATAGTTTACAAGTTAAGATTCGTAGAAACTTGAGGTGTGGAAGGGACACTTGAATCACAGAATTTACCAGTTTTCACACATTTCTCTAGTTTATAACAACTTCCACTCTGTGAAATGGAGGTTCTGAGCCTTCATTTCTAATGTGCTGAAGCCTCTAGCTTGCCGAAGTTCCCACTCCCACTCCCACTCACAGGTGGAGTGTCCAAAAGGCTGGGCCAGAGCTACAGCTTCCTCTCTCCTCATGGCCACACCAGTCGCTCCGTCATTTTGAGATGCACCTACAAGTAGGAGCCAACTTGCCGGCTTCCCACTCCTCTGCTAATATGCTCACCAACTTGACACCAAGGAGCAATTCTTATCTTTTAGATCCTTAAACACTTAACAGAGTGTTGGCTGCCAAACTGTGTGTCTCCTTAAATGCAAACAGTGTTATCCATCTCTGTATCCACCCAGCACTGACTGCCACCCCTTCCTTTGAGGTTTTGCATATGGAAGAAGTCTGATAAATGCTTTTAAATGAGCAAATGAAGAAAGGACTTCCCGTTTTTTATTATCTCAATGAGCATGGCTCACCAGTAGACGGGAACTGGACCAGGCTAAGTGCACCCCTAGACACGTTCTCCTGGAGTCTTGGTTTCACCATTGAATAACTGTGTTGCTCAGCAGTTATGTGACTTTGCTGCACCTCCACATTTTATCTGGAAAATGGGGATAAATAGTACTTCCTCAGAGGGTTGCTGTGAAGATTAAAAGAGAATCCATAAAAAAGCACTGAGAACAGTGCCTAGCACGACAAAGCAAAATGCCTAGTTATTAGCTATTGTTATTTTATACTTCATCTATTATTTTACCTTTCATCTAGCATAATCCTCACACACATCACTGTGATGCTTGTTTAATTTGTTGACTTTCCAAAATGACTGTAAGCTCATGTCTGTATTGTTCTTACCTCCAGTACGGTGATCCGGTAGATGGTACGTGATCAGTAAGTGTCTGAATTCATTCATGCGTGGGTGGGAACACTCTGTGGCGGACACAAATTTCTGCAACCTTTGGACGCTGTAAAAGATGGTTTTGACCTGTGTTTCTTTGTCATTTAAGAAGCAGCGGAGGACACCATGGCAGAGTGGCTGTGAGCACAGACAGCAAAGCCAGAAAGACTGGATTTGAATCCTGACTCCATCACTAACAAGTGTGACCTTATGTCACTTAACCCCTTTGCCTCTGTTTCCTCATCTGTAAAGTGGGAATGATAACAACGGTACCTACCTCAAAGGGCTTTTATGAAAATGAAACAAGTGAATGTTTGAAAAGCCCTTAGCACCATGTAAATGTTAGCTGCCACCTTCATCACCATCACCATCACCACCACCACCATCCCTTGTGAGTGAAGATATGACACAGAGAAGACCTGAAATGACAACAGATGTGTGTCCCTGTGGGAACAGGGACACATTTTGCGGCAAATGCAGAGAATCCATGGGATGGCTGCAAGGCAGGGCTCCAATAAACATGATGCTGTGCCGTGACAATGTAGCTGTCATTAATATACTGCTGGAATATTTTAGGTTCACACAGTCAAGGCCACACGTGAGGGTAGGAGGGTAAGGGGCGAGAGTTTTCAGAAGAGCGTCTGCTTTACAAAGGGCCGACGCTGCCTCGCCCACCAGCTCCCTGCAGCCCAGTTAGGTGAAAGCCCTTCTGCGACCCAGCGCCACGCCCTGCATCCCGCTGCGGCCGGGACCACCCTTCCCTCCGCGCCAGCCTTTCCTGATGTGGACTTTCTCCTCCTGCCCCAGCTCACGGACCTTCCAGAAGCCCAGCACGGTGGGTCCTCCCTTCCCTGCTGTGTCTCCAAAGCTGTGGGGCCTCGCAGCAGCCCCACGACTGCAGCCACCCCTTCTTCTCTCCATTGGTCTCTATCACTGGACTGCGGGTCACCGGGATGTCCAGGAGGACGACGGCAGCCAGGCCTCCTTTCCCACCCACCTCCAGAAGGAAGTGAGAGCAGCAGAGCCACGGGGTGAGGAGGGCAGCAGGACTCAGCTCCCGGAAGACAGGAGGTACTCCATGGCTCAGGAAACTTCAGGAAAAGGAATCTTCGGGCTCAGAGCAATTGAAGAGCAGGAATGGAACTGGAACAAGGGATGCAGGGAGCGTTGCAAGCTCCATTTCACCACAATGGCTCCCCACACCCCACAGCCCACAGCAGTGAGGTGATTTGAAGCTCACCACACTTAGCCACAGATTGATTTTTAAATTATTCATCATTAGCCATCTCACCACTATCTACCTACCTCGAGATTAGATGCTGTCAGTATCTTACAATTCTCTCCTAAGGGGCTAAAATCAAAATCTCCTCATGAATCGAGTTTATCTCACCAGTTGTGAATATGCACGGTGGTTGGTTTCTGTAGAGTTCTTTGTTCTAGTATTCGCTTGCCCCACCTACCCAGTTTATTCCCTGCATCAGTTTCTATACTGCACATGCCATGTGGGGGGGGGGGAGGAAAGTCACAACAGAACCTAACCTGGTCCTATTCCAGTCACTACCTTCTCCGTTACATCTATTGCATAGATGACCTTTTGTCCTTGTATGCAAGGACAATTGCATATTTGACCTTGATGTTTAATCCCGACCCCTCCTTACACACACACACAAACTAAAATGAGTCTCCGAACATATATATCAGGAATAGGTCAAATTTACTCAAGACTCGTGGCTCTGACATACTACTACTATTAAACACTGGTGTGCCTATCTAAGTCATTTTAACAAGATGTTAATAAACAAATATCATTTCCTTGGGGTCGCCAAACCATCACTTTGTGATTGCAACATGAATGCAGACACAGGTGTGAGGCTACCAGCAGAAGGTAAAGAACTTAGTATCAGGGAGGGTCTCAGAAAGGACCCAGTCAAGGTCCGATAGGTTTCTGACTCAACAGAACGGCATGAAAATCTTCACTTCTTACTCAACTAGTCACGTGCTAACTGCCTGATGCTGGTGGGCAGATTCCATCCACATCACATGTTTTTAACCCATTTTCAAAGGGATGCTGTCCCTCTTTAAATTGGCCAGGCAATGACATAAAAGCTGGGATCAAAATTCCCCATGGCCTCCCATGAGTGCGATCCCCCCCTTTGGAGTAAACGGAAAGGGAAGGGTGGAGGCCCGCCTGCTGGGAGGTGCTGGGTTCGGGGCGCAGCTCCTCTGCTATACAAGACACACACAAATCTCTTGAAGCCATTTGGAGCCCAAGGTAAGCTGCTTCACAAACACTCGGCCAACAACAAAATGTTTTGAAAAGCACTTAAGCGTAATGGGTTGAGGTGTTAACTCCGGAGGAGCTTCTGTTAGTGGGGAGAGGGACTGTGGAAGAATGGAGCAACGCCACTGGGCCGGAGAAGGAACACCATCAGGAAGAGCCATGCTTTGCACGGTGAACTCGCACAAGGAGGCCTCCTGTGCACAAAGGGAGGCCATGTGGAGAACGATGAGGATGTGCCCAAGGGAGGCCCAGTCAGTCCCAGGATGGTCCTCAGGTCGCTGGTGCCTCTCAGCTTGACTCGGGCGTATTGATTCCCTTCTCTCCCCAAACCCTACCACAGACCATACCTTCCAGGACCAACCTCTATATTTCTCATTCTTCCAGCACCCCTGGCTATTAGCTCAGGACCACGCCAAGGCTTTCTGGAGTGTGAAGACTGGGGTGTGCCTACTGCTGTCACCAGTTTTCGTGTTATAGTCCCTCAGGACCTCTGACACAAGGAAGGCCACAGAAACATCATCGGGCCCAGGAAGTTCTCCTGCAAGAACGATGATTTTAGTTCACCATGACTATGCATTCAATGATTAGTCTTTTCTAGACTGTTGCTTCCTATCAGATCCAGCATTACCTTTAACAGGATTTCAGTCTCCAACTTTCCTGTAATCTCCTCAGACTGTAACGCTCACGCTCACGCACCCTGCCACCTGGCAGCCATTCTAGTTCAGGGGCTGTGCACCCAAAGAGAAAACTGGTTCATTCTAACACATGCCTCCCTGGAGGCCCTTCTAGGGCACAGGACACTGGGGGGGGGGGGGGGGGGGGCTNGGAGGCGGGGGGGCGCTGAGTCATCAGCCAGTTGAGTGCCTTCCTGACCCACACTGTTGAGTCATCTGAACAGTATTCAGCACCGTTGCTGTTGGCTCAGCAACATTTCAGTACTTTGAAATTTATCCCCATTGGGAATATCCAGTCTCCTAGTCTGAGATTTATAACATTCTTTGAAACAGATAATATATTTTTTAATTTAAAAAATAAAACAAGATAATTATTTATCTACAGAATGGGCAGACCTCCGCCAAGCCAGGTGGAGATAATGAGCACCAGGGCTTGATTTTCCTAATTACCCATGGCTTTTGGATAGGGGTGGTTGAAAGGGCACTTTATTCCTCTCCCTGTAGACGTGATTGCTCTGTTGCAGCTAATCAAACTCTAATTCATTAGAAACCAGGACAAGAAACAGAAGAGAAAAATAAATAATCGCTTCCACCAGCCCTTAAAGCCCTACGGGAATCTCTGATTAAATTTGGCACCTGGGCCCTGCTAGAATGTGCACTCCGTGAGCGCGGAGGCCTGTGCGGCTGCTTTACCACCGTGCCTCCCACACCTAGATGAGTGCCTGGTGCATCGTGGTCACTTTAATGAGAATCTGCTGAATGAAGCAATGGGTGGGTGAATGAATGGATGGGTGGGTGAACGAACAAACAAATGATCGAAAAACCAGGCCAGAGTCATTCAGAGTGGACAGAATGTGAAATTGGAATCAAATGCCTTGGGTCGAGTCCCAAGCCTTCGGACTAAACACACTTGAATAAACTACCTTACTTTTCTGAACTGTTTCCCTACTGTAAAATGGGAGTAACAAAAATATATATCCCACATGGTTATTTTGCAGATTAAATGAAAGAATTTGTGTGAAACCACTTCATCAAGTACCATTTGCCCCACCCTTGAAATCTGACAGTTACCCTGCATCCCACTGCCTTGTCCAACCCAGGCTCTGCCCACGGCACCTTCTCACCTTCACCATCGCCACTGCCTTAACTGCAGTTGTCGTGACTCATCACCGACAGCTCCCTTCCTAACGGGTTCCCTGCCTTGTTCCTGGCTCCTCTATAGCTCCCTGCTGCCAAAAAGCTTCATGGATAAGTGATCCTGCCGTTGCACAGGGCCCCGCATTTCAGGTTTAATGCTCTGTGGTTGCCATCTTGAAATTCTTAGTAAATTAGTGTTTTGGAAGTGAAGCCCATGGGGCAACAGACCACACACAGGGGACTTAGGGCTTTGCCCCCTATGTGCCACTCCTTTCACCACCTCCTGGTTCCTGGGATAGGTTGTCAGCCACCTGCTCACCTGTGCCCTGGCACCCAAGCCCTGCACAGCCCCCCTCCTCCCTAAGCCCTACCAGTGACTGGCTCCACCCCAACAGGGGCCTGGGCACAGGTGTGGGGAGGGTCAGGGTTGAGTGAGCATGCCTCACAGTGTCTAGGGGTGGGCATGGCAGTGGCTATCTCCACCCCAAGCTACTAGTGCCACAGTGTGTTTGGCAGGTGACTTGGCACCCACACCAGACCCAGATACCTAACATAGATATTGCAATACCCTGGTGAGTCACCTGTCTGCCAAGGGTTGGTGTACCAGGTCTCTAGTTAGATAGGTGCCTGTTCCCATCTCTAGCTGGGGCACAGCCCATTAGTCCAACAGCTAATGGGCCACACATGTCCCAAATCTCAGGGGAGGGCCCCAGCTCCAGTGAAGGTCTGTCTGGGAGAAGGGACATGAAATGGCAAATTGAAAAAAACATTGTGGCAAGTTAAAAGACTATAGAACAAAGGGAAAAGCTCTATATTTTAGTACATTTAACAGCATTTTTTCTTGCTTTTAAAAGAGGGGGCCCCATTTTTCATTCTTCACTGGGTCCTGGCTCCCAATAGGACCCTTGTCAAGCATGACCCTAATCATGTCATCTACCTGTGAAACTCCTTCGATGCTTCCCCATGACTCGGAGCATCAAGTTCAGGCTTCCCGGCTAGACGCCCCCAGGCCCTTCCTCATCTGACAGGTGCTAATTTCCTCAGCCTCGTCTCCTTCCACTCACTCCCCCTCACCTTCTTCTTGGCCACCTTGACATGTTAGCAGCTTCCTAAATGTGACTCGCTGTTTTACGTCACATATTCTTCCCTCTGTTACCATTCTCTTACCCCCACTCTGATTTGACGATGTCCGCTCAAGCCTCACTTCCTTCCACAGCCTTCTCTGACCAGCCCCGTTCCCACGGTGGGAACACACGCCTCCCGGGAGACCTGTGTCCTGACCCTCGTCACTCTGTCCTGTAAGCACTGATGTTCCTCCTTGGCCTCTCCAGCAGACTTATGCAACTTGGTCCTGATAACAGGGATCAGGTCTTAAGAGACTTTCCATTTCTAGCACCAGGCATAGAGTCTGACACTCTTGGGGTTGACTGAGTTCAATGCTGGCTGGCTCTGCCCATTCCCTTCACTGCGTGCTTAGTGAGAGGATCTGAATCAAGCAAGCTGGGCACACCAGCCACTTTCCTCTGAGAGAGGAGTCTTTTCAACAACAAAGATGCCCAAGTACGTTTTTTAACATTATTTTATAGACCTACCACTTTCTGACCATGTGACCTGCAAACTCACAAAACCTCTGGATTCCAGCCCTGCTGACCACCAGACGTCCACCACAGGTACTGGAGATAGAAAGCACTGGACTCATTTTCTTAAGAGACTAAATCTTTCTTTTCAGCACCTTCATGAAGCTCTAGCCACTCACCCGCAGTGCGTGGATCTTCCCTTCACCACTGTCCTGTGGAGATCAATGCCCCGTGCAATGTCATTCATGATCCTGGACCTGGGATCTCAACATAAGCTATTGGATCATCTGTCTCAGACCCCTCCTTCCAGCTGCCAAGTGGCTGCCCCTGATTCTGACCCCAGGACCCATGCTCCTGCCACAACCTCCCACAGTCTCTCGTGAAATGGGAATATTATTTCCTGGCTTCTAGTCTCCTTTACTCATCTCTCTTTGAAGATACAAGATCATCCTTGCTTCTGTTTTTTGTTTTTTGTTTTTGTCAGGACCTCTAGGCCACAATGTTATCCCATCAATTGCCTGGTAACTCAAAACCTACCAGCCAGGACTAAACTAGCACGTAATTCTGGCCTTCTCTATTGTCACTCCTCACTGATGCTTTTCCCCCTGTATTCAGATGATTTAGTGAAAATTGGGAAGGGAAAGGATGAGACCATTGAAAGCCTCAGTGATGAGACAATACAGTTTACTTCACTGAAGTACGGGGGAGCCAATGGTAAAGAAGTGATCCTTGTTGACACGCAGTATTTAAACACCCGTCACACAAACCACATTCAATATCTCTCTAAACCAGCTGCTCGCTTGCTTTTTGGAGCAGTGTAATTGCTGCTACCAGGATTTGATGAACAATCCCCTCATTATTTCACCTCCATTAATGGATTAGTTAATAAGGTAGTACATTTCTGTTCCATGCAGAGAGCAATCTGCAAATCAGAAGCTTTCCAAATGGACTGGAAATGGGTAGTTTGATTGTACACATCCCCACTCACCTTGCTAACAGCCCTCAGGTTTCAGGGATGTCATTAAATGTTCCTTTCAAGAAACACGACAATCCCTAGATGTGACCTACCTCCGCATCCACCTCCTCACGCCTTCCCCATCCTTTGGGCACACGCCAACCTTAGAGAAATGTGGCCGGGAGAGAGTTAGACTGTTTAGTGTGATGCAGTACAGCCTGCTCAACTTTTGCATAGCAATTCAGCAAACATGGTTTTAAGCATTCAATTCTACTTCTACAGCTTCTTAAAATTCCCTGCAATATAATTATACTGATGGGAATGCAGAAAGATAATTGCTTTTAGAGGAAACTTTCTCCTTTGTTCCATGTTCATCTGGCTTCCAGAAATGGAACAAGAGCCCTTGAACAGCAGAAATACGCATCCATGTGTCTCTAGTTATCATTTATTTACCAAGATAGACCTTGACAAATGTAATTTGTTCAATAAAATTAAAAGGATGCACGATAATTCACTTAGACAAAGAGACTTGAAAGGGGACGTCATCGGCAGCAGCGCCGTCCATCATTCCAAATGATCAGCTGACTTTGAAGAAGTGGCAGGTGTTCCCCTTTTGGAATGCAGCATTGAAATAGCATTTAGAAGGGGGAAACAAGAAAGGGAGCTAGGGATTGGAGCAATGCTTTATTCAGGCAATAATTATACAAATTAGATCTATGAAAGCCAGCGAACGACTGTGCCTTGAACCCTGTCTGTGCGCATAGAACAATGGGGAAATTAATAATTAAATCTATTACATATGCTCATAATTCAATACAAAAGATACCTCGGTAGTTCAAACACTCCTGTATTTTCATTTGAATAAGGCTTTCACACATTCTCATTATATATGTATTACATTTTAAATTTAACAGCTTATTTTGTTGCCTTTGTGTCTGAATTAATAAGGGCACACTTTAGTGCACTAATGGGGAATTGCATTAGCTGGCTTTGCAGACACAACTTTGAAAAAAATCTCCAGTTTCCCAAGGGTGAAATCAATTTGCCCCATAATGTGTTGTCTCACAGACACATCTGGAATCTCGGAAGAGCAGCTCCCCTCTGCAAGCTTCTGATTTGGGCCTCTGCATCTGCAAGAGGATTCCCGCGGCAGAAACCTCCGCTAAACTGAACAGACCCACCAAGGCCATCTTCCGGATTTTGCTACCTCTTAGCCAGTGAACATGGTTTCCACACCTGGCCCATGTTATTTCTCCAGAGAACAAAAATCCATTTCTGATGAAAAAGTAAAGGATTATTCTGAATCCAAAAAATTCATTCTGAGTTTTGTTTTGTTTTTGTTTTTGTTTTGCTTTCTTTTTCTCCCCCCTGGCTCGTTTCATATCCCATATCCCTAACTCTTCATACCATCTCTGACCCACGGAGAGTGGCAGAGAAAAGGAAGTTAGAGAAGAAAAGGGGATTACTGGGGCTCTGGAAAAGGGGGAGCATGGGTTGAACTGCATGCAGCCGTGTAATCCCAGGGAGCAAAATGAGTTCACAAGTAGGGATCCCAATTACCTAGAAAATTACCTTGATTGACTTCACTGGGGGACCCAAATCTAAGGATTTAACCAACAGAAAACATCCATCCCCCTGCATCCTCGAAAAGAGACAAGGAAGTCAGTAGCTGAGGGAGAAGGAGAGGAAGTTTCATGAAATGATCATATTTTGGTGCGAAGCGGCTGCCGGCCTCCCCGGGCACCCGGCACGCGTGGAGGCGCTTGCCGCTGCCGCCGCTGCCGCCACTGCGGTCTGACAGGGAGTTTTGTGCCTTCGGAGACACGCCAAATCCAATGATGCTAATTGCATTGCAGATTTCTAGCATCATTAGCAATTCTTGAAATTACATTTGCCCTGCTTAAGTTCTCTATTTCCAGCTCCGAATGCGGAGGGGGCAGGTCTCTGAAGTGGGTATGGGTTACAGAGAAATTCGGTTGGACACGTTGGCTTCAGGTATATAGGTGGAGGCTGGCCGGCAGGGATTCACAGACCAGGAAAAATGCTTGTTTGTCTTATTTTAAATGCTGATTGCCGGGAGAATAAACAAAACCCGCAGCTAAATGGGCCTTAAAGGAACGCTGGGAATTTTGGAAAAAAAAAAAAAAAGCTTACCAAGTACGGTTGGAACTAGCCCTGTGGGTCCTATGGTGACAAGCACCATCCAAACACCCCAGGCAATGGAGTAACTTGCATTTGAAATAGTTGGTGCAGAAATAACCACTTCTCCCGACTCCTTTTGTTTGTTTGTATTTAAAACAAATGAATAAAATCCAGATGAATTGGTGTTTTGCTTTGTTTGTTTCCTTAAAGAGAACACATTTGCTCATTAGGAAAACTAGACAGCCAGCTCCAGAAACAAAAGCCCAAGTCCGCGTCTCTTCTGCCAAGGACACTTCTGCCCAACATCCCCTGCTCACGCATCTCGGCACCTTCAGGAAGGGAAAGGAATGTCCTAACAAGGGAGCAGAGGTCACAACCTGCCTCTCCAAGGCTGCTGGCCCCTGGCAGGGCTCTGTGCAGCTGGGACTTGCAATGTGCAGCCACTGAGAAGCCACCAGGGCCACACCCTCCATGGAGAGTGGTCCCTGTGCTGAATCCAGCAACAGAAAGGGGGGCTAGCTCCTGGGTATTTCTTCCAACAATTTGTACCATGCTAAACATATATACACACAAGCATACACACACACATACTATATATATATACAGTTCTACATATAAACACACATGGAATGTGTAGCTTTTAATTAGGCCGTCTTTTAAAAGTAATTAAGCCAGTATTAATGAATTACCATTTTAAGTCTGCTGGTAAGCAAAGGCAGCTCTTTCTCAGAGCATTAATAATGTCAGTCATTCGCATTAGTGGATGGCTTGGTATATGAGTCACATTCATAGTATTTACTAACAAACTAGCTCAGCCCTCTGCCAAAAACCACGGGGTCAGAAGCACTAAGGCGAGCGCAGCAAGCCCAGGTCTCCCCCGTTCACCACTGCAGGCTGTCCTCAGAGCTGTGGTAGTGTTCAGGGTCCGGAGCTGGGAGAAAGGTCTGTTTCTGACGGGATCTCTGCAGGAGTCCAGGTCCATGCGCTCTGCCCGTGGAATGACAGCTAGAGGGCCGGTGGGGTCTTCAGAGCTCCCCGGAGCACCGGTGGGCGGGCCGTTCCCACACTGGGAACACGGCAGACCAGTGTCCTGGTCTCCTTGTCTACAGAGTAGAAGAAGATACGTACTTGTCGACCCCATAACATTCATAAGATAAAAACACAGACAACATTAAGCAAACATGAGCTGTTGACTGCGTTAATATTTTAAACTCTTAAAGCAAGGGCAGTACATCTTCAACCAAAACAAAGTTGTATGTCAACTACATCTTCAAAAACAATTGGAAGGGGGAAAAAGAGGACAGTCATTCCCTAACAACACATGGAGCATCTCTGTAGGAGGAAACCAGAAATTTAAACAGGATTTCTCTTTATATTTATGGCAACAAGAGATTTTTAAAGGCAAAGGATGCTTGGTTCAATTTTTAGTCCAAGAGGCAGTTTACACAGTTGAATATTGCGAAAATCTTTACAAACTCTACGAATTTCACCAAAAGCAAAGAGAGGGACTTGCTGCTGCTCACAGGTCCATTCCAGAGAGATGGTACAGCGATATTTGGTGTCCCAGAATATTTCTGGAAAGGAAGGGCCCTGTGTGGAATCACAAGGTAGAGGGCAGGACGCTGACCCGCGCCTCTCCCCCAACCCGGGACGCTACAGCATTTACCCCCAGTGACTACATCATGAATTCTTCCTCAAGAATCCGGAGGGAAAACACTAATCCAGTCACCCTTTCTTCCTTTCTGTGGAGGACAGAAGACCTTCAGCCCATGAAACAAAGGAAAACACTGCTGATTCAGGGACAGTCTCTCCTAATCCCAAACACAGTAGAAAAAGCAGGTACTTGAGCTGTCTGCAAAATCAGTTCGGTGAAAGACTGGAGCAGTGGCTACCATTGGATGCCTGCTAACAGCTATTAGCCTCTGTTATTTGCCAGGAGGGCACGTCACATGCAGCAGCTCATAATCCTCACCATAAAGCCAGGAGGTAGCAATGGTGTTCCTACTCCACAGAACAGGAAACTGAGGCTCCAGAAGTGAAGCAACTTACCCACAGCCCCCGGTCCTCAGACACCACGAGGCCTGCAGACACGGGCCCTGGTCCCTGAAACCAACCCCTCTGCGTCCTCCCTCCCCCTTTTCCATCCGCCAGCTCTTCACGCTCTGCCTAGCGCCTCTCTGGCCTCCCAGCTGAGGCTAATGTGGTTGAAATTTCCATCACCTTCCCAGGTCTGAGCTAGAACATTGTAAATTTCTGGGGCAGAAAGAGAAACTGCCCTTATTTTCAAATCACTTCCAGATCGGACCATCCTGATAAACAGGAAAAGAATACCAGAAGAGTGCTTTCAGCACTAAGAAATCAGAAAAGGGATCAAACTTGGCTAAGTTCCTGATTGTCCAAAATCTGGAAGTGAAGGGGAAGACTTGGCGTAAGGAGGGACCCCACCCCCCACCCCGTCTGGTCTAAATCAGTGCCTGCTGGGTCAAGACCAGAGAGGAGTCCTCCCGCAGAAATGAGCCTGGAACTGGTGAGGTGCAGAGGAGCAGGGAACCTAGAACTCAGTGGGTCCATGGAAACATTTGTCTGGATGGGTCAGTGGGGATGAGCGAGGTGTAAATGGTGACACAGACGGGGTCTTAAGAGGACGGCAATAGACTCTGAAGTGGGGAAACTTTATTGCGGCCAGAGAGGCAATTAGGAACCTCTGCGGGGTCCTGAGAGAGGAACAGAAAAGTGGAGGTGGACCTTGGCTGAGGGTGGACGCGCCTGGTGCCCACTCCCAGGCCCACCTCCAGGGGGCGCTGGCGGGGCCGGCCCGAAGGAAAAGCCGGTCCTGGACGCACCTGGCTGGAGAGCGAGGTCCGGGGACCTTCGCCAGGCGCGCCAACTCCTTGCCGCTCCCCGGTCCCCTGCACGTTCTCTAGGCCAACTCCGAGGCACCCATCACGCAAGCCGAATTTATATCTCGTCTGCAGTCTTTTAAAAACGGGAAAATAGGGAGGTATTTCTCGCGCCCCCAAAGTCTTGTAACGCTGCCACGCAAAGCAAATGATTCGTTAATAACACAGGGGGCGGGAGCAGCGACTGATGAGGACTAAACTCGATTAGCCCTTTGGTTAATTAGCCCTTTGGTGTTTAAAAAGCTGAATTGGAACAACCTAACAGCAAATGGGTCACGACTCCCGTCTCCGGGCAGGACAACACCAGGCCTTTCCCCCTGAGGGAAGCTGTGTTTTTGAAGAGAGGACAGGGTGGTGAGAGGTGGCCCGCGGGAACCCTGATCCTGCGCGAAACGCGGAGAATTCCGCGGCCCTGCTCAAAGTGCTCCAGGGCTGGGACCGTGCCTTGGGCCGCGAGGATGTTCCTGCGGCGCCACCTAGCGTCCGAGGAGCAGACAACGCCCTGGACAGGCTGAGATCACTTGAAAAGTCCGGAGACCTCAAACCCAGGTCCCCGACCTTGGAATGGGACTATCATTTTGGGGACCAGTAATACCCCTTCAACTGGGCAGCATTCCCCCAAACCCCTGTTCCTGCAGCCACCAAACCTAAGTAGAAAATTTACCAAGATGAGTGGGACAAAATGATTCTAAGTGAGATAGCAGAAGGTGATGTCTGCAAGTCGATTACTAGTTCATCCAGAAAAAAATATAGATGCTTTCATAGTATAAATGTGAGTCCTGAGCAGAACTGACTCTCATAGCATCTGAAGCGGCCGTGTCTGAGAAACACTGAACTGGAACTTTGAGTAGGACAAAGAAGACTCTTTACTTTTTATTTATGAGAAATTAAGGCCTCCAGAGAAGAAGATTCCACAGCCTAATGGAAAGAATGGAGATCTGGGAACCAGGATACTCCCTGTTCCCAATTATCTGTGTGACCTTGACCAGGGGCTAAGTTTTTCCCTCTCACAACAATGCTCTCAAGTCCAGGTTACTAGCTCCTCATGATAGGTAAGGAAGTAGGGGCTCTGGAGATAACCCATGGTCAGACAGCAGGTCAAAGTCAAAGCCAAGCTTCAAATCCACATCTGCCCAACTCTGAAAAGCACATTCCTTTCACAAGGCATTGACTCCTGTGTTTTTTGGCTTCTTCGTCTATAGTATGAAAGGGTCATGCCAAGTGGTCACTTGGTCCCTTCCAGATATAGCAGACTTGGATATAAGGTCTCCCTGGTCCCTTAAAACCAACTTTTAGTGCTCACAAACCCCGCGGTGATAACAAAGGGGCCTTTAAAAAGGATTTATCCACCTATAAAAACCATTGGATTTTACTTTCAGTTGTGGGCCAAAGAACACCAAAACAGACGTGTTGAAACATCAAACCTCCCCTGAACTTTAGGATGGTGGGGAAAGAGAAGAAAATCTGCACAGGGCATGGAATGACAACTTAGGGATCAGTGGCAGAAATAAGACCGGCAGAGTACTGCTTATCTCTTGAGCCACGGGACTCTCGGGGGATAATTGCCTTCTGATAATTCTTGGGACTTGATAAATACATGAAATCCAGAAGCTAACAGTTTATCGAGCTACCAGTTCACGTCTGGACAGAACTAGATTAAGGAGTCAGGCACATTTGCAATAACCTCAAAGATAAACCCCCGCTATCTGAGGCAGTTTATCGCCTCCTCAAGGGTCACACTGCCCCCTAACTGCCACCTCCAAAAGAAGGGAAGGACATACACGTGTGTACACACACACACACACACACACACACACAAGGGCTCTGAATTGGTCTTGAACTCTCTTTCTGCTAACTCTCACAGGTCACCAGCTTGAAAGCAAGGGGTTGGGACTCTGCCAGTGTCTGGAAAGCTTGGGAAAATATGTTGGCAAGATGGGAACTGAGCAATTAGACCCAAAGCCAAGGTCTCCTGACCCTGAAGTCAATGTTTTCCTTGTGGGGTCTTCCTCTACCTGAGAGCAGCCAAGAACTTCAAACACCCCCAGCAAAGATAAGACCAGGGACTACAGAGAGATCTTAGACATTGCTGGGCCACAAACTCCCCGTGTGACCAAAGGCAAGTTAAAACTTCTCTGGACCTCAGTTTCCTCAAATCTACACTCAGGACTTAATGCTAAATAATCCCTAAGACCCGACTGAGCCATGTCATGGACCCGAATCAAACCAACTCTTACCTTTCAGGCCAGCATCTCCTCACTTACATTCTTCCTCATTCCCTCCCCAGCCTAAACCCCTCAGACTCCCCGGCACACCTCTCCCAGGCTCTCCCAGGCAACTGAGGAGAACCAGAAGAGCATTGCCTCACATTCGGCCCTGCTGGGAGGACCTCTGAGCACTCTCTCTGGTTTGGGGACACACCTTTTATTTTCCCTCTGTTACCAAGAAGTCATTTTCCTCCTCCCATCAGCAGACTCTTTGGCTTTTACAACATTCTGTTGAGGGATGGCAGGAGTCTTCCTCAAACAAGTTGAGTTGGAGTCAGTGCTGAGCCAACCTCTCCCCCGCTGGGGGTGCACCCCTGACCCTCATGCTCCAGCTCTGGAACAGGGGTGCTACCTTGGAAGGCAGCTACCAAAAGTCTCCTTTAAAAAAAAAAACAACTTCAGGAGCCCTTGGGAACCCACAATTGAGCTGTGTTCCAGGAAAAAAAGGCGTTCGAAGGAAAGGAATAAAGTACTGTTTTAGCAAGGGCCTTCACTTCCTCAGAAACTCAGGGTAAACTAGGCATCCTGCACCTTATTTTTCTTCTGGTTGTAGAAAAAGGCAAGGAACTAGTACCACCTTTTTTGGAGACAGATGTCCTAGAGGGTTCAGGCAGTTCCACGGTGGGGACAGAATGATCTGCCTGCCTGGGCACCTCCATGGTGCTGGGCTCACAAGGAGCTTTTATAAAAGGTGCTGGTTAATCGGGTGGATGCAAGGTTCTGATGGATTTGTTTGTATGGTAGATGTTAAAACTAGAAACTGGCACAGATTAACTCTTCCTCCGAGCTCTTCAGACCAACCCCAGAGCTCTCCGCCTCCCTCTCTGCCCAGCCTCAGACCAAAACGAAGGGAGGAAGAGGCTGCCCCTCCCCTGACCCTGGGCCAGCGCGGGAGCCCTGGTGTTCGGTTCCGTGCCTTCCCTCTGCACAGTGATTCGGGGCAGGTGTTTAGGGAGGAAACAGCATCTTTCACTTCTTCCTACCACTTCTCTTATCTTCACAGGGTACTTGTTAAGCGGTGTCTCCAAACTTCCGTGATGTCATGCTAGGAAGCAGTGTCATCAACATGCCATTTTCCATGAGCACTGAATTCAGTATAAATAAGAGCCAAATAAAAGCCACATCGTCCCCATGTAGAATCCATGACTGGAAGCCTGGATACTCCCAGAGAAAGGTTATGAGCCCCTAAAGATAATCGGATATGACAATTTTTGCTTACTGGGCAGGCAAAGGACTGTCCTTTCCTCCCCTCCTCTGGGGGGACTAATCGGGGGGACAACAGCATTACATTCTTAGAAGCCCGCTCAAATGTGGGGACGCAAAACCGTGGGGGCTGTCCATCGCCGAAGAGCCAAGTCATTACCTTTCACTCCCCATTTTTGTTCCTTCCTTTTTGAATGTTTTAAAAGACGTACAGATGTATGCCTTTTATCCCTGTTTTCATATTAAAAAGGATTGGGGAGGAAGAAGTGGAGAAGGGGGCAAAACTAGCCTTGGACTGTGTCAGGCGCCAAGCACTGTGTCGGGCATCCAGCATTCCGCCCACGCCCGCCCGTCCTGGCCAGTGGAGAGAGGGGATGGGCCTCAGCTCTTCTTCCCCACCTAGGTAAGTGCTCATGTCGGAAAATGTCTCGATCCACAACCACATATTCTTTGGCGGGGAGCCCCCAAAGAACCTCCACTCCTTGTCTGGGAGCATCCCTTTCTTCTAGTCAGATAGACCCCGCTTTACCCTCCATCACTTTGGTCATGCACTTCTCTTTGCCTCCAGTGCCTTCCCAGCCTCCACACCCTCATTCCAAACCCCCTTCCACTTTTCAAGACTCGTTTAAACATCATCCTCAAGGAAGCTCCCCCGCTCATCTGCTGTCCCACTGCATCTGGGTGGGCGCCCGTGTGCACAGGTGTCTTGTGTCTCATTTGTCACCACTGTGTTAAAGCACTTGGCTTGTTTGCCTGCTTCCCCAAGTTACTGTGAGCTCTTTGCGTCCCCTGCATCTACTGGACGAATTCTAGGCCACCGCGTGCCCAAAGAAACCCTCTCTATTCCAAGAAAGATGCTGCTTCTGCAAGAATGCAGGTGTATCCCATTCATACACTTTCAGCCTCCAAGTAAGTCTTGACCAGCATATGACTCCCTTGCTCAAATCAGAAAAGGATGTTCCAACCTCCTAGTGGATGACACATCTCGATAGCTAAGAGCAAGGCTTGGTAAGAAGTGCGTGGGCTGCGTTCTGCACTCACCTGCCCGGATCTGCAGGCAACCTGCTCCACTGCATTCGGTGGCCCAGGTTGAGTCAATGACTCTGTGATGAGCACAGTGGCCCACTTCTCCTGACCTCTGGCTCAGTTTCCAAGACCCCAGGCTTCTTTCCTCCTTTGCTCCCTAGCCCTCTCCACCTGACCACAGCCACTCACCGAGTGAACAGTCTGTGTGATTCCAAATTCACAACGTCCCATGAAACCCAAGCCCATGATTCGAAAGAGATTATGGAGCTGAGCAGGTCCTCTTACTTCCAGACCCATTGCGGGCCTCCGTTCAGGCCTGGGCACACGGGCTCATTTCCCTGGCTGGTGTGGAGCCCGTGGCAGATGAAAGCGCGCCGATAGTTTTGTATGTGTTACTCATCATTAAACCTCCCCTTCAGGGTTTCTTGCTGCATTTGGTTTGTGTCTCAATCTGGAGCAAATTTAAGCAAAGGGTTAGGCCTCTGTGTTTCCTTGGTTTAATTAATAATTCATAATAAAAATTTAATCAAGGCATAAGCTTTTGTAGAAGGTTATAAAACACTTTTATTTGCCCTGGAGATCAGAATGACCACTTTCTAAATCCGTGAAATGATTTTTTTTCCCAAATGAGGAAATTTTACTCTCCACTGTAAATTTCAGCCATTTGCCATATGTAACCACAGAGAATCTGTTTATTGACTTAGTATATTAGAAGTAGTTAGGCAGGAAGAAAAATAAACTCAAACTGCAGACAGGAGAAAGTGTGGGGAAGACTGGAGAGCGGGGTGAGAGTCGAGCGAGCTCTAGCCTCAGAGAATAACAAGGAGAAACAAGTGACTGAACCCACCGCCTCCCAAAGGAGAGGACAGGGACAGTAACCAGATGGGAGACGAAGAGATTGGCTGGAGGATGATTACAAGCTACTCAAGATCTTTGGAGAAACAAGCAGAGAATGCAATGGGGAAAACGGAGCGGCGAAAGGCTATCAGACCCTGGCGGGGCTCCCCGGGGAGGGGGCAGAGCGGGCAGTGTGGCCCCCAGCTGGTTCAAGTCTGGAGCGCAGACAGGTCCCCCGCCTGGGATAGCGGGAAGGTGCTGTTGCAGGGTGGCAGACGACAGGGCTGGACAAGGCCTGACGCGAACCCCACCCCCCATGGATGAAACCAAACCACTAGGAAAACAACTTAAAAATGCAGATTCCTCGGCATCCGTGGTGAATGACTTTTACAGCTCTGTAGGCGACTGAAGTGGAGCCAGGTTTGGGAACCAGTGCTCCAGCTGACCTTTCAAGGATCAACCCTATCTCTCTGAGATGGGTAAAAGTTAGGTCAAGAGGCCTTGCAGACGCTGCTGCCCAGAGCTCCTCGCTGCGGTCAACCCCTCCGTGTTCTCCAACATCCATCCCGGCCCATGGCAAGCCCTGGGGCCACGTCACCTTCCAGCTGTTTGCGGACAAAGTTCCAAAGGCAGCAGAAGACTTTCATGTTCTGAGCACCAGGGAGAAAGGACTTGGTTATAAAGTTTTCTGCTTTCACAGAAATACTCTGGGATTTATGTGTCAGGGTGGTGACTTCACACGCCACAGTGACCCAAGGGGCAAGCCCATCTACAGGGAGAAAGCTGATGATGAGGGAAGGACCCTCTGAAGCACATGGGTCCGCAGTCTATCTTGTCCACGGCAAATGCTGGACCCAACAGAAACGGTTCCCGGTTTTTCATCCGCACCGCCAAGACTGAGCAGCTGGAGGGCATGCGTGTGGTGAAGGACAGCACGGATGCCATGACAGCCATGGAGAACTACGGGTCCAGGAATGGCAAGACCAGCAAGGTCACCATTGCTAACTGTGGACACCTCTAATAACCTTGACTTGTGTTTTATCTTACCCACCAGACCATTCCCTCTGTAGCTCAGGAGAGCCCCCCTTCACCCCACCTGCTTAGAATGTTCTATAATCTTGGTGCTGTCAATGCAGTTCATTGGGTTCCACGGTTTTTTTACCCCTTCCAAGTCTAGCTGGGTTGCAGAGATAAGTGTATAATTAAAAAATAAAAACTAAGCAACAACAAAAAAATTAGGTCTAGAGAGGAAGGATAAAGGGTTTTTTCTACTCTTTAAAATTATTTATTGTATAGAGTTGTCTCCATTTTTTTCCCTTTTGCCACCCCCCTCCAGCCTGCCCTCTCTCCCATAGGGTCCTTCTCTCCCACAGTTGGTCCCATGGAGAGGAGGGTAAAGTCAATGCTGAGGAGCATGGGCACCATCGTCTGGGAATTCAGACGATAACGTGTGACAGTCCGTTGTCCCCCACGATAATGATTGTATTGGGTTGGCCAAAAAGTGCGTTTGGTGTTCTCTGTACGATAGAGGCACTCAGTTGTCTTTGACTTCATTCAAAGCAGTTTTGTTCGACTGTATTGTGACAGCTGTCATATCAGCGTGCATTTAAAAAAAATCAAAATCGGTGATTTTTTGTGTAGCCATTTTAATATTGAAGATGGAAGAAAACATGCAACATGTTTGGCAAATTGTTATTATTTCAAGGAAGGTAAGAAACACAAGTGAAATGCAAAACTTGTGCAGTCTGTGGAGAGGGTACTGTGACTGATTACTGTGTCAAAAGTGGTTTGCGAAGTTTCATGCTGGAGATTTCTCTCTGGACGATGCTCCAGGGTCAGGTAGACCAGTTGAAGCTGACAGTGATCGAATCTAGACACTAACTGAGAACAATCAATGTTATACCGCACAGGAGATAGCTGATATACTCCAAATATCCAATTCATGAAAGTTGCTAGTGAAAAAGAAAAATGTGTCTTTTATTTTACAGAAAAAACCATGTGGCCTTTTGGGCCAACACAATAATAACAACATGTTGTTAAGTGTGTGGTTTTCCTCCTTAACCCGAAAACGAGACAGAAAGAAGGGGATCATAGCCCCCATTTGCAGAGGAGGGGGTGGAGTCTCAGAGAGGTGCTGTGACCCAAAGTCATGCTCTGGAGAGCGGCAGGAATGGGCTGCCTGCCCCCGCCCTCGACTGCAGATACCACCCCTACCCTCACAGCCCACCTGGGCCACTTGTCTTGAGGTTACCTCCTTGCAGTTAGATACGGTGCAACGACAGATTTGGAGGCAGCCAGGAGGTAAAGGAGAAGCCCAAAGACCCCAGCCAGCACTGGTTCAGGTTTACAAGGACAGCCCAGGGTGACCAAAAAGAAATGGACTCCTCAGGGCCACCAACAACTTTCCCATGTAGACAAATGACTCCAAGAAAAATAGCTCAGATCCTGGCTGAGTAGTATTAGCTTTAGTTAAGAACCCAGGCCTTTGCTCATTCAAGTTAGACCCCTCACCTCCAATCCCAGCCTGAACTCCAGTCTCACCCCCAATCTCCCCGCACCCCTTGGTCAGCAGGGCTGGCGCATACCGGGATGCAAAGCACTTTAGAGAAAAAGCGCTATGTAGGGTCCCTGAAGGACCTAACTGGTTCCAGGGTTTGTACATCTGGTTACCTGAGCTTCTAAGCTGCAGCCTGAATGCACTGACTTCAGGGTGGAGCAAGTCATCACTGAAAGGGGATCAGTCGTTCTCCGATCAGTCACCTGAGCTCAGGGAGGCAGGAGAAGCCATCCGCTCATGTGGCTGCGGGACAGCAACCTGCCATCCGCCTGCAGGGGCCGCAGCAGGAAGCACCGCGTGACAGCACCCCTAGTGCCCACTTTAAATGAGCCCGCTAAGTATTGCCACCTGACCACCACCAGGGTTAACACTGAGGTGAGCCTGGTATCCCCAGATTCCCCAGCCATCAGGGCTGGACTCTTCCCTTAACTCAGCATCTACTCCAGGAGGCTGCAGGAAAGCCAGGCATCAGCATGTCCTTCCCATCCCGGATGTCTCTGAGTCCCCGAGGAACGCATCCATGTCCCAGACGTCAGGCCCGAGTGTCACGGGCCGCCTCCCCCTGGACCGTGTTCCACTCCCTCTGGGTGTCCTCTGGCCTCCCCACAGCGGGCTGGCTCTCCCATAGCCTAGACACAGGCCCTCCTCTTATTTCCCCAGATCACAGTCAAGACCAACCTACGATACTGATCAAGATTTTCAGAAAGCTTCAAGACAGCAGGAGAGAATCACGAAATAGAAACAAAAGGCTGAAACCCTGGAGACGGGGAGCCTGGGCTGTCTTTGTCCGCAGCCCCTGGTCTGCCCCTTGCTTCAGGGGCCAGCCCACTCTCCCTCAATCAAATGCTTTGGCTGCGTCCCCTTTACTGGAACCTAGGTTCCCTAGTACTTGCGGGGTCCAACAAGAGACAGAAACATCTCAGGCTGGCCTCCAAGTCCTGCAATAATCTGAGAGATACAGCACTACATACAGAGAAGACAACCTGTCACGTTATTTTACAGAGCCACCTACTCCTCCGGGTCTCAAATATCTCCATCCCCAGCAGCTCCACTGGAACCTGACCAAAGTCCCATTAAGGCACTTCCTCCAAATAAGGCGCCCTTCCCCTCCGCGATGAATCATAAAGTTGTCACGAGGGTGCCTCCATGCCCAGTTATCTATCATGTTTCCAAAGTTACGGGGTGCCGTCCAAGTTCAGCAACACCCTTCTCCCACTTCCAGCGCAGCGGAGCCGCGGGGGCTGGCCTTGCTCCTTCCACCCGGCCTGCTCCTTCCGGCGGTGGGCAGGACAGTTTTAAATGTTTGTGGCTTGGTAATTTTTGGATTCATTTGCAAGGCAAATGTAGACTGTCCCAAATTAAGGTTCAGTGAGGTGGGGCGCGCGCTGAGGAATTTTGTTTGTTTTGTTTTAAAACCATAATCTTGCTCTACAAGATTGTCATCGCAGATCTAGCGGGCCGATAGCTTTTAGTCGCTGCACTCCTCCGAGGAAGCTTGGCTCCACTTCGTCCTAATGGAAGGGGACGTGGAGGTGGGGTGGTTGGCTGGTTGCAGCTGCGTGCCAGTGCCATTAGGGACAAGGCCAGGCGGGGACATCTGTGGGGCCCGGGGCTGTTTCTGTGCTGGTGTCACTGTTCACAGTCCCCAACAGGGAAGCTTTGGGCTCTGATCCCTCTCAGTGAAGTGCGGCGGCGGCGTAGAGTGTTTGGTCAGCTTCAAAGGCCCGTGCAACTTCCTCAGATCTTTATTTCATATTCAACCCGAGTCTGATCCAAACAAGGGGGCGAGAGGTGGGGAGGGGCAGTGCTGTGTTCAACTTAATTTACTTTTGGCGAAACAGATCTTCCCAAGTCTCAGGGGGGCAGAAAGCAGCTTAGACAACCGTAAACAGGCTCTGAGGCCCTTTGGACATCAAATAACACTAGCAAAACAACGTTTAGATGAGTTAAGTGTAAATCAATCAGAAACATATGGACTCCATTTCCCTGAAAATACACAGGGGTTTACAAATTACAGGCACGGGGGTTTGGCAAATGCAATTCAGGTTTTGCCAAACCTAAAATGTTTGGAGAAGATTTAAAGAAAGTTGACTGCCCCAAAATGCCTTCAACTCTGCCCATCCCTGACACTGATAATATCCCACACAACCACAAGCATTTAAGTGCATGGGTTTTAAGAGATTTATATGTTGAATAAACTTAACTACTCACAGCAAGCTGCGATTCTCTTCCAGATGAAGGTTCGTACAAAACTAAAACGGCCAGTAACTGCACTCACAAAAGGGAGAAAGTATCTACCTTTCGAGCTGGGCCAAGGAGATATACCTCCATGATTAAACTTGCAACAAAGCGGAACGTTCTCAGCTTTGGAGCCTGTAACTTCCCGTTCATGGAGCTCAGCCCCTCCCCAGCGTGGGTCGGCCTCTGCGCCCCTGGTGGCACGGGCGCAGGTGCTGCGCAGGGGACAGCACACGGAAACCTGCGCCAGAGTCTGTGTGGCAGGGTGCCTCTTCCTCCCTCGGCCCTGGGCCAGGAGGTGTTCCTGTCCCAGGAGGTGTTCCTGTCCCAAAAGAAGGTTGTCCCAGTTGGAACCAGGGCACCCAAGATCCAAATGTTTAGGTTTGAAGGCTCCAGAGCAAAGACATCAGAGATTTGATGGACCTCGCCCTGAGATGGCATCAAGTCCCCAGACTGGCTCGGAGACCCCAGAGCACGAGGAAAATAAGACGAGTCTGACGTGGGGTCCCTGACAACATCCTGCTGTACTGCCTCCGCCACCCTGAGCAGCACCGCCTCCTGGAGGGTGGAGGGGAAGGAGGGAACCGCCCAAGAGGCCGGGACCAAAGAACAAAGGCCGCCTCTGCCCTTCCCTGCTGTGCCACTAGGACCTGGGCCCTGGCTTGAGTGGGAACAGCAGAGCAGCAGGGACTCCTGGTACATCCGTGTGGAGAGACCTCTGACAGCCCCACAGAGTTCCCTCAGCCCAGGAGCAGTGTGGGGGCGCCGCAGAGCTTCCCCCAGGCGCAGAAGAATGTAGTCAGGAAGGAGGCAGGCCCACACGGGCCTTGCCCTGGGGAGGGGGCGCAGCCACACACTCGCACCGGCCAGTGGCCCAGTGTGGGCCGGGAAGATACAGACCCGAGAGGCTGGTGTGGACGGAGGACCTGGTGCAGGGGCCGCTCTCTCCACTGCCCGCCCCACCCCCAGCCTGCAGGCGGCTATGGCCCTCATGAGCCACCCAGAATGGGGATGCAGTCCCCGGGGTTAGAAAAACTCTCCAGCGCTAACTGAAGTTGCCAGCCACCACGCAGAATGGAGATTTGAAATGGAAATGCTATTGACTTAAAGAGTGATGTTTCTCGCACCCTTGTGCCCTGGTCTGAGACTCGTGCCTTCTCCTCAAGTAGGTGAGGTCTCGCAGCCACTCTAGACTGTTCCAGACACACCCTGACCTCTAGGAGGCAGTTGAAGCTCCTTCCTCCTCCAACCTCACTCCCTTCCATCCTGAGGAAGAAAGGAAACTTGATCTGGGTCCTCAAGGAAAGGCCGAGGTGGTGAGCGCAGTGGGAAAGGTACAGATTTCAGCCGGAGGAAGTGGTTGTGAAGGGCCTGGAGCACGTGGCCAATCCCCCTTCACTGTTTCTCTCCTCATGGAATCCCCAACCACCCATCAACTGACATAGGGAGGTGGGGTCCAGAGACAGTTGGGAGACAGCCTGTGTCCCCCTCCCTCGCTCCCACCCCCACCCCAGAGCAGGCCTGGAAGGCCCAGAGAACACTGGGGGTAAGGGGACACTGGTTCTCTGAGATGGGGTTTTGATAATTCCACCTGCTGGTGACAAAGAGTGGGGACAAACTGGCCACTTCAAAATGAACAGAAAATTAGTTTGCTCTGTCCCTAAAGGTAGAGCTGGAGTTTGTTTTGGGGACAGACACTTGCTACCTTCTGGGGGTTCCCCTTTAGTGCCTCTGTGTGGTGTCAGCCAAGTGCCCCCTCTGGTCCTGACCTTGATGGAGCTGGCCAGGTGCAAAGAATGCAGGTTAGGAACAGAACGCCTTCAGCGGTTAATTATTCTGGGATGTCCACTTAATAGGAAACTACTTGGGAGACATTTTTGTAGTAAATAAGAGGGAAGAGGGGTTTGATTGGGGCCTGAACTTGGAAAATAAGACTCAAAACTATAACATTAAGCTTTCTAAATTTTATATTTAACCCAATTTAAGTTACTACAAATAGGCATTAATTATTAGACTGAACTAAGAAATAAATCATCTTAGAAAAAAATTCAAAATATTTGGGTAATAGCACTCCATCCTTTGCTTTACATTTTACGTGTACAGCCACCCATATGAAAAGACGTTTTTACAACAGTGTGTGGGAGCTTTATGAACTTTCCCAAAGGCGTCTCGTAATTATTTTTTACACACACTTTTCTCTTTGAAGTGCCTCTGAGGTTACTGCCTCTGCTGAGTTACGTCCCCATCGTTAGTTAACTGGCACACCTCCCCCACACCCCTGTGTTTTAACACCTTGCTGTGATTTCAGCAATTCTACGACTTCATTCTCCTTGACAACATGAAATCCTCCAACCTGTGCAAGATTTGGAACTTGACTTTGAAATAGATTTGCATAGATCCCATTGTCCTGTCGGACGTTGATAATACTCCACAGGCGTCAGGAGACAGATCGGAAGGGACTCATGGGAGAAGGATGACCCTGGATGTTGAAGAGCAAATCCTTCTGTGTCGTCCGGACTTTCCCTTCCCTCCACGACCCTGTGACTCCAGAGACTGGAATAATGAATGTCTGGGTGACCCCTACAATTCTGTTTACCCAAACCGGGGGAAGAAGCCGTCCGTCTCTACAGGCAGGGTTGTCGTTCTGTTCTGTTTTAACTCTTCCCTCTCCTCTCTCCATCCTCTGTCGGCCTTTTCAAGGAGGACACCCTGCAACTTCAGCCTCTGGCGGAGGCCTTGAATGCACAGCTCAGGAGCATCCCTGGAAGTTTGCGGGAGTCCTTGGCGGTTTACCAGACAAAAGTTTGAACAATGACTGGAGGCCAGAGACCTAGTTAGAAAGACTGGTCATTTGCCTGGGTATCTGTGGAGCTAGAAATAAAACCAGTGGGGATGACAACAGTAATAACACAGCCAGTGTCTTTAACAATAAGAAATAAAAGCTGTCATTAGAAAAATACTTCTGTCTGGTCCCGGCCCCCCCTCAACCACCACCACCACTGTCCATTCCAGTGGGCCCTGTAGGCTGGCGAATCCCTGCAACCCAGTGAAGGAGGCCGCCCCAGGGTTTATCCTCTCAGTCGTGATCAGTGAGTCTTCTGGTCACTTCTAGCCATAGGGATACAGTTCAGGAAGCTCCACGGAGCCATTGAAAAGGCCGGCTTCCAGCTCCTACCCTGCAGCGTGGGCTTCCTTCCCTCAGGCAGGCAGGTCCCAGAGGCAAATGCAGGAGGCAGGAGTGGGCATGAGCTCTACGCTTCTCTTTCTTGCCCCCCCATTTCTGCCCCTCTCCCTGGTCCTCATGGAACTGGGCTCTCTGAGAGGGAAGTAGGCCAGGGCTTAGAGGAGGAGGGGGCCCAGGGACTGTCTTGGGTTGGACATGGTTGCCTCTGACCTTGGCAGAGGGAGACTTTATCATTTCTTGACCAAACTGGGACACTTCTGATAGTGAAAGAGGATGCGCTTTCTAATCACACCAGAACAAGAGGCACTGGCTAAAATGGACCTGGGCAAACCTATTTAAAGCTGCCTTGGGCCCTGGTGGGTCCCCCAGCCTGGGTTCTCTTATCGGATCTTCTGCTAACTCAGGCAATTGTCCTCCTCCACCCAGGTGCTCACATCCCCTCCTGCCTCAGGAATTCTGAGATCACTCCCATGGGGTCTCCTCTGGGGCCCCACTGCCCCTCCAGAAAATCCTCTTAGACCTGGCAGACAAGTCCCGGCCACCTTCCCAGGGGACCCCTCAGGTAGTCAGGAACTGTGCTGGTAGGGGTCCGGGAGTGGCACAGAACACAGAACATTCCTTTTAAAGGAAATTTTCTCTCCACTCTTGGCCATTCTTTTGGCCTCTGAAGTCAGTTAATTGCTGGAAAACCAGTTCTCGGTCAGCTCCTTTGCACATCCTGCTTCGGTGGCCAGCATCTCTCTAAGAAAAATGGAAGAAACTGGCACACATTGCCCCAGGGACTTCAGCTGAAGCTCCACCAAAAAGGGTCCCATTTACCATCCTTGTATAAAAATAAAAATAGTAACAATTGTGGTTGTCCTTCCTCCTATTATTAAACAGTGACTATGCAGCGGACTTACAGCATCATCTCATTTAATCCTTCCAATAACTCATGGTCTAGGTCATTATTATCCACATGATAGAGATGAAGAAACCGAGGTTTGGAGAAGTAAGTTGAGGCAAATCACACAGTTAGTAAAAGATCAGAGTTTCACACTCATATTTCTCTCACCACAGAGGACTTTGGAATTCAACTTGAACTATCAGGGGACTCTACATATGATCACCTTTGGGGTCGATTAATTGTACCCCTCTGCATTGTAGGTTTAGAGCCAGTTGAGAGATGAAGACATCAGGTCTATTGCCGGAAAATCTGGGTTGGAGAATGCAGCTACACGTATAACCAGGCCAGTCTTCTTGCTCTTTCTCCTCTGAGTTCAACTTACTCTCCCACCTTCCCCAGCCCAAACCCAGCAGTCAAAGGTCTGCAATGGGAGCAGAGCCTGCCCAGGGGCACCTGCCGGGGCAGGGAGCAAGCTCAGAGGGGAGATAAAAGTGTGATCCCCTCAGGAGTCAGGCAGTTGGTGCCTTTCCAATAGAAATCAGGTTCCAGGCTACGGGGTCAGGCCAGCCACATGTAGGTGCTCTGGGAAAGGCGAAAGGGAGGGGCTGAGAAACAGGAGGAGTTCCAAGCTGGTTAGTGTGCTAGAACCAGGGCTCTGCTTGGAAAGTAAGATGCTGAAGTCAGAAGAGGGGCCTAAAGACACCAACTTTGGGGAAGGGAGAAGCGTGGAATTGCTCAAATATATGTCCTTGGCTTTGAGAGGCTGCCCTGCCCATGGGAAGTTAACTGAAAGAGAGAAATCAGCACCAGCAGAGAAAATTTCAGGTTTTTTATGTGTTTATGTGGCACATCGGACAGCTTAAGGGCCAGCCCACATGTTTCCACCTGGCCCTGCATCTTGCCTCTTGCTTACAATGTGGTACCAGCATGTGGGACTTGTAGCAGGTTGCATCCATGTTCATGAGCGCGCCCAGAGATTTTAAATGGGCCTCATTGACACGAGATGCCCAGTGAGGCTGCCATAACCACCCCAGCCCCGCCCCTCATTAGATGTCTATGGCTGCTGGAGCAATTCCACAAACTTAACGACTCATAGCAACATAGATTTATCATTTAACAGTTCTTCAGGTCAGAAGTCCAAACTGGACCACTCCAGGTTCAATCAGTGTGTCACCAGGGCTGTGCTCCTTTCTGGAATCCGTTTTCTCATGGTTCGAGCTTCCAGAGAGGCTGCCCAGGGTCCTTGGCTCATCGACCCTCCCGTCTTCAGGGCCAGCAATGGCCAGTAGAGTCTTTCCCACGTCACATTGCCCAGTTTTTCTTCCTCTCTGATCTTTTGAGGACCCTTGCAATTACACTGGGCCCACCTGGATAATCCAGGATACACTTTATATTTTAGGGTCAGCTGATCAGACGCTTTATCAAATCTGCAACCTTAATTCTCCTTTGCCATGTAACACAACATGTTCAAGGTTCCAGGGATTAGGACATGGACATCTTTGGGAGATGATTACTCTGACACACTCCCCTCAGCCCTGCCAAGTGGGGGCCAGCCCCCGAACTTTGAACGAGCTCACTCATGTCTAGTGGTTTCTGCATCTGTGTGTGTGTATTCCCTCTTTTAAATAAGGCTGATTTTTGCTTTATTCTTTCTTATTGAATTTATTGGAATAACATTGGTTAACAAAATGATACAGGTTTCAGGGGTATAATTCTATACTGCATCTGCTGTGTATGTGATTTTTACTTTGTCAGACATCAGAGATCCACAGCTTGCTGATCTTTAATCTCGTACAAAGTTGGAAATGCTTTAACCCAATTAGGAACAGCGTGTTGCATTCAGACGGGATCTCAAGCCAGTTATTTATTTCAATCAGGCGGCAGCAGAGCAGAGCCCTTGAATGCCTGCACCCTCCTGGAGGTGTGCTGGGGGGAGGGGGGAGGGCGGAGGGGGTGCTGGGCTCAACCTCCCCAGCAGCTTCTGAGCCTTGTCAGAGCCGCTTCCCAGCAGTGGAAGTGTTAACTGCATGATTAAAGATCATGAAAAGAAAGAAAGATTTTATATTTTAAGAAATCCCACAGTTATCAATCTTTATTATAAAAAACATATGTGCCTCCTCTTCTGTAGTAGACGTGTTCCTGACTGGGTATATGTAAATCAAATTCTTTATAAATTGAGTCATATTTTAAATGCACTAGGGGAGCTGGCTATTTAAAGGCATCCTGCTGTGAATCTTTTTGTCAAGCCAAGAGGCTGTTTGTGATGCTAATTTTCACCCCTTAATTTGTCTGTTTTGTAGGTGCAGATTTTCATAAAATCCTCCAAATTCACAAACCAAAGCAAGGCACACCTGTATCCTATTATTTCAAGGATATCTTTTTAGAAGAACTCAAAGAGCTGTCATGTGGATTATCTCATTTGTCTTCCCAACATTCTTCCAAAGGAGTCTGGGGCAGTCATTATTATCCTCAAAGGAGGTGCAACTGTCTCCCAAACAGCCACTGCATTGCCTGGGGGGGTGGCCATGAACGGGGAAGCATGCTCAGCTAAGAGCTACTTATTTTCCCATTAACAATAGGCTCTGTCCTGGGAGGGAAGTTTTCTTTAAAGCCCAGAAAATGCATTTTTGCTATTCTTTGTCACTACAATCCAGAGAGAGAAACTGAGGAACAGATAAATTAAGTGCTTACAGTGTTTCACTGAATGCCCACTCTGCATAAGACTTTGCCTTTGGAGTTGGGTGGGGCAAACTTCAAGATGGCTGACTCCAGCCTTGCCCTAGAGCTTGCCACCTAGTGGAGGTAGTGGGTATTGACAAGAACTGGACTGAAACATTAGGCAACACCTTCGGCTCTCCCCACAATTTTCTTCTCCGAAGCTTATAAATGTGATCTCATTCAGTCCTCACAACACTGTAAGGTAAAGTAGGCTATGGTTTTACCTTTTGTAGCACAAGGAAACTGAGTGATCAGGAATTTTCCAAAGTCACATGGCAGGTGGGTGAGGGGAGCCAGGACTTAATTCCGAGTCTGTCTCATGCCACAAGCATGCGTTCACATGTCACCATTACTGAACGTAGGTACGAGCAATGGGCTCTGTGGGTGTACTGACAGGAATAATAGATTTGGACTCTCGGGATTCAAGAAACTGTCCCAGAGGGATCTTGTCTGAACCAGACCTTGACAAGTGAGAAGCATTTCTATCGAGAAATAGGAGAATAAAATGAGCAAAAGCGTGAAAGTATATGTTAGTAGACTGGTGTGCCCAGGTTACCAGAGCGCTAGGGCAGTAAACAGGCTAAAAGGAACTTGGGGGACATATTGTAGAAGGTCTAAATGCTTCATTAAAGGAACAGAGGATCCTTCCCACGGTGGTGGAAGGCCACTGAGACTTTTTGGAGGAGAAAGTAAACTCTTGGGGAGACAATTCTGTTGTCAGTGTGAAGAATGAGTTCAGGTCACAATATCAAACCTTAATACTTAAAGTTAGAACATATTTTCTCCTCTAACAGAATGACAACACATTTTTTTGTTTATTGCCAAAACCCCTGGTGAGAAAAGGGTTAATCAGAATGGAGAGCTATGTTTCCTGACTGCAAGACTAATCCTCTTTCCCTTTCTCCAAACAAAATGGCTAGACCCTCCACTAAAAGGAAGGTCCTGGCCCAAGCCACCACTGGCTAGTCCCCACCACCACACCACCCTGCCCCTGCCCCGGCCCCCAAGAGCACCAGGCAGAGCCGTGGGCCGTGGTCTGTATTTCCTTCGCCCTCTGATATCTTCATGGGTGCTGATAATGGGGACGTGTAGCCAAAATCTAACTCTTGCCTGTTGTAAGCCATTCCCATCGTCTGTCCTAAGCCACAAAACAACAAGCTGGGCTCAGTGAGTGTCTCTGGGGGGTGCATGACAGGCAAACGTCATGATACCGAACTTGATCCCTTCCTCTAACACACAAATTTATTAGACTCATCCAAACGGAGTTCTCAGGTCTTAGAGCCGCAAAACCAAAGAAAGAGAAGATAGTGGCAGCTGGTAGGGTCTGAGGCAGGAAGAAAACCTCAGCTCTCCTTTACTCCTTCCTACCTGCCCACAAGTTTATAGACCTTTAACATCCACCCTTCAAAGCAACTATGCAAGGCCATGGAGGAGGAGTATAATTGAAATAATGTGTATATTTTCCCTCAGTTTCTATTTTTTGGCTTGCAGCATAATTCTTGCATTTGTTAAAGACCTGGGGACTCCTGGAAGAAAGGAAATTCAAGTACAAAAGCCATTATAATCATATTGCTATTAGCAGTAGTGGTTTTGGCAATGGGCCTGGGCCACCCGGACTCCAGAGGCCTAAGTGACTAAGTGGGAGGCTCGGTCTGATTCAGATGGGTCTGATCTGTCAGCCAGGGAGGGGCTGGGAAGCCTCCCTAAACACAAAGGGAATGTTCGAGGAGGGAGAGGTGAGTTGTGCAGGCGCCTGGGGAGAGGCAGTAATGAAGGGTATAGCAGATCTGGGGACTTGGAATGCTGAGAGCAGGTACCACCTAGGAAGAGAGGTCTCTGGGGGCTGGAGGACTTCCCTAGTCACTTGCCACTGTGCCCCACCTCTGTGCTTGAGGACCCCGGACTCCCACAGGGAGAGGTGTTATTCCTTCTGCCTCAGGCCTTGTATATACTGCTGGGACTCAGCTCTGCCCTCCACCCTGGGAACATTGGGCTCACTAATCAGGGCTAGCCTTGAACCCCTCTTTTCAGAAAGGCCCAGAATGCACAGAGGGAGAGTGGAAGAACAGGGGGGCAAAAAGGGGATGACAGGAAGAAGGGGCGGAGGTAGCTGGAGACCATCTGGACTCCGCGGAGTCCTCACTCTACACCTGGGCCAAGCCTGCTCTGCGGGCAGCGTGGGAGGAGACCTAAGCTGCTCAGCACCATCGCCTCCCCAGGGCAGAATGGACAACCTGCAGCCCTGGCGGCCGTGGCGCAAAGACAAGGTTTGTGCCTGACCACCTTGTTGGAGTCAAAGAGCCCCGGGAGAATCCAAGAGCGACCTTGGCTAACCCCAGGGAACTGAGGCTGGGACTTGTCTTGCACCCACTTGCAGGCATGTTGCAAAACAGACCAAGGCACCTATGGGGATTTTCCCAAACGCGAAGCTGGGAACCTGGTTACTCCTTAGCCAGTAACAACGTGCTACGGTTTAGTGACCTGAGAATGAAGTATGAGATGAGAATAGAAGGAAGCATTTTAAAAAGGCCTAAGCACACCCCTCCCCACTTCCAGCTGTAACCCTCCACACTGGAGGCCCCTGCGGAGTCACCGCACAGCTGCGGCCCGCGTGGATGAGCGCCTCGGCCGGAGTCCCAATTCTGCCGCTGCCAAGCTCTGTGGGGCTGCTCGAAAGAGGCTGAAATAGACACCCGGCGAGCCTTTCCAAAGAAACCCTCCCCCCGCCTGTCACGGCTGTCAGAGCCTACGTTGCAATGATTAAGAGCTGGAAATCTGCAGTCGGACATGAACTTGACTCCTGCCTCTGCCACTCCCTAGCTGTGTGACTGTGGGGAAGCGGGCCTCTGAGCCTCATTGTCCTCACCTGTATAATGGGGCTAAGAGTAGTACTGTCCTGGGCGGGTTAAGAGGATACAATGTGACAAGTGCAAAGCACTCATACAGTGCCAGCACACAGAAAGTGCTCTTCACACGGCCAAGTTCGTCTCTTTCGGAAGGACTGTGCTGAGAACGCCTCGTACCAAAGGCTCCGGCTGCGCCTTCATTGATCTCTAGCGCTTGTGCTGGAAAGGCCTTGTTTCCCTGGAAACGCCTTGAGCTAGGGACTTAAGGTTTGGTTTGGGCTCCTGCTTCAAGGAGAAAAAAAACAAAAAACACACAGATGGAATTCATGAGAAACAGGTGGGGACTGTTGTTTAAGCCACACAGCTGGAAGAGTCCACATGCAACCACAGGCTACATGTCTCAGCTGCAAAAATCCTGCCAGCGAGGAGGGCACCAGAGATTTCCAAGTGGCTGCGGGTGTTCCCACACGGCCTCCCACAGGCTCCAGATACGGCCACCGTGGGGAGCAAGGCGCCCTCTTGGCATTCAATCCCCACAGTAAACTATAAGGAGTGACCACGAGCAATGGGCCTAGACATGTTCTGGGTGAAACGTGGTTGCTCTGGAGAGCATTTCAGACCCACAGCCCTGTCCCCAAACTTCCTTGCCATGGGCACTCTGGGAGCCATTTCCAGGTCCACCCCCCAAGTCACCTCACCCAGAAAGCAGCACACAGCACACACAGAGCAGATGGGGCAGAATGTATGCCTCCCTCAAGACAAGGACATCCAGAGACCTTTTTCTTCTTATTGGTCTCCCCTCTTCCCCAGAGGTAGTTCAGAGAGGAATTTACCAAGAATGGAAAATCCATTCGTCCATAGTGGGGAGCCCACTGTAGAAACAGGTAGCATTGGAGCCGGACGCACCTGGGTTCAAACCCTAGCTCACAATTGGTGTCATGAGGCCTTAGATGGGTTACTTCACCCAGCGGAGCTTCAGTCACCTCTTCTGTAAACGGGTGCTTCAGTCTAGTGGCTCTTGAACTTGAGCCTGTGTCAGAATCACCTGCAGGGCTTGTTAGAACGCCCTGCTTGTCCCACCTAGAAGGCTGGGGGTCTGAGAATTTGCCTTTCACCAAGTTCCCGGGGACACGGGTGATATTGGCCCAGAGTCAGGACTACACTTTAAGAACCACTGCAGCTGTTCACCTGCATGAAGGACCTCACTCACTTGGAGCCAGGGGCGTGGCAGGCAGGGCACTCGACCTCGGAGGACTAGGGCCGTGAGGGCTCTGGTGGCCCACTTCCTCTTACTAGCTGCCAGTTTCCTCGACTGGAAAATGAGGATAAAGATCCACCTTCCAAGTGAGAATCTAATGAGATAGTAAGTGTGCAAGTGCCCCGTGAAGTGAAACATTGTGTGTCATCGTAAAGGACTGAAGAGGAGGATTATTCTAAGGGGCTGACGTCCACGGTGCACGGAGAAGTCTGCATCAGAGTCCCTGGCCCAGTAAGTATTCAATAAAAAAAATACCCCCAAACCAAAAATAGCCATGGACTCCATGCCAGAGATTTCTGTCTCTGTCATACAGTAAAACAAACAAAAAATGGTAATAGAGTTACAATACATGAAATTTATATTCCCGTCATGGGTGGCAGGGACCTCCTTCTTGGCTTCTGATGCAATTCATTATTGAAATTCTTTCACCAGAGAGTGCTGCGCGGCTGAGTGTGGAACCGAGTGTGGATCTTGATAAGAGGAAAAGCTGGGCTCTGTTTCCACTTTGCTGTTGGCAGTGCTCAGGCCTCCGGGATAACTTTCTCACAAAATGAACAGCGTTGGCTCCCAGAGAGACCAATCTAATTTCATCTTGTCCACTCAGAAGATCCGTATCAAACATCGCAGACTGTCTGACGGCAGGACGGGGCATCTGGTTCCATCTGGATTTGGGTCAGTGTTTAAATGACCAAGTAGGGAGCCATTAGCATGGCAGAAAGGGAGAACTGAACTATAACTGACCCGCTTTTTAAACATTATTCTTGTCTAAGGTTTTATGTGAAGGGCGCTCTTGCGAAACCAAGACAGAGAGAGAGAGCACACGGGAGAAAGAGCAAGGAAAGGGAGCTGAAAGTCAGCCCATCGCCTCCTCTAGAAACAGGTGACTGAATCGACATCCTGCATGGTCACTATTTACGAGCAGAGCAGGTGAGTCTGATCAGATGATCACGCCGTGCTGTGCCGAGAGACCTCATCCCTGATCCTTTGGAGGGTTTAGGTTACTTTCAGAGAGGGGGTTGGGGAAACCCTCTCTGTTCACTCTTGGCTGAACAGAATGTCACTTACTTCCAGCCAGCCATTCTCAGGAAGGCGCCACCCACTTAGAAGGAATTCCTGTCACCCAGAGGTGGTCTGCTTCAGTCCGTCAGTTTTGAGAGATGCTCACACATTAGTCTCTAACACGTAAGACCGAAAACTTTGATACATCGTTTTGTAGGTCTCAACCTGATGTGTTATTAAGGGGGCACCCAGAGTCAGTAAAATAGATACAAATTAAATGGGATTGCACTTTACTACGTCTCTAGGGAGGCTACAGGGAATACCCTGTTTTAGGTCGAACTGGTTCACATTTGTGAAAGAAAACCAGAGTTGAGGAGCCACGTGACTTGGGGTCTGCAGGTCTACTCTTGGCCAGATTTTAACATTCACTGGGAGGCAAGCCAAAGCTTAAATTGATTTGGTTCTTTCAGAAGGCACGGGCCTTTTAAAATAGTCACAAACTAGGTGTTTAAGAGTCAGAGCTTCTTTGAATTCCAGTTTCTACCGAGAGACTAAATGACTTCAATTGGAAAGGAAGAGGAAGAGGAGGCACCAAACTGTGGCTGCAGAATCCCAGTGCCAGCGCCCTCCGTCTGCCTGGCTCCCAGCCTCCGGGAGGGGGTCGCTAGGGTTGCTCAGGGAGAGGGATTTCTTAACACTCTTACAGCTCAAGACACTTGTCATCGTCTCACCTGTTTACTTGGAGCCGGGGTGGGGGGGTGGGGGGAGGACGAGGGCGGGTTGGGCAACACAACCTGCAGGGGAGGGTCGTCTTCAGCACCTCATCCTGCGCCTTCCCCAGCAGCACCGGCGGGCTGGCAGCTCTAGAAAGCTGGTGGTCCAGACCTTTGCCTAAAACACTAAAATGAAAATGGCTGCAACTGTGTTTTCCGTTTCCTGATAAACTCTCCCAGTGCTAATGGTGTGAGACCGCTCCAGGCATGACTTCAATTTTGTGAGGCTCTGGCTTTGAGGAAGGCACAGAGATGTGGCTGAAGTTGACTGGGGTGCCCCACTGAACGCCTTTGTCATCACACCACAGGGCACATGGAAGTTTCTGGGGGGTTCTTTCCCAAGCCCTAATCTAGGTCACAAAACGTGAATGAACGAAAAGAGGCACAGAAAGCAAACATTTGACAGTAAGATGGGGAATTCCATCTTTGTGATCCTACATTTTTTGGATAAACACTAGCCTATTTTATAAACTCGTCTGGAAAACCACTGGGCAGTTGGGGCAAAGGCAAGGGATCTGAGCGTCTGTGCAAATGTGGTGTGTTATGAACCCCAATCACTGTCCCCACTGTCCAGTGACCAGGCACGTCCCATCCACAGCTAAACGCTGGGGTCTCTGGCCCTAAGACCCACCTGCTCCTCCCCAACCTCGCCTCGGCTTCCCTTGACTTCAGTAGCTTCCTGCCCGGAGGTTTTCATGGTCCCAACGTTCAGCGGGCTAGTTCCCTCCACTGCTGCAGTTACATTTGAATAACTCACTGGGACCAACTCACCCTCTGCTTACAACCATCACTCACAAAATAAAATACAAACGACTTAGTTTAGGATTCAAGACTGAAAAATCTTCTTGAGGAAGACATAAGCTCCAGGAAGGACATGGACCTTAGAGTCCTTTGCACTGACGAAGGGCTAAATCCATGAGTGTTTATGTTAAACTAACTTCTGTGGGTTGGGCCCACATGTATTAATATCAGTTCTTTAAGGAATTCAAACAACTAGTTTATAAAGAATTCTGAGAACACAACTCATTTATACAATTGGGACTATGTGTATTGCTTTACTTGCACTATTGTTAAAATGACTTTGGAACTGAGATAAAATAGAATAAAAAATTACATTGGAATGTCAACAGTGCCTCTTTCCGTAAAACCTTATCATTTTAACCTCTGAACCCAAACCGGTGTCCAGAGAAGTGGGAGGACAGCCATGTGTCACCAAGGTAAGCCTGTGATACAAACACGGAGGCTCGCATTTCAGACCAAACTAACAGGGCCCAGATGTCTAGAATGTGCTTACCAGGGCTGGTTGTGCTTCTGCTACATTAATGTTGAAACTAAGAGGTTAAGTGCATTAAATTAAAAGGCCTGGGGGTGCTGGTGGCTGTGACTCCTTAACAGCAACAATCCCAACGAAAGAGGTGGTTTATCAGTAAGGCTGAGATTTTTGCACAATGCTTTGTGTTTCTTCTTGACCGAGGGGCCATGTCTCCTTTCTCATCTTTCACGTCCCCACGCCCGGCATATGTCAACGCCGTGCATGCCCAGGAGGACGATTCCTCATCGTGTTCTTTCTTATTTGTCATACAATGTTAGCACTTCTTCAGTGCTTAAGTGACAGGCACCAAAGTCGGTACTAAGTGAGCTTACATGTATATTATCTCACTTCATCCTCAAACTGCTGGTACCCATGTCCTCGTTTTACAGATGAGGACACTCAGCTTCAGGAAGTTTAATTTGCTCCAGATCAGCTTAGTAAGTAGCAGGACTCCAGAGTCCATATTCTAACTACCATGTAAACTGCCTCTTTTTTACGGCCCCTCATAGATCTCTCTATACCTTCTCATTGCATCTTTCAAAAGTGACTTCTAGTTGTCTAGCTGTGTGTTTCCAGAGCAACAGAATGTGGTGAAGGACTGTAGAAAAAAGGAGAAGTAGCCCCGAACCAGATGAGAATATGACGGGTCAAATGACGCCCGAGACCTCGGTTTTCATGGTAACACACAAGGATATCTAGGTTTTCCAAAGAGGGTGTGAGGGTCTCACTACGCAGGTCGTCTTGTTGTCAGTAAACACAGGGGCAGGAGGTAGAAAGGAAAAAAGGAAGACTAGCTAGGTCTTTGGGATTATCTTTTCCTGAATCCCTATAGATTGTTCTCAAACACAAAAACTATCTATTCAAGAGACTTTATTCTCTCTCATAGAATGAAATAGGTGAAGGGCAAAACCAAAACCAAACAAATTCTTCCTACGTATTTCCTGTTGTTTCCCATCCTCACAGGTGTGAAGCACTAAACATCATATCTAGAAGTCCTTATACCTTAAATAGCCCCTTGACATATTTTTTAAGCTTTATCTGTTTAGTCTCATGATACAAGAAGAAATGTAACAAACCTCAAAGAGAGTAGTGGCTTTATAAAAATTTCCCTTGTTCGACTGGTTATTCCTGCAGTAGACAGGGGGAGATGGGCATTCTGAAGTCAGTTTTATTGTTGATGCTGCTTTATTTTTTGTTTTGTTGCCAAGTGCTACACCGCTGCTCTGTGGTGACAAAGGTGAGACAGGGTAGAATGAAGACAAGGTAAGGTAACAGGTGGGGGGACTCCTCCGGAGAAAACCTAGTGGACAGTGGCCAGAAATTTGTACTTTCCCATTGTTACTGCCGGAAGGAGATTCAGAAATTTCAACTGCTGCTTTAAGGAATAACTGGTGATGATAAGAATACATTGAAAAGGTACAAGTTTAGGCAAAAATCACTGCAAACTAAGTTTATTTTTCAGATATATGCTAACTACCTGGAATTCTAACATGATCAACTAGCTTGTTGTCCATTATCAAGTATGGACAGTTTCCTTTCTGGTAAGAGAATGCAAATCACTTCACTCCTGGTTTCCTGAGCTTTATACGTGTGCTGCTTGGCAGTCCATACGGTCAAACTGCAGCTGCTTCTGGAATGAGCAGGTGCTGTCTTTTAGCACAGTCACCGCTCCCCACTCCCGGACCCCACTTCACACAGAAAATTTGTAGGCGGGAAGAGAGGTACCAGACAAAGAATATCTAAGCCACAGGCGGCAAACACTAGGCCCACAGGCAGATTATGGCCCTCCACCTTGTTTCCACCCGGCGGCAGCACCTAACTCTCGCGTAACGGTTAAGGAGCAGTTACATTTGTACAGCCCTAAAATTGCATTTGACCTTCTGAAGGCTGATGTGGCCCCCGGTGAAAATGAGTGTGACCCCCCTGCTCTAAGCTACTGACACGTAAGTAAGGTAGGCAATATGATACCAGGTTGTCAGTAAATAGGAAAATCCAAAATATCAAAAATATTTGTAAATATTTGTAAAAGTAAAAATAAAAACTATTTATAAAAATATCTTATATGAAATGATGCAACTAGTACTCCACAGGGTCAGAAGGGGCAGGCCAGCTCCCTGACAGTATTCAAACGCCGCGTACGGAAGCTCACCTTTACTAAGTCGACCGGGGCCGGCACTTTGCATCCACATGTCCAATGCTGAGAACAGTCACACTGCTCTTCCCACTTACTAAAGTCACACTGCTCAGCGCAGGTCTATTGGACCTCAAACTCCTGCTCTCTGTTCTGCCTCAGTGGTCACAGACCAAATTCTCTGGTTAGAAAATTTATCCCTGGACTGGTATCTTATTCAACCCAATATGATGTAATATAAAAAGAACCAATTACTTGCTTAAACAATGAGCCAGCAGCTGGGAACTGGAAATCTAACTAATTGAGAGTTTCTCCTGTAAGGGTGAAAAATCGTAATCATTAGAATGTGTATTCTCAAAGAAAACGTTATGGATATGTCTAAAACTAAGCATAAATGTTAATCAGATTATGTCACTTTTTTCTTTCACATTTCCATTTTATTCTAAGTTGTTAGCCCTTTCCTTATTTCCCTTTTTCTTCTAATTAAGTGTATATCCTAAGGATACCTTGTACGTTTTCAACCTGAAATTTTAATACCAGTGATGAAGTACAAAGCAAGAAGCAGCACAGGAAAGCCTATCAGGATAAAATACTGTCAAAAATAACCCAGAAAATCATACACCAATGGAGGTGCACACCGTTCTGGTGGCAAGGACGTCTCTGAGTTACGCCGATGACACGGACATGGAGCCCCCCTGGAAAATGTGCGCCCGCATCCGGGTACAGAGGGAAATATTAAACAGGACACACAAAACATTTTCCCCTTCCCACTAAGTGTTTATTTTATAGCTTTTGCATCAGGTAATCCACTGAAACACTTCAACAGAAAGCTGGCAGTATAAGGACAAGGAGTGATTATCTCTCCAGCAGATGTGACAACATGGTTTCAGGGTGGAAACAGTATTGCATAAATGAATCAACTGATCGGGCGGGGGGGGGGGGGGATAGGAGAAGGGAGAGAGAACAGAGATGGAGCAAAGAGTCAGCATCTTCCAGCATGGATCGTGGGGGGGAAAGGCACTCTTTAGCTGTCTGTGTATTTATAAAGTAATGTATGTATATACACAATCCATGTCCCTCCAAATTACATCTGACACTGCTTTACAGATGCTCACATCCCTCTCAACAGAAAGCTACTGAAGCTGTCCGTAAAATCAGATAGACGGCACCAGGGTGTCTAAATCATAGGCTTAACAGTAATGTGTCTTAAGGAGATCATCCCCATCAGGGTCCTTTGATAAATAGCACTGCAAAGGTCACAAAGCTGCATGAACTTAAATTATGGGATAAGTCTGACTAACATGATCACCCATTTCAATCTCTCAAATTCCCACTTCAGAAAATCAGAACAGAGCAGAGCTCCACTCCAGAGGCGCTGAATTGGCAGCTGAAACAGGGCTGTTCTTCCCCTCCAAAGGCTGCCTGCACAGCTCAGCTGGCATCAGACAGCAACTCTGCACAGGGCAAATGGATGCAAAAATTTCACAGCAATTGCCCTGCTTCCTCTCAAACTAATAGCACTAATTTATGAAGAGGCAAGTTTTCAAATCATAAATTAGAAGCACCTGGGCCTCTTAAAGACACACTTCTTAAAAGGTTACAGTACCGGGTGCTTCTCATAATAAAGGATTCGAGGACCATAGGTGTGTTTGACAATGATCACTGGGAAAACGCAAATAGATAGTTTACACAGATGTTCTGTATGCAGAATTTAAATATACATGAAAATACCAACTATGCATTTGGGAACCAGCCTTTAGTTGAATTCTCTAGTGCTTTTAGAACTTTTATTTCATTTTATTAGAAAAAGAGAGAATAATTGTCTACAAACTATTCTTTCTAACTATGCAAATACAATGAGCAAATCGTCTGCAATATCAAAATACGATTTGGAAATCATGAATGGCACTAAGAATTTTAGAAGTTTTCAGTAGGACACACATTGAGAAAGAGCGACAGCAGATTTCAAATTGTAGACATTAACTGAATTTTAAAAATAGAAAACAAAATCTAAAGTGTAAAAGTCAGCAAGTTCAAGTTATCTGATTTTCAGTGACTTAAATCCACTCGTCAGGATTTCAGAAGCACCCAGTGTGTTCAAAGTTGCACAAATGAGTTTGAATGATAGAAAACTGATCCCCATGCAATGTCTTACGTGTTGCTATCAGGTATATCAAGTGATACTTTACAGATTAAAGCCAGGTAAAATCAAAATATATCCTCCCCATTACATTTTAAAACAGTCACAATAATTTATCAACAGTTGCCATTTCACAGCAATTAGAAAACAGGAGTTGATACAAGTTCAACAAAAAGGTACTTTTTCTTCTTTTAGGAAATAAACATATAGATATACATACACACACATACATACATAACATTATAGTTTAAAATTCAAAGTGGTTGATTTGCTTTTGTATTATAAAAAAAAACTTTCCCCCTATGATCAAAATACTGAAAAAGCGCAAAGGCTGAATAAAGAAAACCACATTTGCCACGTTAAAAAAATACACTATTGTCTCAGTGGTTCTATACATTTGATTATAAAGTCAGGCGTTGTACGGATTCTGCACTCGCCGGACCCCGAGGGCTGCATCGGACCACATGGAACTAAACCCAACCCTTCCTCAGTCTCCAGGAAGGACACCCCTAACCCGCCCTGAAGGACGCCAGAACAAACCCCTACTCTGAACTGTTAAACTGGGAAAGAACACAGCCCACCTGGAAGCCATCTAAGCCGTAAAAGTTTATGAATCTGTGGGAGACGGTGCCTGAATCAGAAAGCTATTCTTTGGATATAAGTTAGTAGCTTTGGGAAGCACAGAAACGCTTTTAGGCCATCTGAGTACAGATTCAAAAATGACTTCTCCATAAATAACGACCTATTTCAAGGGTTGGTAACCTACCACCCCTGGTCCGTATCTAGCATGTCACCTGTTTTTGTAATAATGTTTTATTGGAAAATAGCCACGCTCGTTCATTTATGTATTGTCTATTGGTGCTTCTGTGCTAAAACGGCAGAGTTGAGTAATTGTGACAGAGACCATATGTCCCACAAACCTAAAATATTTGTTTTCTGGATCTTTATTTAAAAAAGTTTCCTGCCCCCGATCTAGCACACGTGCTACTCCAGTTGCCTAGGAGAGCTAACGCCCCTCTCAAGGGCTCCTGCACGCGATCCGAGAATAACCCACGCACCGAGGCTCCTTGGCAGACAAATGTCAAGCACCCCACCCTGAAGTGGCGTTTTACTTTTGGGCTAGGAAATAATTTGTATATATTTCCAACAAAAATCTGTAAAAAAAAAAAAAAGCAAGCCAAATAAGAAAAGTATGTATGTCAATATGCTGTTAATATTCTACTATTACTGCAGGAAAAGGCAGAAACATAATTCTGTTAACTTCCTTTAATTTTTTTTAAATTTGTTAATAAATCTTTTTGGATAAGTAGTACTCCCTCCTCACCTCCCGTACAATTAATAACCTCAAAAGCGACCTGCCTAAAATGCTTACATAGTTTGGTGAAACCTTGTTTGGGAAGATTTATTTAAAATATACGTATTAAGGGTTATTCTTTTAGAAAAGCGTTTCTAAAGTTCTTTATCTCTGTCACTCTAAGAAGGGGAAGAAGTTAAAGAACACGCAGGGAAATTAAACTCTGCAAAATATACCTTAAAAACCAGAGGTATAAAAAACAGGAAAATCGTTCACATTTAAAGAACAAATTTTCCCCTGCCCTCAGTCAACTAATGAAGTCTTTTTCAAAGAGGGAACCTTCTGAACTCACGTAGCTGCTCAAGAATCTTTAAGAATTCACAGGTGTTTCATATTTCAACGGTTGAAACAGGGAAGACAAAACACTGAGAAGATACTTATCCAACACACTTATATCAGGATTAATTATTTCCAACCAGCTTCTAAGCGGACTTTCCCTTTCTTTTTAAAAAAATGAATGGCATGAAACTATATCTTGAAGATGTTTCCACAACACCTTACATTTACACAGCGCTTTACAATTTTCAAAGTGCTCTCACATGCCGTCTCATTTAACCCTCACAACATCCCTGCGAGGTAGGAACAGCAGGTATTATCACCCTCATTTCAAAATGAGGGACTGGAGGCAGAGAGAGGTTAAGTGACGTGCCCAGGATCACACAGCTGAGAAGGGGCCGAGCCAGACCAGAAATCAAGTGTTCTGATTCCTTGTCCGCCCCTCTTTCCACTATAATTACTGCCCCCAATTATGAATAATGTACTATGTATAAAAATTGAAAGGTTATTAAATTTCAGTGACGTCTTCAATGAGAAATACAAGAACAGTAGGTCTGATGGTTTTACTTGACATAATAAAATTGGTGCAAAACCACTTTTGTCTAATTATTGATAACCTTTTGGTCCAAATAATAAAATATGCAGTATTTACAGCACTTTCCTTTTTTTTTGTAAATGCAATGCTTTAAAACACATTATAAAGCACCTTAGTAAAAATAGTCTACAAGTAAAAGTACAGAAGAAGTAGGAAAGCCTACCCACACCACAGCTCACTAATGGAGTTATAATATGGAGTCACTGACACCTGTTTACAAATAACCCATGGAGAAACAAATACCAAACTTACTTTTTTAAATATGAATATGTGAAGGCCTTAGCTAAAACTTCAGGCAATGCCAACATTTTTTGAAGTGTGTCCCCAGGCTTAGGTCCTGGGGGAGACAGAAGTGAGAAATACTGCTTTGACACTTTTTATTGTATTGGTGATCGTTTAAACTGGTTCTTAACACTAACGACAATGATTTTTAAAGGAAATTAACATGACCTACATAAATATGGGCAATTCCGACTACAGCAGAGACATTTCCTAGCAAACATGATGAAATATTCCAAGAAATGCCATGGGACGACTCACAGAAGTGAAGCACACACCGCCCAACAGCTAATAACACTATTCAGTGGCGCTGGAGAACCCAAACCTGTAGGGGAAGGCGAAGTCGCAGGTGTTTTCCTTCATTCATGGGTAGCTGAAAAAATGCTGTATCAAAAAACAGAATTATCAGAACTTTTTCTGAAGTTATATTTAGCCTTTTGATTAGAACCGCTAGAGGTTTATTTTAGGCAGCAGGTTATAACTCCCACCAAAATTTAACCAGGAAAAACAAAAAGCGCCTGAAACCCAAACTTCCTGGACGCCGACACAGCAGCCAGCACCTGCTTCTTCGACGTCATTGTCCGTTTCCTAACTCGGCTCAATAGGAACAGCCTCACACACCCATCAGCCATCCAGGCTGTGGAGCCGAGAACTAAGGTGAAGACAGGGCCAAAGTGTTCGTTCAAAAATCCAACAGTCACACCCTGTCCTCAGTTTGATTTAGGGTAAATCTTCTCATAAAAAAAGTTTTGTGCGAGGATGTAGAGGTCTCCGTCTTTCTCTCGTACGGCGTGGGCTCTGATGAACTGGAACTGCTCCAGGGCGAACTCGTAGAACTCATTCTCCATCTTCCAAATGTCTGACTGCTGCAGTTTGGCAATGGTCTGCTTCGTCGGCAGTTTCTTCTCTGTGGTTTTCCTAAGATGAGATTTCTTTCCTACTTACGAAGGAGAAAAAAAAAGGTAAATAATTCTGAGAACACATAAAAGGCCAACGCCTCTTATTTGAATAGATGGTTTAAGTTAATGTGGAAGGACAGGTAACATAATTGTTTTATATTATTATCACTCGGGCCACAATCAGCGCCCTAATCACACTGCAACTGTGATTTATTCCCTTGTAATGTAAATCCTTGACCTGTTAAAGACTTCATGAGTTGTCAGAGAGTAAAAGTAAGGACTGCCAACCAGTGACGTGGAGGCTGTCACAACACATGCTGTATTCTCAAGTGCTCTGACTAGTTCATTTTTGAAAATACGATAAAATATCTACATTCAATCTCAATACTAATTTCTCATTACTTATACTCCACATAACTCTATGTTAGAAACCGGGACCAGCACAGTCACTTTCCGATGCGAAGCGCTGTCCCTGCCGCTGTAGCGTGCTGTCAGGAGGACCGTAAGAGACACAGCGCAGGGTGATCACCACCAAAGGGACCGAGTCCTCCTGCCCATCTCGACTCTAAATGCCGTTAAGCATTTCTAGGATGGAATGCAGTCGTGGTGTTTGGTATCCAGAATTATTAAATATCATACATTTCTAAGACTGGTTCTATAGTTTGTTTATTTCCACTATTCCTACAATGCCTTCTAATTATCATCTAATACATGTTTATTCATCCAAAAAATATTTACTGAACACCATCAGTAAACAATGCCAGCAACGGTTTTGTTTTGGAAACGGTGAGGAGAAATAGGCAGTACATTTGCCTTTCTGGAGTTATTTCTTGTACTTTACTCAAGAAACTTCAAATCACACATATTTTTTCAATTTTCAAATACAGTCAGGACAGCTCTGAAGAGAAACCTATCGTTTATATACCTGTACGGTAGAGTTCTGTAGCGCCCCTGAAGAACCGGGGCAAAGCTGCCTCCAGTAACATGATAAAATCTTCAAGCTCTTCAGTAACTCCCACCAGAAAGTATTCATTGACTAGGTTATACTTGGCTTGATCCATAGCCCACCTGCTTCCCACATTCCTAAAACCAAGAAAAGAAATTAAGGACTCGATGCCTTTGCCACTGTGTATTATGGAAAAAATAGATAAACACATGTCTGACCAAAGCCTTAACCCTCTTTTATTAATGTCCTCCGGGAGGCACACCTGTTTTCAATTTCCTTTGCCTCTATTCCCAATTTCTGCTCAACTGTGCACTGCTAATTCAGACTTTACAGTTAGCTTAAAATGAACAAAGTTTAGTTTGAGGGCAGATAGAGACTTGGCTCTAAATAAACTGTATTTTTCCGTTCTTTCTAGCACTGACATTCTCTAACCATAATTTCAGCTCTGTTTTTAAGCAGTGTGATGTGGGGCTGGTGACTTTATCTTTCTTTGTTTCCTCAGCCATTAAAAAGCTGTGGTGAGACCTGGGGTAGAATAAATGAGTTTATTCCTTAAGGTCTCTCCCAGTTCTACACGTCTGTAAAACACATTTAAGATATTCAGTCGTAATCTCCTCAATAATGCCCAGCAGAGCAATACTCTTTATTCTAAGGCGGAGGTTGCAAACTTTCTACAAAAGGCCAGAGGGAAAATGTCCCAGGTTTTGCAGGACATGTGGTCTTTGCAGCATGGAAACAGCCCTAGACAGTAAGTAAACAAAGGGATGTGGCTTGTGTTGCAATACATTTTATGAAAACAGGTAATGGGCTAAATTTAGTCTCCAGGTTGTAATTTGCCACTCCCTTGTTCTACAGAAATGGTTCAAAATTAGGACATTCTTCTTATGCTTCCAATTATTATTATGCTATGAATTATACCTTTACATAATCTATTGTGTAGGATTTTAAACTTAACAGTAATCAAATATCTCAAATAAGGAAGAAAAGAACAGACAACATCCCTTGCATCTCCTGATGGTTTTTAAGAAAAGATAATAACTTTCCATGCGTTCTTGTTTTTTAACTTTTCCTATTAAAATTATTAATTAGATCAAATGACGACATACCATTATTTTTAGAAACTGAAAACTCAGCACATTCTGAGGAAACACACCCTACAAAAGATAACATATCTTTATTTTCCACCTCATGTTTATTAGCAGACAAAACCGTAACCATAACCTTCTCTCAAAGTCAAAGCCAGTTGAACAGTAAAACCAGGTGAGGAATTTACCCGGCAGGACAAAAGTCCTACTTTATCTAACACGAACGGCTAAAACAGTAAGCTCAGGGAAAAATGAGGTTTATAAAATGACCCCTGACCTCTAATTAAGAGCTCTGCTGGAACACAGAAAAACATGTAACACTAAAAACCAACCAACCTCCCTGGCTGGTGTGGCTCAGTGGATTGAGTGTGGGCCTGTGAAGCAGAGGGTCGCCAATTTGATTCCCAGTCAGGGCACATGCCTGGGTTGCAGGCCAGTTCCCAGCAGGGGACTCACGAGAGGCAACCATACATTGATATGTCTCTCCTTCTCTCCTTCCCTTGCCCTCTAAAGATAAATACATAAATTCTTAAAAAAAAAAACAACCAACCAATCAACCAACAAAAGGTCAAAAACCAGCATCTGAGAAAACACTGCAAGATTATTATACATAAAGAATCTTTTTAGTGCACTTAAAGGTAACCACAAAACTAGGTATTACTTAATCACACGCTTTGTGTAGTCTGGTCTTTCATGAATTTTCTTATACCTCACCCTTGGCTAGAACATTCGCATTCTCGAAATAGAGATTACAGAGATAATTTAGACGACAGAGAAATTCAGATTGTGGAAATGACCCACTCAAGCTAACTTCATTTCCCTACCAGCATTCGGAGCTGTGTCCGCAGAAGAATGGGATCTGAAGCCAGAGCTTCTCTGGAGCACAGTCTGAGCCGCCCTCAGCTACGCACTCATCAAAGGTCTGGAACAAAGACAGCACACGTGAGCCATAAACCCAAGTCCCACCCACAAATATATTAATGTATTAAGTTATCAAACAAACAAGTGGTTGTGGGTACCCATCACCGAGCTACTGAGTTAAAGGGATGTGCAGGTTACGAACACGTACCTGAGATACCGAGGAAAGTTAAACATGGATTTTCCTCACATCTTCTTTTTATGCCAATGTTTATAAGAGTTCTTTCACTACATGAATGGAAACCCCCCAGGTAAAGTCTTTCCCTTGAAAATAAGTACTGGTTTGTGTTAAATTTGTGTATTTATACTTTCTAACTCCTAGTACTAAAGGGAAATTAAATAAAAACAAGGCTAAAGGGACTATCACTTCTTCATAATCATTTGAAAAAATATATAAGGCAGGACTACGCTTAAGTCTTTTTTTCCTTTTCTCATTAAAATAAACATAAAAAATCATTGTACAAAGCAGAAATGACTTCAGATACTTAAGACTTGTATGTCTTCCTGTCCAAATGCATTTGACTGAAATAATTAAAAGGGAAAGAGAGTCACAGCTTATGTATCTAAAATCACTCAATTTCACTGTCTTGGGTACTTACTGTCTGGCAGGGGCACTGTGCACGCAGCAGGCATTACCTATCTGAAATGACGTGACACCGAGACACAGGACCAACTCGGGAGCTGCGGTTGCTGCAGGGAGACCCTACCAACACCGCCCGCCCTTTCTGAGGACAGGAAGGAGGATGGAGTGGAAAGAGGACTCGGCTGCAGCGAAGGCTCCTGAGTGTCTGCATCCGGTTCCTTCGTTTCAGAAGCTGAGCATCTACTCTAATCCACCTACCAAATGTTTTAACAGACGATAGGAAAGTAGAAAAATAGTTTGGGTTTTCAGCTCCTTTATGGTTCCTTCTTATTAACTGGGGAAGGTGTTTCACTCCTATCAACTAAAAGAAACAACCCAAAGATGGCAAGGAAGATGTGGAGGGGAAAAAACTATGAATAATCAAAAAACGGGTGAACATACAGGTGTGTGTGTGACAGACCATAGAATATAACAGAAATTCTCCCATTTCAACCTAAATGTTTGAATAGAATAAACCAAATACTCCCCACTGAAACCAAATTAAGACAATTCAGTGCCATTTTTACTACATGCAGCTTGATAACCAATCCACTGAGACCCTAAGATGAACTGCTGGGCTGACTCCAACAGCGAATCAGCACCCAGGCTTCTCCATTCACCACGGAAAACCATCCCTCAAATGCCTGGTCATCAAAAGTTCCCTGCTGATTTGCTAACTTCCATTAGCTTTCTCCTTACATATTGGCCACATTTCTGAAACAGGATTTTCTATAAATATTTTTCTCTTATAAAACTTCAAGCCCTTGAAATAAAAAGCAAAAATAAGTGAAATGAAAACACTCTGGACTCTTCCTCACCTACAAAATCACCAGAGAAACAAAAAGTTATGATGAGCTTTTTCACTTAAAAACCACTTATGGTTTGCCCTGACCAGTGTGGCTCGGCTGGGCACCATCCGGCAGAGCGAAAGGTTGCTGGCTTGATTCCTGGTCAGGGCACATGCCTGGGCTGTGGGTTTGGTCCCTGGTTGGGGTGCATATGAGAGGCAAGCAATCAATGTTTCTCTCTCACATCAATGTGTCTTTCTCCCTCCCTTCACCTCTCTCTAAAAATGAATCTTTTTAGAAAGCCATTTACACTTTTTAGAAAGAGCAATTCTTTGTGAACTAGACACAAATGTTTTTAAAAGCATGAAATATCAAAATAATCGAGACCATTTAGATGATTAGTTCAGATATTTAACTACTAAAATTGAAGTTCAAAAGAATTAAACAGATGCTTGATAGTAATGGCAATTATATTTGCATTAAACCCTCTTCTGCAAATGATTTTGCTTCATACTTTATACAGAAAACTGATACTAAGCATGAGCTCTCTAAACTTCCTGCTTCAATACAAGTTTATCTGCATCTATAACCCCACCACCCTCGTCTTTAATGAGACATTTCCTTCCCCTATCTTTGAACACCATTCTTACCCCCTTCCGAGACCCTGCTCCACCAATTTCTCTCCAGCTCCTTGCATGATCACCCCTTACTGTCTTCAAATATATTAATATGCCCTAAGTGTCTGTCATCTTAAAGAAACACTTTCTGAGTTTTTTTTCTTGTTGTTCCTTTCAAAGCCAAACTTCTTTTTCAAGAGCAGTCTTTCCTTCCTCAGGGTTGGTCTTAACTTATCTCTCAGTTGCTTCTCAACCCTTTGGATTCCATCTGAACTCCTTTCTCTGACATCCCTCATGAACCTGCCATTGATGAATCCAAGAGGTGATTTCAATCCTCAATTCACTAAACTTTTTGCAACTGAAATTATTATCCTGCCCATTTCAAGGACCTGCCCAGTTTGTCTTCTCATTCTCTGACAGCAGCCTCCTTAGCATGCTACTCTTTATCTGCCTGCTCTTTCAATGGTGGCATTGCCCAGAGTTACATATCTGCACCCCCTCTTTTTCTCCTTCCCTTTTCATTTGGTCTTCTTGTCAAACTCTACATGTCTTCCAAGTGCAATTTCATTCAATCCCTTGTTTCGGCTTCCACCTAATGTGGATGACTCTCAAATCTATGATTCAGTCAGACCTATTTTTTGAGGTATGAATACAATTTCTAGTTGATACTTCCATCTTCTTCTACATGACTAAAAATGTTGTCCATTTTCATCTCCTTCACCTCCATTACAACTGACTTTATTTTGATTTCTCTCTTCTAGTGAAAGGAACCACCTATGGTCCGATAAGAAACTTGGGAAGGACGTAGGTCAAGGCTGACTCTGGTTACATACCTTCTACTGATTAGAGAAAACTGGTCTACAATGAAGTAAGCAAACCTGTAAATACGTAAACTGCAAAGATATTATATCGCTTTCCTGCAGTGTTTTTTACATATAAAATGCTTTCTAAGTAAAGAGTAAGTTCTTAAATGCCTGTGTCAGACAGAATAGTGAAATTCATGTTTGACACACAAACCACTGTCAGGGAATTGTGATTGCCAAGAACTGTGAAGACAGTGTTTTGTAAGTCAATGGTAAAACCAGGCAGTGATAACTACGAATTCCTTCTGGCTTTATTTACTATCTTTTATAAATTAAAAAATATATTTTTAAGTTCATTACAGCTGTTGATAAGCTTATTAATTTAAAGAAATATAAAAAGTAAATTGGGGTAGGAAGTGGATCTCTGGGACTAAACTGATTCTTCTTTAGACTGTCACAGAGAACAAGCGCATTCTTCAGACTTTAAGATGCGCTGTACCCAACCCCCCTTGATTTGGGAGGAATAAAGGTTGTTAATGCTGCTGTTGAGTTCTGTTTACATTTACATTGGTAAAATATATCATCTATGTTACTAAATATTTCACCACATTTTTCGCTTCAAAAATTTTCCCCCTCTAAAACCTAGGTGTGTCTTATGGTCTGAAAAATGCGGTAATGACTCTTTCCATAAGTATAAACTGTCTTGATGTTCTGTTAATAAAATAATTAACAAAACATTCAATAATCTATAAGGCAGTATAAAGTTAAGATCATACAAAATAAATATTTACACACTTAGAAAACGAGAGTGGTAAGATTTGTCGGTGCAGTTAATGTTTTCTGGGAGCCACTAAGGAGGCCAGCGTAGAAAGAAGGGCTCAGAGACCAACTCTGGCTGTTCAAGTGTGAATATCTGATAGACATTTCCCCAAAATGAGCAAAGTGTGCTGCCTGTTGCTTGAAAGAAAACAGCTGACAGTGTTAGTAGCCCAGTGGTTCTCAACTAGAGCAGTCTGGACCCCCAGGTGACATTTAGCAATGTTGGAAGGCGTTTGTAGTTCTTAGGCCTGTGTTGTGTGTGGGAAGGATGTTACTGGGTAGAGGTCAGAGATGCTGGTAAATATCCTACAATTATAGGCACCCCCCCCCAAAGAATGATCTGGCCCAAAGTAACAACAACAACAATAGTATCAAGGTTGAGAAACCCTGTGGTAGCCAGTGAACAAAGTTAAGTTTTCAAGCAAAAATATAAAATTTGGAAAACTTGACCAGTCACCATAAGCTTGACTCTTTCTCAATATGTAAAGACTTTTCTGATGAGATCAGTGGTGATGTTAATGAATGTGAATTTTCAATATTATATAATAAAATGTGTCAGCATTTGGAAGGTCCACATAGTTAACTAATATGACCCGAGTGACCAATGCATGATGTTACAAAACTATGCTTGGTTAAAAATCCATTCAAAGTGTAAAATACATCAATGGATGTCAATGCAGCATAGCTTACTGAATTCACTGCTATGGCTTCAGATTTTACACTTCAACAACTTCAAGATACCAGCACTTGTCTAGTTTTAATGTAGTATTAAAGAAGAATATCCACGATATTCTGAAAAGACTATTGAAATTCTCCCTTTTCCAATTACATACCTGTATAAAGCCAGATTTTCTTTATACACTTCAACCAAAAGAACTGATTAAATTAAATGGATTCAGAAGCAGATATGAAAATCCAGCTCTCTTATTTTAAGCTAGATATTTTTTAAATTTGCAAAAGTATAAGGCCATACTTTTTGTTTGTTTGAAAATGGTGATTTGCATAAAATATTAATGTTATCAATATGATGGGTTTCCAATTGTTATTTTTAAATTAATTAATATTTTCAAAAGCTCTCATTTATTGGTAAATTTACTGATATTATAAAGTATCAGTAGATATAACCTACATAAACAAAAGCTCTTTGGTGGTCCTCAATAATTTTCTTAACAGTACAAGGAGCTCCAAGACTAAAATGTTTAAGGACCACTGATTTATCTGTATAGTTCTTCAATGCTGACCTTTGGATTATTTAATATCCCTATTTTCCAAATACTGGGTAGAGAGTAAATTACGTAGAACTCCAGTTATAAAATACGAAAAACAGAGTATTTGAAATCTCCCTCAATGAAATAAATTCTGTGTTCTTTACAAGAGCACCTTACAAGGTACATGTGACTAAAATTGATTTGTGTGAAGTGTAAACAGGAAGCAGTTCAGTACTGCAGTTTAAAAACACAATAGTTGCCACGAGTGCGGAACTGAATATAATCTGATCCATTTCAAACTATTACTTGAGGTGCAAATATACAATTTCATGGAAATGAAACCATTGCAAGGTATTTCCTACATTATTATAGCCATCGTTTAATCCCCATTTATCTTCCATTTTCAAAACATTAACCCTGTCATTTTCAGAAATGTAATACGCCATGCAGTCTTATCAACACTATAAATGTGAGTTCATTAATGAAAAGTTAGAGATATTAAGTTAGAGATATTAAGGAATTACTTGCAATAAAACAAATCATTTAACTCATTGGGTCCCAGAATATTACCAACATTTGTGTCATGAGAAAAAGAAGTCAAATTAATAAAAATGTGTGTATCTCAATATGTTATAAGATTGAAACGGTCTGCTTTGTCACAAAACAAAGGAATTTTTCACTTTAATAAAGAATCTGTAGATGGTTTTGTCTTCCTAAGAATTAAGGTCACACAATGGTATTTTGCTGATATTACTAATATTACATCTGAATAAATAAGTATATTAATATGTATTTTATAATGACATTAAAACCTTGTTACCATCAGGGTGAAGAATGGTTCAAAGAGCCTTTCTACCTAAAACTTTCTAATATAAAAGAGAAATTATGTGAGAATACCTGCTTCCAGGTATTGAACACACAACTGTGGACTATCTCTCACATAAAAATACTGAGTGGCATGTCGTGCGCATTTCTTCCCTCCTTTTTAAAGGGCACAGAGGGGTTAAAACTGTGAGGTCTGGAGTTAGAGTCCTTGGGTTTAAATACCAGCTAACACTGAGCAAAGGTACTTAACCTTTCTGTGCCTCAGCTTTCCGATCTGTAAAATGAGACAATAACAACAGGAACCACATAGAATTGCTGTACAGGCTACCTGAAAATATATACATGTATATTATATATAATAAATATGTACATATTATATATAATATGTACATACACAGTATATATCTCCCTTAAAACAATGCTTGATACACAAGACGCACTCAATAAGTGTGAGCTATTATTCTTAAGTGTTACTACTGTCTAATTCTTCAAAGCACAAACCCATGGCACCCAGGGCTGACAATGACAAATGGTGGACGTAGGAACCTACATGACTGTGAACCTTTCACTCACGAACGTCAGAATTCCTTTGCTGGAAGGAACGAGGTGGATACACTTGCTGAGTAACAGCTAATGTAAATGGCCTAAAAAAAGTAGTAAGCATTTCAGTGAATTTAGAAATGACTATCAATACATTCTAAAGTACTAGGCCACAAAATAGTTATATTATTAGTTTACAAAATTTTGTAGACTCTCCATAATAACATAAGTATATATATTATTTTTAGGAGCTTAAATAATGCTAGGAGATGGGAGGGCACTAAAAATAATGGTTTAGTCAGTTATCTGTGTTTGGATTAGTACCTTCTGACTAAGGCTTTGAGACCAAGGAAAGAAACAGCACTTTCTAGAAACAAAAAAAAAGTAAAATAAAACAAGAAATATTGTCTCATGTGACACTGAGAGCATGTCTAACTCAGAAAAAATGTAATTGTTGGATATTAATTATTATGATGTATCAAATATCCAGCATCACTGCCATGTAACATTTTCGAATTAAGAAGTGTGGAAATTCAACCATTTGTTAAACACATGCAGAAGAACTAGGCACCAGGCTGAATTCTTGGGAAACAAAAGTGAATGAAATATAGCCCCTGCTTTAGGAAGTTCACAACCTTTTGGAGAAGACATATATGTAAACAAATAACTCAAATATGTCAAAATAAATGCTTAGCAAGAGATCAGAACGGCGTGCTATGGGAGCCTTGAACACGATGTGCTAACTGCCTGGGCACACAAGAAAAGACTTCACAGGAGAACTGGATCTTAAAGGTGGACAAAATCTTCCAGAGTGAAGGAAAGAAATTACAAATATTGGGAACAACACATGCACAGAACACAGAAGTGATGAGTCTGGAGGACAGTGACATTTCACAAGGCTGGGGCAGTGGGTGCCTGAAAGAAATGAGGCAGGTCTCAGACTGTGTCCACTTGTGTCTCCTGCGCCCTAGGCAATCCTGTGAGCAGTGAGGTTCCCGTAAAGGCGTTCCGCCACAAAACTTGACCAGTTTTGGTCAGTTTGGATTTTCAGAAAAATCACTCTGGTGCTTCTATGGAGGGTGAACATAAACAGAAGAGAGCCCAATACCGCACCTGCTAAGTAAGAACTGTTCAAGTCACTGTTCTTTTCTTGAGAACAGCTGCTTTAGCAAAGTAGTGTCTAAAATTCACGATCACCCAGACTAAAAACCGAAGTGCACACACAAATACATCATATCAATGAACAGTATAATGGTCTCATAGAATGTTGTTAATAATATAACAACCGTAATAAAACAAATGTTCAGCCCTAAACATAAGTGAAATATTTTTTAATGACCAAAAATTATGTGTACTCCAAAATATCAAGTATAAAGTAGTTTTACTTCTGCTTTTGTATTTTGGGGCTCTTTTCAAAATGTCTACAATAAGCAAGTAGTATGTTTATAATCAGTAATAAATTTTAAAAGCACATCGTTCACTGCATTTCATAACAATTATTTTTACAAAAATATTAAAAAATATTTTAATTAAAATATTTTTAGTAAAATATTACCTTTTTGTCTCCTTGTTTTCGTCTTCTTAACCCTGGTCTATAATCATCTCCAAATCTCAAAAAGTAATAGTATGAAACTAGCCTCTCAATGGGATCCCTTATGACATTAATGTAAATGGGCTTCTTTTTTACTCCAAATCTGAAATAAAGCCAAAGTTAAAAGGTGAAATCAACATTTTCACTCTACTTAGTAGTACACTGAAATTATAAGTTTAAGCTATTCATTCTTTATGAAAAGAACATGATTAATTTAATAATAGACTATGTGGAGACTAGAAAATATTTTATGATTATTTATGTTACAATATAGTAAATAAGAAATAGGAATTTAAAAATCATAGTTGAAGAAAAAGAGAGGGAAAATTAAATGAAAAATAATTTAAAATTCTACTGACAAAATTACATAAAATACCAGAATTTTATGTAGCAATGATTTTTTAATTTCTGGCCCACCAAACTAGATCAGTGTTACCCGTGGATACAGCGCAAGCCCAACCAAGCAAGGCCCTTTGAGTCTGCTTGCTACTGTGGCCGATGTTAAAGACCAGAAAGAAGTGAAAGACACGATGCTTTCAGCATATTTCCTCAGGGGATGAACTGAAGGAACTTTTACAGTACCAACCTCTGCAGACCCTAGAATCGTCCGGCTGGCTCCCAATTTTAATTGTCCTCGTCTTGAAACCTTACCCTGGCCTTCCTTTACTTTTCCTTTAGTACAGTTACCAAGTCCTTTCAATTTCTACTTCTGTAGGCTTTCTCACAGATTTGGCCTTTCTTTGTCCATAGTTTTGGCCTTTCTTTGTCGATGACTCTGTTACTCTTCACTGCTGTCCTTTCTCTGTGTCTCCCGCCTAGAATACTGCAATAACCTAGTTGGTTCTCTTACACCCAGTCTCTCTCCCTTTCAATCTACCTTCCATACCAATTCTCAACTGATACTCTCAAAGCACCACTTGTTAGATCACCCCTCTTTAAAAATGTTAGTAACTCTATGATGTATGTTGACATCAAACCCAAACTTCTTTGTCTAGCTGTTGACATCTCTGCCTTATATCTCAGGCAGCACCTTACTGATGTAACTTTATTTTCAAGTAAGAGAACATCAATCTCTTACAGCGAGGCCTGCCTCTTCTACTCCTCTGTATCATGCTTCTTTCTGTTTCTTCTTACATGCTTTTGCTCACTGTCTTTCTTAACTACAATGCCATCTTTATTTTTCTATTACCTAAATTCATTCAAAAAATGCTTTTCTGTGTACCTTATATATGACATGGACTATGCTAATACTAGGGATATAGCAGTAAAAAAAAATTCCTTGTCCTCTGGAGCTAACATTCTACTTGGGAGAGACAATATAAACAAGTAAATAAGCAAATACATCACATGAGAAAAAATACTAGGGAGAAAAACAATGCAGTGAAATGGAACAGGGACTGTCAAGAGAGGTGGGGAGAGGACAATTCAAAACAGGTTTTTTCAGGAAGACATCACTGGTGTTATGTGATGAGAAGGTGCCACGTAGATACCTGGAGGAAAGTGTCCCAGGAAGACGGGACTTCCAAGAACCAGGCATTTCCGAGGAATACTGAAGAGATCAATGTGCGTGCAGGAGAACCACAAAGGGGATGTTAACAGAGTGTGAAAATACAGAGATGGGGGCGGGGGGCAGTGGAAGAGCAGATCACGAGGGTCTTGAAGGCCATTACAGGAATCAGGAGGGGGGCCGACTGAGTCAGAAGAGAAGTGCCACCGCACGGAACGGAACGTACAGCGTAACGCCCGTGGTTTGCAGTATTGCACAATATCCTTGAAAGTTGCTATGAAAGTCAATTTTAAATGTTCTCACAACAACAATAAGAAAAAGGTAATGATGTGAGGTGAAGGATGCATTAACTAACCTTATTGAGGCAAACATTTCACATCTATCAAATCACCACATTGTATACTTTAAATAATTTTATATGTCAATTATATCTCAATAAAGCTGGGGCCGGAGGGACCCTGGCTGCTGTTTGGGAAGAAACTGTAGAGGACAATGAGGGAATCTTGCGATGTCTAGAAGCTGTCCTCATGACTCCGGCAGACAGTGCTATGTGCTTTCATTTCTCAGCGATACCCAGGAGCAACTGCTATCAAAAGGCCCTGTCTTAGAGATTGTCTACCAAATATGTCTACGAAATATTTCTACCCAACATCATGATAAGCCACTTGAGGGTAGGCACAGTACTTTACTCTTTTATATTTCATAGAGCCTAGTATACACAAATACTTGCCTATTGACTAGTATTATTTTGAAAGATTAGAAATATTAGCAATCTCTCTCAAAATGAGAAACACTATGAGATATGATGGAATTGAGTCTAAGTTGTATGACTTGGAGTACACGGCAATGAAAGTTGCTTCTTCGTTTAACCACTCTTGATATACTCATCTGCCCACAGAAACCCTCAATTCAGCTAATAACTTCAATTTCCCTTCTTACTAAAATCTTTTCCCAAAGGCACTAAAAAGCATAGAGCTAAACTAATTGATTTCCTAGTTTCCTGTTACTTCTGCCTATTACAATCCATGTCTTGCATACAAACAACAGTCTGTTTATACTACAGATGTTTTATACTAAATTCTTAAATAGATGAGTAGTGAAAAGAGACCACAGAAGAGAAAGGGCAAGGAGCCCAGATAACTTGATTAGTTCAGCAAACTATTGAAAGTTAACGGAACAGGAAGTTTCTAACTTACAAATAGGTTTTATTCTGTAAGAACTGCTTTGTGGGTAGTAAAGGGGGGTCAGCTCTCTTGAATTTTAGTCCTTTTCTCACCATTAAGTAGCTCTAAGTCAGTAAATTCTTTGTACATGTGGAAATACTGAAAACCACAGAGAATTCTTTTTTTTAAAGATTTTTATTTATTTATCTTTTTAGAGAGGAAGGGAAGGAGAGAAGGAGAGAAATATCAATGTATGGTTGCCTCTTGTGAGTCCCCTGCTGGGAACTGGCCTGCAACCCAGGCATGTGCCCTGACTGGGAACTGAACCATGATCGTGTGGTTCGCAGGCCTGTGCTCAATCCACTGAGCTACACCAGCCAGGGCATTGTTGGGCAATGACTCGGTTCGTAAAACTGGGATTCCCTGGGAACCACCTTTAATCTCTCCATTATTAGCTACTGACCAGCCCTGACCATTTCCTTGGGAATTAGCTTCTCCCAGAAGACCAACTCCTACCATGCTTCCTCTTTCTTCCTTTTCCCTGGTTCCTGGCATGTAAGAAACAACAGTAACTCTTAACAAGTGGCACTTTATAAAACTCTGCTTGCCATTGAGAAAATGACTTTCTGGGGCATGGCTTTGGGTGACATGTATATGTATGATTTTAATGAGATAATGTGTGAACTTATTCTGAAATTATTATTTGTTAGAGTATGTTATATAGACATGGAAGCAAAAGATTATAAACTAAAATAGGCATGATAAAAATAGTATTTGGGTCATTCGACTCGGCTGGTTAGAAAACAAGCATCCTTTTAGGTTTGTAGGTTTAATTCTTTTGCTAACCAGGTGGTTTTGTACAGGGGGAAAACTATGTTCTGTGGTCACTGATCCCACCTTTGACCCTGGCCAGTCTTCTGAACTGCTCCTCACAAGGGCTCAGGTAGAAGAGGAGAAAACCTATCTTCATTCCAGGGAAATAAACTACTATTGCCCTGTTAGAACATGATCTTCCTGGGAAGAGAGGAGCATATTTGTTAAGAACCTAGGGTTTACATAAGGATCAAAAGGGGGAAAGTGTAATCTGAGCAGCAGGTTAGTAAAGACATTTTAGGGACCTTATTCTTACCATGTCAGCATATGTGTTATGACAAAACAAGGAACACAAACAAGGCTCATTTCTTTATACCCACAGTCTTATATATAATTTGGATGAATGAATGAACATCAATATTGGTTCAAAGAACAAGCGCATACTCAGAACATCTGAAGGGAACCCTGTCAACTTGCTAGAGAAACCTAAATAGAAGATGATAAAGCTGAAAGAGGGCTGAATGGCCTTTGGGAAGCCTTATGCTTTGAGATTTCTGCTTTATATTATACATAGCATCTTTAGTTAAATTGCAGTTTCACTGGGGACATGGATATCTTATACACACTCATATTTATTCTGGACTCTCTGAGCCCAAAAAAGTTCAAAGGAACTTCCGTATCCTTCTAGTGACAAGTTCCCATTGTCTTGCTTCAAAAATAGAGAATGATCTGTTGGTATATGTTGGTCCCACTAACGATAATGTTGTGAATAAGTGATTTTTAAAAGTAATTATTTTTCTGTTAAAATGGGCATCCATCCACCACGCATTGGATGCCCCAATGGGATGGGGCATCCAATTGGAATGGCCCCAGTTTTTTTAAAAGGTCTAACAATACCATATGCTGGCAAAGATGCACAGCAACTGGAACTCTCATAAACTGTTGGTGACACTGCAAAATAATACAGCCACTTGGAAAAACATTTTGGCAGCATCTTACCAAGTTATCATACACTCCAGCAATCCCACTTCTAGGTTTTACCAAAAAGAGGTTAGCACATAAATGTGCACACAAAACCTGCATGCAAATGTTTTGGCAGCTTTACTAACAATCATCAAAAATCAGAAATACCCCAAATATCCAGAAACTGCTGACTGGTAGAAATTATGGTGCATCAATACAATGGAATAGTGCCCAATAATGAACTAGCCACTGATATACATGCATAGAATAAGATAAATGTCAGCAGCACTATGTGAGTGAAAGAAGCCTGACTCAAAAGACTTGGTGATTAATTAGATACACGTGGTAGAGAAAAGGGTTGTTCAAGGTGACTCTAATTTCTTGCTTGGAAGTCTTGATAAATAAAAATGGGTAAACTTCCCCCAAAAGAATAACGGAGACAAAGACAGAGTCTTGAGCAATGTCTTAATAAGAGTTTGAGCCCTGTCTGGTGTGGCTCAGTGGATTGAGCACCGGCCTGTGAATGAAGGTTCACTGGTTCCATTCCCAGTCAGGGCACAGGCCTGGGTTGCAGGCCGGTTCCCAGAAGGGGGATGCATGAGAGGCAACCACACACTGATGTTTCTCTCCTTCTCTCTCTCCCTCCTTTCCCCTCTGTCTAAAAATAAAAATAAAATCTTTTTTAAAAAAAGAGTTTGAAATAAGAAAGCCCAGCAGATTCTAGGACAAGAAATTGCAAACACCAAGTCAATATGGTGACTGAAAGAAGAGAAAGAATTGTAAAAGAACAAAACACAGCTCTGTGTGAGACACAGCCAAGTGCACCACATACATTATGGTATTTAACCTTCACAACCACCCATGAAGTAGTTGCATTAATTATCCTCATTTTTATAAGAGGGAAACTGAAGGTAATATAGCTGAGACCACAGAGCTGGTAAGGAAGTGTGTAGATCTAACTGCAGATCTGACTTCCGAGACTGCTCCTTACAGCCTACGGGATCGGTGCTGTACAAAGAGCTGGCAGGACAAGGTCAACAGAAATGCAGCTCTCACATAGTGCCTGTAATGATTAAAGTTATTTTTTAAATGTTTCTCCAGGGTTATGACATATATGTTGGAAGTTGTAGAAAATGCTGCAAAGTTCAGCTAGTTCAGAGAAGTAAAAGAGAGAATCTCATATGAATCTATATACTAACAAATTCTATTGGGCCTAAAATATTGTCAATTGATTACTCTCTAGGATGTTTCAGACCAGTGAAGCATTCCGTTATTCATTTCTTATCCTGATAGATCTGCTTTTTTACTGATTGACTGCAATTGTTCTGCAAGAGACAAAAGGGGTGATATGGAGAAACCAAACGATGGTGACGAAAACCCACACTCCTTCCTGGAGACGATCACAAAGGTACACACCGATGTCTGTGCTTGAATAAAACTGGCTGCTGTATCAAATAAAATGTCCAAAGTCTTTCTAAAACAGCTGCTGGCTTGGGACCCCTAGGTCACTAGATGATAAATAAATCTCAAGAATGTCTGATAAAATCCAGCATTAAAACTGTTTTCTATCAGATAAACATTATTCATTATAAAGAAAAGTGTTACTGAAAGGTTTTTGAAACCTCTAATGTTTTTCTTTGGCATCATTTGAAGAAAATCAAAGTGGGGTTAATAGATGCTGCTGATCAATGAAATAGTATGAATTTTAAAAGGAGGGTAAGCTCTAATGTTTTCACCCTTTATAAAGAGTGAAACTGGAGATGAATAATGCTTGTTTTGACCTGGTAATTATAGAAAAAAACAAACTGGTAATTATAGAAAAAATGGGGTTTTAGTTAACTCTTTCAGGATAAGAACTGCAACTTATTTAACTTTATATTGCCAGTACCCTAGGACATTTGGGAAATACCCAACCTACACAATTTTTAACTGAAAAATTTATAAATTTATGACATTAATTTATCATACTTACATTATTATAAAATTGTGTTGTCCACCAATTACAAACAAAATAGTCATTGAACATGAAAAAATGGAAAAGAAGAATGAGAAAATGTGCTTTAAAAAAAACCAAGAATCAGATTAGGAAAAAAAGAGCACTCAGGAATTACATGAATATGTAACAAGAAGATACTTTTTATATTATTCCAATATTTTGAATGAAGCCAGATAAATATAACCAAAACATGGATTACACAGAAACAGGCCTGCAAATAAAATGTGCAGTTCTCAGTAATCGGTCTAAATGAAAAAGTACTTCTTATTTTTTATTTCGCAATCTTATTTCCTGGGTTTACACTCTCTTTAGTGTCTCTGCTAAGGCAACTAAAAAGCTATGTAATTACATATTTCTTTCACCAAATTTGACTGTTTTCTCCTGCAGGCAAGTATCTTAATGGACTCCACAAGGTACTGTGCCACTCAAGGATATGTTTTGAAGACTACAGTATTTTAAAGTTTTGTAAGGTGTTTCTTTCTTCTTCCTTACTCATTCATGGTGAGTGTGGCTATCCAACTGAAATTACTTTAAAAAATACTAGTTATATCTACAATAGTTCTTGACTACATATATCAAAATATATTTCCTCTAGTTGATTTTTTTGGTACTTGTTTAAACTCTTGTAAAAGTCTATTAAAAATTCTTACAATACTTTTCAATTCCAATAATATGAAACACATGATGAAAATATTCAAACTCTTAAACGTTCATGTTTGTATTTAATAATAAATGACATTAATTTTTTTCAAGAAGCTTTACAGTTTTTCAAATGCAAGAACTCTATCATATATCATAAGAGTTTTGTTCTAAGTACAAGACTTTTGCCAAAAGCAAAAGTATTCTATTATTTTAATAATGAAAACTTCAAGTATTAGAAACCAAGCTCTGTATGGAAAAAATAAATCATTTAGGTGAAAGGGTAACAAACATTCAACTGAAGGATAATGCAGCCCCGAGGGAGAATATGCATATGAATGAAGTTTATGAAATTGGTTCAATGCCTCTGCAAAGAAAAAATAATTAGTTTATTTTAAAGATGCCTATAAAATGTTTTCAATATTGCAATATGAATTATTTATAGAAAAATGCACATCTAACTTTAAAACTACCATTTTACTGAACATCTTGAATACCATGAGAACAACTGGAAATAAGAATATATTGTTTTGTATATGCAACATTTGGGAGATTCTTTTTTAGTTACATGCTTTTCAAAAAAGGTAAGACTGCCTGGCTAGTGTAGCTCAGTGGATTGAGCACAGACCCATGGACAGAAAGGCTGCCGGTTCATTTCCCAGTCAGGGCACAGGCCTGGGTTGCAGGCCAGGTCCCCAGTGTGTATGTGTGTGTGTGGGGGGGGGGGGGGCCGTGGGATGGCAAGCAACTGCACACTGATGTTTCTCTCCCTGTTTCTCCCTCCCTTCCCCTCTGTCTAAAAACATTTCTTAATAAAATATTAAGAAAAAAATAAACAGGACTTCCGCCAAGATGGAGGCATAGGTGGAAACACTGTGCCTTCTCCCACAACCAAGTTTGACTACAACAAAGGTTTGGAGAACAAAGACACAGCCAAAGAACAGAAAATTGAATTATACGGAAGTCCGACAACAACTAACCGTTCAACCGGGACGGTAAGAGGAGTGGAGCCAGCAGCGGAGCAGAGTCGGGCAGGAAAGATCCCCAGACCTAGGCGCACAAGAAGCCCAGACCCAGTCAGGGTGCGGGGCAGACTGACGGTGGTCGCACATTCGCACATAGTGAGACGGACCACGCAGGCCCCAGGGGGTGAATCCAGTGGTGGAGGGCTGAAGGCGGTGGCACACTCGAGTGCAGTGGGACGAAATGCACGGGCCCCAGTGACAGTGGCAGCTGCAGCACCTGTGGGGGCCGCGGCGGGAGGTGGCAGATGGGACGCCATTGCTCCTCTTTGACCCCGCCCCCACATACAGTGTCACAACCCAGGGACTGAGTTGCCCCGCTCTGGTGAACACCTAGGGCTCCAATCCTGCTATGTAACAGGCACGAACAGCCCAAAAGATGGCACAAGAACAATTCAAAGTCCCAGAGCCGATAACTCTAAGCAACAAGAGATTGCCAGCCTCTCAGAAGCCCAATTTAAGACACTATTTATCAGGATGCTCACAGAATTGGTAGATTACAGTCACAAATTAGAGGAACATATGAAGGCTAAACTAATTGAAATGAAGGGAGATGCACAGGAAACCAATAGTGATGGAAAGGAAACTGGGACTCAAATCAATGGAATGGACCAGAAGGAAGAACGAAACATCCAACCGGAAAGGAATGTAGAAATGAGAATTCAAAAAAACAAGGAGAGGCTCAGGAACCTTCAGGACATCTTTAAATGTTCCAACATCTGAATTATACGGGTACCAGAAGGGGAAAAGAAACAGCCACGAGTGGAAAAGGTATTTCAACAAACAATAAAGGAGAACTTCCCCAGTCTGGAAAAGGAAATAGACTTCCAGGAAATCCAGGAAGCTCAGAGAGTCCCAAAGAAGTTGGACCCAAGAAGGAACACACCAAGGCACATCATAATTACATTAGCCAAGATTAAAATGAAGGAGAGAATCCTAGAAGCAGCAAGAGATAAGGGGACAGTCACCTACAAAGGAGTACCCATCAGACTGTCAGCGGATTTCTCAAAAGAGACCTTACAGGCAAGAAGGGGCTGGAAAGAAGTATTCCAAGTCATGAAATCCAAAGACCTACAGCCAAGATTGCTTTATCCAGCAAAACTTTCATTTAGAATGGAAGGACAGATAAAGTGCTTCTCAGATAAGGTCAAGTTCAAGGAGTTCATCATCACCAAGCCCTTATTATATGAAATGCTAAAGGGACTTATATAAGAAAAAGAAGATGAAAAATATGAACAGTGAAAGGACAGCAAACTCACAGTTATTAACAACCACACCTAAAACAAAAGCAAACCAAGAGGACAGCTAGATCAGGAGTGGAACCATAGAAATGAAGAACACATGGAGGGTTAGCAACAGGGGAGTGGGAGGAGGAGAAGGGGGGAGAAGGTACAGAAAATAGCATAGACAGTAGGTAGAAAATAGATATGGGGGAGGGCAAGAATAGTAGGGAAAATATAGAATCTAAAGAACTTGAGACACGTGGTTATAAACTAAGGGGGGGGAGAATGGTGGGGGAGGGAGTGTGCGGGTGGAGGGGAATGAAGGGGGGGAATAGAACAACTGTAATGGTATAATCAATAAAATATATTTAAAAAAAGAAAAAATCAAAAAAGGTAAGACTATCAATCAGAATCAATAACATTTTATTCAATAATTTCTTTTCAAACTTAAGAAATTAAATTGACAGCAGGATATCAATTTAATTTTTAAATTTTGCCCAAAATGCTCTTTAAAGCTGACACATGTATAATTTTGAAGTCATAACTGCTTTTGAAAAGACTGAGCAAACACATCTAAACTTAAATAATTTTAAATATATTTTAGCATTTCTGAAGTTGGTGCAGAATATTATTAGGGAAAGGATTTGGATCTGGAGTTTTACTGTAATGGTACTCTACAGTATTCAAGTGGGATTCACAAGCTGCCTGTTTTCAGAATACTCCCTTGGACCAGTTTTCTGGTTAGTACTTAAGGTAGCATAGACTCTAGGGGGAGCCACACAGGGCGTGGATGCTCTAAGTAGGCCTCTAGCTTTATGAACTTTTCTTGCGAGAATTATGATAGAAATACCCCAGTTCTACTCCTTTCATAAAACATCAAAAATGAGTGTTATTCATCTCCAGTTTCAGAAAAATACTGTAACTATAAAGAAATATAAAGGAAAACCACTGTATTTTTAAAAGTGTCCTTTGAATACATCACAATTTGAAAGCCCAAACAAGACAGCTCAAGGGAACCCGCAGCACTGCGTCTTGGCTGTGCAGCAGCAGCACCGGGGCACTGACGGGTACCAGAAACGGCTTCTCTGCTTTCTCAGTTCTCTCTCTGTGACAGAGTAAGTCACATCTGACTGGCCTCCAGGTTAAAGCTTGGGGCTCGCTTACAAGTTTCATTTGGTTGTACAAGAAACATAAATACAATAATGATGAATACCTTTTAAAGAGTATTACCTAAATTTAATCTACCTAAAATTTCTGAAACTAATATGACAATTATCAATTTATGAACACTAGAGGGCAGTAAAACACTAGAAGGTATATTTAAATTACATACCTAAATGTGGCAAAGGCCAGCCAGTCATTTTTTTTTAATTGGAACATGACAATTCATTCAATTTATTCATTTTTAGGTTGCTAAGTACAAAACCTTCATTGGCATGTCATTTTAGGTATAACTTACTTTGCAAAGTCCAAATAAGAAACGTGTCCGTGATAAAATCCTGGTTTCATCTCTTTCCAGGAAGTAATATTCTTCACAAAGCGCACCTAAAACAGGAGAACACCCTCATGACTTAAGTACAGTTTCAATGAAATGAAATTTAACAATGGCAAAATACTTTCCATGCAGTCATTTAAAACCAATCACACCACTCTCACAACTACAGAACTTAAAAACATGGGTTTCTAACTAAGGAAAACATAGTGTGATCTGCAACTACTAATGCATCATAGAGAGAGCTGTCACCATACCCAGAAAATGAGAGGACCCTCAAACCAAGTCGCACAACGCGATCATTTTCAGTGCTGCGCTGTGCATACACTCACACAGGGTGAGGGGAGGGTGGGTACCAACACGCATGGCGAGGCAGGCAGCACTAGAGGATAGAAATGCCCTGAGAAATCTGTTTCCCTCTCAGAGACCTCTAATTCCTAAAAAGCCATTTTCATTAACAAGGAGACAAATAAAAAAATCACTAAACCAAAATGATTCAAGGAAACATGATTATCAGAAGACTTTAAAGTATTAAGAACAGATACCATAAGTCTGTTGATAAGAAATAAAATTACAGATATAGGTAAAATAAAAATTTTTTAAATCTAAATATTGCTCTTTTAATTCCCTAGAATTAAAAGTATACAAAATTAGTTAATATAAAAAATTCAAGTGGAAATATATTTTTTAAAATTTAAAAAACTATTTAATATAGAACTTGATAAACCCAAATATCATCAGCTGCAAAGCAGTGATACACAATTTCTCAGGAAAATGATGTATGTGAGGTCTGTCCAGAAGGTATACAGCTATGTAATGTGAAAAATAAGAGACATTTATTTAAGAAGATACAAGAAACATTGTACACAGGACAATGACACCTCAGTCCCCTTCAAAGTAGGCACCTTGGGCCCTCACAAAGTTCTCCCAGTTGCCATCAGCTGCCCTGTCATATTTTCCTGAATCTCACTGATGGTCTGGAATCTCTTCCCTTTCAAAGGTGATTTTAGTTTTGGGAAAAGCCAGAAGTCATGGGGCACCAAATCTGGGCTATAGGGGGTCTGAGTCACCTGGGTGATTTAATGTTTCACCAAAAAATTCTGCACCAGACATGACACATGAGCGGGCACAATACAAAGTCTAGTGAAGCTGCCAATCACCAGCAGTTGCCCATAGCTGCAGACTTCTGAATCATCTGAGCAGTTTCCATGGAGGAATGTTCTGGCTTAATGCAAAATCTGATGCAGATTTGTGGCTCTACTCACTCAGTCACTTTGAATGTGACAGCCACACTGTACACATGCTCATTCAACAATGTCTACTGCCCTCATTGACTAGTACAGTGAAGTTGTATTGTTCACGCATGTGCACTCCAGTCCACTCTCCTTGGCTATCAGGTTACACTGATGTCACACAAACTGCTCACATATCAACAACAGCCCACCTTTTTTCCAGACAGACCTTGTATTTTTGATAAGCAAACCTCTACACTATGAACACCAAATGGTTAAGAATCTCTTGTGGAGACTAGATAGGGTGGGGGTAAAGGAGGAGATAGGGATGAGGCGAAGGGTCGCAGCCCACCACCTATACTAAATTGAAAGCATCTGTAAAATATAACTCCAGCCTTTAAAGCAGAGGATTGTCAACTGGATACATTTGACAATTTATCAGTCTTTCATTTACACATTAGAATAAAGTTAGTTACATGAAGGTGTCCTGGAGCATTTCCTAGCAGGTCCATCAGTAAGTTAATAGCAATGAACGGTGATGGCTGCCTCCTGGTGAAGGGCTGTCGGAGGGCAGAAGGGAAACACTGCAAAAGTGGCAATGTCAGGAATGTGAACTAGAGAGAAATGAAGGTTCTGGAAGTAAAAGTCATTTTTTAAGGGAAGCGTTAATAATTCATATTCTAGAGAAATAATGGAGTTTTTAGAAGGAAAATTAAATGAACCCTATCTGTTTATCTTCCTCACACGCACACTCACATAACCTCAAAATAAAATCTGAAAATTGAATGCAGCTAAAATTATGTTGCATTAGAAAATACTTTAGCAGATATTTTCAATTTCTCCCCACCCAAAAAAAGAGCCAAATAAATGTGTGATTTTAGGTTCTCATATTCTTTCCTATTTGTTCTTCAAGTAAGGCACCAAACAGAATGAAAATAACACCTAGCTGGTGTAGCTCAGTGGACTGAGCACAGGCCTGCGAACCACACAATTGCAGTTCAATTCCCAGTCAGGGCACATGCCTGGGTTGCAGGCCAGTCCCCAGCAGGGGACGCACAAGAGGCAACCATAAATTGATATTTCTCTCCTTCTCTCCTTCCCTTCCCCTCTAAAGATAAATAAATAAAATGTTTAAAAAATAACAAGTGGCAAATGAATAAGAAATAGAAAATAAGAAATCAGATAACCTAAAAATTGAATTCTTAAAAAGTGTTATTTGAATATCAAAAGTCCTTGTAACTGTCAGTTAATGATATGTTATTTCACATAAGCCTTTGGCTCTATAAAAATAAGTTCCAGTATTCCAGCCAAAAATCCGGGGGAAATAGAAGGCAAAGGGAATAGGAATGGGAGCTGGTAGTTCACAGGTGCTTAACACATGTTTAGCAACTCAGCTTTATTTCCCAAAAGCTGACATTTCATATGGTTACGATGGTGTAAGTGGAAAATGAAAGGAGATGTTAGTTTGAAGTCTGAGAAAATGGTGTTACATAAACCAAATGTTAGAGAAGATCATAATAATATAAACTTAAGAGTACACTGTTGTGAAAAACTCAGGCAGAAATAAGAGTTAGATATAGGCTTCATGTATCCTTCCTCCACCCTTCCGAAGAAAGGTCAAGATTAAACTAAACCCGTCTAAGAACACACTTCATTCAACATGTGTCCTTCAATGGGAGATGAGGAGCCCAGGAAAGCTAGATGCCTGGCTGCTTCAGGGCTTTGCAAACTCCAGCGCGCAGGTGACTCTGCTAAAACGCAGATTCCGGTTCAGCAGGTCTGGAGTGGGGCCTGCGACCCTGCACTTCTGAAGAGTCTACACTGGATGGCCCGGTTCACGGGCAACACTGAGAAGCTAGACTTTGTTCCGTCTGTGCAGGCCCAGGAGCTGACTCCTGGTTTTATTAATGTGAGCCTTGCTTTTATAGCGCTTGCAAAGGTGGCCTGAGGTCTACATAAGCTCTTTAGCAAAGATATTCACTGTTTTTATGATATGAAAAAAAGATATTGAAATAGAGAAAAAAATTCAAGATTACCTTATAAGCTACTGCAGTGTGTGAAACAGAAGACGGCGGGACAGGAGAAGAATGAGTCCTGACTACTCAGTCTCCTCCTCCGCCCCTCACACTGTGATACCTGAAGAACATACATCAGAACCAAAGTATTCCAAGAAATACAGTTTGGAAACTGACGAAGTTAGGACTGTGTGCCTAGTTGGTCTCAGGGAAGTTTAACAAAGGGAGAGAGTGAAACAAGGCATGACTCTTCCACTGCCACCATCTTGAACTCTCGTTGATAGAATTGGTATTTCAGTGGTGCGGGAGATCAAGGATATCCTGTACTGTTTATTTCATATATATAAAAAACTACAACCCAAGAACCGTGTACCTTAGGTTTGGGGCCAATCAGCCCTCTACACCTCCAGCTAGTTTCCTTGACGTATTACTGTCCAATTTACCCCAGGGGTAAAACAAACCAAGAAAGTTACAAGGATTTGAAAGGAAAGGTGAGCAGCCATCATTCACACCATGATTCTGATTTAAAAACCTGGACACTGAGAATTTCAGGTTTTATCCACCGTGGAAACCCCACAAACCCAATCATTAAAACTCCTCGACCTCGAAGATCTCAAAGTTCTGTTGATGTGTCTCTCAATTGCTTATTTTCCTCATTATGTTCATTATAATCTCAACTTCCAAACCACCTTGTTCACTATTCTCATTTGGACAAGCACTTTCCAACGATGACTGACTCATTCTTGTCCTTTTTATTGTCATGAGTAAATGCTGAGGTTGCTGAAGATGGCCAGTCAAAACTCAGAGACACAGCCTAAATATCTATGTAGGACTTTTGAATTTTATTTCCTAAATCCACCCTTAGGTAAATTCAAGTGCATTAATGTTGCTTTTAAATTCTCTACACTCATTGCTAAAATCTCCAAAATACTCACAGTCTTTCTCTAATCTCTGGCTAACAGAATACTGAAGGCTACATACTTGATGCACATGTATTTTTTCCTACCTCATCAACATTTAACTAAGCCATTAAAGTCTCATTAATAAAACTGTGGCTGACTTATAGTCTGCATAAATCAAAAGATGCTGAGCTGAGATTTACCTTCCCTTCATAGGCAAGAAAAAAGCGCTGAGCACAAAACTGTCAGTAAGGTTATAGTGGCTTTTCACACTGATCTGGAGAATATAGTCTGAACATTCTGAAATGTCATTTACGTACTACTGAAAGTCTATACAATCCTAATCTCTTCTTTAAGAAAACCAGTAGTTTTAAGTTTTCTTTTCTAAGGATTGATTTAACCACGTCTCCTTCAGCCATGTTTAATATTTATCCTCTTAGCCTCTACAACTGTCCGTCTCTGCCCTCTTCATCACCTTCACTTTTCCCTTTAGTCAGCCTAGCTGCTCTTCCCGGTCCATTGCCTTTCTCTGCCTTCTTACCTCTCTTACAACACCTGCCTTGTCTTTCAGTTTTTCTTCTCCTTTTTTAAATTTTGTCTTTTCCTCTACAGTGACGCATTCTGCCCAGGACTTTCAGATAAAGCTCTGGAGTATCAAGAAGAGGAAATGGAAAGTAGGTGAGCAAGCCTCCACTTGGTTTATTTTACGGATTCTGACTGACTACACCTGGCACTAATGAAGATAAAGTGATAGGCAAAAAGGAGCAGAACTAACAGCTTCGAATGAAGTTCAGGAGACTGAAGGCACTGCAGACTCCGGCATGGGGAGAAAAAAATAGTCACCAGAGTGACTTTACTCAAAGAGAATGACTACACTCTGGTTAAACAGGCTATCAGGAAGGATGTTTCAGCAGTAGTAGTGAGACATAGGAGATGAAAAGACATGTTTTTGTGTCTAGCCTGAAGCAGAACCTAAACTGTAATTTTTGTCAGATTTTATAACTGAAGCAGAGTCAGGCTAGCAAGTAATCAGAAAAGACTTCCAGGGAAAACAAGCAATGTGGGGGTGGTGTTGTGATTTATTTGTAGTTGAATCAGACCTGAACCGGTGCTACAGGAAAAAGCTAAGAAATCACCATCTAACTAACAGTGTATCGAGACCTACTCTTAATGAGATTAATCTCAATATTAAAATTACCTGTGATCACAAAAGAACTTGTTTGTACTATCTAAAAGTAAGAATGCCATTTGGAACATCCTGGACAAATTCCAACTTTGTAATTACTACCAATTAAATGAATACTACTATTAACTTAGGTAATTACTATATACTGAACTCCTACTCATGCATATACTTAAAATAAAAATTCATTGTACAGCGTGGGTAGTTTTATGAGCCTAAACTAGAGAAGGAGTTTTCTACACAAAGAGGAAATCTGAGTAATTATTGAATACAAATATAAGAAAGGTCACCAGCAATAGAATACAGTATTTTCACTAAGTTCGAACTGTATTATTCAACCTTTTGTGTGTGTGTGTGGGGAAGGTAGTGGTGATGGTGGGGGTGGGGGTTGTTCCAAATCTGAAGGGTAGATTATATTATTACCGTCAATCAGAGGGGCTCACTCCAACAGTAATTACCATCATGGTGTTATGCTCAGCTGAGGACTACTTTTAGAATCAAGTTGGTTCATTTGTGCATTCATTTAACATAAGTTATGTAGTGTCTACTATGTTTCAGGCACTGTTTTTAAGCACAGGGGATACAGTGCTGAATAAGACAGCCAAGTTCCTGTCCTTAAAGAGCTTATAACAGAGGAAAAGACAGACAACAAACAAATACACAAATCACTAAGTAATAGAAAAGATACAGAAAGAACGATGGTACACAGTAACTTGGAAGAAGTACTTTAAATACACACACATACATATGCATGCATGCACACACATGCACAGACACACATATATAATGACAAAGTAAGGTGTGTTTTTTTTAATTTTAGATTATTTATTTATCTTTAGAGGGGAAGGAGAGAGGGAGAGAGACATCAATGTATGGTTGCCTTCCGCGCATCCCCTGCTGGGAGTTGGCCTGCAGGGAACTGGCCTGCAACCCAGGCATGTGCCCCGACTGGGAATCGAACCGCGATCCTCTGGTTCACAGGCTCGTGCTCAATCCACTGAGCTACGCCAGCCAGGGCCTGTAAGGTGTTTTTTTTAAGAGAATGTCATTTAAGCTGAAACCTTAAATGGATAACATGAAGCCAATCGTGAGAAGCCAGATGTGCATTCTAAGAAAATAGGATGAGTGCAGAGGCCTTTAGTGGAGAAGGCTTGATGCATTCGATGCACTCAATGCACCAAAAAGCCAGTGCGGCTAGTATGTAAGAGGTTAGAGCGCAGGACAAAGGCTTTACTAAAAACGGCTTGTTGGTCTAGGTAAGGAACTTGGATTTTGTTGGAGAGGCAGAAATATGAATTCAAATGTAAGTACCTCACCATTCTGAGAAGATAATAATATCGCTTCTCGGCCTTTTGGCTAAGATCAAGTGTAGAAGATAATAATATGCATGTCCCCATAATCCCATCGAGAATCACTATTCAAACTATGGTTCAAAGGCCTAGAGGCATCAGTTTTGACATCAAGTGGAAGCTGTTGGCAGAGGACATCAAAAAGATGTGACCGCTGGTCTGACCCACCCACGGGCTTGACAGGGACAACTGGAAGCCCCCACTCCCTCCCCTGTGCTTGGACTGTGTGCTCCACTTGCCTTCCCCGGGTTAGAAGCTGTCCGAGAACAATAGCCTTGAGACAGAAATGTGGTGGTCAGACTCTGGGCTGTACGGGACTCAACCCAGTTAAGGCCTCCTGTATGGAGGCCAGTTTCAAATGACCTTCTAAGGAGGTTTCAACCCAACAGAAGCTCTACAGAAATCTGAGTATCAGGCTGCGTCTCAGTCCTGAATCAAAATGTGCATTTTAACTAGTGATTAGTATACACAAGATAAGTTAAGCGTTCATCCAAAGTGCCATGCTGAAAAAGCAGCACGTACAACTAATATCGAACCACAGGATCTAATGCAAATGACCAGAAGAGGGCTTGCTAGTGAACAAAAAATTACTATGTTGTTCTACAAAGAATGCAAATTCTACATATTTTCAGTGTCTGAACAGAAAGGGGTACATACAATCACAGACCTAAAATATGTAAGGGCAGAAAAGTAAGAAATATCATAAAAATGGTACCACTTACAATTTGGCATAAAGACAAGATATTCTTTAATTTACAGGTATTTTCATGATAGCAGAGTAAACTTCATTTTCCAGTCAGAACAGCTGATTGAGTGAGTACCTGTTTCCTGCCGATTCCTGTCTATCAACCCAGTAAGGCCCATTTCAAAAACACACCTATGACTGAGTCTGCCTTATTCTTATTACTCAGTATTCTCATGCCTTATGAGCTCAATGTTTATCTGTTAATCTCCTTGTTCTTCTCTTATTTTATCCCAACTTCTTAATTTTGAAAAAGTCCTTATCTACAGAAAAATTGATCAACTGTACAGCCAACATCTGTACAGTTTTCACCAAGATTCACTAACTATTAATATTTTTGCCACCTTTCTGTATCTCACTCTCTCTATACATATATATAAATATCTGGAGATATATAGACACAATTTTTCCAGAAATGTTTGAAAGCTAGCAGCTGACACCTTTGACCCAAGGATCCAATCACAGATCACACATTCCATTTGGTTTTCATGTCTCCGTGGTCTCACCTGGTCTAGAGAAGCCCATCTCACCCCTGACCCTGACCTTTTTGGGTTGTCATGACATTGACACTTTAAAGAGTTCAGAATAGTTGTTCTAGACGATGTTCTGTAACACAGATTTGCCTTTTTCCTCAAGAGATCCAGCTTAAACTTTTGGGTGAGAATACCACATACTGATGTTTCCTATGACAATCCTCATAGTTCCTGTGACTCTGTTTTATGTTCCCAAGTACATTATAAACAAGCTCCCTGAAAGATGTGGCCTTGCTTTTATCTCTCTGGTATTTCCCCAAAGCCTTCGTACAGTTTCTATATATATTACATACTCAATTAAGTGAAAATGTAAAAGCAGAGTTGACTACCATTTCTAAAGTAGCAGACTGTGTTTAACTATTGAATAGTTTTATACTAGACTAAAAATTGGGCTTTGCCTCTAAAATTTTTGAGAGAAATAATTACACATGTAAACAGTTTAGCACTCTGCACAGTATGTAGAGAACACACCTGGGAAAGGGCCAGGGCTAAGAGCAGGGATTCAGCAGACTGAACTGCTGAGGTTGGAAGGTGCAAGAATAAAGAGAGTGGTCATCTACTATATCCCAAAATATTTTCATGAGTAGACTGGATTTGAAATGAAAAGATTGAGACAATGGCAGATTTAACAAAAATCTAATTTTGTAAGTCTCACTTCAGTCAGCTATTGATTCGAAACTATTTCTCAGAGAAACAAGAAGAGCAAAATAGGTCATTTAATTACTGTCTGAATGCATGATAAAGCAGTTGAGAGCAGTACACAAGAACAAAAACATGGAATAAAAATTAAAGTATGTGATGCAAAATAAGAAATATTTTAAAAATATTTTCAAGGCATCTGGTATAATTTAGAAGTTTACATTTAAATGACGTTTACTAGATTAAATGTGAAATTAAAATGCTACCTAATATGTCATACGAAGGAGAGGGAGGCAGATAACTTTCCTCCATGGCTTATTCAAACAAATGTTTCTATATAGAACAAGACCAGTAAGTGATTTAGATATGGCATATTAGTGAATATTTGGTATATAAGTCATTCCTAATTAAGGGCAGGTTCTCAGTAACCAGCTGACATTTTGAAATATGTCAGCTAATGATTAAGAGGATTTTCCTCTCCCCACACAAATATACTTTAAGTGTTGTTCATTATGCAATCCAATTGCTTTTAAGGTGGTGTCTATGATTCTCTTTGGCTGGGTTTTTTTCCTACATGTAACTAACAAGCTATTGAAAGAAAAACAGAAGCTCATCTCCTCCAAATGCAACTAGGGAAATGTACCACTACATGATGCCTATAAATGTGTTATATGTGGTGAGCTTCTGTAGATCTGTATTTCCTGAAAAAAATCATCAATATCATTGTCAGGCTTCTTATAGCTGCCATAGAACTCTAATGCTGGGCACAAAACCACTCTAAAAACTGAACAAGCAAACTAACTATACCTTTCTAAAAAAAAGTTACTAAAGAAATATAATATTATATGAACATTAAGAAATGTCCCTTTTAAACAAAGATCTATTCTGGAAAGCAATCACGCAAATAGATTTAAAATGTACCACATGCTGTCCAAAAACTGATTTAGGATACTTGCCTTTAGATATACAATATTATATAATGAATAATTTTTATGACCCACTTAGCTAAATTAGCTCATATTCCTTCTCATTTACCGACAAGTTATTAAGTTTGGCTGACAGATGTAGATTTTGGGTTCTATGAAAGAGTAATTGAGGATACTGCAGACAGCTAAGAATTATATAGGCAGATGATATTCCATATACTACTGGCCTGTACAAATGGCTCTCTAGCAAGAAGTGAACTTTAACCTTGTGTATCAATGTTATCCTCTTGCTTTAGAGTAAGGATTATATATGCTAAATAATGGGATAACAGAGTCAATTCTGCAATAATAATACAAGCTCAGGTGTTTTCAAATACATACATTCTCACTATATGAGTATCACAAATACCTTTTTAATAAGACTACCCCAATAAGGTATTTAATCCTAGGTATCACTGTGAACAAAATAAACTAATGAGCAAAAGAGAACCAGAGGCACAGAATCGTACAGGCTTACAGCTGTAAGAGGGGAGGGGGGAGCAGGGACTAAGTGGAGGAAGGTGCATGGACCAGTAAAGGCACACACGAAGGACCCGTGGACGTGGGCAACAGTGAGGGGGCTGACTGTGCAAGTGGAGGTGGGGGAGGCTGAGTGGAGGAGGGTGAAGGCAGGAAAAGTGGGACAACTGTAGTAGCATAAACAGTAAAATATTTTTTTAAAATTCTAGGTAGCATTTCAAATGTCATCTTTTATTCTCATGGGGCATAATAACCATTCTCTTCAATACCTGTAGAAAGAACTTCATATATTTAAAATTATAGTTAGAACTCCTGGTGTGGAGAAAGTGTGTGCAACTACAGATAAAGAGATGATGGAATTTCATTTCACGAGATAATTTCCTCCACTTTCCTTAAAACGCTTCCATAAAATTATCTATCCATTTATCTAAAGTTTCTTGACAACTTAAAAGGCAAGATTATGTTAAAATATAACTCACACTCCCTGTTTGCCAGAAGTTTATATCTAATATTTACATAAATTACTAGTAAAGATAAGAAGAAATTCACGAAACTGAGCCATACAGAATACAGATAATCATCAAATAAAGAATTCTCTATCTTAAGTTGAGACAATATGTTTTTTATTGCAGTCTCTTGCTAATAATACTATATATTTTTAAAAGAATGCCATACTGAAGAGCATCAATTTTCTCTTCCAACATTCAAACTTTTAATTCGTTTATTTCACAAATATTGGAATACATACTATATGAAAAGAAATGTACCAAATACTGTGAAGAATTTAAAGTTATAAAAAATGTGGTTGATTCCTTCCCCCAACAGACTTACGATTCATTGGGATCAGTGTACATATCCCTTAAAACACTTTATCCCCTTGACATATAACATTTGAGCGAGGGAGTGTCAGAAAACACGTATTCCTTGAGTGGTGTTTACCTGATCTTGCAGCGACATCACTGGATTATTTTTGGTAGTGTTGATGTGAAGAACATGGTACTTATTCTTTGCACACAGGTCATAGGCAATATTGGTAAAAGAGGTGCTTGCTGTTTTGGGGACTCGGTTATAAATGATCACCATGTCCTCTTCCTCATCTAAAGGGGTGTCTTGCCTAGGGCCATCCATTGTGTGACGTTGCTCAATTTCTCGGACTTCATGTCTCGCAATAGCCCTTTCTGCAAAAGAAAAACAGATATAAACTCAGTTTTTAAAGAGACAATAAGTTGTAAAACACTGAAAAGAATTTCCTATACTTGGAATATAATGCTCCTTTTCAAGAACTGCGTGAGAGCAGCTGAAGAAGTGCTTTGAGGACCGAACTACCTTCGAAGGACAATACATACGCATATAAAACAGAACAAAAGAACACCACAGACCACAGGGTTCTTCAGTGTACTTCAAAAAGTCACTTTACAGTCTAATAGAATTTATGAAGCCTGAACTAATCCTCAAACACGCAAAAACAGATTATATGGAATACTGAATTTCATAGCAAAAAATGTACTTAGAAAGTAGATCACTTAAAATTTAAGCAAAGATTTTGAAATTTATTACTTAGGATTTAGTTATTCTCTGGTTTATCAAAATGTAGCAGGACAGTAATTATAAATGCTGGTGTGATGTTAGGTAACAAAGTAGAAACAACCCCATCACAAAACCTTTACCTTTTTGGTGTTGCATTATAGATATGTCCTGGCTATGTTTATTCCTTAAATCCCATAGTTCCTCTAATTCAAACCCCTGTCTACCATGTTGTTTGAAAAGCAGTTACATTTTGCTTTCTACTATTCCCTACTTAACACACATTTTAGCTTCACATAATTTTTAGAATTATAGAGCAAGAGGAGCAAAGGAAGAAATGAAGAGAAAACATCTCTAACAAGATTGCAGATTTCTTTGCACAGAAACAGCTGCTCCCACATAGCAGGCACCTCCTCTCCCCAGGTCTTTGTGGAAGTTACTGCATCTGCCTTAATCACGCTTCCATTCTCTGTCTACCCCAATCCTACCAGGTGAACTCTTCAACCTTCACTCAATTTCATCACCACTTTGCAAGGGAAGCATTATCTGCTCTCCCTAACTAGGTCAAATTACACATGTGCACCTGGGTAGGGGCCGGGGGTGCAGGGATCAAGCAAAAAAGAGAAAAACTTACAGACATGAGCAACGGTGTGGTCATTGTAGGGTGGGGGCAGTTGGAGGAGGTGGACGTGGGTACAGGGGATAAATAGTGATGGGAGGAGACTTGACTTGGGGTGGTGAACACACAATATAGCACACAGATGTGTTGTGGAACTGTGCACCTGAAACCTGTATACATTTGTTAACTAGTGTCATCCCAATAAATTCCATAAAAAGGAAATTACAAATGTGCACAAACACACACATCATGTGCCTCATACTACATGTCTTGTACTTGTAAGTGCAACTTTACATTATATGTACTGTCATTAGTGTCTCCCCACCATAATGCCTATGCCTTAATAAAGTGATATGAAAAAGCAATGTGCTACAATTACAGTAACAAGTTCAGGCTTCGAATATTGCTGGACCACAAATCTTAAGTTTTGGTTCAGGAAATAAGGTCACCATACTACAGAAAATACACTCTGACCTGAGGATTCACATTCAGAAGACTTGAATTAAGGCTCCAGACTTGCTGCTTATTAGTAATGGGCTTTTCAAAACAGGAGGAGAAGGACCTATATTCTATATGTATATGCATACATGTGTATCCTTTTTTTGCCCTTGGGAGAGTTGGCTGGAAATGTGACAAAAAAGATGAGCTAAATGCTGAACACACTGTTGGACTGCCAGACATCAGGAGATGTTACATAGGTAACTGGACATGTAGGTTGAGAGTTGAGAATAAAGGTTCAAGTAGAAGAAAGAGACCTGGGAAAACCTTGGGAATGGAACACATTGCCTAGATAATCTAGAATATGTAGCATGGAAAGAGACACTAGGACAGAATCTTAGAAAATAACACTTTGAAGGGCCAAGTAGAAAAAGACAGTCCATAGAAAGAAGATAAAGAGAAAAAAAGAAAAAGGAACAGGACAGACTTTTCAGAGGCATACACCACATTTTAGAAAGGATAACATTTTCCAGATTGACAGTGCTTTCCAAATGAACCTATAAATCAAGGTACTGTATGATGCTATAAGCCTCTACACAGGATCTGGAACTTGTCTCAAGTGAAACTGAGCAAGTATTTATAAAAGCCTATGTATGTTACTATTTTAAATAATTTTAAAGAAATCTTATCTTCCAAACAGCATCAAACTATGATGGTAGCCACAAACCATCATGGGACCCCTTCGTCTGTCTACACACGCCCCCTTTTCTGCTCAGAGAAGTGAAACAGTGTTGTTGTGGGGAAGGGCAGGGCGTTCTCCAGCAGCCCAGACACGCACCAGACCGCCTTCAAAATCACCACTCATCAACAATCAACAATGCTAGACTTTCTTTCACTAGTTTTTCTGAAATCAAGCATTTTTTTAAGGCAGATTTTATGTTATTTCACAAATTGGCATCCACTTTACCTACAGAAAGCAGTGATTAAAGAAAAACTACAATATTAATAGTTTTTGTAATTACCTCTTTCACTTACAAATTTTACATGACCAATAACTGCTTTGGAAGTTAGCCAATTAATTAAAAATATTTTTAAAAGTTGTTATTTAGCATGTGGAATTTTTATTCTGTAGGGTGCTAAAACTCTACCTGGACCATGAAACTAATATATTTTCAAAATTAATCACTGTTCTTGGTTCATTATGTGTATTAAATTATAGAACTGTATATTTCACACCATATTAAAAATTTTTCTTAAAGTATGAAAAGGTACAACAGTCAGTATATTCCTCATTCAAATAATATATGCATTTTCTATTTTTTGAATGTTTTTAACACTGCATAAACAAGATAATTATTACCATAGTGTAATGCCTAAAACTACATAAAAGATAAAATTAAGAGAATTTTTGTTAGTGGTATATGTTTATCAAATCAAATCTCAGTTAGTTGAACAATAACAGTAACTACTGTTAATGGTAAACTACTCTTTTCTTCTGTGACAATACTTAAAACCACTAAGACTTTGTAATATGGACAAGTGCTTTAGTATTCTAAGTATTTGATAGTTCCAATTTTTTTCCAAAGGTGCTTTACATCTAGTTAGTACTGTTTCTTCTGAGACCCTATCAAATCAATGGGGAAGCTTTATTATAGCACATTTGTAGTGTACAATATGTTGGCAGAGTATTTAAAACAGTTAAGGTGCACTTTAAAGTAATGTTTTTTCATGTTTGATTAATGAATTACACAGACTCTGCTATGCAAACTATTTCAGAACCACCACAACATGTGCAGCCTACAAATAACTTGAGATGCAGACTCCAATCATGAAATTACGGGTAGGCCAGGCAACAACACTGGCACTAATGTGCCCGACACTGAAGACTGATACTGAATCCCATGACAATTCTAATTTTTCTGAACTCCTGTTGGAAGTGGCACGTATCTCAACTATAAATAAACTTTTCTGTGTGGCAGACAGTCAACAAATTCAAGTCTTTTAAAAGACCATGACAATAAATACCTATTTCTTCACTGACATTGTATTAAAGGTCTCATGTATTAAAAGACTATAGTGATTAAGCTAAGGATAAAACACTGTACTAAACAGACCTACCTAAATTCTACATGGCAGTTAAGTCACAAATACACACACACACACACACTCTCTCTCTCTCTCACATATGACTACAGAAAAACTGATGAAAAGACTTTTATTTTTAACCAAAATTTATCTAGTAGCAACTAATTTTTTAAAAAATTAATACTTTTGTTTTGCCAGATAAAGACACTACAAAGAAAGGAAACTATAGGCCAATATCCCTGATGAACATACACACACTAAAATCCTCAACAAAATATTAGCAAACTGAATACAGCAAAAGGTCAAAAATATCATACACCACTTTCAAGTGGGATTTATTTTGGGAATGCAAGGTTGGTACAACATTCACAAATCAGTAACTGTCATACAACACATAAACAAAATAAAGGATAAAAACCACATGATAATATCGATAGATGCAGCAAGGACATTTAACAAAATTCAGCACCTATTTATGATGAAAACTCTCAGCAAAGTGGAAACAGTGGGATCATATGCATACCTAGACATAATAATGGCCATATATGGCAAAGCCACTGCCAGGCTCATACCCAACAGGCAAAAACTACAAGCGCTCCCCTTAAGATTGGGAGCAAGATGGGGGTGTTGGCTTTCGCCTCTCTTACTCAACATCGCACTGGAAGCCCCAGTCATAGCAATCAGACAAGAAGAAATAAAAGGCACCCAATTGAAAAGGAAGAAGTAAAACTGTCTTTATTTGCAGATGATCTCATACTGTACATAGACAACTTAAAGATTCCACCAAGAAACTACTAGAACTGGTAAATGAATTCACTAGAGTAGCAGGATGGAAAACTAATATCTAGAAATCAGGGAGCTTGTGGCCAAGATGGAGACATAAATAGATATGCTTTGCTTCCTCACATAACCAAAAGAAGGATACCAACCAATTTAAAAACAAAAAACAACCAGAACTGCCAGAAAATCAAACTGTATGGAAGTCTGACAACCAAGGAGTTAAACAAGACACAGTCATCCAGACTGGTAGGAAGGGTGGAGAGGACATGCGATAAGGCAGTGACTGGTGGACAGGCTGGTGGACTGAGAGAAGGAAACCAGGATTCAAAGCAACAATTTGGAACCAGAGGAAGAAATTAACATTCAACCAGAACAGAATGAGGAAACGAGAATTCAAAAAAATGAGGAGAGGCTTAGGAACGTCTGAGACAACTTTAAATGTTCCAACATCTGAATCATAGGGGTGCCAGAAGGAGGAGAAGAGCAAGAAATTAAAAACTTATTTGAAATACTTATAAAAGAAAACTTCCCCGATCTGCTGAAGGAAATAGACATACAAGTCCAAGAAGCTCAGACAATCCCAAACAAAATGAATGCAAAGAGACCATACCAAGACACTTCATAATGAAATTACCCAAGATTTTTTTAAAAACTCACACAATCATATCAGTCTATTAGGAAAGGGATATGACAAAATTGAACACGCTTGTAATAACGTCTATTAGAAAAAGAAGAACAGAGAGGAACTTCCTCTACAAAAATACTATAGCTACCATTATACTCCATGGTGAAAGACAAAAGTTTTCCTCCTAAGATCAGAAACAAGACATGATGTACAATCTTGCTACTCTTATGTAACATAGCACTGGCAGTTCCAACCAGTGAGTTAAAACTGAAAATAATAATCTTGTATTGCTTTGTCCAGTGACATGCTGCACAGGTCTGTAGCCTGGGAGTAACAGACTATACCATCTATTGCACATGTACAGTAAGACGACACCATCTAGGTTTGTGTGTGTTCACACTACAACAAAATTACCTAATGCCATCTTTCTCAGAATGCATCCTCGCATTAGCAAGCAGCACATGGCTGTATAGTCATTATCTCATGTTGTGATTCTTAAAACAACCCTAAGAGGCACAATATTATGAGGAAAGTGAATACTGATGTCAGGGTACCATCCCAGGTCACTCTGGTTCCAGAGCCTGTACTCCACACTGTACTTGTATTCTGAGACCCTATATTAGGAAGGAGAAGAGCCACACAGTTAAACACAGCGTGACAGTATTATAGAAGTAACTATATTTTTTGCAAGTGCCTGTTTTTAAAATATACTCTAGTTAAAAATCATAAGTGAAAAAAATTGTAAGTGAGCTGGCTTCAAGACTTCACTCTTTAGACGTCTCAATCACTTGAAATACTCTCATAGAACACGGTGAGTCCTCTAATATGCTTTTCTTTTCTTTATTTATCTTTAGAGAAAGGGGAAAGGAGGGAGAGAGAGGGAAACATTGGTGTGTAGTTGCCTCTTGCACATCCCCAACTGGGGACCGGGCCTGCAACCCAGGCATGTACCCTGACTGGGAATCGAACGAGCAACCGTCTGGTCTGCAGGCCAGCACTCAATCCACTGAACCACACCAGCCAGGGTGTTTTTCCCTTTTCTTAAGTTATACTAAGACATTACATCTCAAAATATTCCTTACCTTTCTACAAACTTCTCAAGCGATTTATTCCTACTTTCAGTTTTCATCTTATAAAAAAATCAAACAAATGCCACTGGAATAAATGACGTAAGAGAGAAGAACAAAATATTTCTGAATTTTCTGAATTCAAGAATGGGAGGAGGTGGGAAACTTCTAAAGAAAGATACACTGAGTAAGTTAAGACCTGAAAGGATGGGGCTAGCTTTCAAAATGTAGAGATGGGTCATGGAGAAAGGAATGAAAGCCTGCATGGTGGTAAAAGTAGGTAAATAGCAAAATAATAGTATAATTTGATTATAAAATTATTTAACTACAGTGGTGTGAAACAGTTAAAAATATCCATGACACTTTTAGAATATACTAATAAACATATAATTATCAAAGGAACAACTGCTCCACATATTGGGCCTTTATTATGGACCAGAAAAATGCTTTGTATTTCAATCTACATTATTTCATTTGATTTTTACAACAACTCTATGCCTATTGCCTATAGTTGGTAAATGGAAATAAAGACTCTGTTCAGAATCCAAAACATCAGTCTGTCTATAATACCAAAGCCAACATTCCTAACCAAAGACAGTAATTACTCTTAAACCACAGGAAGGCATAATTCCTAAGAAATGTGTATTCAATCACACAAGCATATTATGCATCATTTCAGGCATACACACACACAAAAAATAAGAGTACATTCAAAATGTGAATGAAGTGGACGAACCATGCCACACAAAGGACTGTTTCAAAAAACCCAATCCACTTAGAGAGATTCCATAAAAGAAAGTGCTACACCTGAAACTAGTATAAAATACTTAATGTAAACTATAATTGAAAAAATAAGTAAAGAAAAATCCTCTAATTTTATTGGCCTTTTAATAGCTTCTCTCCAAATTCCTATTTAATCATTGTCATTTTTTAAAAAGTATTAAAAGCATCTTGAAATATTTAAAAAGTGACTGTGGAAAGTAGGCATCCTTTCTGCAGTATTATTCCAGAAGAGAAGATAAATTGTTGCTCAGGAGAGAATGGCCTTTCAAATAATTAGGTGGGCAAAGTAAAGATCTATGCAGTTTAGGCCAAAGTGAGCTATCAGTCTCTAGAGATACTCAGAGAGAGGGCACGTGAGGACTTGCAAAACCCTGTAAAAAGGGTTTCCTGGACTGGTGAGAGCTGAAAACAAGGGGCTGCTGTGGTCCATTTCCACTAAATAAATTTCATAAAACTAGTGTCAATTTCTCCTCTACAGTATATGTGTATTTTGGAGAACTTCCTCTACCCAGCCACCACCAAGCTCCAAAATATAAGGAAAAGCAGAAACAAAGACGGATGCAGGTCAGTGACAACTGAGCAAGAGGGAGTGGAACACTTAACACTTTCTCATAATCTTGCTTTACTCAGTGACACCTGAATATAGCTTTGTCTGCCAGAAAGACAAAGAATGCATCCTCTGTGATTCCTGTAAGAATACAAATAATGAGCTGTCATATTGTACTATGCAGCTTTGAATACTAAAAATTTGCAGTAATTTATAACCAAGTTCTATACAACTAGATTCATTAAATAATTCCATTCCAACGTTTACCAAGAGTCTATTAATTTATAAGCATTCTACCAGGTCCTGGAGCTAAACCTACTCTTGGAGAATTTGGTGGCACATCATAATAAAAGTTTATACAAGACGCAATAGAGGTCCCCAAAACAGGATGCTTAGCAAAGGACTTGCAGAGGAGGTGACTGAGAAAGATAAGAAAGTACCTTCTGAGTAGAAAAAGAAAGGTACTGCAGACAGAGGGAAAAGCATGAGCAATGTCCCTGGATGCATACTAATCCATGGTATACTTAGGCCTTAAAGTGGCTCTTTTCCCCCAAACCATGTAGTTTTATTTTTTAAATAGAATTTATTGGGGTGAAAGAGGTTCTTGATAAGCTTAGAATATGGGAGAAGGGGTAGGGGCGAGGTGAAACAGGAGGCAGATGAGTAGGCAGAGGCTGGCTCACAGTGTCTTACTCACCGCCCCGGGAGTATGGATTGTACCTGTAAGTCGACAGACAGTTCTCCAACTTACTCGTCTCAAAAGCTCTTTCTATGCTCAAAAGCTGAAGACTCCAAAGAGCTTGTGTTTGTGTGAATTATAGCTACAATGTTATATTGGAAATAAAAATGACAAAACTTTAAGAACATTTAATCTATTTTAAAATAATATAATAAAGCATATTTGCATAAATTTTTATGCAGATATATTCTGTGAAAATATTTTTCCAAAACAAAAAAATAGAAAAGAGTGCCCTGGCTGGTATAGCTCAGTGGATTGAACACGGGCCTGTGAACCACACGATTGTGGTTCAATTCCCAGTCAGGGCACATGCCTGGGTTGCAGGCCAGTTCCCAGGAGGGAAGTCATGAAAGGCAATGATACATTGATGGTTCTCTCCTCTCCTTCCCTTCCCCTCTAAAAATAAATAAATAAAATCTTTTAAAAAATAGAAAAGAGTGACATATTTTTACATTTTTGCATATCTTTTAAAAATCACATTAATAAACTTTTCCTACATTTTTTATTGATCTACCTTGTATTGTCATTTGGAAAATACTGGGTCATGGAGTTATGTAGATCCTTCAAATGTTAACGCACTTATATATAATTTCAAAAGAAACCCACTTTAGTTATATCACCGCCAATCTCATCAGAAAAGTCTCTAAGTTTTGGGAAGCTGTCATGCTCACAGTGGCAGATACACATTTTCTCAAATTTTATAATCGGCAACAAATACTGGCAGTTCTATTCCTTAAAGTGACAAGTTCACTTTGTTCATTTCTCAGAAAATGACTGCCAACTACCAACGTCTGAATAAACATAATTTATCTGTTGCTTGTTCTTTCAAGTAAAAACAGTGTTATATGAAAAAAAGTGGCTTATTGAGCTTGGAAATCAACACAAACAGTGCTTTTCCTCAAGATGACTACTCTACTTAGGTACACAAAAGTGTTTGGTGTGCTTTCTCATTTGCCATGGAATATTAAAAAGGCATGTACTAAATAGTCAAGATTATTTTAATAAAATTAATCACTTTGACTGCTTTATAAAGGACATTCTTACATGAAGATGGCTTTTTATGGGGGCAGGTGGGTAATGGTGAGTACAAGGTGGTGAAGAACACAAGGGTTACTCATACAATTTGCTACCACTATTGCTTTTGTACCCTAAGTGCAAATGTCAGCCCATGAAAAAGGCAAGTAACATCCTAGAATTATCATGAAAATTGTGAACTACATTGTGAACCCCCTGAATGGGTCTTGAGGACCCGAGACTCATGGACTACATTTTAGAACATCTTCTATAAGCAGTGTAGAGCCACTTTTGAAGAGTTTGAAGTAATAGCCTGCTGGGACTTCAAAATGCAAGACCACATGAGGCGTCATTTCAGAGCTACCCCTTAGAGTTGAATATTAATGTCCTGAAGACACAATGTGTATTAAGACCTGAAGGCAACACTAATAAAGACAGGGCAGTACTTTTAGGACATAAGTAAATGAAATAGGTAAGTAAAGGGAATAGAAGGGTCAAGGAGTCGTCTCCAAGCTTCTGTACTGAGAAAGAGAGGAAGGGACCATTCACTGAGTTTGAGAATCAGAGACAGGAGAAAAAAGTGGGGAAGGAGAAGGAAGGAATTCAGGATATTTGGAAATCTACGCTGAAGTTCAACATGAGAAATACAATACGTAGGTGGTCTGTTGAAGCATCTATTTTCATAAAGGCTTTTATTTTGAACTTACGTAAATAGGGCAGAAAACGCACAACAGCAGAAAAGGTCCGGACTGGAGAGTACTACATGGCATCTATTCCCTCACACCTCACGGACAGCCACATACCCCTCTGTCTGAGTTTCTGGAGAAAGGGCATGCAGGATCATAAAGGAGCTATCTCAACAAAGGGCTGTGTAATACGCAGGGACACTAAGTTAGGGAAGTATCAGCTACTAGAATAAATAAAATTTAGATTGTTCTACCACAGAACTTTAGTTCTTGTTAAAGTAGCAATGAACGTGTTCCTGGTTGGTAAGTGGCCTTTTACACAATGATTCAAGGAATCAGGCTCCTTCTTCCTTCTGACTGACATTCTTCCAGGACCTCTTAGACTTCTGCATCCAGTTAGCCGACACAGGAAGGCAGAGGGGAGAGAACACTATAGTTTCCTAACTTATAATGTCAAACATTAGTCATATGGCTATACCCAGGTGCATTGGTGATTGTTAGGAAATTTAGTCTTCAGGCAGGCAGTTGCCTCCTAACAGTAACTACGGAATATGAAAAGACAAGTATAAATATTTGGTGTATATACAGCCATCTGCCCACACAGGCACACAAAACAGACGGGGGTGTATGTGGGTTCTAGTACTTTCTGACACTTTCTCTTGGGGCAGCAGCAGACACAATGATACCTGTTTGGAGATGGCACCCAGTTGACAAAAATGTGACCAAACAGAGGCCTGCAGGTAGAGGTGATTCTGCTTTTTCTTTTTCAACACACATGAAACATTTCTGGAATTTCCAGAAATATCAGAATGGCATTTTAATTAAATTGAAAATGAGGTCCTGGATGAACATCTGGAAACAAGAGCAAGTGAAAAATAGGCTATTACACAGCTCTGATTACACTATTACACAATTCTGATCCCATTCACATTCACAGGGCTAGTGCAACAGAAACTTGGATCATCAGTTTTTAGACTTAAGTGAGTTTTAGGTGCCCACGGACCACCCAGGTAAGCAATATGTAGGGTGCTGATGACATATCTCAGCAGAAAGTTCTAAACTAAAGATAAATCATAAAGGAGCTATCATAAATTTTTAAAGATAGGAATTTAGGAGTCACACCACAAAAGCAGCAGATGATGTCAAAGGAGTGGGTGAGATCACAAAGGCAAAGTGCAGAATTAAAGAACATCAAAGCAGACTTTTGATTTTTGATCTCCTTTATCACACTGTCTACTTATAACCCATGTGTAATACAACCAAAAACAATCCTGCAATATCATTGCAAAATCATGTGCCTACCTACTAATATTTTGTGTTCTTGACCATGTTGTTCACTTTTAAATATCTTTAGTAGACTTCAACATAAAGCAGTTGTGAGAAATAGAGCCTTTTTTTTTTAAATCTTCAAATATTTTTTTCTTTAATTCTTATTCAGGTACAGTTTTCTGTTTTATATTCCCTGCCCTGCTTCCCCCACCCCAAGAAATAGAGCCTTGATTCACACTTTATTAATATGTTTTTGGAATGCTTTTCTAATACACAAAACACATGTTTAAGTCTTACTACTACAGAATGCATTCAATTAAACTAAATCTATGCTAGGATTTTTTAAAAGTAGAAATAAAGATATGGCAATGTTGAAGATGTGAAGTTGGAAGGTAAGTTATCCAGGGAAGTGATAAAAATGTTTTTCTTAATATGAAAACAATGGAGGAGAAAAATAATGAGGGACTAATTGTATGTAAGTTTTGTAATCCAGCTAAAATATTAATGTTGATATTAAACTGGCAGGGAGATTTCAAAATTTCCTCAACTTTTGGCATAAGTCTAAATTGCATTAAAATAGAAGTCCTTTGATTGCTGAAATAAATACCATGCCAAGAAGATTAAAGGATTTTCAAAGTCAAGAATGAAATGCCAATACTGCCTACAAAGCTGAATTATTTTCACACTTCAACAACCGCACCTGGTGCTCCATTGACTAGTAAGGAAAAAGAATAAGGAGTAACTAGGACTGAACTCCAGCTGGGTTTGGAGATCATTAACTAAAACCTAAAGCAGCAGCTGTGTGAAAATTAGAATTAGCGATGCTGAAAACCTGCCATTATTTCACTAGAGCTTGAAATACATCATATTCTAGGGCAGTGGTTTTCAGCTTGAGCATGCATCAGAATGACTCACAGGATTTGTTAAAATACAGACTCCTGCCTTCACACTTTCTCCAGTTTTATTGGGTTGTATAATTCATTTACTAATTTTTTTAATCGTCACCTGAGGACAAGTTTATTGACTTTAGAGAGAAAGGAAGGGAGAGAGAGAGCAAAAAGAGAGAGAAACATTGATCGACTGTCACCCATATTTGCCCTGACTGGGGATTAAACCTGCAACCCAGGTATGTGCCCCAAACAGGAATCAGACCCACAATCTTTTGGTGTATGAGATTACTCTCCACTCAACTGAGCCACCCAGCCAGGGCAATGATTCATTTACCTTTCATGGGCGAATATGAATTTTTGTCATTGTAATGTAAGTAAAGATTTAAAATTTCAAATAAGTTTAGGACATCCTATTAAGTAATTGTGTTTCTAAGTTTTAACTGTCCTTGAAAACCACTTTGTTTTGTTCTGACTGGTGTAGCTCAGTTGGTTGAGTGTCATCCCACAAAGCGAAAGGTTCAGGATACCCTGACCCTTTCATACACATGCCTTAAATGCCAGTTCGATTCCCAGTCAGGGCACATGCCTGGGTTGTGGGTTCAGTCCCCAGTTGGGGCACATATGAGAGGTCAACATTTCTCTCTCATATTGGCATTTCTCTCCTTTTTCTTCTCTCCCTTCCCCTCTCTCTAAAAACAAAATCTTAAACAAACTGGGACTCCATTAGGAATAAAATGGCCTCTGAAGATGAGAAATGCTACAGAGAATTCTTCCAAAATATTAGTTATGGATGAAATGATGAATCACAGCTACAGGTTCACAAGCCAGAGTTAACAGAGATGTATCAGCTTGCAGTGTTGCCCCAGTATGCTTTGTAATGGCTCCTACTGGGAGTTTTTAGGTCACCCAGATTCTTATAAATTTGACAGTTTCGGGAGTTCAAACACTTGGGAGTCTCCTGTGGAAGACAAGAAGTTTTGGGACTTGGGAGTCCCTTGGGAATGCAAGGTTGGTTTAACATTCAAAAGTCAATGCAATCTGCAATACCTAAAAGCTTTAAAAAAAAAAGCAATTATCTTAATACTTGCAGAGAAAGTGTTTGACAAAATTCACATCCATTCATAATAAAAATCTCAGCAAATTAGTAATAAAACTTCCTCAAACTATAAGGGAATATCTTTGACAAATCCACAACTAACATCAAAGATTGTATATTTTCACCCTAAGACTGGAAGGAAAATGTCTACTCTCACCACTGTTATGCTGAGTTAAAGAAGCTAGACCCCACCTCCCCCACCAAAAAGTATATATACTATAGAAATATATACAGAAATAAACAACAATGCTGCTAGTTCCATGAAGTTTACCTTGTGGTTATCTGTTTATTCCCAAACTGGTTTACACTAATTATGTTTAATATTGTAAATGTGTAAGTCAAGTATATACGAGTGCAAAAACTTAAAAGGACCATTGAAAACCAAACTGGATATTCTGGGAAGACCCAGTAAAAATCAGTCTTAAATCAGATATTGACAAGACAATTGCGAAAGACTTGAGGAAAAAATCTGAAGATCTAGACTAACTTGTAAAGGTCTTAAATTTTTTGGTTACATTTTAAAGAAACCAAAGTAGAAAATACAGACGAAGTATTGTAGGTATGCTTTATAAAACAAAAATAATGCGGAACCCCTGTCAGCAGACCCATACTCAAAGAAAAAATATCCTTTTATACTTTTGATATGTATGAATAAATGCACATGCATGTTCTGACTTAAATATTTATGGTACAATTCCGACATGCATCAAACAGCAAAATAGGGGCTTACTCCCACTGAATTAAAAAGGTTCCTAGGGTCTTCTAAATCCATTTTTCCCCTACTGTCAAAGCTAATATACTACTGAAAAAGATAGATTCACAACACCAGCAGGAAGAGGAAAAATAACATGGCTTGCCATCCCAATATAACCACTATACATATCTGGGGACATTTTGTTAGTTTTTCCCTATGCTTTTAGAAAACAGTAATCATAACATATAAACAACTGTTACATCTTGTTTATTCTCCTTAACTATGCAAACATGCTAGTTCTCCCACATTATTGAAAACATTGTTATTTCAAATAGTTGCATCTGGCACAGACTTTTAAAATTGCAGAAGCCACATGCGTACATATTGATGCCTACACTGAAGTACACAGAGTCATTCATTTCTCTTCTTGAATTGAAAAGTAGGAATTGAAGATGATATGGATTGAGAAGAGCTAAAAATTGAATTCCTGATGAAGACATCATAAATAATTGCTACTTTTCTTTTAAAAAAAAAAGACCTGACCTATTATTTCTCCCCTTTATTCTCATGTATTACCCTCTGTATTCAAGTCAATAACAGCAGCTACTCAGAAAGGCTAAAACAACCAGAAAATTGCTAAATCAAAGAACAACCTGTGAGAACTACCAAAGCATATTCTACTTCAAAAGAAAACAGTAAAAACAATTACCTATGTGGAGTTTTTAAAAGGAGTTTCAAAAACATCCCTCACTTATGTGCTAGGACAGAGATATAACCTGACATCTCATGTCTGGTGTCTAGCTTCTGCTTCCCTGTGTTTGCATTCTAGGGAATCAATAAAATAAATATAATAAGCCCTGGCTGGTGTAGCTCAGTGGATTGAGCGCGGGCCTGTGAAGCAAAGGGTTACTGGTTCGATTCCCAGTCAGGGCACATGCCTGGGTTGCAGGCCAGGTTCCCCAGTAGGGGATACATGAGAGGCAACCACACATTGATGTTTCTCTCCCACTTTCTCCTTCCCTTCCCCTCTCTCTAAAAATAAATAAATAAAATATTTTAAAAAATAAATATAATAAGATGACAGAAATGGTAATAGTATCAGCTAGGAAGCTAAGAATAAGCAGAGATGTAATGTCCAAAAAATATATGGGTACTGACTGTAATTGTTATTTACTTAATGAACTCTATTTTCTTACTTTCTAGTTCCACATCACAAAAGTAATATCACATTTCAAAATTATATGACTGAATCGTGCTATGATTCAACACTGCAGAAACCCTTCTCCCAGGGAGCATTTTGGCCTGTTGATTTTCTACTAAAGATCTGTCCTAAGCCCAACTTTCAAAGGTTCTGCATAAATTTTAAAGCATTACACCTTAATTGCTATGAGATTCAGAATACAAGGGCACTTTCAGTTATCTCCCAAATTTTCTAAAATAAATTATTATTTTTGTAACCAAAGAAAATTAATTCTCACAGAAGATACTATGGCACAAATACAGTCGCCCAGGTAAAGTACAAAAATATATTTATATACATGCATTTTGTGGCTACATATACACATTTGTTGATAAACACCAAAGACACTTAATAAAAAGGAATGATGCATTTATTAAAGTCTTATTTAGGATCATTGTTAATGCACATAAAAACATACATCTTTTTTTCAACAAGAAAGATGTCATTTTGGTCCCAAATGACCATACCATAGCAGGGCATGGACTAACCATGCAGAATATAAGTGTGCAGAATATAAAACAGGACTGTAACAGCACAGTCTTCATTTACTTTCACTGCTGACTGCATAGCATGTAGTTAACACCAAATATCTACCAGCTGGTTTTTCAAGAGAGGGGGAAGACAATCCAGTAACTGTTATGTTTTACAATAAATCTAGAATAAAATGTTTTGCTGGTTATTAAATCAGTTACATAAAGTAAAAGGTTCTTTAAACAGGTTTATTTGGTCTCTAAAACTGGTTTGATCTAAAGGCTTAACTTCCAGCCACCTATAAAACAACCCCATAGACTATGGACAGTGCTCACCTTGAAAGGTGAATAGTTCTTAAATTTACAAAATTGCTTACTCTCTACCCAAATCATCAATGGGAAAGAGAATTAATTCTAAGGATATAGACCTAGGTTTTCATTCTTCCCATCAGCCCCTCTCCCCATAAAGTAGAACCTGCAGTATTATGGAGATACTGCCTTTCTAACAGCACTTCCTTGCCGTGTAGCATATTTTGAATTAGAGGGCACAATGAATGGAATGGCATTCTAAGTGCAAAGATTTGTTATATGCATCCCCTTACCCAAATATGTCTGTTATTCACAGGCAAAATCTAATCTTGAAAGGGTAAAAAGGGCAAGAACAGAAAAACATGGCTCTTACTCACCCTCACTTTAATGGCCACCATAAAGAGAGCTGGGTTTTTTAGAAATGCTTTTGGTGAGCATGCAGTCATTTTGACGTTTTCATGTGGTCGAAAGCTTTAAAACAAAAAAGTCTGAGGAAGAAATTCCTATGCATCAGACACTTTTCACGCGGTATTTCATTTACCATGCACCCTAACATACAGTATTACAAAATACAGCCAAATACAATCTATTTAATGATGGCTACAGAAATACATTATGTCCAATGATACATTTATCATCTTGATAAATATTAACACAATGAATATTAATTTACTTTGAATGAATGAGTCACAGGGTCACACTCCTCATCTGTAAAATATGGATACCATCAAACTTACAAGGTTATGAAGAAACTTATTTTATATAAACATATAAATGAAGAATGCATATTAGATGCATAAAATTAATAAATATTATGATCCACATTACAAGTGAGAAACCAAGTCAAGAAGCCACCTGCAGAATCATCATGAGAGTATCCTTCATGGGCACACAGGGACGTCCGAAAATACTCTGGACCACAGAACTACGGAACTCATCTATGTCATATTTCTAAGAGAAAAACTAATTTAGAATAGGGCTCATTTATTTTCCCTGAATACATGGAAAGTCTGAACCCTAACAGACAATAGCTTTTGAAGGAAAGACATTTTTAAAAATTGTTAGAATATTTCTAATACCAGTACGTCAGTGCCACTCTTGAAAGCTGTTCACTAAGTGTATGTCTCCTATTGCTGCTATGACAAATGATTAATATCACAAATTTACTGGCTCGTATCTACACAAATTCATCTTACAGTTCTGGACACTAGAAATTCTAAAATCAAGGCTGCACCACTGGAGGCTCTAGGGTAAAGTCCATTCCCTAGAAACTTCTTCCAGCTTCTAGGGGCTCCTTGCATTCCTTGGCCTCTACCTTCACCTCTAAAAGACAGCACGACACCTTCACATCTCTTTCTCAGGGACTGTGACAATGGGTGCTGTCAGCACATCTGGCACTCCTGACTCCCTCTCACAAGGACCCTTAATGTTACATGAGTATCACCTAGCAAATTCAGAATAATCTCAAGATCCTTAATTTAATCATATCTGTAAAATTCCTTTTGTTATGTTAAATAACAGTCACAGGTTCTGGGCGATCATATTTAGCTTACCACGGTGCATATTTTTATCTCTTTAATTTTGTAAAGATGATGACACTTTAACTCTTTTATCCCACTTTTAATAACTTTTTTATTGATTTGGGAGGATGGGAGGAAGTGATCCAATAACTTTGATCCAATAACTTTTATTGATTTGCTGCTCCACTTATTTGTGTGTTCATAGGCTGCTTCTTGTATCTACCCTGAGGAGGGCTGGAACCACAGCCTTGGCTTACTATATAAGGACAATGCACAAACCAACGGAGTTACTCAGCCAGGGCCAATTTTTAATAATCTTTTAAAAGGAAAGCTTAATACAAATACTTAGTAAAACTATAATAGTTTCTCAACTGATAGATTTTGAAATGTTTTTTAATCTCCAGGATTCTTTCAAAATGAGATTTTGATTTTTTTAAAGCCTTATTCTGACACAATACAGTAGCATTTTTGAAAATGTAGTTCATTAAAAGGTCATACTTATTAGCACATTTACAACTTGAGGACAACTTTAATAATTTAAAATTTATAATGAATAAAATTATAACAGCTTGAAGAATAAATTATCAATCTTTTACCACTTTCAGCCTTTTTGGATTTGAGAAAACAATATATAACAGTTAACCTGGAGGCCAAGGTCACAAAAATTAAAGGGGAAAATAAAAACCCATCTGCTCTAGAATACTGATTCTCCTACTGTATATTGGCTCTTTTCCTATAATACTAATATCTGCAATTTAATAGGTTTTATTTTTATTTGTCATAAAATAATTACCATGATCTTCTTCACTGGTATCTCATTAAGCCATTCTCACCACTAATACTATTTTTAACACTTTGAAACAAACTGAAGGGTAGGTGATGTATTCATTTTTTAGCTTTAATCCAGACTAAGAACTATTACTTTATATTTTAAAATTAATCCTTGCATATTTGCAAAATGTTACTCATTACAGAGGTAACACAAACAGCTCGGCTACTGTGTCTCAACTGAGAAACCAGTAAAACCTATGTTTTTGCACTTCTGTGTCATTATTAAGCTCGTAATTCCTCCCTGTGGTACTGAATATTATTATTCATTATAAGAAATTGCAAGTTCACTTAAAACAGAAATAGACATTAGACAAACTATAATGTTTACCATTTCAAATAAAAATTTGCACTGAAGAATCAATCACAGAAAGAAGATAATTTGAGAGTTTTACCATGAAGCTGCTGTGAGGGCATTTCATACTCACACTGCAGAGTCTCGGTAATGGAGTTATTGCGTGACACAGTTTTTGAACTCCAGCAGAAAAAACTCGTATTTCCTTCTAGCAAAGATTCTATATTACCAATTACTTCTGTATACCCAACGGGGTTCTTGAACTTCCTCCATGCTAGTTTATCAATTACGTGTCAATAATCCCTCAGAGGAATGTGGATAAAATAATATGAGGTCTGAGATACCCTACAGTGTGGGGAGGTGCTGAGAAAACAAGATTGCATGTGAGTTGATAATTGCCATAGCTGGGTGATAAGTATATATAGGAATTCGTTCTACTATTCTAGTTACATATGCATCTAAAAAAAGGACATAATAATTCAAAAATACATATAATCTCAGCTTCTACAACTTATTAAAACATTTAAACAATGGTATTTATAAATATTATTTTTCAATCCAGAGGCTCATCACAATTAAAACATTGGGTTTACAACACACTAAATGAATTAGGAAAAACTAAAGACTGGGAGTGAGTCAGATGAAAGGAAGAAATTATTTTTATAAAGGGCAGTAATCACAGATGGTCAAATTGAACCAGCTGTTCATCCAGAAAATCTAAGACGTTAATCTGGAGCTTATTCAAAACTTTTAATTACACTGGTCTTCCATATATTTCACAGCTTTTTAGGCCAAGAATATCTGTTATTGGGACTACCTTCACTGCCAAAATAATTGTAAAAAGAAGCAGTAAGTGGAAAAGAAATGCAAAATGCATTATTATTAAAAACAAAATATCAGAGTAGATAAATAGGAAGCAGGGGCGCGGATGGAGGATCCTGGCTTCTTTGAAAATTAACCCGACAGAGAAGAGCTGCTACCATCGCCAATCAAGATAATAACCCACGGCGATCTGTGAGTGCTGGCTGAGCTGAAACAGTTAAATCATTTCCTTTACTAATTTAAGAAAAGAACATCTCAAATGTATCAATAACAGATAAAAGTGCCCTTAAAATTAGTAGTGGTTCAAATCAGACCTTCAATTAAATTAGCTTTTTAATATTAAAATCTATTTTTTACCTTTAACATATAAAATTATGCAGAGTTGGGAAAGATAACTCACATACCAGTTATTCAAATAATTAATTTTAAGCCAATACTGTTTACAATCCTACTATCATTAAATACAAAGAAGTTTATAAATTTATACAGTTCAAATCAGACAATCAATTTTAAATAATTTTCTGTAATAGTCAAAACTCTCTCCTGAGCCTGGTATTCTCAGTCCACTTACGAACAATCTTTGTGGTACAGTTATCTGAAGACTAATATTTATTAACTGATACACTTAAAAGCAATTATTTTCTTAATTTTCTTTAGCTATCACTGTTGAAGTCCTATTAAATATATCACAGAATATTTTACATTTTAAAACCAGCTTGCTATAATTTAAAATAACTAACTATGTGTAACAAACTTATTAACTACAAGTTTGGTAGGACAGTCTCTAGGGATTTCTAGGGCGGGGCAAACTGTTTGCCAGGTCAATGGGAATCTTGGATATGGCACTGGCCTGCTGGCCCTGTGGCTCTGTCGGGGGAGGGCTCAGAAAGGGACAAGGGCCTCTGTCTGCCTTCCTGTCTGAGAGAAAACTGTCCCCCAGCTCCTGCCTTGATGCCAGACACTTCAGTTGCTCCCTGTATGCTACAAGAGCCTTTTAAGCTGTTACCCTGGCGCTGGAGCTCAGAGGGAGTGAATCTGAGTAAGTCTGTGTGTGAGTACTTTAAGGGGAGCTGTTTGGGACTCCAGCAGTGTGTTCCACCAACTCAACCCCTGCTGGGTTTTGCAGCCAGAAGTTATGGGGTCTTCCTGGCATTGGAACCCTGGGCGGGGAGGTCTGGTGTGGGGCTGGGACTCCTCGCTCCAGAGATATCCCTACCGAATTTTTATCCACCACACATGGATGTGGGACCAGCCCATTTTGTATCTTCTCCCCTCCTACTCTTCTGGATGGATGTGGTTTCTTTAATCTGTCATTGTCAGATTTCCATTAACCTCGATTGCTGACAGTTCTGAGTGGTGGTTCTATATACTTTAGTTGTAATTTGGATGTGGTTGCGCATGATACGAGTCATGTTTACCTACGCCACCATCTTGACTGAATGTCCCAATTCCACTGTCTTTAAAAACAATTTGGATAAGCATCAAAGGACATTCCCACAAATAATTCCATTTCCCCTGTTACATTCAGTGTACTCAGCTTGGAAAAAACTTTTTTTAAGAACTTTTGCTTTCTATTCTTCCACAAGAAGCTGACATTGTTTTATTTACCATATCGAAAATAAAGTGTAGAAAAATGAGAAAATGAATTAAAACTTCTCACTTTGGATATTTAAATAGTGGGATATATACTATCTATAGGTACACACACATAATACACCCTTGTAGAGTCTAATATGGGGAGGACAGGAAGATATATTTTTAAAGAATTTCTAAGAAGCAGGTACTTTGAGTGGAACAGCCTATGACTGAGATACTGCCTTTCTCTCCCCAGGGCTAAAGATAATAATGGCCCATCATTTTCAGACTGGGTAGTTGAAATGGATTATGTGAGGAAAAAACTAATTTTAAAATAGAAAAGTTAACATTTATAAAGCTTACCATTTTGTTGTTTTTCTACTGAAAAATATGCTCCTGTATAGGTTGTTTTGTTTTGTTTTTTTTTTGAAATCAGAGGCTATTTTATACAAAGGTTACAAATGAAAGTTTGGCCTTGTGTTTTACTTCCCTGCTGAAATATCTGCATTCCCTTATTTTAAACATGACAAACAAACCTTCCCAAGTGTTTTCTTTTAGATTGAATTTACTGTTCTGGGGATGGTGGTGCAGGGGGTAGTTGGCTGTTTTTGTTTGCCTTGTTTTGTTTTGATGGTGACAGAATATGTTTGAAAGAAGTCAATCAAAAACAAGGTTTGTCTGTGAAACAGTAAGTTATTTAAGGAGTGCCTGACCTAGATTTTCTAACTGAGATTATTCTACAATTTCCTTCACCTCTGATACAAAATTATGGGTTATATGTTCTTTACCTCTCAGTTCATACCTTTCCCTAGGGCACCTCAATTCTAGGGTTCTAGAGTTCTTATATATGGAGTTACTATGGGCATATATTGGTTTAAAGTGGTTTGGTTTTGTTTTTTCGTAACTTACTGCAAGCCATACTATACAGTGTTGCCACAAAAATCTTAGAACGTTTTCATTTTGTCACTGCATTGCTGTGAGACATATGTATAGTAGCATCTTATTTGCTGCCTAGTTAAATCTTAAACTAGCTTTCCAGACCTTATGTAGTCTTATCCCATTCTTTTTATCCCTTAGATAAATATTTTCAAGAAAATCTCAAAGTATTTAACTTACTAATATCCATTTCAGGATTTCTCCTGAATAACAAAGTAACTTATTTGTATCTAAAGGAAGATATGATTACCCCTTCAGGTAACCTAAAATTAACTATATAATGCTTTCCTTATACTTTTTTCTCTCTCAGATCAATAATGAGAAAGCAAAAACCATACAAAATGTCTTTCTTTATGGTATCCTGAATTTAGAATGGCACTGTAACTAACTGTAACTAATCTTATGCATAGAGTATAGTGGAAAAGCCCTTAGGTTTGGGGGATACTTTTTAAGACCCCTACTGGATGCTTAAAACAGCAGATAGTACCAAACCCTGTGTGCACTGTTTTTTCCTATACACACATATACTTTATACTTTCTCTTTGGCATATTCAAATTGTCAGCATCTCTACTCTTGCATGTTGAGCCATTATTAAAATAAGGGTTATCTGAACACAAGTAATTAACTGTGATATGTGATACCAAAACAGTTAATCTGATAACAAAGGTGTCTACTCAAGTGACCAAGGAATGGGTAGCATATTCAGTGTGGGTGTATGCCAGACAAAAGGATGGCTCACGTCCCAGGCAGCACAGAGCAGGACAGAGCATGAGATTTCATCATATTACTCAGAATGGAATGCAATTTAAAAGGTAAGAATTGTTTATTTCTGAAATTTCCTATTTAACATTTTTTGACTGTGGTGGAACTTGGGTAACTGAAACTGTGGAAAGAAAAACTGGATAAGGGAAGGGGGACTACTATAGAGAAAGTCAGCTCTTTGGCTCTTAGGCCTTGTAAACTAAGAGTGAGTTGTTTCTCTGAGCCTCCCTGTTCCCATCTGCAAAGCAGAACAGGCCTGCATCAGCAGAAATACTTATGCCCTTGTCCTAATCAAGACCAATTACATCAGATTCTCTGAAGTGAAGCCCAAGTGTTCATATTTTCTAAGTCTTCCAAGATGATTCTCATGTGGAGCCAGGGCTGAGAACCACTGAACCAGCTAATGTACAAAACAATACTACTCAGAGTGTGGTCCTCAAGCTCCTGCCAATCCACAAACTTCATTACAAGTCCATGTGCAGAGCTTGTGCCAGAATGCAAATCAACTAAAGCCCTAGTGTACTATTTAGTTTGACTGGGTGCTTTTTTTTTTTTTTTTTGTAGCAAGGCTTTATAAGAAAGTAATGAATTTGATTTACACTCATGCATAAGCTCTTTATTTGGTCTTAAAGGAGTACTTCGGCATTTCTCTTTCCCAATTCTTATATTCTATGACTGAATAATTAATATATACTTGTTTAAAATTTGCTAATTTGTCATTATTGCAATATTAATTAAAATATAATAAAAGCATGTTGATAATAGAAATGGCAATGTTTGAAAAGTTAAAACTACAACTGTTGGGTAGCAAATTTTAAAGAACAAATGAAAAAGTTTAGATGTTATTCTTTTAAAATGAAAATGTTCCACTCTACCACCATGATATTATAATTGAAATGTTTTACAGAATAATTTACTTCTTCAGTATACCTTTCTCCATTATCACAAGCGATAACGAAATTATAGGCCCACCCAAACTGTTAACCATGACTTTTCCATATGAATGACTAGTCTTTGCTCATGTTTCAACTTCCTATATCTTATAAAACGAGCAGCTGGTCTCAGTGAATCCTGAGCCCGCACACCTCTTGCAAAGTGGCCACAGGTCCGGCACTAGCAGCATGCAACCTATTCATGGTTTGGCTTTGCCTGGTAATCTCCAAACCCAGGACAAGTAGCAGACGTCTCAGACTGCATTATAGCTCATGCAGGGTGGAATGAGCTATAAAGCTATAGCCCACACACCTGGGAATCAGCACCAGAAGGGCTCAATTTGCTTGTGGGAAGCAGCAAAGGGGACTGAAATCCAAGAGACAGCAGAACAAGCGCCATTGTTTTTTCTCTGATCCCCCACCACATTACAGCGTCACAACCCAGCCACTGGGTTGCTCTGCCCTAGTAAACACCTAAGGCTCTACTGCTCACTACGTAACAGGCATGACCAGACCAAAAAAAAGGTTCAAACCAAAGCCCCAGAGCCAATACTTTTAAGTGACCAAGAGATAGCCAATCTATCAGATGCATAGTTCAAGACAATGGTGATCAGGATACTCACAGAACTGGTTGATTTTGGTAACAAACTAGATGAAAAAAATGAAGGCTACCCTAAGGGAAATAACAGAAAATGCACAGGGAACCAATAGTCATGGAAAGGAAACTGGTACTCAAATCAATGGAGTGAACCAGAAGGAAGAAAGAAACAACCAAACAGAAAAGAATGAAGAAACGAGAATTCAAAAAAATGAGGAGAGGCTTAGGAACCTCCAGGACATCTTTAAACACTTTAACATCTGAATTATAGGGGTACCAGAAGGGGAAGAGGAACAGCAACAAGTGGAAAATTTATTTGAACAAATAGTAAAGGAGAACTTCCCCAGTCTGGCAAAGGAAATAGACTTCCAGGAAATCCAGGAAGCTCAGAGAGTTCCACAGAAGGTGGACTTGAGGAACAAACCAAGGCACATCATAATTACATTACCCAAGAATAAAATGAAGGAGAGAATTCTAGAAGCAGCAAGGGATAAGGGGACAGTCACCTACAAAGGAGTTCCCATCAGACTGTCAGCTGATTTCTCAAAAGAGACCTTACAGGTAACAAGGCGCTGGAAAGAAGTATTCCAAGTCATGAAAGGCAAGGACCTACATCCAAGACTGCTCTATCCAGCAAAGCTTTCATTTAGAATGGAAGGGCAGATAAAGCACTTCTCAGATAAGGTCAAGTTCAAGGAGTTCATCATCATCAAGCTCTTATCATATGAAATGTTAAAGAGACTTATCTAAGAAAAAGAAGATAAAAAATATGAACAGTGAAAGGACAGCAAACTCTGTTATCAATAACTACTCCTAAAACAAAAGCAAACTAAGCGGACAGCTAAATCAGGAGCAGAGCCACAGAAATGGAGATAACATGGAGGGTTATCAACAGGAAAATGGGAGTGGGGGAGAAGGTACAGAGAAGAAGTAGCATAGACAGTGGGGAGAAAATAGACAGGGGGAGGGCAGGAATAGTGTGGGAAATGTAGAAGCTAAAGAACTTATGACACACGGACATGAACTAAAGCAGGGAAATGTGAGGGGGAGAAGGTATGCAGGGTGGAGGGGAATGAAGGGGAGAAATGGGACAACTGTAATGGCATTATCAATAAAATATATTAAAAAAGAAATAAAAGATACACTAATTTAAATAAAGAACAATTTACAGGGAAACGACAGAAGAGTGGATGAAGCTGAGAACCAAATTAATGATTTGGAACATAAGGAAGCAAAAAACAACCAATCAGAATAAGAAGGAAAAAGAATCCAAAAAGACAAAAATAGTGTAAGCAGCCTGTAGGACAACTTTAAGAGTTCCAACATTTGCATCATCGGGGTGCAAGAAGAAGAGAAAGAACAAAAAATTGTAAATGTATTGGAAAAAATAATGAAAGAAAACTTTCCTAATATGGCAAAAGACACAGACATGCAAATCCAGGAAGCAGAGTCCCGAACAAGATGGATGCAAAGAGCCCACTTCAAGACACATCATAATTAAAATGCAAAAGGTTAAATAGAGAACCTTAAACACAGCAAGAGAAAAGCAGTTACCTACAAGGGCATCCCCATAAAACTGTCAGCTGATTTCCCCAAAGAAACTTTGAAGGCTAGAAGGGACTGGCAAGAAATACTCAAAGTCATGAAAAGCAGGGACCTACAGCCAAGAATGCTCTACCCAGCAAAGCTTTCATTTAGAATTGAAGGGTAGGTAAAGAGTTTCCTAGACAAGAAAGAAACTAACGTAATTCATCATCACCGAACCATTATTATATGAAATGTTAAAAGAACTTATTTAATAAAAAAATCAAAACTATGAACAATAAAATGTCAATAAATGCATACCAACAATTAAATCTAAAAAATAGACTAAGCAAACAAGAAGAAGAGAGACAGATTCATGGGTACGGAAAGTGTTTTGATGGTTGCCTGATGGGAGGAGCGTGTAGGGGAATGAGTGAAAAGGTGAGGGGATTAAGAAGGAGAAATAGGTAGTCACAGAATAGCCACAGGGATGTAAAGTACAGTGTAAGAAATGGAGAAGCCAAAGAACTTACACGCATGATCCATGGACATGAACAATGGTGGGGAATGGTCTTAGAGAGTGAGTGGTGGTAGGTAGAGAGGGGCAAAGGGGGAAAAATTTAGAAAACTGTAATAGCAAATATGATTAAAAATATAAAGACAGTGAGATTATTTCTTCCCCTAATAAAGTATTTTGTAAATAAACTGAATAAATAAAAAAACAAAATATGTGAAGTGCTCTGATTTGAGGGAGATTTGAGCCCAGCAGACTTTTCTACCTGGCTGTCAGAGTTGACCCAGACACACTGCTGTGGGACTCTGAGCTTCCCTGGTACACTATTTAGAAATCACTGCTGATATTACCTCAGCTGGGAGTGTCAATCTGAGGTTCTTCTGACAGGAAAACCACCTGTCTAGTAGACACATCTGAATGGTCTACTTAAAGTACTTATTTTTGATTGTGACCCTCTATTGTTCAAAAGAATCTTATTAGACCTGGCAGAAGTGGGAGGGAGGTAACAGTTAATGCCACAAACTATTCAGATACAATCTAAGGCAGTATTTCTTAACATTTAAAAAACTTATTCCTATTCTGATAAATATATAAAAAAGACCTGTCATTCTTCTCAGTTAAGGATATATAACCTTCACCTTCACCAGTTATTAAACTTTACTCTTGTGGGTTATATTATAAAACAGAATCTTTTTATTTTCATTTTCTCAGTATAAAATTATGCCATTATTTTCACAATGCTTTTTTCTCACCATATCACTGCCTATCTTGATCTAGGATATGATTCTAGTTGAGAGAGAATGGTCTAAGTTCTATAAACTAGTTCCCAGTCATGCCTCTTCTTCATGATTTTCAAACATTGTCTACTGTCTTCTTCCCTCCCACTGATCAGTAGAAAAGTGATTCAATTATAGTGCTTACCTTAAAATCTCCAAGATGTTGAGTAAGTTTTGACATAAAACCACTGTAATTTAACTTATTTGATAAAAGAAAGCAGACGCTAAATGGAGTGTGTGGAAGCAGCTCATGAGAATACTAGTTGGAATACCAGCTGGAAAGAAGGGTTAACATAGGGAGCTGTCCAGTGCTTAAAAATTGATACTGGCATTCCATAACAAAAAATGTGCACTGTTCTTAACTAGTGTTAACTGACCTCCCTCAGTTTCATGGCTGGTAAAATTATAAAGAAAAATGATTCTATACACAATTCAGTGTGTTTTAGACTATTACCAATATATATATAACATTGTTGTGGAGGGTTCATTATGATTAATATAAATCAGAAAATCAAGCTGACTTTAAATTTGAACACTAAAATCAGCATATTAGTGAGTTCCATTCAGTTTAAGGATGTTTTAACTAAGAGTTTTCTGATCTTTGCATGTAATACTATTTTTCTGTTCAACAGGTAATTGAAGAGCCTAGTTTTTAAGTTGCCATTCATCCAGAAGTTCGCAGTGCAGACTTCACACATCTAAAGCAACCAAATACACCCTGAAACACCAGTGAAGTTAGGGCATACAAGTCAAACCTCACACTTGATGACATGAAAAGATACATAAAAAGAACTTCTATGCAACTCTGCCAATATGTTTCATTTTTTAATTTAATAAGATATTTAACAAAAACTATTAATTCTGAATAATGCTATAAAATGCTTGCTCAGGATATTTGTTTTAATAATATAAAACCTCAACTCACCAAATAAAAGTATTAAGGTATTCTAAAGGTATTAAGACAATTTACTAACATTTACTTAACTTCAATAAATCACTATAGTGCTTTGTGTGACCAATTCACATAATTCTCCCAATACATGCCTTTAGGCAAAAGGTATAGTTCTACTATCATTTTATAAAAGCTGAATGCTAAAGCATATTTTCCGTACAATTACAAGTATTCTTCATTAGAGAACAACAACATATCTCAATTAAAGTCAAGTCCAGTAAACAACTATGGCTTCAATGGAAACTGTATACACTGAAACTTAATGGACACCTACAGTTGTAATAGGACTGTGTGTCTTAATCATACCATCTGCTATGAATACCAATCTAGAAAAAAATTACTTTTTAAAAAAACACCAGGCTATTCTTTAACTTAAAAAATGCAATTATAATCTGTTGGCTCACTTTTCTAAGAGGATGAGAACATGTTTTTGAACATAGTATCTTCTAAATCATAATAAACACAGACTTATTTCTACAAGTCCACCTGTTCCAACTGTTAGAAAACAAAAAGCCACACTTGTAATTTTACTGAGATAAAATTTTGATTACAAAATATGAAGTCATATTGCAGGTAATAATTTTAATTCATGTTACATACTGCAAATTTTAATTCCTGAAAAAGCCATGTACAATAAAGGGTTTTCTAGTGACTAATGAAGCTTGAAATCAAATTTTTAACAAAGAGTGGAGGTTGAGAGTAAATTGTGCAACATTCTTAGTGTGTTCAGTCTTCCTTTCCTTCAGAAAAGGAAAGGAAGTGTCTATCACCGATAGACTGATTATATGAAATTTCACATCATCACTGATATACGATGTGAAATCAGTCTATCACATCGTATATCACTGATGCCCTCCTAGAGACAAAGGATTTCAAAAATGCAAGCTTTTAATATAAAATATATATAACATTAAAATATAATAGAAAGATTTTATAAAGAGGTCTCTCTGCCTTTCTTAAGCTATTGTCTCTTAATTCTGAATTTACTCTTCTATACTCTGATCTAGGATTCTGGGCCTGGGGATTTGCAAACTAGTTTTGTTCACTCAACCCCCCAACACCTACGTAACCAATTCCCTCTGTTGAAATGCATAGTGAATTTCTGTTTTACTGAGTGAACTCTGGCTGATACAGTCTCTACTATGATATTTGTAGCTATTTAACCTTAGATAATTACCTTAATTGCAAAACATATCTTATAGTTATTCAAATATGCAGTAATTATAATCAGCATGCTGTAGGGGCATTTACTAAATAATTATTCAAAGTTCAAAATTTTATTTTTGCTATGATAATTTAATCACAGACATATAATGTATACTTAAAACATAAAATTACCAAATATCAGCTTTAGAATGGATCTTAGAAGCTAAACAATACAATCTGGCATCCAAAATAAGTTCTTGTTTCAATGTGACAGTAGCAGTTTATTGAGAGCCTAATTTAATATGGTTATGGGTACTTCACCTTTTCTTAATCCTCATAGCAATCCTCTACGATACATTTCATCATGGTTAAGGAAATTTAACGATGGTTTAAAAATTGAGCTTAATAAGGCTCAAGGCCACAATAGTTCCTAAGTGGCACAGCATTAAAAAAATAAAAAAAGACTATATCTCCACATTTCACATTAATCCTGACAGGAGTCTGTCGACAAAGAATTGTCACCAGTATCCTTTCTGACAATGCTCTTTCAAATGTTAATAACTATTAGCAGGCTCTTCTTACATTAGGCTGAAATCAGTCTCCCTGTATCTTTTATATACATTAGCCCTATTTTTGTCCTTTTGAGAAACAAAGAAGTCAAATGCCTTCAAATGACAGCTCTTCAAACATTAAAAACTTAACATTATTTTCCCTTTTTCCTAAAAATTCTTCACTGGCTCTTCATCACTTAGTTTCTTTAAGATAGATATGGTCTGGTAGCTTGACCCCAAAAGATAAACTTAAATCAAAATCCTGAAAACAGATAATGTTCTAAGTGGGAAAAAGTTTACTACTGCTTGAAAGAGTAACAGGAATGGATGGATACCTTAATAAGTCAATAATGCTTTACATTTGAGCTTTACATTTGAAATTCTGTGTATCAAATTTTCTTACAGCCATGAGTTCAGATATACACTCATTGATCCTATTCAAATCCAATGTTACAAGTTTTCATCCCATTTCAGATAATGTTCCTTCCACCACATCACAAAAACTCACAAGCTGCAACTCTTCCAACACCGATTTACACGAACAAGCTTCAGCAGGTCTTTCTCAAGGTAAAGTGCCCCATTTATTGTAGTTTAGTCATTTAACATGTATAACATGTTTTACATTTTTACTAGCATCTTAAACATTTTGTGTGTGACACTGATGAAGTTCCTGAATGTCACATTCTAACCTCGTTTTTCTCATAGTCCTGTTTTTTATTGCACAATTTTGCCTAGCACAGTGATTTTTACAAGGACAGATTTCAAAATATGGCAAAACTGTACTCACGTTACAGTTTTTTGAGTACATATTACAGTGTTATGAGTACACTGTTATGTACTCATAACAATGTACGAGGATGTCTGTTTTTCCATATCCATTAAAACAGTTTGCTGTAAATATTTTAAATCTTGTTAGTAAGACAGGTTTTTAAAAACATACTTTAGGGTTAACACATTTCATTTTTAATATGAAGAAAAATTATCTTTAAAAAATAAAAATATTCCTTCTTCCACTTAATAAAACTAGTCACTTGTTTGTCAAAAATTACCTTTGTCAAAACAGACCTACTGACTTCAGCCATTCTATTACTTTTCCCTTCTAGTTTCTCGATTTGGGAATTCAAACAGCACACCTGTTCCCTTCATATATACAAATCATCTCAAAGCATGAAAATGTTACCCTCAGACTGCTCTGTGATCTTGAACACCACACAGTATAAGAAGCAGGACATCATTTTCTAATTGGCATAAAATAAATGACGTTGAAATATAGAGTTGATGGATTTGTGACATCACTAGATGTACAAAACTCAACTGTTTGCTGAGTTTAATATTTGTTTGCAAAATAGGAATTTAATGAGAAAGATGGGTATCCTAACTTAAAAGGCTATGTTTCTTCATTTTATCTCCAAAAGGGATTCATTGAAGATGAAATCTTTGTAGAGAATGCAATTATAGACTAAAAAGAGGAATCAATACCACATGGTCCCTGAAGAAGGTCTAAATCATGTACCTCTTGCAAACTCAAAACAAGTGTGTGGGGGTTGGAGGGGTGAGGTGGGGGCCATGGGATGGACCTGCACCCCACCCTTTCATTTGCATATAATCAAAGAACATGATACTATACACAAATCAGTGGAAATCTTCAAGCAAACACTCTCTACTACATTACCCCTTAGATAAATTCCTAGCCAGTATCTGGGGGTAAGGAGGGAAGCTATCCTTAATGGGAGAGGAACTGCACCTAGAGCATAAAGATAGTAAAGGCAGGGGAAAGGACTCAGTGTACCTTTACAGAATGATGCTCAAAACTGTTTATGGTCATACTTCATTTTGATTAAGACTCAACATCTCATTTTGGGCTGAACTGTATTCCTCCTGTGGTAGTATGATAGTTGGTCTTTACCCCAGCTCCAGGCTAGAACTCCTAAAACCCTTGTAATTTCATAAGTGAAAAGAATGAAAGCAGCATTTTTGTTATTATATCTGGTCTTTTGTCTTCTGTTTCCAAAATAGCTATAGAGCCATAGAGTAAAAATTTGTCTTATATTATTCTCATAACAAGCCCCTTTTAACCATATCTAAATATATGTTAATGAGGTGACTTTTAGAAATCTGCTAGATAGCCTCAGGATGAGGGCTGGTTGTCAGGAGAACCAACACCATGTAATTAGAAGGTTGGAAGTTTCACAAAATAAAAAGTTTCTGCATGGATGAAGATAACAATATTAAAATAAAAAGAGAACCAACCCTATGGAAAAACGTATTTGCCAATGATACCTCAGACAAGGGTTTACCCAAAATATATAAAGAACCCATACGACTCCACTCTAAGAAGACAAGCAACCCAATTAAAAAATGGGAAGAGGACTTGAACAGATACTTCTCCAAGGAGGACATACAGAGGATCCAAAGACACATAAAAAGATGCTCAGTATTGCTAGCTATCAGACAGATGCAAATTAAAACCACAATGAGATACCACCTCACACCAGTCAGAATGGCCATCAAAAACAAAGCAACAAACAAGTGTTAGAGAGGTTGTGGGGAAAAGGGAACCCTAGTGCACTGTTGGTGGGATTGCAGACTGGTACAACCATTATGGAAAACAGTATGGAATTTTCTCAGAAAACTAAAAATGGATCTGCCTTTTGACCCAAAATTCCACTGCTAGGATTATATCCTAAGAACCCTGAAACACCAATCCAAAAGAACCTATGCACCTCAATGTTCACAGCAGCACAATTTACAATAGTCAAGTGCTGTAAGCAACCTAGAAGCCCATCAGTAACTGAATGGATCAAAAAACTATGGTACATTTACACAACGGAATGCTATGCAGCAGGAAGAAAGAAGGAAGGAGCTCCTACCCTTTGTGACAGCATGGATGGAACTGGAAAGCATTATACTAAGCGAAATAAGCCAGGCAGTGAAAGACAAATACCGTATGATCTCACCAATCTAATCAACAAAACAAATAAGCAAAATATAACTCTGAAATTGAGAACAGGCTGCCAGTGACTAGAGGTGAGAAAGGAGGAAATTTCAGAGGAAAGGGGAAGGGTTTGCAGGAACAAGTATGGACACATGGACAATAACAAGGGGGGTGGAAATGGGAGGGAGGTGGTGAGGGCTGGGGTGGTGGGCTGGGATGGGGTAAAAGCCAAAAAACTGTACTTGAACAACAATTAAAATAAAAATTTTAAAAATACAGAACTTAAAAAAAGGTTGTAAGTTTCAGCACACCCCCAACCCCTAGAAAAAAAGGAGAGTGATTTGAAGGTTGAGCTAGTCATCAATGGCCAATGATTTAACCAATCACACCCTCATAATGAACTTCCCAATGAAAAAAAAAAACAACCCTAATCTCAGGGGTTCTGGAGAGCTGCTGGACTGCCGAACACACCAGGCTGAGGGAGGACAGCACACTTGGACAGGGCATGGAAGCCCCACACCCCTATCCCATACCTTGTCCTGTGTGTTCCTTCCATCTAACTGTTTCTGAATTGTACCCTTTCATAATAAACCAGGAATCTATTCGGTAAAGCTTTTCTGAATTCTGCAAGCCACTCTACCAAATTATCAAACCTGAAAAGGGGGTCATGGGAACCTGCAATTCACAGCTGGCTCGTCAGAAGCACAGGTGACGATTGTGCAACTGACATCTGAATGGGGAGCGGGGTTAGACTTGTGGGGCTGAGTCCTAACCTTTGGTTCTGATGCTAACTCCAGGTAAATTAATTTCATAATTGAATTTTAAAACATCCAGTTGGTATCTAGAGGTTAGAAAACTGGTTGGTGTAGTGAAACACACACAGATCTGGTATCTGTAGAGTTACAGGAAGCAGCAGAGTTGTCCCCTAACAACCTCCAAATCCATACGCTGAAGTCCTCATCTACAGTGCCTTAGAATGGGACTGGCTCTGAAGACAGGGTCTTTAAAGAGGTAATTAGGTAAAATAGAGTTTTATGGGTAGTCCCCTATCCAATTGGACTGGTGTCTTTATAAGAGACCAGGACATAAGCATGCACTATGTGAAGACAGCCAGGTATTGTATAAGCCAAGATGAGGCCTCAGGAAAAAAAAACAATCCTGCCAATACTTTGGTCTCAGACTTCTACAGAACAGTACGTAAATAAAATTTCTATTGTTTAAGTCATGCAACCTGTGATATTTTGTTAAACAGCCCTAGCAAACTAACACAGACCTAAAACAAAGGTGGAGGTGGGAGGGAGAGGACAACAATTAATCAAATTAAGAACTACGCGCATCTAATATCTTTGAAATTCAGGAAACATAGTGCCACTTTTGTGATTAAGAGTGCAGTAAAGCCTTGAAGGAGGGCAGTGTGGGTTTCCTCATTGATTGCATCTAGAGTAGGAAACACGTTAAGTAAGTGACCAGAGAGCAGCTCAATGCCAAGATGCATTTGTAACTGAGGCAAATGCACAATGGAAACTAAAAACCTTGGCATTACTCCACACTTCATGACACTCCAGGGATCATCATTTTTGACTCCTTTCTTTTACACCTCAGCTTTAAGAAACAAAGAGATTTGAAATGGCTGGAGTTCCACATGAGAAGGGGAATTGTTTTCATTTAGTGAATGTCAACATGCACCCAAATATAAAATTTAGCAAAAATTATATTGCCAGGACCTGCCCCTCAAAATAACAACCCCATTTCACTCCCAGAGTTAAGCCACACAAAATAATGGAAGATATGCTGCATGTAATAGGAAAAAAGTTCTTTTAAAGGGTACTTAAATTGACTTATACAATCTCCCCACCTGCCCGGCTTCCATTATTAGTATACACATGAGCAAACTAATCATTTCTATGGGAGTCAGAAAAAGTTTTTATTGTTGACAGCACAACCACACACTGTAAAGCAGATGCTGTCATCAAATTGTAGTACTCAGTTACTCTACTTTGAAATTAAGTGAAGTACTTGTTTAAAAATGTCTTCTCATTAGAATATACAATGATCATTTTAAATTCTATCTGCTGTGATAGGATATTTCTATCACACTGCAATCTGGACTGTGCAATAACACTATTGTACTTGAACAGATGGAAATCATAAAGTGATATTTAGCTACAGATTCCCTGTCACAGAGTTTTGCAAACAAAAAGGAGAAATCAACATTTGCCATCAACTAAAAACACAATACTATCTAGTAAGCTAAAGTGATGCTAAGGTGCCATGGGACTATAAATGCCTTCAATGTAATGTACTGTGGCTTTCAGGAAAAAGAAAATATTCAAGTGACAACCTCACAAAGATAGGAAAGACTGAGATGTGTGGAGAAGGGACTAGGGAGAGGGTGTGATATGTAAAACACCTACAACAGTCCTGCCTGGCATAGAGCATAACAGTTTTCACTGATCGAGTGATTATATTGAGTGAACTTGCCATTTAATGCTTAAGAAATACGCAAGGTTATTAAGAAATACCCTTAGAACTTTAGAGTCTTCTTTCTTCTTATAGAAAATGGGGTGATGATACCTGCAATCTATTTTGTAAAATGACTAAGGATATTGATAAAATTATGTAGAATACTGAATACTTCCAAGGCACTTTTAATCCACGGAGGTTTTTTTTTTTTTAAACTCATCAGTAGACGAAGTTTAATCTATTAACCACATGAAACAAGATCACATTGCTGATACCTAGAACTAAAATTCTGAGTTATGAACATACAATTTGAAAATCAACAAAGTCATCAAAAGTAACAGTATAGTGAAATACATCCCATATCCCTGTGCTAAAGAAGGCAATCTAAAGAAGCACCTAAATTTATATGTATTACAAACACACAGTATTTCAGTCAGGGTGCAATCAAGCATTAGAAACCACCCAGCAACTTAAACAGGAAAACATTAATGTAAAGATTATTAACTAAAGTAATGAGAGGTTGGCAACCATGAAGTAAAAAGAACTTTAAAAAATATAAAAATAACAGATACAAGGAAGAACTCCCCAAAACTGTAATTTATTTCTGTATTTATTCCTACATGTTTAAACTTCAGTTACCTTCAAAGTACTCTTCATTTGATGCAATACACCTATCAAGACATTTTCTCCACTGCTCAAAACAGTTTTGAACTTGTCAATTTTGGTGCCTTTTAGTGCTTCTGCTACTTTTCGTTTCACCTCTTCCACATCAGCAAAATGTTTCCCTTTGAGGACTTTTTTTATCCAGGGAAACAAAAAGATTGGGTTAGGGAGGGTGGGGCATGTGGGGTCATGCTATTTTTTGGTCAAAAACTGCTGAACACTCAGCACAGTGTGGGAAAGTGCACTTGTAAATCACCCACCATGAAATGAAGAAATGGACAAGAAGTTTTCAAAAAAGCTTCAGTGAAGCAGAACACAGCCTCTCACAACAATGCCAGCAGGTGCACTGATACAGATGGATTCCTAGAACATCTGCCTAAGCAGGAAAGCCTGTACTACAAGGGGCCCACCCTCCAGAAGATAATTCCATTTTGGGGGTGGTTCCCCCTTATATAAGGAGTAACCACTATCCCTAAAATTAAAATAAAATAACCAAGAAAAAAATCCCCCTATGCCCATGTCTGGCTAAAGTCCAGGTATTGTTGGTTAGGTCATAGCAATGGCTCATTGGATGGCAGAGACATTGCTGAGGTGCCATACCAGCAGAACTTGCTGGAAATCTGTCCTCTAGGGTGTTTGGAAAAGCCATTCACAAGGCGGTGTTTTACGGGAAGCACTCCAATATGAAACCCCTGAAAGAAGTTACTTGTTGCCCTACACTGCAGAAGCCAGACACTGTTGTTGCTAAGGCTACAGGCTGCAGAGGTATTCTGCTACAAAACCGCCTGGTGGGTGGAGGGGGGGGAGGCGTAGGGTGCAGGAGAAAGCCACTGGTTGTAGGTACTGCTGACCGTTGTGCACTGTAAAAACCAGGGAAGCTGCACGCATCCAGGATCATGAAAGGAGGTCCCTTCCTCTTTCCATGGGACTGTTCTAGCACCACCAACGGACAAATCCTGACACTATGCCAACTGGCAAAGAAAAACCACTTAAAGGATTCCTGTCAATCACTCCAGGGCAGCCAATGAAGGGCAATTGATAAGTGGAACATTCGGCAAGAATACCAAATGTATACACATTTTACCTTGAAAACTAAAAGTCAACGTAAGTGAGCAAGTCAAAGAGAGGAAAACCTTAGACCAAATTCTTTCCTTGAACCTCAGTTTCCCTAATTTAATAAAGTAGAAATATCCCTGGCTGGTGTAGCTCAGTGGATTGAGCGCGGCCTGCGAACCACATGAACGTGGTTCGATTCCCAGTCAGGGCACATACCTGGGTTGCAGACCAGTTCCCAGCAGGGGACTCAGGAGAGGCAACCATACATTGATATTTCTCTCCTTCCCTCCCCCTCTAAAGATAAATAAATAAAATATTTTTTAAAAATTCCTCCAATGATGTTTAAAAAAATAGAAATAACCATTCCTATTTGAGTTATTTGAGGGGTACAGATCACTAAATTACAGAATTTGAAGATTCTGATTTGGGGCCCATTTTCCCTAGAAACTTAGACTAAGTCTGAGGAAAGGGCACACTTGTAAAACAAAACCAAACAAAACAACACGTGTACCTTTTATCTCATTATTATACAAATAACTGCTTCTACTCTTCTTCTACTAATTTCACTCTTAAGACCTGAGACCTGAACGCCACAAGGCCTGCCAAGCACTGCCAGGGGTGAGTAGCTAATATTCAGAACACTTCTCCTGGCCAAGTAGGTATAACATATTGGTTATAATAGTGAAATCACAGTATAAAATAAAATTAGTTAATTAAATAAAAGTGAAGAAAATAGTAACTTTTTAAAAAATATAAAGAGAGGATGCTAGACACCAGTTTTGTTTTGGTTCCCTTTATCATTAATTTTGTGCTTTGGTCTGGAAAACCCACTCACTCCCATACTGAAGACTGAGTCTTTCTTCGTCTCCAGGCTAACTTCTTTCCTAAATTCCAGACTCTTAAATACAATATACCATATGAAATGACCAAGTACCTAAAAAATAACTGAAAAAAAAAAGTCACCACCCTCCCCACTGAAAGGAAATAAACCTAAAAGAAATAACCACAAAGACAACTAAACTGATAGTCAAAACTTTCCACATCTTTACACCAACAAATTCTGTATTTCAAAAAGCATCAAATACAAACCCGTGAGTTTTACCCAGACTTTTAGAAAAGAATCAAATTTCAGAAGGAAGAATAAATGTCATTTTATAAGGCATTTAAAACCATACATACACTTTAACAATGAACCTGGACACAATAGCATAATAGGAGAATCAATGTATCACATGAGCACAGATTAAAAATCCTAAGTATTAGTAAATTAAATGTTATTAATAACAAAAATAGTACATCATGGCTAAGAAGGGTTGCAATAACTGAAACTTGGTAACAACCAATCAATGCATACACAGATAAAGAAAATGGGGGGCATGGTTTTATAATGGACTATTATTCAGCCACAAAAAAGGAGAAAATTCTGCACTGGGACAGCACTGAAGACCTCGAGAGCGTTATGCCAAGTTAAACAAGTCAAACAAGAAAGAAAACTAGTGCAAAATCTCACTTATATGTCGGATCTAAAAAAACTAAATTCATAAAAAAGAGAACCAACTGGTGGTTGCCAGGAGTGGGGGGTGTAGAGTAAGGGAAATAACTAAAGGGGGCCAAAAAAAAACCTTCCAGGAATTACATGAATGTAATATACAGTATGGTAACTACAGTGAATTTGAAAGTTCCTCTCAGAAACTTTCATCATCTTAAAACTTTTCATCAAAAGTAAAAATGTGTAACAATGTAAGGTGATGGATGTTAACTAAACTTATTGTGGTCATCATTTCACACTATACACATATTTCAAATCATAATGCTGTACACCTTAAACTAATACAATGTGTCATATCACAGTAAAACTGGAAAGACAAATAAGTGTTTAATCCTAGGCATGAAGGATGGTTTATTAACTGAAAAACTTGTCAGTATAATGTATTCCATTAACAAATTTTTCAAAAAGACAAATTAGCATTTTGTTATTGAAATTTACTGGGGTGACACTGGTTAGCAAAATTATGCAGGTTCCGTGTGCACAGCTCTAAAACACATTCTCTGTACACTGTGCTGTGTGTTCATCACCCCAAGTCTCCGTCCATCACTATTTATAACCCCTGTAGCCTCCTCCACCTCTACTCCCCCTCCCACTCCCCCTCCCGCAATCACCACACTACGGTCCATTTCCACAAGTCCTTTCTATTTTCTTCTTTGCTCAATCCCTCCACTCCATCTACCCAGTTAACTCCCACAAACTGTAAGCCTGTTCTCTATCTATGAGTCTGTCTCCATTTTGCTTGAGAGTTCATTTTGTTTGTTCAATTCCTCATAGCTTTGAAATCATACAATACTTGTCTTTCTGTGACTGGCTTATACTTCAGTTAGCATAATGGTTTCCAGGTTCATCCACGCTATTGCAAAGGGTAAAATTTCCTTCTTTTTCATGGTAGAGTAGTATTCCATTGCGTAAATGTACTATTGCTTTTTTTCCTACCCATCTATTGATGACATCTGGGCTGCTTTCAAATCTTGGCTATTGTAAATAACACTGCAATGAACACAGGAAGTGCACATATTCCTTCAGTTAGTGTTTTGAGTTTCTTCGGATAAATTCCCAAAGTGGAACTGTTGGGTCATAAGGCAGTTGCATTTCTAATTTTTTTCAGCGAACTACATACTGCTTTCCACAATGGTTGCACCAATCTCCATCCCCCCTGACAATGTCTAAGAGTTCCCTTTTCTCCACATCCTCACCAAAACTGTTTGTTGACTTGTTGATAACAGCCATTCTGACAGGTATGAGGTGATATATCACTGTGGTTCTAATTTACATTTCTCTGACAATTAGTGATGTTGAGCATTTCTTCATATGTCTATTGGCCATCTGATGTCCTCATTGGAGAAATGTCTATTCACTTCCTTTGCCCATTTTTAAATTGGATTGCTTGTTTTTTGGTGTTGAGTTTTATAAGTACTTTATAAATTTTTTATATTAATCTCTTATCTGATGTATCACTGAATATATTCCCCCATTTCAATGGGTTGTCTTTTCCATTGGTTGATAGTTTCTTTTGCTGTGCAAAAACTTTTAGTTTGATATAGTCTCCACTTGTTTATTTTTTCTTTTATTATCCTTGCCTTTCTGAAGAAAGTATCAGAAAAAATATTTCTACAAGAAATGTCTGAGACTTTACCACCTAGGATTCCTTCTAGCATTTTGATGGTTTCAAGTCTAATATTAAAACTTTTAATCCATTTTTAGTTTATTCTTGTGTATGGCACAAGAAAGTGGTCGTTTCATTTTTCTGCATGAATCTGCCCAATATTTCCAACACCATTTTGAATACACTATCTTTACCCTAATGAATTTTTTAACACCTTTGTCAAATATTGACTACAGAGGTGTGGGTTTATTTCTGGGCTCTCTATTCTGTTCCACTGATGTATGTCTGTTTTTATGGTAGTACCATGCTTTTTAAAAATTATTATGGATTTATAATATACTTTGATATCAGGTAGCAAGATTTCTCTAATTCTGTTCCTCTTTCTCAAGACCACTGTTACTATTTGGGGTCTTTGCAGTTCCATATAAGTTTTTGGAATATTCTGTATCTGTGAAATACACCATTAGTATCTTAATAGGAATTGAATTGAATCTATAGGTTGTTTGGGTAGTATGGATAATTTAATGATGTTAATTCCTCCCAAACACAAATATGGTATATGCTTTTACTTATTTGTATCTTCTTCAAGGTCTGAAAATCTGTACAGATCATTTACGACCTTGGTTGAATTTATACCTAGGTATTTTTCGAAGCAATTATGAATGATTGTTTTCTTAGTTTCTGTCTGACAATTCATTATTTGTGTTTAAAAATGCAACAAACTTCTGTATATTTATTTTATGTTCTGCTACTTTAGTGAATTGATTTATCAGTTCTACTAATTTTGAAGGGCATCTTTAAGGTTCTCTATGTATATATCATGTCATCTGCAAATAATGACAGTTTTTACTTCTTCCTTTCCAATTTCGATGTCTTTTATTTCTTCTTCTTGTCTGATTGCTGTGGCTAGGACTTCCAGTACTATGTTGAATGGGAGTGGTGAAAAGTGAATGCTCCTTGTCACAAGAAAAGCACTAGCAAGTTTTGAGTTCTGAGTATTATGTTGGTTGTGAGTTTGCCATGTATAGCCTTTATTATGTTGAGGTGTGTTCCCACTTGATCATGGTGTAAAATCTCTTTAGTGTATTACTGGATCTGGTTTGCTTATATGTTTTTGGGAACTGTAGCATCTATGTTCATTAGGGATATTAGCATATAATTTTCTTTCCTTGTAGTGTCTTTATTTGGTTTTGGAATTAGGGTAATGCTGGCCTGGTGAAATGAGCTTGGCAGTCTTCCATCCTCTTGAATGTTTTGGAATAGTTTGAGAATGACGGGTGTTAGCTCTTCTTTGAATATCTGGTAAAATTCATCTGCAAAGCCATCCCGTCCAGGATATTTGTTTGTAGGAGTTTTTAATCATTTATTCAAATTCATTAGTTGTATTCTCTCTATTCAGATTCTGACTCTTCCTGACTTATTTTTGGAAGATTGTGTTTCTAGGGATTTATCCATTTTTTCCAGATTGTTGGCACACAGTGTTCGTAACATTTTCTTACAATCTTTTTTATTTTTTTCATGTCAGTTGTTACTTCTCTTTCATTTCTGATTTTGTTTATTTGGGTCCTCTATCTTGAGGAGTCTGGTTAAAGGGATGTCAATCTTGTTTATCTTTTCAAAGAAGCAGAACTTGGTTTCATTAATCTTTTGCGTTGTCTATTTAGGCTCTATTTCATTTATTTCTGCTCCGATCTTTATTATTTCCTTCCTTCTACCCACTTTGGGCTTTGTTCTTTTTTCAAGTTCTGTTAAATGTGAATTTAGATTGTTTGAGGTTTCTCTTATTTCTTGAGAAAGATCTATTAATGTTATGAATTTCCCTATTAAAACCACTTCCCCTGTGGCCCATATTTTGAGTTATTGTGGCCTCACCTTCATTTACTTCAAGGTATGTTTTGATTTCTTCCTTGATCTCACTGTTAACCCATTCATCGTTTAATAATATGTTATTTAGCTTCCACTTCTTTGTGTGTTCCTCAGTTTTTTTTTTCTTCTTTTGATTGACTAGTACTTTCATAGCATTATGGTCAGGGAAGAGGCTTGATGTGATTTCAATCTTCCTAAATTTACTGAAACTTGTTTTGCATTCTAAAATTTAGTCTATCCTAGACATATGTTCCATATACACTTGAAAAGAATGTCTATTCTGCTTTGTGTGAAATGCTCTGAAAATATCAATTAAATCCATTTGACCTATGTATCATTTAAGGCCACCGTTTCCTTGTTAATTTTCTGTCTGTAAGATCTATCCATTGCCATCAATGGGGGATTAAAATCCCCTAGTATGACTGTATTACTGGCAATCTCTCCCTTTATGTCTATTTGCTTTACATATTTAGGTGCTTCCATGTTGGGTGTATAAATGTTTTCAAGGTTTACAGCCTCTTGTTGGACTGCTCCCTTCATCATTATGTAGCATCCTTCTTTGTCTCTTACTACAGCCTTGGTTTTATTTTTATTTTTGAGTTAATCTTTATTTTATTTTTTTAATTACCATTTAGTCCTTATGCCCTGACCCCCCAGCAATCACCACACTAAAGGGACTCACAGACATGGACAACAGCCTTAATTTTAAAGTCTGTATTGTCAGATATAAGTACTGCTAAGCCAGCTTCTCCTGCGGCTTGCATTGGCATGAAATTTATTTTTCCTTCCTTTTTGTCTGTTTTTAGTTCTAATGAGGGTTCTCTCTTACAGACAGCATATACATGAATCTTTTTCTCTTATCCACTTGGCTACCTTGTCTTTTGATTGGAGCATTTAAGCCATTTGCATTGAAAGTGGTTACTAACAGGTACATATTTATTGCCATTTTATTCTTTTAACTATGTTTTCTGGGTTTCTTTCTTTCTCCTTAAAGCAGGCCATTGAACATCCCTGTAATACTGCTTTAGTTGCAACAAATTCCTTTTGCTCTTTCTTGTCTGGGAAGCTCTTTATTTCTCCAATTTTAAATGAGAGCCTACCTGGATAATGTAGCCTTGGTTGTAGGTCCTTGCTTTTCATCACATTGTATATCTCATGCCAATCCCTTCTGGCCTGAAATATTTCTGTTGAGAAACATCTTATGGAAGCTCCCTTGCAGAGAACTGTCATTCTCTTGTGGTTTTTACAATTCTCTCTTTGCCTTTTACGTTTGCCATTTTAATTATGATGTGTCTTGGTGTGGCTCTCTTTGGGTCCATCTTGTTTGGGATTCTGTGACTTATATGTCTATTTCTTTCACCAGGGAAGAGCTTTCAGTCATTATTTCTTCCAATAGGTCCTAGATCCCTTGCACTCTCTCTTCTACTTCTGCTACTCTTATGATGTGGATATTGTTAAGCTTCATGCTGTTCCAATGGTCCCTTAAACTAACCTCATTTAAGAAAATTTTTTACTTTTTGCTGCTCTGATTGGGTGCTTTTTCATATCTTGTCTTCCAAATCACTGATTTGATCCTCTGCTTCATCCAACCTACTGTTTATTCCTTCCAGTATATTCTTAATTTCTGATTACCTCTTTTTTTATGGTTTCTATGTCCTTTCTGGTGTTGTTGAGTATCCTTTTAACCATTACTTTTAACTATGTATCTGTTAAATTGCCTGTCTCTAATTCATTTAGCTCATTTTCTAGAGATTCCTCCCATTCTTCATTTGGAGACTATTTCTTTGTATCCTCATTCTGGCTGTCTCTGTTTATTTCTAGATCTGCTGATTCCCAGTCTTCATGGGGTGGCCTTACATAATAGATCCCCATGTCCTGTGGGATCCAGTGGTGCACTCTCATTGATCTCCTGAGCTGGGTGCTCTAGAAATGTCCCTCGTGTGGATTATGTGAGTCCTCCTGTTGTAATTGAGTCTTGATTGATATTAGCTTGTTCATGGGTGGGATCAACCCTCAGGCTGGCTGACTCTCAGGATTAACCCCAGCCACCCACATCATGTGAGCTGCTGTGCTGTGCTGACCACATAAAGCAAAATTCGCCTCAACAGGGTTTGGTATCTGCTTAAATCTCCCTTTGGATATACTTGCTTGTGAAGCTTATTGGATCTTACTCTCATGATGTCTAAAGCTGGTCACCAAGCATGTTTGTTCTGGGCCTCTTGGGAGGGTCTCCAATGCAGGCAAATGTAAGACACTGCCTGTGACTGGTCCTGGCAACCTGTTTGGAGCTATAAGCAATCCAGTTTATACCTGCTTCTGCTGGGCCTGGGTGAGCAGGTAATGGACCAACCTGCACACCAAGGCCCACTTTTACCAGCACCAGGCCCAGGGGCAGGTCAGCAGATATCTCAAGGCATCCTGAACTCTTCCTCCATCTGTCCTTGCCTACTAGATGCCTGTTACACTCTGTCATTGAAAGAGCTTCTGGTTATACTCCTCAGCAGGGTATAAGCTACACAGGGTGGGGCAAGAGGAAGTCTAGAGGGTGGAAATACTGCTTTCCCCCAGGATGATGCTACACAGAGCAGGTACTGCACGCAAGAAAGATGGCATCTGCAGTAAGGGAGAATGACTTAGCACAGGTATCCTGGTAGTGGTCCCTTCAGCTCCCTCACCAGAGTGGCAAACCCCAGACTCTCCCTAGCAACTCTAACTCACTCTTGCCCTCCCTCTGCTGGAGCCCAAGGTGAATGGCTGTGAATGAAATTTTGTGTGTTGGCCCTTTAAGAAGATGCCTGTGTCTCACCTCTTCCTGACAGACAGAAACCCCACTGCTTTTCACAGCCTAATGTTATGTGGGCTCCTCTTCCAAGCTCTGGTGTTCTGGGCTGGAGAGCCTGACTTGAGTAGACCCCTGCTTCTCAGGAGGAGACCTCTATGACTGAGATATTCCTCTGTAACCTCAGCCTTTTCACCCATAGGAACGGGCCAGCTCTTTTTGCATTTCTGCCCTTCCTACCAATCTCGATTTGGCTTCTTCTGTAAATCCTTGGTTACAGGAGTTCTCTTCAGGTAGACTTCAGTTGGTTATTCAGGATGATTGTGCTATAATTTTGGTCTCCAGGTTGGTCCTGGGAGGAGGTGAGTGTAGTTCCCACTGTTCCTACCACCACTTTGGATCTTCCAAAGTACCATTTCAATGCATACAAAAGTTCAGTTTATCTAAAACCAAATTTATTACCTTCATCTTCAATTTTTTTCCTCCTCCTGTGTTTTAAGCAATCAGATATATGCATGTAAACTTTTATATAAATTTTTTTGTGAACTTTTTCCTGTTCCTTACTTTTTTCTCATCCAATTCCTTTGATCATAGCTCCAGAGTGACTTGGTTACTAGACCAGAAATGCAACAATTTTTCCTTGATTCCTGGCCCCCCCAAAGAGACCTTCATCATTTCATGCCCAAGTTATTAAATAGNGTGAGTGTAGTTCCCACTGTTCCTACCACCACTTTGGATCTTCCAAAGTACCATTTCAATGCATACAAAAGTTCAGTTTATCTAAAACCAAATTTATTACCTTCATCTTCAATTTTTTTCCTCCTCCTGTGTTTTAAGCAATCAGATATATGCATGTAAACTTTTATATAAATTTTTTTTGTGAACTTTTTCCTGTTCCTTACTTTTTTCTCATCCAATTCCTTTGATCATAGCTCCAGAGTGACTTGGTTACTAGACCAGAAATGCAACAATTCTTCCTTGATTCCTGGCCCCCCAAAGAGACCTTCATCATCTCATGCCCAAGTTATTAAATAGTCTACTAATGAGAATCTCTAGCTCCAGCTACTTTAATTTTAGGTATTGAATGTTTCCATATACAGCCTCTCTTCCTACAAAGAAAGCTTATTTTAAAAAGACATCTGCAATAAGATTCATAAAAAGAATAAAAAGAAATAATGAACTGAAAAAAGAAAGAAACTACATCAACCTTGTGGGTCAACCTACCTGCCACAGTTGGGAAGTTTTCAAGCCTATGGCAAAAGAAACTGTCAATCTTTTACAGAAATCTTCATTATCAACAATGAGAAAATATACCATTTCCTGAAAGAAGATGAAGATATCTTGCAAAATAAACTTTCTTAGAAGTTTTTCATGTGTAAAATTACATAATACAACAATGTCCTCAACAACTTTTCTTCAGTAAACAGACAAAGAGAATTCACAAATCTGACTTTTCCAAAGACTTTCAAAAAAGTATAAGGTGGAGGTATAGCTCAGTACTTTATAGAATACCACTTTGACCTGGTCTAAATGTATATTCTCCAATACCCCAAATGGATCTAAGGAGAGGATTTAGAGTTGCCTAGAGAAAAGGATGGGTTGCCTGTTTTATAGACAAACTGTTTCTAAGTTATACTCTTTAGAGCCCAAAGAATTCTCCTAGAATGCTAAAAAAAAGGGCAGGCTGGCATAGGGCAAAAAGTAAGAGAGGATGGGGCAGGATTCTAATCCACTTTGTGTATCAAAGCCCCTCTACTTTTATGTATGTATACATGAAAATAAGCTATAAGGTGTTATAAGAGTTCCTAGAAAAATACCTTGTGTTCTTCAAAGTCATGGACTATAAATAATTGGCCTTAGGAGAAAAAATAGGGTTAGCACAGTCCACTAAAAACCTACACAATTTGAACTAGAGAAATAACAGACTTTAATAAGAACTCTAATAAAGTATCAGACTCCAATTATACTAAATAGTAAATAACAGACAATAATAACAACTCTAATAAAAAGACACGTGAAGATCCAAATGAGTAATTACTACAGTAAATATATAGCCTTATCTTTAAAATAAAAGTGGAGAGATCTTGATAGAAAGGGATATGAGATGAGTTATGGAAAAGGGGGCAAAGTGAATGAAAATCATAGAGCACAGAGAACAAATATTTCTACAGCATGTAGCCAAACAAAACCAAAAGGTAGAATGTGGAGTGAATGGGCTGCAGGCATTCAGTTTAGTCTGTTTTGCACTTAGCTACTGTAACTGGAAGGTTCTGGGACATATCACTGTAAAACAACTCTACTTCCCTATTATACTGACCTCATTCCTTATTTACTAATTGTGTATAAGCCAAGTTATTCTTCAAATGAACAGTTTAATAAAAATGTCTGTGCTGTTTCTGTAATATTTTATTTGGAAAAAAATCTAATGAATGGAGGGCAGAAGTAGAGGAAGAGAGAAAAGAGAGGAAAGGGGGGAGGAAATAAGAAAAGGAAGTTTAGAGTGAGAAATTTAACTAATTAATTAACTGGTTAACTTGGAAATGACTGCATTACATTATCTTTCCTAAAACTGACTTCACTCATCCAGGTTTCTCATGGAAAATAAGCGGGTAATGACCTCCAGATTAAGTATCACCAATGATAAGCTAAGACTCCTGGAAGCCACACCATTCTGTCTTCACCTGGGTCTATCCAGAGTGGGTAGGCACTTTGGCTTTAAATGCTGAGTTCGATGAAGGTATAACTAGAAAAACCTTCACTTTATTGAAAAAAGCTAAATTACCTTTCAATGGCTTTAATTTCCAGTTCTATTATAGAAAGTCAAAACAGTATAACTCCAAGTCAGAATGTTCTAACTTAGGGTAAGAAGAGCCACCTTAATGCATTTCCTTCCAAACGCCCATCTAGAAAGCACCTAACGAAAAAACTGATGCCAAAGGAAGGTACTGCTAGTAAAGTCATGTTACAAAGCTATTCCAAAATTTTATTTTGTGAAGTGAAATATCTGATGGTGCTAGAAAAATCTATGATTTGGATACAATAAGCAATAAGGTGAGATACTGATGGAACAATCACCCCCAAATGAATAAGCAGAAGGTAGAAAACTAAGCACTATTGGCAGTTTCTATTCTTTAAAAGCCCAGCAAGACAATATTGTGAAAATAAGAACAAATAAAAAAACAAAAAGACAATACTGTGAAGAGGTGTGAATCAAAGTTATAAACAAATGCATTGCCCACGCACTTAAGAAACACTCTGATAATTATATTACTACGCAGATTAAAAAAAACAAATTGAGCAAAAATTCAAGATAACATTCCTGAGCCACCAAAAAGTAAAAATAAATTCCTATGTCCTACATATACTACTTGCATCTCCAAAATTACATATAAAAAAGAAAGTTACAGCATCAATTCCTCAAAGTACATACTTGAGACCTAAATCTGTCATTCTGACAAAGTACCTTAAGCTTTGGGATGTACTACTACCAAATAAGAAAAAATTTTGTCTACTCTAATAAATGTGCTTAAAATGATATTAAGATTTAAATTACACTGATTTTTCTAGATAAGACAGATGGCTGTCCTATAAAATATAATACACAATGCCCTAATTCTATTATTGATGAGTGAATTGAGGAATGAAAAGGTAACAGACTAAGTGTATAGAATTAAACCTTTCAAATGGTATTAAGAATACTGTGTGTTCAATTTTGGTAAAGAGTAAATTTTAATAACTAACTGAACAACAACACAGTGGAACTGGTGTCCTGTTGATGCGACAAAAAACAGGTCAAGATCTCTATTTTATGTTCATAGTGACGTTCTGTCCATTAATAAGACTATTTACCTATAACAGATTTAATGAAACCTGAAAAATACTTAGTTTATAAGCTGTAAGAATTGCCACACACATCCTAAAATATTTTAAGGCAGGGTAAATTTTTAAATCTTACTTGGTTATGACCAGGACACTGTCCTGCCTAAAAGTTTCCTCGAAAATCTTAATAATACTGCTATGAGGTTGGTACTTTTCTCAAAGATGAGGAAATTGTACTGAGGTTTAAAAATCTGTTCAAGATGACAAAGCTGGTAAAGAACAGTGCAGAGATGTAAGCCCAAAATCAAAGTTTCTGCTTTTCATCCATCGCATTTTCCTGTGTAATTAATAGCAACAGCAGTTAATTTTCTGGGTGAGCAGATATTGTTACATAAATTCAATTTCCACATGAAAACAAATCATGAATTACACACAACAAATTTCACAGAACAAAGCCTTTTTTCTAACTTGAGGACTCTTTCTGTATCTTTTCACATCTACCATCTTGGATGCAACAATACCGTGCGGAGTAAAACACAGGTAGACGTACCAAGAAAACGTTAAAGTCAGAGCCTGGAGCACGCAGGATGGCATTAGAGCATGCTTCTCAGCACACAATTCAATTCAGTTTGGTTCAAATACTTACTAATTTACAGTTCACTTTGTGGTGTTTTCCTTCATTTTGAAGATTTACAAAACTTAAGAGTTAACAGAAATTTGAGTTTTTTCTAATACTTTTATCTTTAATTTCTTCAAATCTCCATTTATTCTATTGCTTTCTTATCCTTCATTTTCCTGCCTCCAGTAATATTCTATGGCCCTGGAGGTTACCTTCTTACCATCTCCCTTGCCTTCTACCTTCATCTGATTATTAATTCTTGGTTTTATCCCAGAAATCTTTGTCAGACCCTATCTTTCCATCTACAAGGCCACTGTCATAGACTCCCTCATTTTCTTCTTTAACTGGGATGTTGCAACTGGTTCCCCTAAATGCCGCAGCTCTTAATTGTTGTTCATGTTCCGTGAGGAAGATAACATTTTGTAACAGGAGAAAGAAGGAAGCTATTATTTTATCTTATTTTTTAAAAAAGCTTGATACCGTAAATCCAAACTCCTTCAGTTAACAATCAAGCCCCAGGCAATCATTTCAGTATCCACCCCCATTTCCTTACCCTTGGTGGATTTCTCCCCATTCCCTGTTTAACATAGTTTTGTAAGGTTCCCTCCATTCTAACCACTGCCCCTTCCTCCTAGAATGTCCTTCTAAACCTCCTATTCATTCTTCAAAGTCCAGCTGCCTTCCTTGAAGACAATTTTCCTCTAGACATTAAGTTACAATAATTGTTTCCATCTACATGATAGCAAAACACATTTTATAGTTATTCACTATGTATGTCTGTATTCTAAACCAGAGGAGGTTCTTAAGGATAACAAGCATGTTGAGTTCATGTTTATTACCCCAACTCCTAATCCAGAGCCTGGCATCCAGTAGGTACTTGATTAGTGCTCATTGCTTATGGGATTAAGAGTACAATGTTGGAGTGACATTAGCAAGATGGTAGAATAAGAAGCCACAGACCTCATTTCCCCATGGAAACAGCAATACAGTAACATTAGGACTAAAACACCTTTATAAGATTTCCAGATTCCAGGTAAGAAGTTGCAGTGCCCAGGGTGAGCACAAAGCCAAGAATAGTCATATTGAGATGAGTAAAAAGAAAATTTCCCTGTATCCAAATCAGTCCCTCCATCAAGCCAGGTCAGATCAGAATGGGATCACCCTGGGCTGGAACTTCTCCCTCACTGAGGGAAGAAAAGAATGAAGCATGCACTCAATGTTCTGGCTTTTCAGAAGGAACACCTGAAAGACTAGATTTTGTCTCACTTAACTCTTAAATAGAGAGGCTAAAGGCTTATACACTGAAAACTATGAAACACTGTTGAAAGAAATTAAGTACAACACAAATAAAAAGTTATGCCATGTTTATGCACTGGAACACTTAACACTGGTATAATGTACATACTACCCAAAGTGATCTATAGATTCAATTCAATCCCATCAAAATCACAATGCCATTTTTTTACAGAAATAGAAAAACAATTCTAAAATTCATATGGAACCACAAAGGATCCCAAATAGCAGAAACAATTTTGCTAGAAGAACAAAGCTGAAGGCCTCATACTTCCTCATTTTAAAACACAGCACAAACCTACAGTAATTAGAATAGTACGGTACTGGCATAAAGCCAGACATATAAACCAATGGAACAGAATAGAGAGCTCAGAAAATCCATGTATATACAGACAAGATCGTTGACAAGAGTGCCAGGACTACATAATGGAGAAAGAATAGTCTTTCTAACAAACTGTGCTGAGAAAATTAAAATTTACATGCAAAAGAATGAAATTAGACCCTTATACCATTCATAAAAATCAATTCAAAATGGATTAAAGACTTAAATAAATGTGAAAAATGAAACTATACTACTCCTAAAAGAATACATCAGGGAAAATTTTCATGACATTGGTCTTGGCAGTGATTTATTGGATATGACACCAAGAACACAAGCAACAAAAGCAAAAATAGGCAAGTGAGACTACATCAAACTAAAAACCTTCTGGACAGCAGATGAAACAATTAACTGAGTGGAAATGAAATGGAAATGGAAAAAAAATACTTAAAAACCACATACCTGATAAGGGGTTAATATCCAAAATATTGAAAAATCTCCTACAACTTAATAGCAAAAATATAAATCAATTTGAAAATTGTCAAAAGGCTCAAATACACACTTCTCCAAAAGATATACATATGGCATACAAAAGACAGGTACAGAAAAGATGTTTAACATCACTTGCCAACAGGGAAACACAAATCAAAACTATAATAAAGATACTACCTCATAACACTTGGGATAGTTATTACCAAAAAAACAAGGACAAAAACAACACACACACACACATAACAAAGACTGGTAAAGACACGGAGAAACTGGAAACCTTGTGCACTGCTGGTGAGAAGATAATATGACACTGCCTCTATGAAAAAGTAATAGAGCAGTTCCTTAGAAAATTAAATACAGAAGTACCATATGATCTAACGATTCTACATCTGTGTATTTACCCAAAAGAACTGAAATCAGGATCTTGAAGAGATATTTGCCCTCCCATGTCCCCTGCAGCACGATTCACAACAGCTAAGACATCGATGGATGAATGGATTAAAAAAATGTGCCATGTACATAAAACGGAGTAGCTTGAGCTTAAAAAAGGAAATCCTGTCATATGCGATAACGTGAATGAATCTGCAGGACATCGTGCAGAATGAAAAAAGCCAGTCACAGAAGGCAAATACTGCCTGATTCCAGTTATATGAGGCATCTGAAGTACACAAATTCACAGAAGTAGAGGCGCTATGGGGGTTACCAGGGTAGGGGAAGGAGAAGGAGAAAAGGGGAGTTGCTGTTCAATGGGGTACAGAGACTCAGTTAAGACACTTTTAAGATAAAAGTTGTAGCGATATGACAGTGTGCTTATAGTTATAAATATTATACATTTGAAAGTTTATTAAGAGGGTAGAGCCCTCACATTGTGTTTTTTAATCACAAAAAGATTACAATGGCGATGATATGTCTGTTGGAGTTCTCTTGGAAAAAAGCAAAGAACTTGCCATAGCTCTGCCAGTTACAAGTGGTTCAGGTTGCTGGAACTGAAATGTATAATTTTACCAAAGGGAAAAATTGAAAGCAGACACAACTTCCAAAGTGGGAATATTAACCAGAATGAAGACTATGCCAAGTTACTATTAAGGGTAAGTTAGGATACATAAGCACAAGGAAACATATTTAAAATTTGAGCAGAGAGGAAATGAGGAAGAAAATCGATTCTGATTGATAGGCTGTACACTCGAAAGTAGCCTGAGGCTCACTTTCACTGTGCAGTAACCACAAATAAAGGCACCATAAATAAAGCAGAGGCAAAGGGGAGGCGGGGGGAGGCACGAAATAGGAACTGATATCCCAGATCTGGGATACTATTTAAAAAAGAGTCTAAGTTCTCTGTGGAATTCTTAGAAACAAACATTACATCAGTGTCTAAGCAAAGACTTACTAAGGAATTTGATTTATTGAGAAGAATGCAACCTATCACCAAGCTTGGGAATATCAGCTCAAGTTGTCTCATTAAGAAAGAAAAATAAGCAACTTGGGACCATCCACAAATTAAACTGTGGTCTAAATTCAATATTCTCTTAAATAAGACAATGCATATAAAAGTGCCCTAAAAACTATAAAGTCAGAAATAATTTATAGTGTAAATAGGTTTATATAGTTAAATATTGTCAATAGTTTAGCAATATTTATATATTATACCCATATAGCTTTTTGAAAGATTTTATTTATTTTTAGAGAGAAGGGAAGGGAGGCAGAAAGAGAGGGAGAGAAACATTAATGTATGGTTGCCTCTCACGCGTCCGCAGCTGGGAACCTGGCCCACAACCTAGGCATGTGCCCTGACTGGGAATTGAACCAGCATCCTTTCTGTTTGCAGGCTGGCATTCAATCTACTGAGTCACACCAGCAGGGCTATACCTATATATTGTTAATTTCTACTGTAATAGGGGAGTTTCATTATTTTATCACACAATCTCAGCCATCTGGACAGCTTCAGTATCACACATAAAATGGTAATACAATCATAGCTATTTTCTTGGGGGTTTTTAACTTAAGGTGAAACATACTCGTCTTTAGTACATTGTATTCTAGTTAAACCAACATTTATCTAGTATTTCTTTTTTTTCTTATATAGCATCAATCTTCTGTACCAACCCTCCCTATACAAAGTGGCTAACATAACACTAAGAACCTAATACCAGACAGGAACTAAGAGAAAAATCCTAGGATTATCTCATATCATTTTATAACTCCATATCCTATAACCCAACGTCCTGTACATTATTTGGTGGCAAATATTTGTTAATGACATGTTTCTAATTCTAAGCAGAAAATTCAGCATTTTAATAATAATGCTACAGTTTTGAGTACACAGAGCAGTTTATTCTTATATCATTATTTACTAAGTATTCAATTATTTTCATATGAATGACTGTAAACCTTATTTTGCCCTACCCCTGTATAGTACATAGCACTTAACATCAACACAAAAGCCATTTTGAAAATGTCTAGACTCCTTATTTTCTAAAAAGCTACCTAGAGTAAAAAGTGTAGCTCCAGAATTTATATAAGCACCCCGTCTTTTCCCTTCATCTTTATCTCTTACTCTAATTAATATATTTTTCTAGTCTAAATTTCCTTTATACTCTAGTACTTTGCCTCAAATTCTTTGCATTCAGAAGTCATAAATGTTTTAAAAGAATATTTAAAACGTAAAACTAATTAAATCTAATTATTCACAAAATTAATTTCCACAAATATTCTGGATTAACTAGATGATATTCTGCAGTGATGCAAAATGAGAGTTGGATTTAGTGATTTCATTTTAAAAAGATTGTATCAAGTAAACCAAAAATTCTGTTTCAATTACTCTAGCAACTAAATAGCACTTTTTATTATTATAACCACGACATTTGAAGTGTGTTGATAACTTTTTAACTGAAATCATCAAGGATTTAGGGAGATGGGGGACATGTTATCTACATACAGTGTGGCTTACTAAAGTTTATTCTGACTATCTCAATTTTGTTTTCTGTTTATACCTAGTATCTTGAGGCCAATTTTCTTCCCTAATCTTAGGAGACTGCCTGAAAGACTAATTTTAAAAAGCATAAGCTCACTTCTGTTTTAATGAAAGCTGGACAGAAGAATTTGGATAATCTGAAACACATCAATATTAAGTCCCAGTCACTACACACGGAAAGAGTACCCTTCAAGTTTCTTTGGACTTCGTTCAAATGGGACGGCTTCAGCTCAACACTAACAATCTGTGTGGACAAGAGAATCACTTTTTTTCATTTACACTGGGGATGGAAATGTACAGAAAACTGCAAGAATACTGCTTCAGATCTGGTGTTGGTGAGATCCTAACAAGGTACAGTAGTCATCCCTTATCAGCAGGTACCGTATTCTGCCATGTATAATGCCCACCCCCATGGCTTTTTGTGCGCATTATACACAGGACTATTATACTCATGTACAATACGCATCCTTATTTTTCCCTCAAAAACTTGGGCAAAAAGTGCACTTTATATACGGCAAAACATGGTAATGAATTCCAACACCCCCAATGGATGCCTGAAACCATAGATACTACTGAACCCCATATATACTATGTACTTCCCTACACATACATACACCTTACAGTTTCTCTTTGGCATATTAGAATTGTCAGCATCACTACTCTTGCATTTTGGGGACATGATTAAGTAAATTAACAGTTATTTAAACACAAGCAGAATGACACTGAAACAGTCCATCTGTCAACCAAGAGGGCTACTAAGTGACTAACGGGTGGAGAGCATGCACAGTGGGGATTAGCTGAACAAAGCGACACCTGCCACCCCAGGCAGGACTGAGCTAGACAGAGCGAGATTTCATCATGCTACTCAGAATGGCATGCAATTTAAAACTTATTCTTTGTTTCTAAAATTTTCCACTTAATATTCTCGGACTGAGGTTGTCTACAGGGAACTGAAAACCTTGGAAAGCAAAACCACCGATAAGGGGGGACTACTGTAGTTTCTAAGGAGTGAGTCTCACGAAGCCCATGGAAAGTTTAAGACCATTATAATGGTACCAAATTTCAAAGACAGATTAACAACTGAAATGGAACCTGGTTTCATAATATGTAAAATAACAAGTACAAACCTCCATTATAGCACTTATACCATGTCCTAGAAGATTGTAACCAGTAGCTAGTCTGCTGAATTAATGAATCGTTTTGCTTTTTAAGTAACTTCTTAAAGATTCTACTTTCCATTTATATGGATTTAAGCCAAGTGCAAACCAAGGAAAATTCAAAAATATTTTTTAAATTAAAAATAAATTCAAGGTATTCAAATCAGATGCAGGAAATGATAGACCAAAGGATGCAGAATTATTCAGATACGCTAAAAACCGTAACTCCACAATCTGCAAATAAAGGGACCCAAACTATACTAAAATGTACCATAAGGTATGCTTTGAAAAAAGGACAATATTACTTACAATTAATTAACCTTGACAAATGCTAGGGTGTAGTGATTCGTATCTTAGACAGCTGGTTGCTAAATTTGTGTGACAGATACATGTTCCTACTGAAAGTACAGTCCTTTCCCAAAAGTTAACATCATAGTCTTGATTAACATTATGTACATATACCCCTTTTCTGATCAGGGTAAGGCAGAGTATTTCATTAAGGCAATGTACAAAATACTGAATGACTGAAGCTAGTTAACATAACCACAGTAACACTCCTACAGTAACCACCAAGTATCAAGCAGAATGCAGGTCAGCTTATGGAGGGCAATACAACAGTATGTTGCAGACCACTCTGCCTGATTCTAGGAATTGTATCTCTACCCCTGTGGCTAAGGGCGAGGGACAACCTCTGGAATGCAAGCTGCAGGAGACAAAGCCTGTCTCTGGTAGCAAATACTGCCTCAGTTTCCTCTCCCTGCCCCCAAAGCTTCGTCGGAAGTCAATAACGGGTACAACCCTTCACAGGTAAGACCCCATGAAGGCAACCCCTTAGGCTGCCCCAGCGGGGAGCAACCTAAGCCAGACTCGATCACTTGGGAGGCCTTCATGGAAGGACTGGGGGGAGGGGGAGCTGCAACAAAGAGCAATGGACTCTTGTCCCCCAGCTTTAACATAGCCCGGGTTCCCAAATTCTCTGGGAGAAATGCTTCCTGGCTCTAATCCCCTTAAGCCTGAATACCTGATGGGGAGAGGTGCAGCTCCTTGCCTTGCTAGAGCATGTCCTGGGGAAAAATCTGGCATCACAAAGACTTCTTGATAAACCTGTGAAATCTGCTCTGCTAAGAGTGCTTTCATTCATGTTAAGGGTTCAAGTGGGGAAACCCTAAAACTCTGTTCCTGACAGACTCTGACTCATAGTAAGCCCACAAATTTCTTTGAAATGTTATCTATTGTTTGATCCTTGCCTCCCTGTATCCCTGTGTACTAGAACCCAATAAAAGAAAGCCCTGGAGGAGGGGGCTCAGGGCCTTTTTCCCCTGAGAAACTGACCACTGCTCATTTCTCCTTCCCAAGCAAATCACATCATGTCTCAGTCATATTTACTCTCATCCGTGGCACACGGGGGGACTTGCAAGGAAAGTTGCCCCCACAACAGTAAAAATAAGAAAATGTATATTATTTTTATCAAAGTGGAAGCATGGAAGTCTATTTTAAGTCCTTTTTTATTGCATTTCAAATAATAATTAAGAAAACTTAAAGCTCTGTACTTTAATATCCTTATGAATATAAGAATAGGACATCTACTCTTAGTATACTAACAAAAAATCTAACAAATATAAAAGCGTAAAATGCAAAGTAATTTGTTAGTCTAAATTTCTCTATTGGTTCCTTACTCCCCTGAAAAGTATTCTATCAAAAAGAAAATGGAATGAAAAGATAATCTCTTCTACCTTACTGTCAGCTTTCTTTTTTGTAGTAACTCAGAGGCCACCAGTATAGATATGTATGACATAATATGTTGTATAAACTAATCTCTACATTCACCAGCATCACTGATTTTACTGTTACTTCCATCTATAATATTAAATATTAATAGTAAATAGTAACTAAGAAAAAATCAAGAATCATATAAAAGCTTAAAAAATTCTGTACTCCTCTACCACAGACAGTAAGAATAGGGAAGGTGGTTGAGGATGAGACCAACCGATGTTAACATCAATGCGACAGATTTTATTAATGTCCTAACACTGGCTGCCCCTTCCTTTACTGAGCCTATGCTTATATTTCCAGAGGTGTATTTCCTGCTTCCACTTGACCTGCTTTTATCATTGAAATGTGAAAGTCACAAAAGCAATCCCAAGCAGAGGCCTGAGGAGCCATCCTGTAAGCTCCATCATCCTTTCCCCTCCTTCAGTCCAGGTCTCAGAAGGAAAAGGGCATGAGCAGAGCCATAGCAGATCCACAAAATATACCCCCCCCAAAAAAAATAAGCCACTGGGCTTTTGGAGTTGTTTGCTATCACAATTTTGCAAAAGCTAATACGTCCTATCCATGGCAAGTGAGAAAGGTGCTCAAAATTACAGACATTAAATAGTCAAATGGCACATATCCATGGCTACTACTCAATATAAAGCCCATTTCTGTGTCCATTAAGTATTACCCTAGTTGAATGTCAGAAAACGACTACAACAGGGCCAGGTGCTCCCACTACTTGGATGTCTCTCTGATGTCCCTATTGCATTTAATTTAGCCTTCTTACCTATTTTTCCTACTACTTTCCAAAAGATTATAGGTCTATAATCGTATGTATTTTATTGCACACGGGACAAGAAAACGGGAAAAAATAAACACATAACACACATTGCATGCAACACAGAGAGTAGCATTCAGCTGGAAATTAGCAATACTGAATACAGTAGTTTTCTAATCTCAAACTCCTTTTGATTTTTGTATTTGGGTAGCTATAGAATTACCATCTAGTTTTTATTGATATTAGCCATAAGAGATTTTAAAATAATAGGGCTTGCAAACTTTTTAAGATATAGTCAGCCAAATATAAAGTCATTCACCTATTCAAAGAATTTTAAATCTTATTCTGCATTGTTTCCTAATAAACTCACATACTTGCTATTTTAAGCAAAATATAACCAAAGACACTGAAATAGAGAACAGGCTGACAGTGACCAGAGGGGAAAGGGGAGGGAATTTCAGAGAAAATAGGGGAGGGATTTAGAGGAACATATATAAAGGATACATGGACAACAACTGAGAAGGGTGGAAATGGGAGGGAGGGGGGCAGCACGGGGGTGGGATGGGATGGGAGTAATAGACAGAAAACTGTACTTGAAAAATAATTAAATAAAAAAATTGGAGAAAAAAATCTCACATACTTGCTATTTTAAATGGCTTGTCAAAACATTAATTTATACACTGGGCTAAAAGGTTATTTACTGCTGGATTTAAAAAGTTCACCAAAGAACTGTACTGAAGCTTTTAGGTAACTGATGATGGAGTAAATGCAATTAAATAAAGCATCATGTGTCATTTCTTGCTCAGCAAGTACATTTCAAAACATTAGTATATAAATGCTTTGTCAAAACACGGCACAAGCAATCAGGCTTTATTTTTGCTTAAGTGCTAGATATAATTTAATTACCAAATTTCAAAGATGAGCCATTAACTAATTAATGGTGTATGTCCTTCAACATGTCATATATTATTTTCCCATAAGAGCACACGTTGCAAAGAGAGAAATAACAAGACAGATTTCCATGCAAAACTTGTTCAATTTCTCTAATTGTTTTATAGTTACCTCATATATGTTGACAAAATCTAGGAAAGCCTTTAAATAAGTTAACTTCTCTGAGATTTCATAGAGGAGACTTTTCATTTAAACCACTTGTTAGGAAGGCTAGACCTAAAGCAGTGTCCAAGAATGCCTAATTTAAGTAATTTTCTATCTAATCCAGTATTATTTTCTTTTCTCCAGGATACAGAAATCTGCATACCATTTTTATCTGTTATATGCTACAATTTAAACAAGCAATTTTTACTTTTAGATTACTTTTACAAATGAGTTTAGATCATAGAATAAGTTGTATGACTTTATTTCACTGAAAATAAAGATAATATAGTTAAGATTGTTAACAGTTTTAAAAATAGATGCACAAAATTTTTAAATAAAAATAAGTAGGTGCACAGGAGTACAAATAATTGTATGCAGAGCATATAAAGGAGATTTCTATGCATTAGGTTTCAATGACAGACAAGAACATGGGCACCAAGAGAGGAATAGTGTTATGCATTAGACTCGTGCATAAATGACACCCTATGTCCCACTGTAGCACACTGTTGAAAAACACTGAAAGGCCACGTACATTGGAATGGAAAAATACCACATAGCTATGTGTCACTGGAGATGGCAAAAGAGTGCCAAATATTCTGGAGTGAAAAAACGATTTTTAATGGGAAATAGCAGGTAAGAACTTAAGAGGTGGTTTCTCCTGTCCCGGCTCTCCCACCGTGCTATGATGGACGTGTAGGGGTACTCGAACGTCTCTCACAGTGCTTGAGTGCATGCCCTCTATGTACTCTCTATAATACCTAGAGACCTGAGCCAATTACTGTGGGAATATGGCAAGATCTACAAATGAATTTAGGTAGATCTTTTTATTCGTGTGCTAGGAAGCCAAGGACCACAAAACCTAAAGTGGATAGATAGATGCACATACTTAGAATTTCATATGAATGTATGTGTGTGAGAGTATGTACATGAAAGTAGCTCAGTGGATTGAGCGCGGGCCTGTGAAGCAAAAGATCACGGTTCGATTCCCAGTCAGGGTACATGCCTGGGTTGCAGGCCAGTTCCCAGTGGGGGACACATGAGAGGCAACCACACATTGATATTTCTCTCCTTCTCTCCTTTCCTTCCCCTCTTTCTGAAAATAAATAAATAAAAACAATATTTTTTTAAAAAAGAAAGTATATTCTAGAATATAGCTTTTTTTTAAGCCAAAACAATCTCTTAAACTCTGATAAACTTGAGTTCCTAAATTACTTCCATCAGCTTCTGGTGTGACCATGGGGCTGAAGGAAAGAAATTAAGTTATTTAGGTTCATTTCAGAAAGTTTGTTGACCAACAAGCTCTTATTGTTAGAAAAGAATCTGACTCTGCTTCCTATTGCAATGTACAGCATTGCCCACCTAGTTGAAAAGCATCACTTTAAAATCACTTTCTCTTCCATGTATCTATGCCTCTAGCCCTATTTGGTTTCAGTTTGTTTTGTTCATTAGATTCCACAAAGAGGTGAGATCACATGGTATTTTTTTCTCTGGCTGGCTTATTTCACTTAGCATAATGATCTCCAGGTCCATCCATGCCATCACAAAGGATAGATGGAACAGACTGAGAGATCTCAGACAAGTGGGGGGTGAGGGCGACTGGAAGAAGTTATCCAGCCCTGGCTGGTGTAGCTCAGGTACAACTGAGCTACAGACGTAGCTCAGGTACAACTGAGCTACAGACTGAGTGCGGGTCTGCCAACCAAAAGATCCTGGTTCAATTCCTAGTCAGGGCACATGCCTGGGTTGCAGGCCAGTTCCCAGCAAGGGACACATGGGAGGCAACAATACATTGATGTGTCTCTCCCTCTCTCCTTCCCTTCCCCTCTAAAGATAAATAAATAAAATCTTTTTAAAAAGTTATCCAAAAGTCATGTATGTATAGCTTAGGGCCACAGACAGCAATGTGGTAAAGACTGTGGGTGCAGGGAGAGAAACTGGGCAAAGGCAGGGGGTGGGCAAATGGGGGACATCTGTAATAGTGTTAACAAAAAAACTTGAAGTGTAAAAACAATGCTTTCTCTTATATGAGATTGCTATTTCACTCAATCTACACTGTAGAAGAAAAAAGATTTAGGTTGAAAAATACTAGTAACCATATAATGAAAGAACTAGAAAACTATATGACAGAATGTGAATAATGATTTGTCTTTAAATCAGCAGCTGCTAGTGAGCAAAAATTATTGCTAATAAAGGGATTAAGTCAGTATCTTATGTTAACAAATACTGAAGATTCATTTCAGATTTTTCAATGTTAATATTTGAAGAATTGACTAAAATTATTCAAACTTTACTTAGAATACTCATAGCATGACAACTTTAAGTAGCAATCTTAAACTTCAATAATGTCAAGTAGAGTAAGTCAATATGATCATTCAATCTATTTCATTCAGAATTTACCTTGATCATTCTAATTAATTAAAATCTATAGTCATTTGTTGACTATTACTCATTTGTGCATAGAACTACTGAAGTGTTGCTCGTAGCCTCAGGTAACAGGCATCATCGATCAGCAGGCAGGCATTGCCTACACAAGCAAACCAGTCCCTGTTGGCCAGGAAGTGCACTCTGTGCATTATTTACTTTGATGCCCTTTATTTAAGGATTCCCTGTACACTTGGGTAGTTACTAAGCATTACTAAATGTCTTCTGGATATTTTAGCAGTAAAGTGGATTATGTCAATGCTGAAATTTTTTATTAATTCCCTACTATCCCTAGACATTAGTGGTACATTTTAAGATAACAGAAAACATTATGAGGAAAACAGTAAGCATTTCCTCAAGTCTCCTGGGGACACTAAGTAGCTTACTGGGACACTAAATAGGCTATTACAAAACCTGCCAGAATGTTTCAAGAATTTCATAAAGTATCTATCTAAAATATTCTATTTTCATAGTAACACACTGGACAAGAATTCCTTCTGTTCTACCTGATATTTAAAAACTACAAAAAATCCTGTTTTTATCTAAAAATAATATGGCTCTAGAAATACATCTTTCTCTTACCTCAAAAATGTTACATGGAAGTAGAAGCAAAAGAAATGTAATACTCCACTGCTCACAAAAGAGCTAATAGGAATCCACTCTTCTGAAATTACCCTCATCCTTAAAAATAAAATCTAATAAAAAGTGACTTTGCTAAGAGAATTCCTCCAAATACACCAAGTTTCAGTGATGTAATTTAAGGAGAACAAGGATTGGCATGTGCTGTGTCCCTAATTGCATTTTAGGAGCATCTCAGTTCTAGCAAGAGAATTTAAACACTCCACAAAAGCAATCTAAATTCTCAACTATCCAGCAAGTCATGATTTATAACTGAAGAGTATATAAATATTTATCTCACTCCTGTTGTACAATCTATGATTAAGTGGGCTGGAAAAACATCAAAGGCAAATGTACAGGACTTTACTAATTAATTCCTCTGTCCAATTAATTTTGTTACTATATTTTTCTTAAGATTCTTCTCTGTACAACTTACTCCGCATCCGCTAGAACCTATTTTTCTTCCTAGTTTTCTCCATTAGTAGAGGCTAATAAAAATATATACTCAATCTTCAATTACTGAATCCAAGAATACTACAGAGAGATCATTATACAGTGTTGTTATTATTGCCAATTGTGTAAATCACTGGCACCTATTTAAACACCGGACTTCTAATATCCTTCAATTTTGGCTTTTAATGTAGTTAATTTTTAAAGGACTATACCTTAATATTAACTATAGCATTAAATATGGTGATTAAGAGTTAATGGCTTTAAATACATAAAAATAAAATATTTTCTTCACCTAAATAAACAACTATCAGGATTGATTTGAATATTCAGGAAAATTACAGGATCAGGTATCCCTCCAAAAGTTCTCAAGATATGAAGACATAAAACATGAAAAGCTCAAGAAAAATAACAGAGGGAACATATACAGAAAAGAATTCTGACTCTGAGTGGGCAAAAGAAAATTCATGCATGACAAACAATCCTTCTGAATTTGAGTTTTATAGCAAAAGATATATACTAGGTATTTAAAAAAAGAAAAGTGCCCTGGAGGAACATAACTCTCTATAAACATGGAACTGTCATTACATGGAAGGCCACATTAGATTAGGCTTAAATGGTTAACTTCAGAGGTCAAAACTGAAACCACAGAATAGAAAATAAGAGGCATCTATAGTTCAACTAACAAGGAATTTTCCAATGAAAGTTACTTATAAATAAAATTGACCATCCTTTACTAATGTTACTGTTTCTAGAAATTTGAAGTGAAGGACTGATGCTGCCCTCTCAAAAACATTATGGGGTAGATTTCTATATTGGTTAAGAGGGAGAACTATGTGGCTTCTCTCATTCTCTGATTATTCTTTGAAAAACCTGAAGCTCTACAGCATCTTACTGTTCACTGTGAAATCACTGCTAATAGAATATTTAGTCTTATATTCTCATATCAAACTATGTATCCATTGGGTCAGTGAACACAATCAAACTAGTGCATAAAACTGTCTTCGGATGACAATGACTCCAATACAGAAATAAAAATTACTGTCATAAAAGCTTATAACCAATATTTGCTGTATGATGCACCGCTCTGACAGAAAGGCCTCTTCTTGGTAAATAATGGCATATAATTAATCATAGTTTCAATTCTAAAGTTAAATGTTTGAGGTACATGGTTGCCTTTCATTAAATATTTTTGAATCAGTACGTGAACAGAAAGTATCTGGAAACTATGTTTGGTATCATACACAAACACTTCCCTTAGCCACATATTAAGAAGCTGATGCCAAAAAACATAAAGGCTACACTGAGCTGCTGACTAAAAACTACACATTTACATACCTGACAGTGCCTAACAGGTAAGAGCATCAAGAAATTTCAAGACAAGCTTAACATAAATTTCAAAAATTTACTATTTTTGTTCTAGTACAAACAAAGAATATGTACTCCTAAGCACAACTGATTAAGACAGTGGTAGTATAAACACTTTATGAAGTTTCATGAAAAGAAGAAAAAAAGACAGCTTTTCTTCATGAATACCATAGGCATTCAAAACATATTTTTTAACTTTGGTGAACCGCATATAAAATCCCGTCTAGTATGAATATTAATGGCAAATTTATATCTGACTTCAAGACCATGTAAACATTATTCTATTTTTTCTTTGAAGTGTAGCCTCATCTAATTTCCTGTCTAACAAAAGGATACGTAAAGTGTCTTAAACAGCCTCTGATTAATTCCTATATCCTAACTTACGAGGCAGCAACACTTTGCTCTGCCCTTTGCAAACTCCACCCTTATACTCTGGACTGCGATCTGCGGAGTTCCGGGGGTTGGATAACAGACTGCCTCTCGCTCCCACAACTACTTAGGGCTCAAACTCGACCTCTCCACCTACTACTTGAAAAGAACAATACATTTATGTGACTTACATTTACACTCATACATGTTAAGCTTCTATGAGAGAATATTTTATTTATTTTTGAACAGTTCATTTTATTGCATTTTTCTGTTGTCACTTATCCCCCCATAGAGAGATTTTAAAGAGTTCCACTGCTAAAAAGTTTGAAGAGTCACTGATCTAATCTATATTCTACACTAAGTGATGATTTACAAAAGGCCTCAGGTGACCCCAAAAGCAGTCAAATCAGGATATTCAGGATTGTTGGTGACCAAAAGGTGGGCTATACAAAGTACTGAGTGGAAAAAGGAAAAGGAATTGGCATTTTGTTAAAAGGGTAAAGAAAAAATATTCTGTGTAATAAAAAATACACTGAGATTAAGTAAGATACACAGGCTTAACATTTAAGAGTCTGAATGGTAGCTACACACAAAGTTGTCATTTACCAAAATATTTTGAAGTGAGCATTATTTAACAAAAATACAGTAGGAATTGATATCATAAAAATTTTCAAATTCTTTTAAAATTATACTTTCTTTTGAAGTTCTTTATTCTAAGATCTAAAATTCTAAAAGATTCTCACTTTTCAGAGCACAACTGTTTTGAATTTTTTAACCATTTAAAAGTAACTATCTGAAGTTACATTCAGTTTTGATTTCAAATTTCCTCCTTCACAGATGGCCTACAGAGAAAAGGACAGGACAAGAATAATTAGTAAAACCACCACTAACGTACACTTTTATTTAAAGGAAGTAAGTATTTGAATCTCATGATGTTAACAAAATTTAACCCAGATATTATAAGAATGTTATGGAGACAGGAATCTGTTCAAAAAGATTAAATAACCAATTACGACAAACAACCTATAAACTATAAATTCAAAAGTATTTGTATATAGCACCTCTCTTATGCTAAATGTCCCCACCAAACATTTTAGCATTTTAGGAAGTATTTTGCTCTAGTTTTCATCTATTTTTCCTATTCCCCAAATTAGTTTAGTAAGATGATCAGGGTTATGCTCACCTGAATTAACACCAAGATTGACCCTGTTGTACTTGAGACTAGGGCTTTGGGCACCCACTCACTGGGTACCCCTCACTGTCCCGGCTCTCTCCTTCCCCGGGGGAGGTGGATGGGGGACATCTCTGTGATGCTCTCTGAGCAGGAGGTACTGTGGCTGGGCCCTTTGCATCTGTGCTCACTCACGTGGATTGCTAGACCTGAGGCTCCTCTTCCTCTTCATAGCCCCCCTGACTCACACAAGAACTCCTCAGCCCACCCACTAATACATACATACCCACTTCCTCAAAAAAAGGAGTTGGTGGCAGGGGAGACAGCCCTGGCTGGTGTGGCTAAGCAGATTGAGTGCCGGCCTGCAAACCAAGAAGCTGCAGGTTCAATTCCCAGTCAAGGCATGTGTCTGGGTTGCCGGCCAGGTCTCTGGCTGGGGGGCATGTATGAGAGGCAACTGTTTTGCTCCCTCTCTGTCTACCACCCTGCCCCTCTCCCTAAAAATAAAAAAAAATAAAATTTAAAAGTGGGGGGTACAAACCTTGGAAACCAATATGTTATAGACATTAATTTTGATTGAGTCACTGGTATTTTAAATATCTTTAAAATAGCAGGAGTGTTTGTCTACTCTTCAATAAACACTGAAGACTGAAGATGAAATTATTAAAATTGTTTCAGTATGCATAACTCAGAAAATGGGGACCATTTTCCCAAGTGCAAACTTGAATGCATTCCCCCTGTGCTACCTAGCTGAAGCTGTGAAAGGTAAAATGCTTGCTAAGTCTTACAAAGAAAGGGTTGAAACCATAAACTACCAAGTGCATCCTAATCTTTGGATCATTTTTTAGAACATGAAGTCTTTTGTGTTATAATTACTTATGTGCACAGTCCGATGCCAAGTGTCATTTAATCTAAGTACTAACCTTTCATTCTACACTAGAAGTGAACATAATTTGCAAATTTTACATCTTCAGGCTTCTGGATTTTAGACTAAAAATCTAAAGCTGAGAGACATGCTCTGCATACCATTCTGACATTAAGTAGAAATATTTAACTGTGTTGTTTTCTTTTCCATTAAATAAAGGGATTATGATCTTTAATGTTCTTGTGCTCTAAAATATTTTTAAGTTAGTATCCATCAGAGTCCACTTCTACAATCTAATTCAGCCTTAAAAAAATAACTACCTGTCACCTTTATTCTAAGCAATCAAAAGTAATTGTTCATTCATCTTATGTACCTAATAGTGAGGGCACTGATTATTCACTTTATCAAAAACCATTCTTTTGTTGAGGTTTTCACTTAGTATTTGTTTTCTGATGAGTCAAAATTTACGAGTTGGTTACTGCATAACGTGGAAACCTTGTTAACTGTAAAACAGAAACTTAAAAATTAACGATTGTTCACAGTTAACAAATTGGCAACTGGCAGAAAAAGAAAGGAAGAAAGGGGCTATAACAAAGACACAGTAAAACCAGTAGGAGCAAATAAACATTATTTTCTATCAGGAGTGTGTCCAATCTGCAGCCCACGGGCTGCATGCAGGCTATGAACACAGCTCAACACAAAATCGTAAATTTACTTAAAACATTGAGATTTTTTTGTGTGATGCCGTGTCGTTGTTGGGAACCGCCCTGGCTGGTTTCAGGAGCTGTAAACCCCCCATGGATAAGGCTGAGTGAGCGACCTTCAGACTGTGAGCCACTAAGGAGACAAATCTTACCTCCCTGGCAGAAGGCCCACTTCCGCTTCATCCATCTCTGGTCCCCAAGGCTTGGTCGGTTAGTCAATGATGGGTAAGAACCCTCAGAGCGGGGGCAACCTAAGCCAGACACGATCACTTGGGAGGCCCTCAAGGAAGGACTTGGGGGGCTGCAGCAAACACAGGGTGATGGGCCCTCACTCCCCAGCTATGCTACCATAGCCTGAGTCCCCATTTCCATCTGGAAGAAGCACTTTCTGGCTCTAACCCACTTAAGACTAAAAACCTGTATCGGGGAGGGCAGTGCAGCCCTCTGCCGGCTAGAGCGAGATCCGGGGTGATCAGGCACAGGAAAGAATTGGTAAAAGTCCTGTGAAGCCTGATTTGCTACAAGTGCTTTCATTCATGTGATAAGGGTCTGAGTAGAAAATGAGTATGTCTCCCAAAGTTTTTGCAACCCTCTTACCTGACAGACACTGACTCAGACTAAGCCCTCAGATTTCTTTGAAATATTATCTACTGTTTGATCCTTGCCATCTGTATTCCTGTGTATTACAACCCAGTAAAAGCCCTTGGAGGAAGGGGCTACAGTAAACAAAGATTCCATGTTATTCAGTCACCAACTCTTAAATTTTGATTGTGCTTTGTATTATTTTCTGAAGGCTCTTAAAGGTAAAGGGCTCTTTCCCTTTCAGGGCTGGGTAGATTCAATGCAAACACTATGAAGCAGGCTTTTAGACCAGTGGTTCTCAAACCTTAATGTGTACAGGACTCACCTGAGTACATCAAAAGGCAGATTAGGCAGCCCAAGATTCTACATTTCTAATAAGCTCCCAAGTGATGGCCACAGAATTCTATTCTAAGCACCAAGGTTTGAGTAGCAAGCTTTTAGAAAAATTCCTAAGATCTGGCAATTAAATTCTATTTCAGAAAGGAAGTGAGCAAAATATTACACTTAGTGAATTTCACTTGAAAGTTCAATACAAAATGCCTGAAATGACAAAAGTAAATATAAATTCTATTTACATCAAAAGAACACTTTTTAAAATGCCACATTAACTATGGGTGTGCATGTGTGTAAAAAGAAAGCTAAGAAAATCCAAGACTTCAAGACCCAATAAAATCAATCTTGTAAAATTGACAACAAACTAGTAATTCCCACCAAGAAAACAGGAATGACTTTTGTGCTTCTAAAAATTATTGTAGACAGTAAGTAAAATAGAGACATTATGTCACTTGAGAGAAGAACAATTTGTTTAGTGTTTTGCTTTATGTATTGCCTGGAAACTCTCTAATGCAATAGACTTATTGACTTAGACAAGCATATCTGAGAAGGTACTTTAAAAATAATTCTCAGCAACAGCTCTGTAGAAAACTCATTGACCTAAAAAACACATGCTCCGAGTGCTGTATGTTTCCGTGGACAATGAATGCATGCGGTCATGCATTAACTGTGTTGGTCAATCCTGAGGACATTTTAGTGCTTACATTGAATTTCCCTAAGCATTTTAAAGTCGGTTGTATATGACAGCAAAGGTAAATGGGAAACTTAGCTGGATTTTTAAAAAAAGAATTATGTATAGAGGCTATTCAACACAAGAATAGCCTTAACCTTCTTACCCCCTGTAGCAATCAGGTAGAGCAAATGCAAAGTAAGGATCCAATACTGCATTGTTCTTGCACAATAATGTACAGTTATGACCCAAACACATATTATTTTCATCTCAAAAAACTCAAGCAATATTTGTATTTGAGACACAGCCTAACCCTTCTATATTTTATATAACAGTATCTAGCCTATTATTCACTTTTTAAAAGAGATTTTTCTTTCATCTTTAAAAGCTCTTACAAAGTAACTGTGTACAGGTGTATATATTACTAGGTATATATATTTGTAGATAATGGCTTAAGTTTGTCTTATTTATTTATTTATTTATTTATTTATTAGAGAGAGGAGACTGGAAGGAGAAATGTCAATTGGTTGCCTCTTCCATGCCCCCAACCAGGGACCTGGTCCACAACCCAGACATGTGCCCTTACCAGGGAATTGAACTGGTGACCAGTTTGTTGGATGATGCCCAACCCACTGAGCCACACCAGGCAGAGCTACCATGTACTAGTTTTTGGTGCACTTGAACTCTAATCTATATCTCCCAAGGGGGATGAAATGTCTGCACAGCTCTTGAGCTTAAAACTCAGTGTTGTCTGATGGGTTTTTCAAAGTACAGCTCTGGGCCTGGTAGTTACTAAACAACTATAATTGTATTACATATGTTTAATTTTATGTAGATACTGTACACAGACTATAATTACCTGCAGTCCTCTCACCTCTGGGATTTGGCCTCAGTTCCCAGCTCCTTTGGACCCTCAGACGAGTCAAATTGCTGCTTTCTACTTGAGCTCTATTTGGCATTGAGAACTGAAAAATTCCCTCAAGAAAATGAACCTGGAGATCACTTCATGGGCTTTGCTATTCTCAAATATCATAGCCCTTCTGCTACAGCTTACACTGCTTGCTCTCCATGGCCTTCAACTAGTTGTTTTACATGCACAGGCCAACTTTTTAAATAGGTTTAAGTAGGGAGGGTTCACTTGACACAAGCTCATCACCACAGCCTGAACCAAAAGACTCAGTAACCTTGTTATTATGTTTTTCATTTCTAAAAATTTAATCTAGTTCATTTTCCTATCTACTATGTTGCTTTTTATGGTTTCTTTGCATTTACATGTGTTATAATTTGAAACCCAGTTGTTTCAAATCTATGTCTAATACTTTCAATATCTGAAGTCATTGTGGTTCTGATTCCATTTATTCTTGCTTGGTTCTTCACCAACTGTCTGTTTCTTCATGTGCCTTGTTATCTTTGGCTACTTGCTTGACAATGTATTTGAAGGGGTTCACTGTAAGATCATGCACTTCATCTACAGAAGTTACATTTGCTTTGAGGCATTACTATCAGACTAGACCACTTCCGGCCAAGTTGGGCTACATGAACTTGTGACATAAGTGTGCATGAAGCCAGTCTTGGGTCATACTGTTCAGTTGCTTCTTTTAAAAATCTTTTTCTATTTTATTTTCCTATTCTGCTCAGCATTCAAACATTCCTCTCTTCCAGTCCCAATCTAATTAAGGTTGTTATTTAAATAGTGACTATTTTCTTAAGTATTCTTAAAGCACTGAAAAATATTTTTATCCAATGTATTTCTTTAATTTCAGGGAAAAAGTGGATTTGAATGATTTAGCTTACCGTTTACGAAACCAGACACCACTGTTGTCCTTTCAACCTCTTAATGATCGATCACCTTTCAGAGAATTGAAAATAGCTCCCTAATCACCCTTTATCACTCCAGCTTCTACCGTTTCCTTCACAGCACTTATTACTCTATGAAATTATCTTATTTACTTATTTTTTTCTGTCCTTGAATAAAATGTGAGCTCCAAAGAAACTGCAATGAATCAGGAAACTTGTCTACTACATTTAGTAATACAGTGTATCCCCAGAATTTATCCAGCAGTTACAGACATGGTGTATTTGTTCTAATATATGATAAAGGAATGTTAAATCAATAACTCGATTACAGACCAGAGATTTTCAAATAAACCAGTAAGCCCTCGGAGGGCACGTTCTACTTCATTCCTCTCTTTAGACAAACTTTCAGCTTCTACTGGTTCAGTCCCAAGTGGCCACATTTAATCCCCTCTATTTTACTCTTCATGTCATCTCTACGTTGCCAAGGAAGTGCTAAATACAGAAAGAAATAAAATGTAATGTTGGTATTTTTTAAGAGCTTTCATGTTTCAGACTATGGAAATGACTACAGCTTATATCCTGGTAAGTACATTAAAGTTCATCATAACACTTGAACAGCAAGGTAATCACACATGTAATAAAAAAAGCTATTTTTACATAGAGACGATAATGCTTAGGTTAAATGGCTTATAACAAATGTAAATTTTTATACCTGAATGTATACTTTTGAAAATGAACAGGTCAATTATAAAATTAACTATAAATTTTGTCCCAATTGAGAAACAAAAAACCTAACAATTAAACATCCATATAAGTGTGAACTCTTCATCTCAAGACAATAATAAGATAAGAGAGCTGGAAAAAAGAGAAAAACTTATACAACTTTATCAAGTTGAACTTTTTATATTTAACACACGTAGTTCCTTTTATGTCAAAAAATTTTAAGTACGCAGTACCTATATTATTTATTCTGAATTAATACAATGATACAAAAATTTTTGTCAAAAGAAAAAATAATTAAAAGTTTGAAATATTCACATTCCTATTCTAAGTACCCTTACTCAGATAACAGAATCCCAGAAAAATTCATTATTTAACAAATAACTTACTTTCTGTTATTTGAAGATACATTGGGAAAGTATTGCAGTAGAATCAGATGTTAAGCAAATAAGCACCTATTTTTATTTTAATTCTTCAAGAAACAATACAGCTTTTATTGTATAATAAAAGGCAGAGCCAAAAGCATTAGCTTTACTTGTCCCAGCATTAGGCTTAGTGTTGCCACTACAAAGCCACATTTTTACAGCCAAAGATTACAGTGCATTTTCGCACTAACCTCGGAAAAATTAAGCTGAATCCTCTCAAAAGGGGGGGGGCAGCATCTTTGAGTTACAAATTTCAATCTCATATTACAGCTTTTATGACAAGTAGTTTTGTACCCTAGAATTAGCCAGCAGTTGATTGCGGGTTGTTTTTACTATGAGACCTGGTAAGTGGTAACAAAGCAAAGCAATTTTGTTGCCCATAAGAAAGTTAATAGAAAACATGCACCTCATCCAATTTCTCTAAACAGCACACATACACACCTATTGAAAAAAACACTAAAAAACAAAGCATAGAAAACTGCATATTTTGTGGACATTACTTTGCATCTATATAAACACCAGTTAAACATACTGCATCAAAAAAAAGCAATCATATTAAATAAATTATATGATCTATGAGATAATCATATTAAGTTTTCCCTCTTGGTATAATTTGGCAAATGTGAATTTATGTAAATGATCAATGATGCTTAAGTAATGTAATTCACACAGAAATGGGACTAAGGTCCTGCATTAACATCTTTCTTAAAACACTACATTTATAAACTGTAAGTATCGATACAGTTGTGGTTTTTTAAAATAATGTTAGGATACAAGGACATAACCTATACAGAATCTAAATGGACCAAATAGTAAGAATATACATGTCTTAGTGATACGACTGCATTTATAAGCCCCTAAAAAGAGGATATATAACCATTTTTTATTCCCCTAGAAATAAAAAAAAACAAAACTTTAAAACAGCATGCTCCACCAGACATGTAAATAGGAGTAAAAACTGCTGCTGCTGTCTTTTTTAAAGAAAAATCAGTTTTCATCTAAGTACTATATAAGCTTGTGTAGCAAATATAGGGCCAATTTCCCACCCCTCAAATACTCCTGCCAGTTTTTAGATTTCTAAATACGGCTGCACGAATTACCAACAGAGCCTTTTATCACAGAGGATTAAAAAGCTTTTGAAATGAAAGCCAATACACATAACGCACACAAAATTAAATTATTACAAAATTCTGAGTAACTTTCACAGTATGAATTGCTGAAAATTAGAACGTTTTCCAGATAGGTAAAATCCAATCTCTTTGAAACTCAAGGCATATTTAGTAATTTTGGTTACTAAAATGTATCTTCCTTCTAAGAGTATTTTGCATACACTTTATCCTCTTGAATAGCAGACTATGCAACCCCAAAATATGACTGGAGTTCAGGATACGCCACCCTCAAATATGCTGCCTTAGTTATTACTTTAGTTATTATTTTGAACTGTAGACCCCTGAAAAAAACAGCAAACGCAGTGTGAGGCTTTCTTTCTCTGAACTTCCCTTACCCGCCTAAAGACAAATTCTCCCGAAGGACCTCAACTGTCATCAATGTCCTTGCCTGGAAGGCCATCAACTAGGGAGGACTGACTCTTGTCACAGGAGAGAGGACTACAAGTCCATACCATTCTCACATAAACTCATCTATTCTTCTAAGAATTCATCTTTCCTAAAAACCTTTGATTCTCTCCCAAGAGGCCTACACCCTTCAACCCTTTCCCTGTTAAGACAGTATTTAGGTCTAATTCTAAGCTACCACAGGGAATTACTCATTTTTCCCTGGGTATCTCCCATGTAGTCATAAGGCATACATGTTAATAACCTTTGTTTTTCTCTTACTAATCTACCTTTCATTACAGAGGTCTCAGCTAAGAACTCAGAATGACAGAGAGGAATTGCCCCCCACCCCTCACAGCACATTAATATAAGCATCGAAGAGGTGGCTAAACTATGCTGGATATTTTTATATATTTTTCTCACTTAATCTACATAACAGTTCTATGACACAGGTCTTATCTCTATTTTACAGATTTAAAAAAAGGTTAAACTTGTTGAAAAGGAAGAGGCACACTTGGGATTCACACTTAAGCAGGTGTAACTCCAATCATAAATTCTTATTAAAATAAGATGTTCACTGACTGAAAAAGAAAACCCATTAGCATGGTTTTTATCTGACATGCATTTACACTGAGGCTCAGTAACAAGGTAGGCCCACTCTATACTAAGAGTATAAATCTTGAAAGAAGTGGAAGTTATGTCACACTCTATAAAGTTTCCTTACATTTCTTGGTATAAACAAAAGGTAAAATATATTTATGATATAAAATAAACTGCAAGTGTCTTTAAGACAATGGACCCTGTCCTTCTGAATCCCCCACCCCAAAAGAATTAGGATTGATCTATCTATTAACTTGATTAGAGAACAAAATACAGAGAGTAACTTGTTTCCTGGAAGACTGAGGAGAAGAGAAGGGAGGGAAACAAAAGCATAAAAAAGAAAAAAAGATGAAGAAAATTTTTAAAGTGCTAAAAAAGCCATGGGAGGGGGAACCTCTTTCATGAGGGAATAAACACCCAAGATCCTATAAAAGAAACACAACACAAAGAGAACACCAAGACTAAATCCTCACTGAGACGAGCTATGCTGGCATTTCAATCCTGCAGTGACCTACAACTGCTTCTTGCCGCAGGAACAGGGAAGGCAGGAAAAAGTCTTGAATAGCACAGTGATGTCTATCAACCCTGCCACCATCCTTCATCGCCTCTGCTTCTAATCACAGTAATTAGAAGATTTAGAAGACTATTTTTATCTTAATTTTTATCTTCCTGATGTGACCTCAGAAAGAAAGCCTTTTTTCACTCAGACCTTCACTTCCACTGCAAAGGAATCTGCAGAAGGAGACACTAGGAACCCTTATTTGGGATCAGCAAGGGTTGTGGAGATGTGTTTCTCATCCTGGAAATCTGAATGGGAAGTGGGGGGGGGGGGTGGGGAGGAAAATGTGTGAGAAAGACACATTCTCAGTGGCCCAGTAGCCAAAGACCCAAAAAGCAAAAAGAAAGATGGAAGAAGTTAGCAAGAGAAAGGAATAATGCCATAAATTTGAAGGAAGTGGGTGTATGTGCTTGGCGACGTGATTATGTGACTTCTCTTACATATTAAGCAAATGAATTGCCTGTTACTATGCAGCAGATACATGTGTATACTCGAGCACAGTCTAAAGATTGAGTAGAAGAGCATCTGAGTAGAAGAGCATCTGAGTAGCATGAAAATATTCCAGGGAAAAAGAATGACCTGAAAGGTCCCCAAAGAGAAGAGGAAAAAATATATACAAATGTCAAGAGGTACGACAAGTATAAACAACATCTGCTCTTAAAAACAGCATCTGTTCTGGGAAATTTCTCAGAGTTCTGTTTGAGAATACCTGTCTGGGAAAATAAAGTAAGGAAAGCAAGGTTACTGTATGGACTGCAAGTAATACGAAGAAAGTGATTAATTTTGAATGTTTACTTTACAAATGATGTTGGAGATCCACCCTGATCACGAACAGGAGGCCTGATGCAGTCAAATCATGATCCAAGCTTTAACAATAAACCCACCATAAGCCACATCTAAAGTAAAGATTCTTGAGGTAATCATTATCTAGCCTTGAAAACACTGATGGGAACAAGGGAAAGAAGAGTTGGTGTTCTTTCCTTTTCCAATTAGTATGGGATATAAATAGCTCTTGAGAATGAATGCTTAATCTTGTGGTCCATGTGGATAGGTTAAAGAGACCTGGAATAACCCTCTTCACTACCATTAATTCTGGTTTACAGAGATCAACATCACTTATAGGGCAAGCAACATTTAAGAAAACAAACAGGAAAAATCAGAGTGTTCCTTCTACTAGAGAGAATATGAATAAAGGACAAATAGTTGAGAGATTTTAATATGGAACTTAGGAGACAGCATAAGTAAGGATTTCTTGCAACCTATTCAATTATCTGAGACACAGAGTTCAATATAACTGAAAAGTCGAAATACAGACAAACACAACCCTCTAATTCTGACCATTATCTTCTAATTTTGCAATCATGAACTTTCTTCAGTTGCTAGTAAATTATATGACTGATTTATGTTTTACTACCATTCACTGCTAACCTTTGAAAGAAAAGTGCATAAATATGGGTAGTAATAAAGAAGTTCTATTTTTTTAACTTATAATTTGAATAATCAGTGTGAATAAACAATGAGTTCATTTCATATGTCTACTATGACATTAATGTCAAAATTGTTTGTCTTTTCCTCCAGGGTAAGCAAACAATTTTTAAAAAAATCTGAACTAATAATAATGGTCCTTCTGCAAAATTAAAAATAAAGGTAACTTTTGGAATTTATATTCAATTCCCCTACCATATTTTTAGACAATTTGAGGTAAACAATTCCTATTATACCATGAATGAACATTAGACTTTATATCATATCAGTGAAAAGCTGTGGGCAAAAATTGGTAAGTGACTGCAACTTCCTAACTTGAAAGACTCAGACGTGTATGGCATATGGCAGTAAATGTAGTATAAAGGTAAAATTGAGACTTCTGGCTCAGATGGAGGCGTGGGTAGATACACCTTGTCTCCTCGCACAATCAAAAAGACAACAAATTTAAAAACAAAACATAACCAGAACTGCCAGAAAATCAAACTGTATGGAAGTCCGACAACAAAGGAGTTAAAGAAGAAACATTTGCCTAGACAGGCAGCCGGGATGGAAGGGACTCTCAGCAAAGTGGTGGCTGGTGGAGCAGTCACTTGTTTCCAGAAAAATGGGGAGGAACAGCAGGGGAGAGAGAGAGACTACGCAACTCAGGGTTCCAGTGCAGGAAAATAAACCCTCAAAACCTCTGATTGAAAAAACCTGTGGGGGTTGAGGACGTGATAGAAACTCCCAGACTCACTGGGTAGTTCACTGGAGAGACCCACCGGGTACACAAAACCAGTCACCCGGGAATCAGCACCAGAAGGGCTCAATTTGCTTGTGGGTAGCAGAGGAACTGACTGAAAGCCACCAGACAGCTGAGCAAGTGGCACTGTTCCCTCTGGGACACCCCCGCACCACAGAGACACAAGCAGTGACGTGGGCTGCCCCACTCTGATGAATACCTAAAGGCTCTACCCCTTACTATGTAACAGTTTCAATAAGACAAAAAAATATGGCCCAAATGAAAACACAGATCAAAACTACAGAAAAAATACAATTAAGCAATGAAGAGATAGCCAACCTATCACATGCAGAGTTCAAAATACTGGTAATCAGGATGCTAACAGAAATGTTTGAGTATGGTTGCAAAACAGAGGAAAAAGTGAAGACTCTGAAAAGTGAAATAAAGGAAAATGCACAGGAAACCAACAGTGAAGGGAAGGAAACCAGGATTCAAATCAAAAGTTTGGAGCAGATGAAAGAAATAAACATTCAACCAGAACAGAATGCAGAAACAAGAATTCAAAAAAATGAGGAGATGCTTAGGAACCTGCAGGACAACTTTAAGCATTCTAACATCTGAATTATAGGGGCACCAGAAGGAGAACAGGAAGAGCAAGAAATTGGAAACTTATTTGAAAAAATAATGAAGAACTTCCCTAATCTGGTAAAGGAAACAGACTCCCAGGGAGTCCAGGAAGCTCAGAGAGTCCCAAACAAGCTGGACCCAAGGAAGCACATGCCAAGGCACATCACAATTACATTACCCAAGATTAAAGATAAGGAGAAAATCTTAAAAGCAGCAAAATAAAAGGAGACAGTTACCTACAAAGGAGTTCCCATAAAGTTATCAGCTGATTTCTCAAAAGAAGCCTTGCAGGCAAGAAGGGGATGGAGAGAAGTATTCTAAGTCATGAAAGGCAAGGAGCTACATCCAAGATTGCTCTATCCAGCAAAGCTTTCATTTAGAATGGAAGGGCAGATAAAGTGCTTCTCAGATAAGGTCAAGTTGAAGGAGTTTATTATCACCAAGGCCATATTATATGAAATGTTAAGGGGACTTATCTGAGAAAAAAAGAACAAGATAAAAAATATGTACAGTAAAATGACAACTGTCAACAACTGAACCTAAAATATTAAAAAAAAAAAACAAACAACACAAATGAAAACAAAAACTAAACAAACAACTGGAACAGGAACATAATCACAGAAATGGAGATCACATGGAGGGTTATCAGCAGGGAGGGGAAGTGGGGGAAAGGTTCAGAGAATAAGAAGCATAAATGGTAGGTACAAAATAGATGGGGCGGCGGGCGGGGACGGGTTTAAGAGTAGTGTAGGAAATGGAGAAGCCAAAGAACTTGTACGTTTGGACATGAACTAAAGTGAGGTAATGATGATGGAAGTGGGGGTACAGGAAGGAGGTGAATAAAGAGGAGAAAAATGGGACAACTGTAATAGCATAGCCAATAAAATATATTAAACAACAAATAAAATTGAAAGTAATTCCTCTAGCACAAAAGAACACTCTAATAAGCTATTTATATTTTACAATAATAATTATTTAATCTAGATATTAAAGATTACTAACGTCATATTCAATGGAATTCTCATTTAGAACCAAAGAATCTCAAGAAACTAAAAAAAACAGAGCAAGTCCTGCAGTCTTTACAACTCTTGAAAAACCAAAGCACTTTCAGGAATGTGTACTCATTTCTTCAACAAATATTTACTAAGCAGCCATGTTTCAGCTCTGTGATGGGCACTAGAGATACACAACAAAGGAAAATAATTTGTCTACTGGAATGAGGCAGATGATTTTTAAAAAATCTAAATGAGTAAATTATATACTATATTACAAGGTGATAAATACTAAGGAGAAAAATAACACTAAGAGGACTGGATATATTCAGATGGGGTAGGATTGCACTTTGGAACACAACAGGCAGAAAGGTCTTGTACTACTACAGATGAGGAGGTGAATCATCCAGGTAACAGAGTAAAGAGCTTCAGGCGGCAAGCACAGCAAATGTAAATAAATGTCCTGTAGCAGAAACATGCCTGATCAGATCTAGAAACAGCAAGAAGACAATGTTTCTAGACCAAAATGAATAGGGACACATTAATAGGAGATGAGGTTAGAAAGGTAATGGCAGAGTCAGACAGTACAAGGCAATGCTGATCACAGTAAAAGGTCATGGCACAGGCAAAATGACGTGGAGCCAGCAGCTGCGGTAGCAGCTTCCCGTCCCGATCAAAGCAGAGGCAGCAGCTCCTTAGTCGGTCTAGTTGTGCAGTGTGGTGCTTGAGAGCCCTTTGGGGAAGGCTCAGCCTGTTTCTGTAGCCCTGCCAACAATTCTGTATGCATGAAACCTTTTAAAAATCCCTCTGTACTAAAACTAGCTACAGTGGATTCCTTCATCTGCAACTACGTACCAGTACTGGCCAATACAACCCTAATAATGGAGGAGAGTTCTGTAGTCAGCAGGAAAGTAAACAGTCCTAAACTGAGGGCAGTATCTATCTAGGCTCAGTGTGAGTAACAAAAAACAAAGGTCATGGGAGTTAGGTGGTATATTATTCTTTGGATGTCCTAACAAATTACCATAAACTTAGTGGCTTAAAACACACATTTACTCTCTTATAATTCTGGAGATGAGAAAGCCAAAACAGGTCCATCTCACGGGGCAAAAATCAAGGTGCCATCAGGGCTACATGTCTTCCTGGTGTCCAGGAAGATTCCGGGGGAGAATTCATTTTCTTGCCTTTTCCAGCTTCTAGAAGGTGCCTCCAATTCCTTGTCTCACACCCCTCTTCCATCTTCAAAGCCAGCAGTGCCCAGTCAACTTTCTCACATGGCATCACTCTCACACTGACACTCCTACCTCCCTCTTCCACATTTAAGGATCCTTGTGTTGGGCCACCTGGATAAACCAAGACAATCCCCCTATTTTAAAGTGAGCTGATAACCTTAAATCAATCACCTGCTACCTTAATTCCCTTCGCCATGTAAAAAAAATATATTCGCAAATTTCAAGGGTTTAGCTAGAGATATCCTTAGGAGGCCATTATTAGACCTACCACAGGCAAGAGAATCAGAGGACTGGCTGGGTAACTGGGTATTTAAAATAGAACAACATCCAGCAGTAAGACAGCAACCCAATACCAATGCAGTGGAACTAATTCAACCCTGAAGCTGGCAAAGTATGCAGCTAAGGTAACAGCAACAATCATAGGCCAGGGAGGGTTTTATGTTTTGTGAATATTTATCATTCTCTTAAAAACCCACCAGATGACATTAACCTTAAGTCACATATTAAATGAATCATTTTCATTTTTAATAAAATAAATGTAGAAGTGAAACAGTACTTAGCAAATACATCTGAGAAAATAACCCTTGATTGCATGTAATTGGGCTATTCCGAAAACTCTGGGAGGAGGCTTTTTTTAATTTTTGAAGAATTAAAGCCAACCTCATTAATGCGTTACAAACAGGTAATGAATACTTTAACATGCTAGGCAAAGTCCATAAAATTAAAATGATTTTGTAAAAGGAGAGTAATTTGTGTTACTCCCTTTACAAAACCAGGTGACACCCTGACCAGTGTGGCTGGGCGTTGTCCCGTAAGGCAAAAGGTCACAGGATCCATTCCTGCTCAGGGCTCATGCCCAGGTGGTGGGTCAGGCCCTAGTCAGGACACATTCAAGAGGCAATCAATCCATGTTTATCTTCACATTGATGTTTCTCTCCCTGTCTTCCTCCCTCCCTTACTCTCTCTCTAAAAATAAATAAGTAGCCCTGGCTGGTGTGGCTCAGTGGACTGAGCACTGGCCTGAGGACTGAAAGGTCACCAGCTTGATTCCCACCCAGTCAGGCACATGCCTGGGTTGGGATCCAAGTCCCCAGTTAGGGTGGCAAGATGCATTGATGTGTTTCTCTTGCACATCATGGATGTTTCCCTGATCTTCTTTCTCCCTCCTTTCCCCTCTCTTAAATATAAAAAATTTTTAAATGAAATCTTTTAAATAAATAAACAGGTGTGAACTCCTACCTTCTAGGTAAACAGAAATGGTTGGTTTCCTTTGTATGGTTACTGCAATTTAAAGTTATTAGGTGTGGGGGGATGTGGAATGGGTGAAGGTTGTCTAAAGGTACAAACTTCCAATTATAAAATAGTAAGTCCTGGGAATACAGTGTATAGCATGTTGAATAGTGAACATTACAGTGTTATTTATTAAAAAGTTGCTAACAGAGTAGATCCTAAAAGTTATCACTAGAGAAAAAATGTTGTCGTTATATATGGTGATGGATGTTAAAAAACTATTAGTCATGTGAATTAAGGTAGAAGTGAAGGGGAACAAGCATGCAGTAAAATACTATAAAAGGTTTAGAAGCTTTCATCACTGACCATGTGTTTACCTTACAGACAAATCACCCTGGGTGATTTTGTAATGACAGTACCCAATATTTTGTCAAGCAAACAACGTAAGATTTGGGTTTTTGAAGAAATTAACCTCAAACACATAAAAAATCAATTGTAAATATGTACGAAGATGGAAACTGGGATCATTCCATGTCAGGAACATATATACTTTTAGAAACCACGTGACCACAAACACCAGAAGCAGCACCGCAGAACAGGTTTAAGTTAGATTCCAACACTTCTATCTGAACAGCACTGGTACTAAAACATTACTGGCTTAAAATTACCCAAGAATGGCTTTACGTAGATTTATAAACAACTCTGAGGAACTAATTCACATCAGATACCACAGAGGCACCAGATTTATGGACCAGAATGCCAACTTACAGTATTAATTAATGGACAAAGCTGAGACAGGGGAGTCTCTATCCCTATATTTCAATTACCATTTCAGTAGGCATCTTCACATAAAATACATATGTTATATTTATATGTAATTTTATGTATAAAATATATTTAACTAGTAATCAGTAGATACTAGCAATTAAAAAGTAAAATAAATTGAATGGATGTCAAGATTTGGGGAACTGAGAGAATTTTCAATATCTTTTCATTTCCTCAAAATGCAAATAGGAGACTTAATAGGTGGCACACAATGTGAATCTACTTAATGTCATTAAATTGTACACTTAAAAACAGTTAAAATGGAGCCCTGGCTGGCGTAGCTCAGTGGATTGAGCACGGGCCTGCAAACCAGACAATCGCGGTTCGATTCCCAGTCAGGGCACATGCCTGGGTTGCAGGCCAGTTCCTTGCAGGCTAACTACCAGCAGGGGATGCACAAAAGGCAACCATACATTGATGATGTTTCTCTCCCTCTCTCCTTCCCCTCTAAAGATAAATAAATAGATAAAATCTTAAAAAAAAACAAAACAGTTAAAATGGTAAATTTTTATATGTATATTTTATCACAATAAAAAAACCCATGAAATCAAAAGAGGATAAAGAATCCTAGTTAGGAAAAAAAAAAAAACTAGAAATCAATGTTTTCCAATTTCAAAATTTCACCTTTTAGGTAAAGCACTGTTAAAAGAAATTGAGATACCCTTTAACATCTATTTTACCACTAAGAATATATTATATTCTCAATAAAAAATAATTTCATCTCTATTATTACACACATATAATTATTCAATTAGGAATGTAATTATGACAAAATATATATTCTCAATGTTCAAATCTTCTACTAGATGCCAAATTATGCAACTTATTAAACATTCAAATTATAATATCATCTGATAATTTAGATGCTAGTCTTTCGAAATACATTGAGTCTGATTCTTTGCCACATAGAGATATGGATATAGACCAGAAAGAACATTCTTCAAGGATCTCAAAATTGATATTCTAGGCCTAAAAAACAGAATAGAAAATTGCCTTTTAATATAAGGTATTCTCTACCTTTCAGAGTAAAACTTGTCTAGTACAGATACATTTTAATTTGCTCTATCTTTTGACACTGCTCAATATAATTTATTGCCTTCAACATGCAAGGTATGTAATAATTGATAAATTCTTTAAATTTTCTCAAAACATAAAGAGTTAGCTTTCTCTACGATTTCTATTACTTTTCATGAGTTTTAACAACACACAAATCTCTGAACTTTTCCTCAGTTACCTTCTAATTATGGTGTACACTGCTACATTTCAAAAACAGAAAATAAGTATTACTTTCAGCTAATACATTTATTCTCCCAAGTAATTAGCCTTAAAAACATTACCAAATAGCCAATATCATAAATAAATTGATGACACTGTCTCTTGCTTTCTCTGGGGCTTGAGATTAAAAGCCTTCCTTATTTGAAGGGCTATTTTAAGTAGTGAGTGAGTACCCACCACATTTAAATTCAAGACTTTTGGCACTTCATTAGATGGTCTTTCACATGCTCAGATGACCGAGGAATCGTAATTCCGTCTCAGGAAACGTCACGGCAATAGCTGCACTATCTCAGCACATGACTACAAGTGTGTGCTGCGTCTTAAAGCTGTCAAGCAAGTTTGATACAAAATACCTCAAATTAATCAAAGAAATGTCTGTTAGCTTTAAAATACACTGCAACACTGCCTGTATACTGAGTCAAAATCACACACATTGAGGGTAACAGTACGTAACAAGCAGTCAACACAGGCCTACCAAATAAAAGAATGTTACTTTCAGAGGCACAATCGCTGTACTGAGAAGATTCTCCACAGTAATTCATCTAATAAGGAAACACAAGAAAAGGCTAAGTTTTAGTTTAGAATTAATATCCATCAAGTCAATAATTATTAGTCTGGGAAGAGTGGATTTACTCTTCTTCTTTAAAAAAATAAGTTAATGTCCCTGGCTGGTGTAGCTCAGTGGATTGAGCACAGGCCTGCGAACCAGAGGATCGCAGTTCGATTCCCAGTCAGGGCACATTCCTGGGTTGCAGGCCAGCTCCCTGCAGGCCAACTCCCAGCAGGGGACGCGCAAAAGGCAACCATACATTGATGTCTCTCTCCCTCTCTCCTTCCCCTCTAAAGCTAAATAAATAAATTAAATTTAAAAAAAAATAAGTTAATGTAAAACAAAATATTCACTTAGCCTTCAAAGATCACTTATACCAGTCAGCTTATGAGTCATGATTTTCAAGAAAAGTGGAAAAATGAGGGGCCATATGTTACTCTCTTTAAAAAAAAAAGGCGGGGGGAGTTCCAGCCAAGATGGAGGAGTAGGTAGAAACCCTTCGCTTCCTTGAACAACCAAAGGGAGGATGACCACCAATCTGAAATTAATAAACAACCAAAAGTGCCTGAAAATCAAACTGCATGAAACTGACAACAAAGGAATTAAAGAAAAAATCAACCAGAACAACCAGACCAGTAAGGCGGCAGACCTCTGGGGCCAACTCGGAAATCCCTCACAACACAGCAGACTTTAGGGGCAGGGCTCGCTGCTGAGCTCAGCCAGCTGCAAGGGAGGGGCTGACTTAAGGGGGCTCCAAGGTAGCTGTGGGTTAGGGTAGTTGCAGCAGTAGGAGAAGCTCCCAGTCTTCCAGGAGAGGGCTGCCCTGCCCAGTGAATATCTAAGGCCCTGCCCCCTTATAATCTATAAGGTGGGCCAAGACAAAGAAATGTGGCCCAAATGAAAGAACAGAGCAAAGCTTCAGAAAGAGAACTAAGCAAAAAGGAGATCGCCAACCTATCTGATGGGGAATGGAAAGCCCTGGTAATCAAAATGCTCACAGATCGGACTGAGCTTGGTCAAAAAATGAAAAGACAAATGAAGGATACCCAAAGTGAAATAAAGTAGAATGTTCAGGGAACCAACAGTGACAGGAAGGAAACGAGGACTCAAAGCAACAATTCGGAACAAAAGGAAAAAATAAACATCCATCCAGAACAAAATAAAGAAACAAGAATTCAAAAATGTGAAGAGACTCTTACAAACCTCTGGGACAACCTGAAACATGCCAATATCCGAATTATAGGGGTGTCAGAAAGAGAAGAGGAAGACCAAGAAATTGAAAACTTATTTGAACAAATAATGAAGGAAAACTTCCCCAATCTGGCAAAGGAAATAAAGTTCCAGGAATTCCAGGAAGCTCAGAGAGTCCCAAAGAAGTTGGACCCAAGAAGGAACACACCAAGACACATCATAATTACATTAGCCAAGACCAAAATGAAGGAGAGAATCCTAGAAGCAGCAAGGGATAAGGGGACAGTCACCTACAAAGGAGTACCCATCAGACTATCAGCTGATTTCTCAAGAGAAACCTTGTACGCAAGAAGGGGCTGGAAGAAGTATTCCAAGTCATGAAAGGCAAGGACCTACACATCCAAGATTACTCTGTCCAGCAAAGCTTTCATTTAGAATGGAAGGGCAGATAAAGCACTTCTCAGATGAGGTCAAGTTAAAGGAGTTCATCATCACCAAGCCCTTATTATATGAAATGTTAAAGGGATTTATCTAAGACAAAGAAGATAAAAAATATGTACAGTAAAATGACAACAAATTCATAACTATCAACAAATGAACCTAAAAGAAAAACAACAAAAACAAAAACTAAGCAAACAACTGGAACAGGAACAGTGTCAGAGAAATGGACATCACACAGAGGGAGTTCAGTGGGGAGGGGGAGGGGAGAAATCGGGGGGGGAAAGTACGGGGAAGAAGGAGCATGGTTAGTGGCATAAGGTAGACGGGGACAGATAAAAAATGGTACAGGAAACGGAGGACTCACAGAACTTGTATGTACAACCCATGGAGGTGAACTAAGCAGGGAGGAATGATGGAGGGTTCGGGGGGCAGGGCGGAGGGGGGATAAGGGGGGAAAATTGGGAAAACTGTAATAGCATAATCAATACAACTATTTTTAAAATGGATATACCATTTTATAAAAAAGAGATCAACTTATACATTGCCTCAACTCTACAAACAATATTCATATGAAAAAGCTTTTCATAACACAAATTTAGATGTCATCCATTGAATTGATCAAACATAATGTTAAATTAGGCTATTTTTCTTCTTTAAAAATGTTCTAGCTTTATCGTGCCTGTTTTTAATTGAAGAGAATCAATTATAATTATACCTAACCAAAGCCAACGGTTTCAGAAAGCTTTAGTCTAACTTATATTCAGCATTTTTCTAATGAAAGCTTTCCAACAGTACAGTTCATCCTTCCTACTCATGGGAATAAGCTGCCAGATAGATCAGTTCAATGGCAAAGATAAAAGATGAGATAGCAGGTTACTTTGCCATGGCAACAATGTTTAAAATTCTAAACAGAACAGTTTCTCTTATTTAAATATAAATGCCGTCTAAAGCAGCTGCTATAATGACTGACAAGTTCTCAATCATAATGTATCACATGAAGGATTCCGATTGTGACACTGAACAGAAACAGAAGCTTAAAATGTATCCCTCCAAATTATGTTTCAGCTACAGATACCTAAATTGCAGCCTTTGAGACAAATCTTTATCAGGTTTTTAAGGAAAGTATATACCTTGGTTTTATTCTAGAGAATTAGGATTTTCAAAAAGTCTTAAAGGTACATTTGCCTTGACATTTTAGATTGGGTTTGTAAAGCTGGATATCATGAAAGCTTTTTAAATCCTCCAAAGGATTTGGTCAGTATATACTGCCTGTGGAAATAGCTAGTAAAAGATGATATTTTTAGGTATTAGCCCTTGTACCCCACACTAAAACAGTTATGTGGTAGGCAGTTAGACAGATGTGAGATCAAGGACAGTGGGCCAGATACAGGTCACCAGAGCAGAAAGCCCCAGGTCCCTAGCAAGAGAAAAAACTGGGAAAACAAGGACCTCACCCCCACGGTGACCTTCCCTCCCTACCATATCACTGGTCATGCAGTTTAGAACCCTGAGCTTTCAAATCGCTGGTCACATGGTTCAGACCTTCCCCCGACCTTTCCTCCCCAGGTTTATTACTAGTCATGCCACAGACTCCCTTGAAGGAAGAAAAAGGAGCGGCATCATGCAACTCCCGGGCAGGGCCTTCCCAGAGCACTCCCTTGAGCACTGACCCCTAGGGATAACATCTATGCCTCACTTGTGTTTCAGCTCCAGGCCCAGAAAACCAGCAAAACCAGAGGAGCAATGCCAAGGCTGACATCAGGACCAGCTGCACTAAGGATCCCTGCCCTGGTGCGGACCAATCAATGGGGACCCACAACCCTTAAAGGATACACCTGGAAAGCTGATGAATATTCTATTGAGGTCCGCCCCTAAAATTCCCACCCGTAAAAGCCCTTAGGACAGAGGTCCCAGCATGCTCTCCCTACCACATGCCTTGCCCCTCCCCCTCTTTTTCCTCCTTACTCCAGGTTGCCTTTACCCTCCTCCTAAACTCCGAGGGCCCTTCTTTTGCCTGTATAACTTGTTCCCTGAGTCCATTTCTTCTACAGCTCATTTCATCTACCTCTGTGACTTCTAAATAAACTTTCTTTTCATCTTGGCTCTGAATTCTTTCTTAGAACTCAAGCACCAAGGCTGCTGAGCAAAGGTCCAGTCTGACTTCACCTGTCTAACCCCTGGTACTGTTTTCACCACAACAAACCATTATGTTCCCAAAGGAATATAAATGAGAATAAAATTTGTAAGACTTCTCTATCAATAGAATATATATAGAAAGATATAGAGATACAGAGATACACACATGAGTATATACGTGTGTGTGTGTGTGTGTATTTAGGTAATTCTAGATGGAAACAGGGCAGAGAATCATCACTTTAAACAGTGAGGATTGGGGAGTTGGGGGACATAATTTAAGTGAATTTTAAGCAATTCCTGTCAGTAACCAAGAATCACATTAGTATACAGATCAGGGGGGGCAACACTAGAAAAACAAGACTCTGGGACCAAGTATTAGAACCAATCAAGGTCATGAGATTAAAAGCTGTAAGGTGGTAAGATCCACGGAGCAGCTACTTCTAAGGTCAAAGATCAGAGCTCTATCTTTTGGACAAGAACAAGCCGAGATGTCAGGGTTGCTTTTTGGGATACTGGTTATTGGTATAAATGTTCAAGCGGAATGCCCCTGAACCTGACCTCAGGAAAACTGAAATTCTGAAAGAGGGCTTTAGAAAAGGGGTCAGTACTTCGGGCTGGAACTCCACAGGATGCACCTGAGGAGTAATCAGGTGAAGCAGAAATAAAGCAGCGCTTTTGCACACACTGCAGCAGCCTGGCTTTAAGTCATCTCCACGGCCCAGAGAAGCTCGAGTCCCCAAAGTGTAGATTCTGACTGCTACACCACCAGGTGCCTGACCTGGGCAAGCCAGCACAGGAAAACCCTCCCTGGAGGGGCTTAACAGTGTCCAAGGCTTCAAATTACCTCTACAAATAATTTTTTAAATACAAAGCCCAACAAACAAAGGAAACAAGACTACCTAACAAGAACCAGCGACAGGCGGGTGAAAAAAAAAAAAGCACCGAAAACAGCCTACTAGGACTCCAGACATTGAAAGTATCATTGATTACAAAAACAATATGCTTAAGTTCAAGAAGCTTTTTGAAAAGACTGGGAGAACTTGGCAGAAAACTAGAAAACTCTAAAAAGCAACTAAGCAGATTTTTAAAAGAACTACAAATTACACAATTTAAAAAAAACAGAATAAAGTTAAGAATTCAATGGGTGCATTAAACAGCAAATTAGATACATCAAAAGAAACTATGCAGAAAGCAGAGACAGATAATGGAAATTACATAAGAGGTACATAGAAAACGAAGGTATTCTAATATAAATCTAAGAGGAGTTCAGAGAAATAAAAAGAGATTTGGAGGCATAGGCAATATTTGAAGAGATAATGGCTATGTATTTTCCAAAAGTATTAAGACATCAGCCCACAAAATCCAGTAGCCCAATACATAGAAAGTAAGATAAAGACCTACATTTAGGGAAAAAATTACAGGCATATCTCATTTAATTGCACTTCACTTTATTGTACTTCACAGATGCTGTGATTTTTACAAGTTGAAGGCAACCCCCTCCATGAAAAAGATTACGACTACCTTTTATGTGGTGGTCTGGAACCAGTCCACAGTATCTCCCAAGTATGCTTGTAAAGGGTTTTGTCAGGCAAGAAAAATTACATTTACAGAAGCAATGGAAATGTAAGACCCAATAAAAATAGACAGCACTGGGGCATCTATGGAATGAAAAGTAATCAGGGTGGGTATATGAATGAAAAAGAAAAAGGAAGAGAGGAAAGGAAAGGAAAGGAAGGGTAAGGAGGTAGAGAAATACCTATCATTTCCAAAAGTGGAAAAAATCTGAAGTCCCAATCATCTTAGTTCAAGACAACTATTTATAAAAGATCAAAGAATTAAAAATGTGAAATTTACCCTGGCTGGTATAGCTCAGTGGATTGAGCACAGGCCTGTGAACCAACAACCACAGTGAGATTCCCAGTCAGGGCACATGCCTGGGTTGCAGGCCAGTTCCCAGCAGGGGACTCACGAGATGAAACCATACATTAATATTTCTCTCCCTCTCTCCTTCCCTTCCCCTCTAAAGATAAATAAATAAAATCTTAAAAACAAAAATCCAAAGAAGAGTGAAATTATACCAAGCCCTAAAAAGCACACAATATATGATATGAAGATCCATGGTTCATCTCTCTCCACCCCCAAACACGGTATTTTTAATAAAAAGTGAAAACAAGCATAATTCATCTTCAAAGAAAACATTTTAAAAGCGCATCTGTAAATCTATTTAGATCTTGAAACACATTTTAACAAAGAAATGAAATTATTAGTGCTAGATACATTAGATTCCTAATCAACTCCATAAAAACACATTAATATTTCACCTGAGAATTATAGGTTACAATGACAATGACAAAGAACTAATTTTTTCCTAAGGGAAAATGTTTGAGAGTCTCAGTGTCAGGAAATCTTTCTCTCAGCAGCTCAATTACCAAGAGTCTCTCCTCTCCTCATCTCACATTAGAAACATCCTATGGACCAGATTAGGAAATGAGGTCGGATATGTGGGTACCCGTAGGCCTCAGGAAGTGTTTGCCTTCCTTTTGGAATAAGAGAAAGCTAAGTGATTGATTGGAGGAGAAGTCTATAATTATGAAGAGGGGTGGAATGATGAGCTCCTGGGGTAAATAAGGAGCAAAAGAAGAAAAAAATAAGTTATGTTGTTTTTACAAAAAGTGAGAAACACATATTACTACTTAACATATGTGTCATGAAATCATGTATTTGGAACACCTTACTTACACTGAACTGGTACAAAAAAGAATTTGATGAAAATATCTTTATTACACTCCTTCAGCAAAAAACACTCAGCTGAATGGTACTAATGATTTCATATTTGTGTCTCTATGCAAACAAAAAAGAATAAAATTAGTTTACACCATTTATTTTAACAGGGTTCAAATTAAATTTTCAAATATATGATTTGACATCTTAAGTTTTAAAATCTAGCAACATGAAGTATTGGGTCTTTAAAAAAAGCAAACTAAAGACTTGTGAACAGTCCATATAGGAGAAAAATAAAAGAAGTCAGAGGAAACATTTATATTTCAAAGACTTGGAGAAACAGGTAATCCCAAGATGACCAAAACCCCAACCATACAAATACCCATTATGCTTAGTCAGGACTTCAGAACTTTGCTACCAAATACTTGTATGTGTTTTGGGTATCACACAAAGCCTATAACTGAATAAACAAATCCCATGGCAAAAGGAATACAGCGAAATGGTCACATATTACTGAACTAGTTAATATGCCACTTAATTAAAGATACTGACCTGTCTGGTGTAGCTCAGTGGATTGAGTGCGAGCTGCGAATCAAAAGGTTGCCAATTCAATTCCCGGTCAGGGCACATGCCTGGGTTGCGGGCCAGGTCCCCAATGAGGGCCACCTGAGAGGCAACCATACCTTGATGTTTCTGTCCCTCTCTTTCTCCCTCCCTTCCCCACTCTCTAAAAGTAACTAAATAAAATCTTTTTAAAAAGAATTAAAGATACTAAAACTCATGCAAGGACTAAAGAACTATAATTATATTAATAGATCCCTCATAGCTTTACAAAATCAAGAGAATCAATTAGATAAATTTTTAGAGCACTTAATATGCACTAAAAAATAAGCCAATATAATGTACTATAATTTTCCCTCCCAAAGAAGAATAGAGGTCCTGTTCAAATAACTCGCTATACATTAGAGATCTAATCCTAAAGATCTAAAGAATGAAATACATTCTTTTTTTTTTAAATAACCCAAATTAAGAGATTGGTACCATAGGTTAAAATGTAAAATTAATGTATTTCTAACACATTCTAAAAAGCAGTTCTAATAGTAGCCTTTAAAAAGGATGAATAAGTAAGAAGTAGTATTTAAAACATGATTACGAGTGCTGTTTAACAACAAGTTTTATTTAAGAAGTTCATGATACAGATATATTTCCCATCAGGTTTCTTATCCAACTATGAAACAACATTAGTACGAGCGCTCCCCCACACTCATTACTATGCAAACATCGCAGTGACCAGATCTAGGCAGAGGCCTCTGGGATCAGTCCCTGAGAGAGAAGGAAGTAAAATTTGAGAAATGAAATCTAAAACAAACAGGCAAATGATGGCACAGAGTATGCCCAAAAATCCCTTCTGGAATTGGTACGTATTACATAGAAATTATATTTTTTGTCACTTATTCATATCATATCCTTGTCTCAACTATGCCTTTCCTGAAGAGGATAAAAATAGCCTAATATGCCTCATTTTAATATTATTTTTGATACCTAAAAATATGAGGACTACATCTGAGGATTTCAGGCTCTACAGCATTCCAAGGGTCATCTCTCCTGGTGTTAGAATTTTAATCACTGGCTAGAGATCATAATCACCTAAGGAGTTAAAAAAAATCTGCCCAACACCCCCCCAACCCTACCCCCAAACCAATGATGAGAATCCTGAAGTGGAGCCCGGTCAGTGGTAGTTTTTTGAAATCTTCCAAAGTTATTCTAACATGCAGCAAGGCTTTAAAAACCACTGGTCTATCCAAGATACTGTCAGAATTCTAAAGATTAAAAGCTAAAATACACTCAAGGATGCCCTAATGTCACAGCCAGAAGAGGGCAGCAAGGAGCTACACTGGAAAGACACGTAAGAAAAAAATGTGCTAATAAGATGCTGTCCTCAGGAGAAGAGCCTGCGGAGATTCAAGTGTTCCGGGAGAATTGCCATGCCCCAAGTGGGAATTAATGAATGGTAAGAAGCCAAGTAGAGATAAGCCAGCGAACAGACTGAGTGGAAGGAAAAAGAGAGCCAGAAAATGTCAAAGAAGTACCTGGTCCAAAAAAGAAAAAAAAAAAAAACCCACAAAACCCAATAAATGAAGAGCCTAAGATCAGAGTCACTAGCAAGAAGGTAATTCTCCAAAATAAGAAAGCAAAAGATAGAACAGTTTTTTGAAGACTATCTTCTACAATAACAATCCTGAGTGAACCAGAAACACAATGTGAAATCTTGAGAGGTGGTTTTGGAATTCACAAGAATATAATAATTTTAGCATAAAATCGCCTTAAAACAATCTTGAACAGCAAGAACCAATAGGAGATGTCACAGTGATCCACAATGACAAATATAAAAACTGAAACTACAGAACTTACTACCTTCAGCAATGGGTTTATGACTTCATATTCCTCTTCTGCAAAATGCCTGGGGGAAAAAACCTAGATATTCCAATTCAGGCACTTTTCTACAACTATTTATAAACTACATGTATGTTGACAAAATGATAAAAAAAATCACATCTCTTAGTTTACAGACTAATTCCTCTTTTCATTGGCCATTAGGAAACTCAAAACTTTTAAGGGTCTTTGTGTATCAACATTATACTTAACTATCCATCTTCCTTGTGCTCATTTTGCAGTCATCCTGATTTCCCGTCTTATTCCATCACTGAAAAACGCATAAACTCCTTTTTGAAACGATGCTGAGATTAAAGAAATCAATTAAAATACGACACAGACTCATCTACCCTTTGCTATCAGATCATGATGTTCAAAGAGGGTGTAGTGTGTTTCACCAGCACAAACCCATCATGACTACTAAAAAAACAGCTCTAAGCACATGGAGTTTTGGTCATTCTTTACATATGAAGGCAATATAGATATTACTGCTAACAGCTCTACTCCTAACCACAGAATAACAAAAACAAGTTAAGAACTCAGTATTTATACCTTTAACACTTAGATGGCACTGAACCAACTGTGACTTGATCATTACTTTTTTCTATATTACAAAGAAAGAATTCTTTGTTTAGAGTATTTTGAAAGATATTTTGGCTTTGAAAGTTAATTAACACACTTTTCCTGACTTTTCGACAGAAAAAGAAGTATAAAAGGATACCCAAACTTTCTCAGGACTCTTCGTCTTAAGCTAAAAATTTGGTCTCTATCGTTTAGTTTACTCAAAAATAAGTATAGCAAAGCCACCTTTTTCCACAGCACTGCGTTTTTCTAGGGATTAGGGAGTAGAAGGGAATCACACCTTGTTAGTGAAGAATCAGTCATCCGTGACTTCCACTTGTAATCACAAGTGCCTAGCTGACCACAGCATCCAAGTCAGCTTAATATTCTAACCAATCATATCCTAACTCCATGTCAAGGCTGTTTAAAATGTGCACTGCTAGTTGACTGCTTTTGTAATAACACAATAAATTTCCACATGCTGAATTATGTTTAAATTTCTTGGGAGTAAGAATCATGCTTAATTCATTTTTGTATCTCTCAGTATTTAGCACAATGCCATTGCTAATAATACATATGGTCCCAATGAGATCTTTTTTCCTTCTCTTTTCACTGTGATATATAGCTTACCTACATAATAGTTAATACAGCACACAAAACTAAGTGTACAGAATGTTTATGGCAGCATTATTAATAACTCTCCAAAGGTGGAAACCCAGCTATTCCTCTACAGATAAATGAACAAATTGTGGTACCTATGAAGTCTGTCCCGAAGGTATCCAGCCACATAATATGAAAAACAGAGGCATCTATTGAAGAAGATACAAGACACAAGTAATACAAAACACTGTACATAGGACAATAATGCCTCAGACAATGATGCTTCAGTCCCCTTCAAATTAGGCACCTTGGAACCTCACAACCTTGGAACCTAGGAATCTCACAACCATTCCCCTAATTGCCATCAACTGCCCCATCATATTTTCCTAAATCTCACTGATGGTCTGAAATCTCTTCCCTTTCAAAGGTGATTTTAGTTTTGGGAAAAGCCAGAAGTCGCAGGGCACCAAATCTGGGTGGTAGGGAAGTTGAGTCACCTGGGCAATATGAGGTTTCACCAAGAAACTGCATGAGATTTGATGCACAAGCAGGCATGTTGCCAATCACCACTTGCCCATAGCTGCGGCCTTCTGAATCACCCAAGGTTTCTATGGTTTCAGTCATTTTGAATGCGACAGCCACACAGTACCCATGCTCACTCAATGGTGTCAACTGCCCCATGACTAGTACACTGAAGTTGTCTTTGTTCATCTATGTGCATGCTTTGGCTGCCAGGTTACATCAATGTGGCACAAAACATGCAAACCATTCTCATTATAATAATGGCTGGACTTTTTCCATACATATAATGGTACATTATTCAGCTCTAAAAAGAAACAAAATACTAATACATGCCCCAACTTGGATGAATCTCAGAAATGTTATGCTAAGTGAAAGAACACAGAAAAGATCACATACTCTATGATTCCTTTTATATGATATATTCAGAATGGGCAAATCCATAGAGACAAAAATCAGGTTTAAGGCTATAAGATGACCGTAGGAAAGAGAATGAGAAGCGATCACCTAATGGACATGGGGTGATGAAAAAAAAAAGTGAAACTGGAGGGAACTAACTGCTGGTTGTATAACATAATAAATACATAAACACAACTGAATTGTATGATTGTATACTATGTGATGTTCAAGAAAAACTATATGCACAATTTAAAGTTACAAACATCTACACAACTATCTACAAAAATATGAACTAGAACTTTAAAACCCTTAAAACCTCAAATGTTCTTTCTTGATCCTTCCTTTCCAGAGACAGAAATTATCCTGATTTTTAGTAATCATTTCTTAACACTCGACTTTCTATTTGTAAGACCTGTTTACATTGTTGAGTCTACACATAGTTTCTTACTGCTTGTATAGTCGAGGGAGATTTTTTTAAATTAACAGAATTATGCATTTAAGTTTCTTCCATGTCTTTCTATGGTTTGATCGCTTATTTCTCTTTATTGGTAATATTCCACTATATAGATGTACCAGTTTGTTTATCTACTCACCTATTGAAAAACACCTTTACTCTGAAGTTTTGGCAATTATGTGTTACAAGCATTCATGTGCAGATTTTTATGTGGACATAAATTATCAGCTCTTTGGGGTACATACCAAAGTGTGACAGATAGATCATACGGTAGGAGTAAATTTGATTTTGTAAGAAACTGACAAGTGTCTTTCAAAATGGCTATACCATTTGGCATTTCCACTGGTAATGAATGAGAGTTCCTATCATTCCACACTCCTCGGCATTTGGTGTTGTCAGTGATTTCAATTTTCGCCATTCTACTAAATGTAGAGGTATGCCATTATTTTAATGTGCAATTCCCTAATGACATATGATGTATCTTTTCATATGCTTATTTACCACTCATTTATCTTCTCTAGTGAGATGTCTGTTCAGATATTTTGTTCATTTTTAATTAAAGTATTCATCGTCTTACTTTTGAGTTTTAAGGGTTCTTCGTATATTTTGTATTGCAGTCCTTTAACACGTTTTCTCCAAAGTTTTCTCCCAGTCTGTGTCTTGTCTTTAATCTGTTAAGTGTCTTTTACAGAGCATTAGTTTTCATCTTAATGAAGTCCAACTTATCACTTTTTTCTTCCATAGATTGTGCTTTTGGTGCTATATCTAAAAAGTCAGTGTCGAACCTATGGTTTGTCTAGATTTCCTCCTGTATTTTCTAGCTGTTTTATAGTTTTATGTTTAACATTACCACTTCGAGGTGATTTTTGTGAAAGATAGAAGATCTGTATGTAGATTCTTTTTCCCCCCATGAGAATGTGCTGTTGCACCCGCACCATGTGCTTGAAGAGACTGTCCTCTTCCCATTGAACTGCTCTGGCTCCTTTGTCAAAGATGAGTTGACTATATTCACATGGGTATACTCCTGGGCTCCCCACTTTGTTTCACTGGTCTAATGTTTCCTCATCAATACTACAGTCTGGATTACTGTAGTTTTATATTATACTTAAGTCCTGAAGTCCAGTAGCATTAGTCCTCTGACGTTGTTGTTCTCCTTCAATACCAAGTTGACTGTTTTGGGCCTTTTTACCTCTCCATGTAAATTTAGTCAATTTGCTAACAATAACCACAAAATAACTTTCTGAGATTTAGATTAGGATTACACTGAATCTATAGATAAAGTTGAAAAATGACATGTAAATCATATTCAGTCTTCCTCTACCCATGAACATCTTTAAAATCTTTTAAAGATAAAAAATAGTGTCTTTGTAATCTTTCCAACAAACGTATGAATTAGTAACTCTTATTAGTCATTTATTACATGTTTTTAAAGAGAGTTCAAATAAAGTACCTTGCTTATATCACAGAGCTGGTATATACATAAGTCTTGTCTTAACCCAAGTATATCTAATTCGACATCTGTTCTATTTCCTCTAGATTTTATTATGGAAATCAAGAAAAACTTGGGAGTTAAAGGAAAAAAAAGTAAAGGGAATGAAAGAGCAGACACCTTAGTAATTCAGCTTTAGGAGCATAATGGGAGGTAATATGTCACAACACTGTTTATTCTATACATTTTGAGAAGACTAACACAGTGGTTAAGAGTAAGCGTGCCCAGGTTTAAATCTTGACTCCATCACTTCTTAAAAGGGTGATTTTGGGCCTCTGCAAAATGGGAGGATTATTTACCCTTCAAATGTTTTAGTTAAGAATTAAATTATCAAATTAAATACCCTAGTCTATGTAAAAAGCTAAGGTAAACTCAGCTATTTTATTTATTTTTTTAAAGATTTTGTTTATTTTTTTTTTTTAGAGGCAGGGAAAGGGAGGGAGAGAGGGAGAGAAACATCAATGTGTGGTTGCCTCTCACACTCCCGCTACTGGGGGCCTGGCCTACAACCCAGGCATGTGCTCCGACCAGGAATCGAACTATCGACCCTTTGGTTCATAGGCCAGCACTCAATCCACTGAGCCACACCAGCCGGGGCAAACTCAGCTATTTTAAAACAATTTGCAGTTGCTTTTTAAGATGACAAAATTTATTCAAAAAACTTAAGACTCTACATGTTCAGAAATTTGCTCATTACCTAAAAATTCACTTTGTACATACTGACAATTTGGAGTCCACAACTCTCTTGCTAAGTTAGGTTAATATATCCCCCTTCCTAACATAAGGAACAAAATGTGGCAGATCCTTCCACATTACCATCTGTAATTTCAAACGAAAAAACTGTAAATGATTTCAATGTTAAATACAATGCATTTTTAATGTCCAAAGATTCAGTAATGAGGAGAAAAGTTGTATTTTAGTTTCTGAATACACTCCCAAATTCCTTAAACTCAACTAGCAAGGATCTGTATGTAATTAACAAGAAAGTGTTACTCAAAGTCTAAAGAGAGAGAATCATGTAGCAGTATTAATCTTTCTAAATGCAGCATAATTTACAACAGAAATGTATCAAGCACCATAGAGTAAGGTGATATTTTTTCCTGGTGGAAAAATCTTAATGGTGCCCTTTAAAGAAGCCAATCATTTCTACTTAAACTTCAGGCTTTCCTTTAAAAAATCACAACTCAAAAAGGTGAGCAAAAAGTCAGATCACAGAAACTGACTGGAAGTAAAGGTATCACAGGGAGGAAATATAAAAGGAAAAAAGTTCCTTTTACCACCAGCACCTTTTGGTCAGGATCACACTGCTCAAAACCAGATTTTAATGGGAACGTTACTAATATTTTTTTCTACAGCCACATGGCCAAATGAGAATACTTGTTGGAAATTATCTGCCAGTTAAACATATGTATGCCATGCTATATTTTAAAGAACTTTTAAGGACTTGATTGATTCCTTTTCAGCATTCAATCAGATATAGAATAGTTCCTTCAAAAATATCCTGGCTTTACCTGTAGCTTCCCTATTGGCCTACTTTCCTCTGAATATGGAACAGTCTAGAAGTCAAAAGGAAAACAAAATTTAAATCCTGAATTTTCAGAAGAGGAAATTTTTGCTTGCATATTTATTCCTTAGGGCAAAAGATCCACTCCTAGCTGATAACCCAAAATAATTGCTGCTCAGATTTCCACCAAGATGGAGGCTTAGATGGGAACACTGTGCCTTCTCCCACAACCAAGTTTGAATACAACAAAGGTTTGTATTCAAAGACGCAGCCAAAGAACAGAAAATTGAATTATACGGAAGTCTAACAACAACGAACTGTTCAACCCGGACCGGTAAGAGGGGCGGAGCCAGCAGCAGAGCAGGGTCGGGCAGGAAAGATACCTGACCAGGCACCCAGGCAGCCCCGCCTTGGGTGGACCCAGAGAGGGCGTAGTGTGGTGGGCTGGCTGTGGTCACACATTTGCGAGCAGATAAAGCAGCAGAGGAGTGAGCAGTGAGACAGACCACCCAGGCCCCAGCGGGCAAACCCAGTGGCGGCAGGCTGACCATGGTCGCACATTTGCGCACAGTGGGACAGACCACCCGGGCCCTGGCAGGAGGCAGCAGAAGGGGCCACCATTGCTTTTCTTTGACCCCACCCCCATATACAGTGTCACAACCCAGCAACTGAGTGGCCCAGCCCTGGTTAACACCTAGAGCTCCGCTCCTCATATGTTGTAACAGGCATGAACAGTCCAAAATATGGCTCAGGAAGAACTCAAAGAGCCCCAGAGACGGTAACTCTAAACAAAAAAGAAATAGCGAACCTCTCAGATGCACAGTTCAAAACACTGGTGATCAGGATGCTCACAGAACTGGTTGATTTTAGCCACAAATCAGAGGAACATATGAAGGCTAAACTAATTGAAATGAAGGGAAATGCACAAGAAACCAATAGTGATAGAAAGGAAACTGGGACTCAAATCAAGGGGGTGGACCAGAAGGAAGGAAGAAATGACCAAACAGAAAAAAGTGAAGTTACAAGAATTCAAAAAAATGAGGAGAGGCTTAGGAACCTCCAGGACATCTTTAAACGTTCCAACATCCAGATTATAGGGGTACCAGAAGGGGGAAAGAAACAGCCATGAGTGGAAAAAGTCTTTGAACCAATAATAAAGGAGAACTTCCCCAGTCTGGAAAAGGAAATAGACTTCCAGGAAGTCCAGGAAGCTCAGAGAGTGCCAAAGAAGTTGGACCCAAGAAGGAACACACCAAGGCACATCATCATTACATTACCCAAAATGAAAATGAAGGAGAGAATCCTAGAAGCAGCAAGAGATAAGGAGACAGTCACCTACAAAGGAGTACCCATCAGACTGTCAGTGGATTTCTCAAAAGAGACCTTCCAGGCAAGAAGGGGCTGGAAAGAAGTATTCCAAGTCATGAAATCCAAAGACCTACAGCCAAGAGTGCTTTACCCAGCAAAGCTTTCATTTAGAATGGAAGGACAGATAAAGTGCTTCTCAGATAGGGTCAAATTCAAGGAGTTCATCATCACTAAGCCCTTATTATATGAAATGTTCAAGGGACTTATGTAAGAAAAAGAAGATGAAAAATATGAACAGTGAAAGGACAGCAAATTCAGTTATTAACAACCACACCTAAAACAAAGCAAACCAAGAGGACAGCTAGATCAGGAGCAGAACCATAGAAATGAAGAACACATGGAGGGTTGGCAACAGGGAAGTGGGAGAAGATATAGCATATAAGTAGCATAGACAGTAGGTAAAAAATAGATGGGGGGAGGGCAAGAATAGTAGGGGAAATATAGAATCTAAAGAACTTGAGACACGTGGTCATAAACTAAAGGGGGGAATGATGGGGGAGGAGGTGTGCAGGGTGGAGGGGAATGAAGGGGGAATAGAACAACTGTAATGGTATAATCAATAAAATATATTAAAAATTAATAATAATTGCTGCTCAAGCCCTTTCTCTGCCCAATTTTCAACAAAAAAGATTTAAGGATATTATATATGTATATATTATGTTACACAAACATGTATACAATACTTGTACATATATAATTTATAAATGTATGTTACATGTGTGATATATGTCTGTGTATACAGAGAACTTCTATTTGAAGGATACAGAGGTCAATCATTCCTTCATATAATCTAGATATATCTTGGATAAAAATTACTTATTTAGCTCCCCACCCTTAACTCCCAATTACACCTCAGCTTCCACTTAGGGTTCTGTAAGAAAGAGCCTTGTGAAACCCAACACCACTCAATACACCCTATATGAAGATGCATTCAAGAACTTTTTTTCAGAAACTGCACTAGAAAAAGCTTTGCCCACCCCCCTCCACCCCCCAGGAACTAGTGTGTTTTATTTTTGGCTTTAGACATAAGGAATCTCACAAGACCAAATTCCCAGCTCAAATTCATCAAACTATACCCTTAAGATTTACACATTTTACTATAGGCAAATCATAACTCAATATAAAAAATTTCAGCTCAACCTTGGTAAATGATTAAGGACTCTAAGACAGTATAAATGTTCTCACTGTTCCTATAGTCTTGACGTTCTACTCTAATTTACGCATTTTACTCTAATCCTAAAACTTTCCTCCTCTTCCATCTGTTTTGTTTTCCACTGAGACTCTCACAGAGAAAACCGAAGAATGCCCTGCAACATACGTGAGAACGCGGAACAAAACAGACTGCAGCTGTGACATAGGCAATCCACACTAGTAAATTACCATCAGTTTCCTAAAGAACAATAATGAAATTCAAAGTGGTTGCTTATAGTATACAGGATATTTATAATTAGTGGAACAATATAGAATTAAATAATTTGATAAGCCTATAAACAATGTATTCATATTGTACAGGGTACATTATCATCAAATAAATATCATGTTAACTTAAAATTTCAATTCAAAAATCAGTAGTATTTGCTAGAAATACCTGAACCCAGGTGGTCACCAAATGCTGAAAAAGCAGTTAAAGGCAAGGCCTAATTGAGTCTCTCGTATTCCCTACCTGCTGAGATACTTGGAGCATCTGCCAGTGCACAGTGCTATTAAGAGAACTGATATATGCAAATACTTCTAATATGCATTCTAGTTTGCCATAACAGGAAAGAACAAAACTGAATGATCTATTGCAAATAATTTCTGGCTGAAACAAACATTAAAACATATGAACTAAAATGCTTTCACTTACATTATTTTCTTGTGTGAAACACCTGTCTTCCTACTAGTTGGTTCAACCATTTACAGCTGCTTACCCAAGTTCCCCTCAACACCACCTCTTGAAAGGGCTACAGAAATCTGTACTCTTATTCAACAGATTGGACATAGAGGCTCAGTGGGCTTATGTATCTTGACTGAAATCATATTGCTAGTAAGTGGCTCAAGTGTAATTTTACTAGAAGGCAAAAGATTTATTTGTTTTGAAGAGAAACCAGAGTACATCAAATGGAACTTTAATCAAGCTTATTATATTACTCCATCATGCCTAATGAACATTGACCTTGAAAGTAAAATGAAAAAAGGCACGACATCCCATGAACCACAGGCTTTGGAATATTAGACCTAGAATAGAACAACCAGAAAATGACAGCATATTAACACCATTCAAGGCCCTTTATAGTTACGTTAGTTTTTGCTTTAGAGATCATTGACATATAGACCTTTGTTCTGTGGGCAAGTAAATTAAGAAAAAATGCATCAGCACTTAAAGAAAAGTCAAATATGCATATTTGTAACAGTTAATGAACAACAAAAAAGAATATGATGGTTTTTACCTGTGATATTTCTCTTATTTATTCTATAAACAGTTTCTGAGTATCTACTTGCTGCAAGTACTAGGGCTTGGAGAGAAAAACTCCCAGGGAAGTTTCACACAGAGGTGATATAATTTAAGGTCTCAAAATGCAGATAGGGAAAAGACATGTGTACTCTAAGGAACAGAATGAACAAAGGGTTGGAGAAGGAAAAATATATGGTGAAATGATGAAATGATGACTAGAACCATCCCTATTATATACACACATGTTCTCCCTTTTTTAGAGAGAGAGAGCAATTTAATCTTCCAGTTGTCATGTTTTTTATAATTAAAATATATTTGACATATAGCACTGGGGAAATTTAAGATGTACAACATGTGGGTTTGATACTTTTATATATTTTGGCAAATATATAAAATCTGACAAATCCATTCCGTTGCAATCGAATAGCAGAAAAAATAAAGGGGCATTTCCTGGAACTGTCTACTAAGCAGACCAAATAAGGAGCCACATCTTTTACTCTGACTTTTTATTATAAAAACTTTAAAACTTCAAAAACAGTTGAAAGAAAAGTACAATGAAAACCCCTCCATCCTTCATCCAGCTCATTCCATTCCAGTGAGGGCAAAACTGGTTTTGGAGAGGAGTGAAAAAATCTTACACATTACAGAAAGACTGAGGTTGATGAATTACATGGCTGTTTCTCTCCCTTCCCCTCTTTAAAAGCAATGAAAAAAAATGCCCTCGGGTGAAAATAAAAAATTTATTTTAAAAACCCACAATTCTGGTCAACAAACATAGAAGTCTGATTAAATAAAGTTATTTGGAAGTTTTCGTTACTGAAAGAACTACACAGGAATAGAAACTTGTGCATCAAACAGCAAACTTATAAGCAGTCCCTTCCAAAACCTGACACCTTTGATGCTGTAGCATTCTAGTACTAAAAGATATATACTTACATATTTCTCACTCTTTCTTTCTCATCAAATAAATAAGAAACAATATGAAAAGCCTACAAATATTGAGGGTTTCACATATAATAAGCACAACCACTGAAATACATAAAACCAGAACTTCACTCCCTGATACAATATAATCTGCAAAACTCCCAACGGTTTAAATTTAAAACTTTAGTTTAAAAAAAGGTTAGTACCAGTATGATGAATTCCTCATAATTTTACACTCTTTCTTCTAGACCATCACATGGTACAGTGCTCTCCTCTTGGAGTGCCCTTCGTGGCCTATCCTGTCTTCTCTAAGTCCTTTGCACATGTTCACTCTACCAGGAACACTCCTAAAAGGAGGAGGCCTTCAGCCTACTCTGTCTCCTTCCCTCACATGGCACAGGACTGGTATGGGGATTAAGTAAAAATAAAAATGCCTGGCCATGAAAGAACTCTGAATAAAGGACACAAGATATCGCGTATCTATACACCCAGTCAGCACACAGTATTTGGTCCAGGACAGGCACACTAAGTATTTGTTAAAATTAAAAACAACACAGAGAAAAAATGTTTTAAGATAAAAAGAGGGAGGGAGATAAAGAAATAGGGTGTGTCTTATGGCATAAAGGAATCTGAACACTTTAAAAGAAAATTCTGTTAACTAGAACATCCTTCATCAAACTAAGTTAACTTTCACGTTATTAAACTTACTGGGCCATGTATTATACAATACATACATGTATACAATAATATACAAACAACAGACATTTTCCTCAACATAAAAACAAAATGCACAGAGGCCATACTCCTGACACCACTTGTTTAACATATTTCCTTTAGATTGAGAATAAACGATGACCTAATTTGCTTAAGATAGTATACCCATTTGGAGACAATTCTCCATTGGTCTCCAACATGTCTGCAAGCCCTGTGAGCAGGCGCACTGATTGCTCTTTGCTCCAGACTTTCTTTTCAAGGGTAGTTGTAAAAACAATAGCCTTGGGAGACAGAAATAGTACGTATGTTCCTCTGAAGCAAATACATATGCTCCCCAAACTTGGGGCTCCTCTCCAGTAATTCTTTCCACTAAATTGGCAGATGTCATCCAGGCTACTTCGTGTCGCCCTTTGGTAGGTGAAGTTCAGGAAACTAGTGCAAAAATATCGATAATCCTGTCTTCTTATCATTTTACCAACATCTACAAAACAATGGCAGGCTAATTTGTTGGTGTGCAATAAATCCTCAGAATGTGTACATCAATCAGAATAATCACATGGAAAAATCAGGTCTTACAAGTCCAGTATTTTTACTTAATAGTTTTTTAAAATATATATGATAATCTAATTAAATGTCTTTTGTGAACAGGAGAAGGGATAACTCCCTGGTATCCATCTATTTCTATACACCTGTTTCCAAAAGGCAAAAATATTTTGCACGTTACCTCCCATTATGCTCCTGGCCACAGGGCCTATGCTTACTGATTAAAGAGACCCTTGATATAAAGGGCTTTTTTGACCAAGTGGTTTTTCTTCTATGTGTTTTGTGAAAGTCCCAAGATTCTGGTATATAAATACCTATATCTCAACCAGCTAAGACCACTGCTTTAGGAGTCTAGCCTCATAACCAGCAAGGGACTCCTACTGTTTCGGTGGTGGCCTACAGCCTTTTGATAAATACCAGAAGTAGTGCAATTTGGTAAAAGGAGTTCTAGTCCTACTCGTAGTTCTAACAGACTGAAATGAATAAGTGACCGTAGCCACATCATCTATTCCATGCTTTATTTACCTTTCCTGTCCAAGAAGACATCATTGGGCAATTACTAAGATCCCTTCAACTCTAAAATTCTTTAACTCACATGCTATCAGTTATTAAAATTGCTGTGGTTCATTGAAAGACAATGACCTCCTACAACAATAGCAAATACACTTCAGTTTGGCATTCCTTCAAGAAAAACAATGGGCTAGAAAATAATTAAAACAAACACGCAAGAATGAGATTCTAAACTCAAGGAGCCAAAAGGTAGATAGCCATATCATTAGTAAAAACAGATTTTTTTTTGACTCAGGCCTAAACTGTCAAATACCTATGAACTACAGAGTGATAAAGATCTCCCTGAACATACAGCTTTGAGCATTTGGCCTGGAGTCTTTCTATTTTTTTAAGGAGCCTCAGATATTGAGAAGTTATTTTGTTATCCAAAATAAAGTCTTCTTTGGGGGGCCACTGGTTTAATAACAGATTTATATTTGAAGTTCTGAAACTTGGCACATTAATAATGATGGTTCTCCCCTCAATCCAGTGTAATAGAAATCACCTAATCTACAATAAGTTGAAGACTATTACAAAATTCTTGTATTAAATCTATAGGTCACTGCAAAGCAACTTTAATTAGCTAAAGAGGCCTAGGAGGGCAGCATATTTTGAGATGTGGATTCCAATCTATCTTATTAGCTCTTTGAGTCTTACCAAGTTATTTAAACTCCCTCAGCCCTAGTTTCTTCAGAAAATAATATCTGACACACAGGACTACTGTTTGTAAGAATTAAGATTATTTCTACAGGACCTAACACACACTTGGACACACAGTAAGCATTCAATAAATGATAGATATCATTAAATTACCTGAAACTCATTGAGTTCCATGATCTTTTCCCTATCTTCCCAATGGTATGTATCCCCTACAATATTCTAAGAATATTTTTTACCATGTATTTTTACCATACTATATCACAACTCCTATATTAACTGCACCTTATGGGCCCCCATTTTCATACCTTTGATTATGTCATACTCTCAGTCTGAATTTTCCGTCAAATTTTTATCCGTTCTTAAAATCCTTGATCAAATTCCACTCTCCTTCAAGAGGACTTCAAATACATATTCATTTCAAATAGTCAGACCCCTGGTGCTTGCAGCTGGTGCTCAAGGGAACGAAATTATTAACTTCCATGAAGAGTTAGAAGGCTAGAAGAGAAAACAGGTGCTGGCTTCATAGAAAGTAGAAACTAGCAGTCTGAACATTGGAAACAGTCCAAAGGAATAAATCTTCATTTTCAAGCCAAGCTTACAATGACAGCAAGGAAAAAAAGCAGAATGTCCAGTATACCCCAGAGTGGCTTCTTGACTATTTCTGTGTTACTGATTATAAGGAAAAACACCTGGGAAGTTAAAACTGTTATTGCTCACAGTTCTATGCAGATTCAGGTACTGGGATAGCTATGTTAAAGAAAAAGGCTCACCACAACCTTTATAACCTTCAAGCAAATATGCTTCCCACCATTAAAAAAAATCCCTAAGTATCAATATACCATTTAGAAAAACATGTCAATTTTTACTATTGCTTCATTTTTTTAATCAATAGGTCAAAAAATTTTATATCATTCTGGTGCTTAATATTTTTTGATTTATATATTCAAATTTACCTTTCATTCTACATTAAAAGTCAAACCCTCAAAAGCTACCTGTCCTCAAAACTTTGTTTATGCTTTCTATCCACAGTTCCAGACATCTTTTTTTCCTACTATCAAATACTTTTTTCTTAATTTTATACTATTCACCTAAGACCAAGCTATAGAGGTCTCTCTTCACAATTTATGATCCTTAGAGAAAATAGCAGAAAATCATCTAAAGTACCTTTTGAAATCCTTTCAAGAAAACTTCAGGAAAAAAAGTTATGAATTAAAATTTCTATCTTTGGGATCCAGGTTCAGGAGCTAGAAGGTCCCACTTGCCCTGATGCTGGTTAATATAATATTAAATTTTCTCTTCTCTCGTCAAGAAGAACCCAAAGTTTTTTCTTCAGAAAAAGATGCAAAGCTCAGTTTTAGACATTTAAACCGCATTAATATTCAATGATTCATATGTAATATTAATACTAAATTCACACTAAATAAAAAGTTCTAAATGTCCTTCTGAATTTTCAGGATTCTTGTAGTTAGATGAATCTGATCCATACTTTTTGTTAAAAATGTCATTAATATTCCTTCAACAGCCTTTAACACTACATTTAATTTTAGATATTAAAGGTCATCATAGTATTTAAAAGCTGGAAGAAACTTTGAACATCTCATGCTTGTTATGATGTAAAGCTCATCTTTTTCTTCCTGGCTGCTTAAAGATCAGGCACCATCATGAACAACACAGTAACTATCTGGACACGGAAGTTCATGACCAACAGACTACATAGGCAGAAAGAAATGGTCACTGATGTCCTTCACCCTGGGAAAGTAACAGCACCCAAGACAGAAATTTGGGAAAAACTAGCCAAAATGTATAAGACTACACCAAATGTCAACTCTGTGTTTGGATTCAGAACCATCCTGGTGGTGGCAAGACAACCAGCTCGGGCATGACTTACGATTCCCTGGGTTATGCGAAGAAAAATGAACCCAAATGTAGACTTGCAAGCCACAGCCTGTATGACAAGACCTTAAAAAATGGTGCAAGGAGCACAAGAACAGAACGAAGAAAGGCAGGCATCTAGCAAAAACAAGGAGGAAAGGTTCTTCAGTGACTCTATCTGTGCTGATAATGCAGGTTTCTCATAGCAGGATTAATAAACTAAGAACTTTTAAAAAATGCAAATCCTAAAATAAATCAAGACACAAAAAGGCAGACCTAGAAAGTCAGATGATTGACTGTGTATAAAGGAAAAAAGAATCAAGGATGACTCCTAGAATTTTCAAGCCCAAGGGATATGGAAATATTAGGGAATCACTAACAGGGGTAGTGTTCAAAGGGAAACTACCTTTGAACTACCTCAAACTACCTTTGAGGGCAGAGAATGGAGTGAGAAAAAGGTTATTTTCTTACTGCTGTTTAAAATTTATTGACTATGATGCTAACACCTTACCTTATCAATAAAGAAAGCTGATTACTGCCCAGATGACAGGCAGGGTGGAGAGAAAAACAGGCTACTCGCTGCCTTGCCTTCAAGGAGGAATTCTCCATCCATACACAGAAGCTTTCTCGTTTTCCACAGATACCTAAGTTAGTGCTCCAGAACAGTCCTCCAAAAACTTGGTTTTTCTTAGAAATAGTACAAAGTAATTTCACTACTTCTGAAAAAATGTTACTTCTATTTTTGAACTCTTCAAAGATTCATGGCTTACAATCTTTGTTCCGCTCTCTCCAGCATTACTTAAGCTCTTTTCATGTGAACCAACCAGCATAAAGAACCACAATAATCTAATCAATGATGACCTATTTTAACTGTCCATTGTAAATTAAAGTCTAACTGAATTCTACAATTTACCTAAAATTTAAAGAGGCTGACCTCTTATTTGACAGGGTATTTACTGAAGATGAAAGAGGCGGCTGGCTTCAGTGGCGCTGGCACTGCTCCCCGTTCCTGCCCATGACCTAGTCCCATAGACACTGAATTCTGTACATCCAACGGTTCCTTGTCAACAAGCCGTAATCACATTTGACACACTGTAGTAGATTTTAACAAAGCAGAATTAATCCTTTGCGGCCCTTTATAGCCTAGGTTTGCAAGCTTTTACAATTTTTAACAGGGAGGTCTTTAAACAATCAGTGCTGAACACTCAGATACAGGAGAATGAAAAAAGTCTAGATGCAGAACTGGTCTTATCACTATTACCACCTCTAAGTGGGACATCAAATTTCTGTTCATAAATGCTTCCTTCTCCACTGCCACTCATTTTAATTTATTACTTAAGAGACTGATTTGGTTCATGAAAATATTCCTGGAAAAGATAAACTTCACGTAGCAGCTGCCTCTGCAAAAAAAGGAAATGAGTCCAGTGAGAAGTACCAGAGTCTTTGATGTATCTGTTATTTTACATGTGGAATATTGATATTTAATAAAGCCAAATGGTAAGTAACAAGATATATGGTAAGTATATGGTTAGAAGAAAATGGTATAAATTGCTCTGTCCGTCTCTCAATCCACCATTCCCATACCCTATGAAAACTACTCCCAATGAAAACTCTATGGCTAAGAAAAAATTGGGGCAAGAGGAGAAAAGAAGTAATTTGGAAATATTATTATATCATAGGAAGGCAATCCCGGCCCTTTATAGGAAGTAAATGAGAGAAACAGGGTCATAGCACTAGAGAATGAGTAGGAAAGATTCCAGAAAACAGGCTTGCACCAAATACAAACTGATTACGATTTTGCCAAGAATCAGCCTGGATCAGAAACTAACTGTCCATGGAGATGCTTCTAAAAGTATCCTTAATATCACTTGCAGTTCTACAGCTGATTACAGGGTTGGGCCACAACCTTTGGTTAGGATATCAGAAGGTTTTCTACTCCACAATGTATTTTTAATAGTCATATGAGAATCTTCTGGCCTGGCTGGTGTAGCTCAGTGGATTGAGCGCGGGCCTGCGAACCACAGGATCGCGGTTCGATTCCCAGTGAGGCCACATGCCTGGGTTGCAGGCCAGTTCCCAGCAGGGGTGAGTTCCTAGCAGGTGATGCATGAGAAGCAACCATACACTGATGTTTCTCTTCCTCTCTCCTTCCCTTCCCCTCTAAAGATAAATAAATGAAATATTTTTTTTTAAAAAAAGAATCTCCTCATATCCAAATACACTGAAGTACACAGATAGCAACCAGCCTTTCTCCAAGTGAGATCAATTACTGAGTAGAACATTAAATATCAGCTTAAATCTAACTGGACTTCCTACGGTAGCCGACTGAATTTAAAACTAATAAGCCAAGTCACATAAAGAAGCTACTAGCCCTGGTTGGTGTGGTTCAGTGGACTGAGTACAGACCTGTGAACCAAAAGGTCGCCAGCTCAATTCTCAGGCAGGGCACATGTCTAGGTTGCAGGCCAGATCTGTAGTTGGAAGCATGTGAGAAGTAACTAACTGAAGTTTCTCTCACACACTGATGTTTCTTTTTTTTTCTTAAAGATTTTATTTATTTCTTTTTAGAGAGAGGGGAAGGAAGGGAGAAAAAGAGACAGAAACATCACTGTGTGGTTGCCTCCCACATGGCCCCCACCAGGGACCCAGCCCCAACCCAGGCATGTTCCCTGACTGGGAAACGAACTGGCAACCCTTTGGTTCACAGCCCACACTCAATCCACCAAGCTACGCCAGCCAGGACACTGATGTTTCTTTCCCTCTCCTTCTTCTTCCCTTCCCCTCTGTCTACAAATAAATAAAATCTTTTAAAAAAGAAGCTACTAAACATGCAGTTTTAGTAAACAGTAATTATTAAAGTAATGAATCTATTTTAATAATATTTATACACACAACTTCAAAATCTCTTACAGTTTTAAGAATAAGAGAAAAATCACTAGAATGCAAATGGTGGATTTACAAAATACCTTATAAAGAAAATACTGCTACCAGGAATGGACTGAGATTTTACTCATCCCTTTGAATTATATAAATTATGTAGTTAACCAAGCAAAGAGCATTTCTCTACGTATCTTGTAACTTCTTATATTTTGAAGAAAATAACAGCTCACTACTAAAGGCAGTTAATTATAAAGCCTTTCGGTTTTTTGGCCAAATTTGGTTAAAATAAAAAACTTTCAAAATATAATATCATTAACAATGCTCATTTTATACAGTGACCAAAGTAAACTCAAAAACATAATTTAAAATATTCATGATATATTAGTCTTGGAACTACCACAAAAATTTTTAGGAGCTAATAACAAAACATTACTGTGCATTTGAACTTAATAGGTTTAGTCTTAGTCTCTAGAACCAAGGCTTACAACCTTAGCTGTGCAAGAGAATAACCTAGGGCAGCAGTCTCCAAGCTCTTTGGCACTAGGGACCGGTTTTTCCATGAAGATGAGTGGGGGTGGGGACAGGAGGAGAAGCTCAAGCTTCCATCATGGCCAGGTTCCTCACAGGTGGAGGACCCCTAACCTAGGGAACGGAGGCCCCAGTCATACCCCAAATCAGTGAAATCAATCTATGGAGGGTGGGACCCAGGCACCAGCATTTTGGAGGTGATTCTAACAAATAACTAAGATTGGCTACGACGGCTCTGAAGATCCTAACAGAAGGAACGTGATTCAGTAGTCCACAAAGAGAAAACACACACACATACACGGAGTAAAAAATAAATAAAACTTAGTCTGCTTTTTTGTGGGACCACATACTGTAACTCTCTTCTAACTCATCCTGACATACTTCAGCTCAAATTCTCCAACAACAAAAACACTCACAGCAAACTGATCAGGTAAAAGAGTCCACAGAACTGGTAGGAATGGAAACCCTTCTTACACTGATTGCTGTACATGGCTGCTGCAAAGTCTGTACCCTAGAGTAAGTGTGAAAGGAAACATTTACTTTTCCTAAAGAATTACACTTAAATCTTGCCCTTAGAGAAAAAAACATGTCAAAATGGTAACGATGAATATTGTTCATCCCTATCAATGAGAAAAATAAACCAAACTAAAAAGCCAGGCACTATCTAAAAACTATTATGATAACCAGTTAGTAGTCTTAATACATTGTTGTTTTTTTAAAATCATCCAGTTTGGGGAGTGGGAGAATCAAGGGTTGACTTCTCGGACTAGTAAATCAGAAACACTGTGTTCAGTGTCTCATAGATTCTTATTCATTTAGAGCCAGTCTTACCTGCAGATGCCCACAATTTCTTCTGCTCTGTGCTATGTGCCTAAAAGACCACATTCTGGCCCTGTAAACAGGCCTGCAGTTGTTCAGTACAGCAACTGGTGCTAGATAAATCTTATCCAGAGATGAAGTACTAAGAAGGCCACTGTGGCTACACATCTAAGCCAATTTTTCCAACTCAGCTTTACCCAATTAAAATTCTGATCTCCATCTGACTCCCTTATATATTTACTAAATTGGTAAAAATTCAGGGAGAAAAGGTATCAATCATCTGCTCCCTAGACCCAAACAGTTGTCTCCAATATTAGCCATGTTTTATAACTTCATCTAAATATTATACAAAACAATTATTCACAATTAAGAGGGCTAGAATGCAGACATATAGAGAGAAATACATGGATATAAAGATAAATATACATAACTTGTTTTAAACCAAAAAGATTCAATAGCACATCAAAAGGCATTTTCCTTTTTGAACACTGAGTATCTTGCAGCATCAGAAGATTAAAAAAATCACAGTTGGATTTACATTGTGATGCTAATCAAGTTCAATGTTATGGGCCATTCACTTGGCTTGGGCCCCTTCTAAAGCCCTAGACATGATTTTATACATTTTTTAAAGAATTCCTAAAATCACAAAAGCTTGAACCCTCACAAAAGCTGGATCAGCTCTGGATAAAACCCAGGAGGAAAGCAGAATAAAGTCAAATGCACTCTGGATTGGAATCTTTAATTTTAGTCCAACTACAATGATTCTGGTACATACAAGTTACTATAAAAATTATAGAACATTACAGCTAATGAAACAAAATCAGTCCAAGTGGTTACTTCACAGTTTACCATAATAAAAAGCTGAAACCCTTTTTAAAGGCTCCTACTTCCCCTCCTCAAAGAGAGGGTTTATTATGCTACTGTTACGTTAGCTATTACAGTAGCAAGCTATGAAAATTTTTATGATCTGATATTAAATGAAAAGATAACATATTATAATCACCTGTAAGTAACTTCTAGGAAAAAACTTCGCAAGAATGGGATCTTCAGTACTTGAAATAGGATTACTTTTTCTTTCCTCTTTTTCAAAATACTCTATAATTACTTTTATAATTTAAAATTTAAATTATACTTTTAAACTATGGCTATAGAGAAATAAAAATAACCTTGTGTAGATTTAAAGGTTCTGAAAGCATTCCATGAAGAGTCCCAAAATATTGTTAGCAACTACTTTTAAATGTGTAACTTTTTTAAGGTGATTACTTTTACGAATATTATTCTCTTATTTTATAAGCACATGATTGTTACCTTCTTCAGAACTGTACTCAGAAACAGTTAAGGAAGATAGGTTCACCACATTAACTTTATATTGTTGCACTTTTCCTGACTTCCTCTGTCTTCTCCCTTTAAAGAGTTCTCATTTCCTGTGTCTGACCATCATGTGCTGTGAGTAACTATCCTACTTATTTCCTATTACTAATGCTGTTCTATATAAAATGTGGAAAAGATTGACCGGCAATTACCATTTGTAATTTTAGTTTTTTAAATATATTTTATTGATTATGCTATTAACAGTTGTCCCATTTTCCCCCTTCACTCCTCTCCACCCTGCACACCCTCTCCCACCCACACTCCCCCTTTAGTTCTTGTCCATGTAAGTTCTTTAGCTTCTACATTTCCCATACTATTCTTGCCCTCCCCGTCTATTTTTTGCCTACTATCTATGCTACTATTCACTGTACCTTCCCCCCGTCCTCCAACTCCCCTGTTGCTACCCCTCCATGTGATCTCTATTTCTGTGGTTCTGTTCCTCTTTTAGTTGTTTGCTTAGTTTGCTGTGGTTGTTAATAATTGTGAGTTTGCTGTCATTTTACTATACATATTTTTTATCTTCTTTTTCTCAGATACGTTCCTTTAACATTTCATATAATGAGGGTTTCGTGATGATGAACTCCTTGAATTTGATCTTATCTGAGAAGCACTTTATCTGCCCTTCCATAAGCTTTGCTGGGTAGTGCAATCTTGGATGTAGGCCCTTGTCTTTAATGACTTGGAATATTTCTTTCCAGCCCCTCCTTGCCTGTAAAGTCTCTTGAGAAATCAGCTGACAGTCTGATGGGCACTCCTTTGTAGGTAACTGTCTGTCCTCTTATCTCTTGCTGCTTCTAGAATTCTCTCCTTCATTTTAATCTTGGCTCATGTAATTATGATGTGCCTCGGTGTGTTCCTTCTTGGGTCCAACTCTCTGAGCTCCCTGGACTTCCTGGAAGTATGTTTCCTTTGCCAGACTGGGGAAGTTCTCCTTTATTATTTGTTCAAATGCCTTTTCCACTTGTTGCTGTTCCTCTTCCCTTTCTGGTACCCCTATAATTTGGATGTTGGAATGTTGAAAGATGTCCTGGAGGTTCCTAAGCCTCTCCTCATTTTTTTTTTAATTCCCGTTTCTTCATTCTTTTCTGTTTGGTTCTTTCTTTCTTCTGGTCCACTCCATTGATTTGAGTCCCAGTTTACTTCCCATCACTATTGGTTCCCTGTGCATTTTCCTTTATTTCACTTAGTGTAGCCTTCATTTTTTCATCTAATTTGCAACCAAAATCAACCAGTTCAGTGAGCATCCCGATCACCAGTGCTTTGAACTGTGCATCTGATAGTCTGGCTATCTCTTTGTTGCTTAGTGGTATTATTTCTGGAGCTTCGATCTCTCATTTGGTCTTTTTTCTCTCTTTTTTTTTTTTTTGTCTTGATGCATCTGTTATGTATGAGGGGTGGAGCCTTAGGTCTTCACCAGGGCGGGGCAACCCAGTTGCTGGGTTGTGATGTTGTATATGGCGGAGGGGTATGAGAAGAAACGATGGCGCTTGCTCTCCTCTCTGTCAGATTTCAGTCCCTTCTGCCGCTTCCCCCAAGCAAACTGGGCCTTTCTGGTGCCGATTCCCAGGTGGTTAGGCTTGTGTACCTTTTAGGACCCTGTGGGTCTCTCCAGTTAAATCTCCTATGAGGCCCGGGGTCTCTCCCAGAAACTCGACCCCCACAGGTGTTTTCAATCGGTGTTTTGAGGCTTTATTTCTCCACACTGGGACCCTGGGTTGTTGGGTCTGTCTCATTCCCCATTTTCACCTGGTTTATCTGGGAGTGAATGCGGGACCACCAGGTCTGCGAGCCACCTTGTACCCCACACCCATCCACAATCTGCCACCTCCCTGGGTTTGTCTGCCAGCCACTGCTTTTTTTTGCCAAGACCCCTCTCTGCCCAGCTGCCTGACTCCACCCCTCCTACCAGTCTGGGAAAATGTGTCTTTTTTACCTCCTTGGTTGTCGGACTTCAATACAGTTCAATTTTCTGTCAGTAGTGGTTGTTTTTTTGTTTCTAAATTTTTGTTGTCCTTATTTTGGTGGTGTGAAGAGGCACAGTGTGTCTACTGACACCTTCATCTTGGCCGGAAGTTAATTTTAGTTTTATAAATCATAAATATATTTTATCATGACCCTAGCCTAAAATAAAATGTTTTATGACTTTTATGCATCACTTTATTTATTCAGGATTTTTTAAATCTCCAGGCAAGATTTTGGTTGCTATTGCTTTGACATAAAATAAATGGGCTATTATATTAACTAAGTGAAATTTTATGTACTACACATGAATAACATAAGCAATGGTTAAAAATAAAAAAGATAACAGCTCTCCTCAAAAGTATCTTTACTTTAGACTTCCGCCAAGATGGAGGCATAGGTGGAAACACTGTGCCTTCTCCCACAACCAAGTTTGAATACAACGAAGGCTTAGTAAACAAAGACGCAGCCAAATAACAGAAAATTGAACTATACGGAAGTCTGACAATAGTGAGGGTGCGGGGCGGACTGACCACAGTCACACATTTGTGCGCAGATAAACCAGCAGAGGAGTGAGCAGTGAGACAGACCACCCAGGACCCAGCAGGCGAACCCAGTGGGTGCGCAAGGTGGCAGGCTGACCATGGTCACACATTCGCACACAGTGGGACAGACCACGGGGCCCCAGTGGCAGGAGCCGGCAGAGGGGACCGCCATTGCTTTCCTTTGACCCCACATACAGCGTCACAACCCAGCAACTGAGTTGCCCCGCCCTGGTTAACACCTAGGGCTCCGCTCCTCATATGTTGTAACAGGCATGAACAGTCCAAAATACGGCTCTAGAAGAACTCAAAGCCCCAGAGCCAGTAACTCTAAGTGAAAAAGAAATAGCGAAACTCTCAGATGCATAGTTCAAAACACTGGTGATCAGGATGCTCACAGAATTGGTTGATTATAGTCACAAATTAGAGGAACAAATGAAGACTAAACTAATTGAAATGAAGGGAAATGCACAGGAAACCAATAGTGATGGAAAAGAAACCGGGACTCAAATAAATGGAGTGGACCAGAAGGAAGAAAGAAACATCCAACCAGAAATGAATGAAGAAACAAGAATTCAAAACAATGAGGAGAGGCTTAGGAACCTCCAGGACATCTTTAAACGTTCCAACATCCGGATTATAGGGGTACCAGAAGGGGGAAAGAAACAGCCACCAGTGGAAAACTTATTTGAATAAATAATAAAGGAGAACTTCCCCAGTCTGGAAAAGGAAATAGACTTCCAGGAAATCCAGGAAGCTCAGAGAGTGCCAAAGAAGTTGGACCCAAGAAGGAACACACCAAGGCACATCATCATTACATTAGCCAAGATTAAAATGAAGGAAAGAATTCTAGAAGCAGCAAGAGATAAGGGGACAGTCACCTACAAAGGAGTGCCCATCAGACTGTCAGCTGATTTCTCAAAAGAGACCTTACAGGCAAGAAGGGGCTGGAAAGAAGTATTCCAAGTCATGAAATCCAAAGACCTACAGCCAAGATTGCTTTATCCAGCAAAGCTTTCATTTAGAATGGAAGGACAGATAAAGTGCTTCTCAGGTAAGATCAAATTCAAGGAATTTATCATCACCAAGTCCTTACTAAATGAAATGTTCAAGGGACTTACCTAAGAAAAAGATGAAAAATAAGAACAGTGAAAGGACAGCAAACTCACAGTTATTAACTACCACACCTAAAACAAAGCAAACCAAGAGGACAGCTAGATCAGGAGTGGAACCATAGAAATGAACACACGGAAGGTTAGCAACAGGGGAGTGGGAGGAGGAGAAGGGGGGAGAAGATACAAAAAATAGCATAGACAGTAGGTAGAAAATAGATAGGGGGAGGGCAAGAATAGTGGGGGAAATATAGAATCCAAAGAACTTGAGACACGTGGTCATAAACTAAAGGGGGGGAATGGTGGGAGAGGGGTTGTGCAGGCTGGAGGGGAATGAAGGGGAGGAATAGAACAACTGTAATGGTATAATCAATAAAATATATATTTTTTAAAGTATCATTAATTTTTGCTTTGGCAATTTTATTTTAGGTTTAATGTTAAATTTAAATTTACAAGACTTTCCCACTTCACTTTTTTATTCTGTGACTGAACTTCAAGTACGGAATATGCTTTCCCTGGCTCCATACATAAAAGGTAACAAAGTGCTGTATCTCACTGCAGCTGAAAAGGAAATCTATAGACACCTATTTAGTGTTTTAACACCTCAATGCCTCCGCAAAAGAAAATGGGCTAATGACTTTAAAATGGCAATTATTTAATATGTACACAAATATTTCACTTCTTTTGCTACTTCATTCTGCCTTTTTCATGCCTTCTATACTACACATACATCTGTAAATCTCAGTAATTTTTCATGAAAGACAGGATTAAAATGCACAAGCGTGACAATGTGTAATTCCATTAGAATGTCAATTGCAAACTTTTAACTCCTTTGAACACCATTTAAGTATGTCAAAAATCTCAAACTGGCTATAACATACATCACACAGAACTCCATTTACAGAGACTATAAAATAGCCTATGATTTTTACAAAGTCATTTTTAGAACTACCTCAAAAAAACATTGTTTTTAGGGACGGGAAAATTCTATCCCTATTAACCATTTGGTCATTCCCAAAATGCATTCATTCAACACACTGTAAGTTTTTCTTTTATCATTTCTTTTAATGTTTGAAAAAACTCCCTTCCTTACCTCTCTGCCTCATCTCTCTTAACTTCCCTCCTACAAGAGACAATATTACCATAAGCACCTAAGTAGATAGAACAAATACTCAATTTTTGGTATTTAGGAGATTAATAATTCATACAAGAACACAAAACACCTTGCATACTTGGTTAGAAAGGCAGGTGAAAGCTTTTAAATTAAATTAATAATTCAAGATGAAGGACGGTGGGAGGGAACGGTGTACTAAGACACTGCTTAAATAGAAAAAAAAAGCCCGCTCTTCCAGTGTTATTATAAATTAGAAAATTATGGGGTCCCTTGATAATTTCTTCTAGGTGGTAATTCCCCAAGGCCCAGACTAACATACGCTTACATTTTTGGAACCCAGATGAAAACTAAAACACAGTCTCCAGTTATGGGCTACTACCTTCCTATTAGGGAAGAGGAAGGTTAGATGAAATGTGAAAGATTCATGAGTTCTTTCACTCTGTTATTAATTTTGGATTGGTAAACTCACTAAAAAATGAATTAAGGAAAGTCTTAAAGGTATAATTGAAGTGCATGGAAATAAAACTCCCAACCAATGTAGCAGCACATTCAAAATATTTTCACTAATTAGAAAAACTAAGAGTTATTCACAAACATAAAAAGTTGTAATATCTAAGTCAAATTACTGCTCTATTCATGAAACTGTGTATTGCAAAAGTAGCAATAATATATGATGGAAGAGGTGATCACAACTCAGTTATATAAGACAGTTCCTGTCATCCCGGCTTATCAAATTTTCTGACTATAGAATGGCAAACAACTGTTAACTGATTTAAAAAGCCTTTGAAGCTATGTAAGATTCAAGAATTCTGTTCTTTGAGATTCTCATAATCCCCAGAGTAATTCTAAAAGTACAACCTATCCTATTCTATATCTGAGTTAGAAAAATTTTTTAATGTTGAAATTCCTAAATTAAAATGAAGGGTACAGACACATTTTTCCCCTCTGAGAATATGACAATGAATCCCTGTGGGAAAACTAACAGTAAAGAAACTATCACAGAAAACTTTTTCCATACTGAAGAAATAGGCGTGGGTTCCTCTTCCTTCACTAATGACTATCGTTAGTGCTTTAAAAGTGTGTTTAGAAGCTAAGGAGTCACTTTATACATGTGTGCACCTGTGCAGAAATTCCCACACCCTGGCTGGTGTAGTAGCTCAGTGAATTGAGCGCGGGCCTGCGAACCACACAATCGCGGTTCAATTCCCAGTCAGGGCACATGCCTGGGTTGCAGACCAGTTCCTGGTTCCCGGCAGGGGACGCACAAGAGGCAACCATACATTGATATCTATCTCTCTCTATCTCTATCTCTATCTCTCTCTCTCTCTCTCTCTCTCTCTCTCTCTCTCTCTCTCTCTCTCTCTCTCTCTCCTTCCCTTCCCCTCTAAGATAAATAAATAAAATCTTTAAAAAAATTCCCCGTCACAATTCAAATTTAATTTGCATTTTACAATACTCAATCCTTTAAATACAAAGTTGGCAAGGATTAGTAGAAAAGAGTGAAGAAGTTCAGGCATTGTAAAAAGCCCGGGCTTTTTGATAATGTATATAAAAATAAATAGATCTCTGTCTTTAGGGGCAAACAACAGTATTCATTGCCAGTGATTTTAACTCCTTCCTAAGAAAGAAAAGAAACAGCTAATCATAGTGTCAAATTTATAACTCATGTAACATCATCATTTGATGTACCTGAACATGTTATCAGACAAGTGATCCTACTGAGCACATAGCAAGAAATGTAAACTCTACACTACATTAAAACACAAAGGAAACAGCAAAGAGCAAGTGGATATAATATTATCACTATTATACTATTACACTATTACCACTCATACTATTAACAACTTATAGCTGTTTACATATACAGTTTTACAGCTTACATTTTCACATTCCCTATATCTTTTGATGATCATCTGACTTTCCCAGTAACTCCCTAAAGACAGAAAAATAAGCATCATTTAAATTAAATAGTTATACATGTAAAGCATTTAAAATATGCCCAGTACACAATAAGTATTCAAAGATAGTTAGCTATTAAGTTCTGTTACAGATGAAGGTTCAGAGGTCATGATGGATTGGCATTAGTGAGGAAAGGAAAAATCCATTTAAGAAACATGGGTAAAGGAGAAAAATATTCCAAACAAGTAAAAAAAGACCAAAGGGAAGCCAGAATGGTCAAGAGGAAGATCTAGACTTTAGTCACAGGCTTAATTAGTCAACAGTTCCAATCTAGGACAAAAGGAAAAAAGGGCGCATATGGAATCTCATCCACAGACACTCCTGGATGGGCTCATCCGTAGTCAGAGACGATCACTAACAAGGTGCAGGTTCAGGAGCGAGTCTCCTACAGCCCTAATTATCCCCACTGAAAAACCCGGTTTGAGAAACTGAAATATAGTCAGAAGTTTGTTTGCTGTTTTGTTGGGGGGTTTTTTATGTTCAATGAAAGAAACGTAAGAAATTATTCTAGAGAACAGTGAGTGTTTTTTTTATTCTATCCTATTTAACAAAATGAAGAAGCTGTCTTATCAAAGTACACCATAGGATCAATCATATCCAGCCAGTCTTCCTAATCAGTTCTTGTATCGAGGAAACAAATTAGCTAAGTTTGTTTTGCACACCTGAAACATGCAACACTTTAAAGAGATGGGTGTGTTTTGTTAAAAAGCAATAAAATTATGGTGAAATTTTTTTTTTAAATTCTGGCAATTGGAGGCAGCTTTCGAAATCCAAATACAAAATCATCACAAATTTCTCAATCATATTAAAGAATCTTAGTGTCAAAACTGATGGCTCAACTAGTTGCAGTTGGATATAGACTTGAGATAATCAACTAAGTCAATTACAAGAGTGAAAGAGACCTTCATTGATTTTATTTTAATCCAACAACTCAATTTACTCAAAGCTCCAACATTCCTCCCTATACTCAAAATATTACATTTCTTACTACTGAATATTTAAGATGCTTTAAATTTTTTTAATTTTTATTGATTGACAAAGGAAGAAGAGGAGAAGGAGGAGGGACAAGGGAAGAGAGGGGAGGAGAGAGGGAAACATCGACTTTGTTGTTCCTCTTATTTACACATTCATTAGTTGTTCCTTGTATGTACCCTGACCAGGGATCCAATCCGCAACCTTGGTGTATTGGGATGACACTCTAACCAACTCAGATACCCAGCCAGGGCAATACTTAAGATACTGTCCCATTACATCACACCTTAGAAATGAAAAGAACCACAGACAGCCCTAACTAATCACAAAGCTCTTCAAAGGAATGAAAATAGGGTAAGACAACTCTATTTACTGAAGGCGAAATGGAAATTCACTTTTGCAATAAGATTTTAGTTATAATGTTTGGTCTGTGCAATTAGATTTTTTTAAACTTCATTTTTTTAAAGTCACTATTAACTAAAATAACAGGTGTAGCGTAATAAGCCATTATTTTTAAGGCACAACAGTAAAAAAAATACAGAATTCACTGTCTAAAGACTCAAAATCAACACCTACTGTGTGATGTATTACCAGAAAAAAATAAACTAGACTGATCAGCCCATTTCCTATACTATTTTGCCTCAACAAATTCACTAAGTCCAGCCTAACCATAACTGCTAAGTAGATATATGCCAATGGCTAGTCTGCACCCACAGACACAGAGCTTGAAACTGATTAACATACTAAACAAAATCTAAGGTATTTTCCAACAGAGTTCCTCTTTTCCAGCCTAGACAATATCTGATGATTGTCTAAACTCACTTATTTCTAGTTACATCAGAAAGTTATAAATAATGGAAAAATATAAGGTAATACTAATGGATAATGCCTAAACTTCAAATAGGCATCCCTTTCCCTCTAAATTCAGTTTTTCTGATTGCTGTTCAATTATAGTTGTTCCCATTTTCCTCCCACTACTCTCCCGTGCCCTACCCAACCCTACCTCCCACATTCAATCCTTTCTGCACACTCCCCACCATTGTCTTTGTCCATGGGTCCTCTATACATGTTCCCTGCTGATTCTTCCTTTGATTCTTCCCCTTCTTTCCCTCGTTATCCTCCTCCCCACTCCTGTCTGGTTATTGTCAGTTTGTTCATTTCCACGTTTCTGGTTCTGTTTTGCTCTCATTTTGTTGATTAGGATCCAATTATAGGTGAGATCATATGGTATTTATCTTTCACTGCCTTGCTCACTTCACTTAGCATAATGCTCTTCAGTTCCATCCATGCTATTGCAAAGGGTAGGAGCTCCTTTTTTCTCTTTCTGCTACATAGTATTCCATTGTGTAAATGTACCATAGTTTTTTGATCCATTCATTTACTGATGGGCACCTAGGTTGCTTCTAACACTTGTCTATTGTAAATTGTGCTGCTATGAACATTGGGATGCATAGGTTCTTTTGGATTGGTGTTTCAGGGTTCTTAGGGCATAACCCAGGCAGTGGAATTGCTGGGTCAAAAGGCAGATTCATTTTTAGTTTTCTGAGGAAATTCTATACTGTTTTCCACAACAGCTGAACCAGTCTGCATTCCCACCAACAGTGCATCAGGGTTCTTTTCTTCACATCCTTGCCAGTACTTGTTGATTTGGTTATGATGGCCCTTCTGACCAGTGTGAAGTGGCATCTCACTGTGGCTTTAATTTGCATCTCTGGTATTTAGTGATGCTGAGCTTCCTTTCATATGACTCTGGGCCCTCTGGATGTCCTCCTTGGACAACTGTCTGTCCAGGTCCTTTGCCCATTTTTTAATTGGATTGTTTGTCTTCCTGGTGTGTGAGTTCTTTATATATTTTGGAGGTCAAACCCTTGTCTGAGCTATCATTTGCAAATATATTTTCCCATATGGTTGGTTCACTTTTCATTTTGCAGATGTTTTCTTTAGCCATGCAGAAGCTTTTTGTCTTGATGAGACCACATTTGTTATTATTCCCTTTATGTCCTTTGCTCTAGGGGACATATCAGTGAATATATTGCTGTGTGGAATCTAAGATTTTCCTATGTTCTCCTCTAGGGCTTCTATGATGTCGTGATTATATTTATATCCACCTTGAGTTCATTTTTGTGTATGATGTTAAGTTAGTGTCTAAATTTCTTTTTTTTTTGCATGTAGCCATCCAGATTATCCAACACCATTTGTTGAAGAGGCTATTTTTACTCCATTTTATGCTTCTGCTCCCTTTGTCAAATATTAATTGACCACAGAGACATAGATAAATCCAGTTTTAAATTGCTACGTAAGTACCAAATCAATTTGCAGTTTTTCAAATCACCATCTTTCAAAAGGAGAATGCAACAATTTAAATTAAAAAGGGTTGTCCCTGACACTTTATAATACCCATAGGTTCAGTACAACCTATCTACTTTTAGCAAGAATTATATTATGCAAAGTTGAAGATCTGGTAACTATAATACAGTCATGCATCACTTAACAATGGGATATGTTCTAGGAAATCCACCCTTAGGCAATTTGCCACTGTGTAAATGTCACAGATAGCATTTGCACAAACCTAGAGGTACATTGGCAATACTGCATGGCATATTGTCCTAGCCTATAAACCTGTACAACCTGTACTGAATTTAATGCTGTAGGCAACTGTAACACAATGGTAAAGTGTAAGTATTCATCTATCTAAACATATCTAAAGATAGAAAAGATACAGTAAAAACACAGTACAAAAGTTTAAAAATGATATACCGGTATAAAGTACTTATCATGAATGGAGCTTGAAGGGCTGGAAGTTGCTCTGAGCGAGAAGTCAGTGAATGTGAAGGCCTACGACATCACTGTATACTATTGTGGACGATAGAACACTGTGCACCTAGGCTACACTAATTTGCAAAACGAAAATATTTTTTCTCTCCTTCAATAAAGAATTGGCCTTAGGTTAATGTACATTTTTTACTTTATAAACTTTCCAATTTTTTACCTTTTTTAAAAGATTTATTTATCTTTAGAGGGGAAGGGAAGGAAAGAGGGAGAGAAATATCAATGTATGGTTGCCTCTTGTGTGTCCCCTCTGGGAACTGGCCTGCAACCCAGGCATGTGCCCTGACTGGGAATTGAACTGTGATCCTTTGATTCACAGGACCAAGCTCAATCCACTGAGTTACACGAGCCAGGGCTTTTTTTAACTTTTTAACCCCTTTGAAATAACAGCTTAAAACACAAACACATTGTACAGCTCTACAAAAAGACTTCTTTCTTTATATCCTTATAAGTTTTTTTAACTTTTTTTTTATTTTTAGTTTTTAATCTTTTTTATTAAAAACTAAGACACAGCACTGACCAGTGGGGCTCAAATGGTTAGGTGCTGTCCCACAAAGTGAAAGGTGGCCAGTTCAATTCCCAGAACAGGCACATGCCTAGTTTGTGGGTTCAGTCCCCTGTTGGGGCACTTACTACAGGCAAGTGAACAATGTTTCTCTCTTACATTGATGTTTTTCTCTTTCTCCCTCCCTAAATAAATAAATAACAATTTAAAAAAATAAGACACAAACATACACATTAGCCTAGGCCTACAGAGAGCCAGGATTAGCAGTATCTGTCATCTACCTCCATATCTTCTCCCACCGCCTTCAGGGGCAATAACATGCATGGTACTATACAATGTCCTATGATAATAATGCCTTTTTCCGGAATACCTCCTGAAGGACCCATCTCAGGCTTCTCATGAGGAAATGTCACTCTTTTCAGAAGTATGTAGGGTGGTTTGCTTGGTGTGTTTTCATCATAAATTTGCTTGTAAGCAGTTAATACAGAATGAACACCAGAAACAACACAAAACAAAAAAAAACAATGGAACAGCATCTTTAAAGTACTAAAAGAAAAATGTCAGGCTAGAATTCTATACCCAGAAAAATCTCTCTTAACACTTAGGCCAATGAAGATTTTTTCAGACATTCAAAAGTTAAAAGAATTCATCACCAGGAGACTTTCCATATAAATAACTTTAAAAGTAATCCTTCAAGTCAAAGGAAAATGGTACCAGATGGAGACCTGTGTCTGTTCCAAAAAAAAAAAGAGCATTAAAATGGAATATGTATAAGTAAATATAAAATACTTTAGCCCTGGCAGGTGTGGCTCAGTGGATTGAGTGCTGGCCTGTGAACTAAAGGGTCACTGGTTCCATTCCCAGTCAGGGCACATGCCTGGGTTGCAAGCCAGGTCCCCAGATAGGGGCACGTGAGAGGCAACCAATCACTGTATCTCTCACACACTGATATTCCTCTCCCTCTCTTTCTCCCACCTGTCCCCTCTCTCTAAATCTAAATAAATAAAATCTTTCCAAATATAAAACATAAAAATAAAAAATATTTTAAAATATTTTAAGTCTCTTTCAAAGATAACTGAATGCTTAAAACAAAAACAACAATGTATGGAGAACTTGTACATAGAAATAAAATGTATAATAATAATAAAAAGCCAGGAGAAAGTAAACGGAAGCATAATGATTAAGGTTCCTATATCAGACATTAAGAAATACATATAATGTATGACATAAACTCTAAAGCAACCACAAAAAAACACAAGAGTACTGCTAATTAAGTCATCAAATGAAATAAAATAGAATAAAAAAATACTCTTAATCCTAAAGAAGGCAGAAAAAGGGAACGGTATCTGTAGATGGGACTAACAGAAAGTTAATGAGAACTCAAAGACAACCTAAAGATTTGAGACGGCAGAGTAGTAAGTGGAAGCCACACTCACCTCCTCCCAGGACTAAGGTGGAATTACAACTAAACTGTAGAGAAACCATCCTGAATGACCACCTGAACACTAGCTGGAGAGAAGCCTTACAACCACAAACAGACAGATGACAACACTTCACCACGATGAGATTGGTAGGGAGTGCAAAGGAGAGGCAAGAGGGCTGGCTGGGCTCCCACGGGTGACAGCTGAAGTGCCAAGAGGGATATTTCAGAGGCTGGGAGGTTCCCCCAGAGAAGTGTGCCATCTAAAACCCCAGCTGGGCTCCTCAGCAAAAGCACCAAAGCTGGAAATAAACCCAAATAACATCCAGCTGTGAACACCAGCTGTGTTTCTGCCAGTCAGGGAGAGATGGCAGGAGACCCAAAGAGCCTCTTAAAGGGCCACAGCACAAAATTTCATTCGCAGCCACTTACCCTAGGTGCCAGCAAAGGAAGGGCAGACTGGACTAGGGATGCTCCAAGAGAGTCTGGGGCTGGTGGCACTGGGGAAAGAACTGAAGGAACAGCCACCAGGATCCATGTGCTAAGATAGTCCCCACACTGTAGGAGCCATCCACCCCAGACAGGGTACTCCCCTCTAAGTGGCAACAGCCTGAGGGAAGCAATAGATCTGCCCCCAAAAGTTACTCTGCTCCACCCTGTGGTGTTTAAGCCTGAGTATTGATTACAGGTCAATTAGATTAACAGCTGATCATTTTAATGGTTGATCAATTTACCACCTAAGGTGGAAAATACAAAGAACCAGCCAAAACGGGCAGACAAAGAAGCAGACTCCAAATGAAAGAACAAGAAAATTTTCTAGAACAGCTACATGAAAGGGAGGTGAGCTATTTATCAGACAGAGACTTTGGAGTAATGATTATAAGAACATTGAATAGCATGACAGAAGACATAGAAATCATAAAAATGGATCAGTCAGAAATAATGCAACACCTGAGATAAATGAAACACTGGAAGGAATAAACAGTAGATTAGATGAAGCAGAGGATTAAATCAGTGTTTTGGAAGACAAGGTAAAAAAAACAATCAGGCAGAGTAGCAAAAAGAGAAAAGAATTTTAAAAAATGAGGAGAGCTTCAGAAACGCCTTGGAGAACATGAAGCATAACATCTGCATCATGGGAACTTCCAAAGGGAAAGAGTGTGAGCAACAGATTGAGAACCTATTTGAAGAAATAATGACTGAAAACTTAACTAATCTGGTGAAGGAAAAAGATAAACAAGTCCAGGAAGCTCAGAGAGTCCCAAACAAGCTGGACCCAAAGAGACCTACACCAAGACACATGATAATTAAAGTGACAAGGCTTAAAGACAAGGGAGAATCCTAAAAGACTCAAGAGAAAAAGCAGGTAGTTGCCTACAAGGAAGCACCAATTAGACTGGCATCTGATTACTCAACGGAAACATTTCAGGCCAGAAGGGAGTGGTGTGAAATATTCAAGGGGATGAAAAGCAAGGGGACCTACAACCAAGGCTCCTTTACCCAGCAAGGTTATCATTTAAAATCAAAGGAGAAGTAAGGAGCTTCCCAGACAAGAAAAAAGCTAAAGGAGTCTGTTAACACCAAACCAGTACTGCAATAAATGTTAAAAGGCCTGCTTTAAGAAGAAAAGGAGAAAGGAAAAATAAAAGCAGAAAAAATGTTTCAATAAAATGGCACTACATAATCTATCAATAATCAGCTTAAATGTAAATGGCTTAAATGCTCCAACCGGAGAACAGATGGTAGCTGAATGAATTAGAAAACACGACCCATATATATACTGCCTCCAAGAGACACATCTCAGATTGAAATATGTACACAGACAAAAAGTAAAGGATAGAGAAAGATATTTCATGCACACGGAAAATTAAAAAAAAGCTGGGATAGCAGCACTTATATTCAACAAAAGACTTGAAAACCAAGGCTATAATAAGAATCAAAGGACACTACATAATAATAAAGGGAACAATCCAACAAGAGGATGTGACCCTAGTAAACAATTATGCACCCAATACAGAAGCACCTAAATATGTAAAGCAAGTCTTGATGGACACAAAGGGAAAGAATTAACAGAAACACAGTTATAGTTGGGAATCCAGACAGAAAATCAACAAAGAGACAGCGGCCTTAAATGACACACTAGATCAAATGGGTTATACTGATACACTGATTCATAAAAAGAAACAATAAAAGTAACCATATAATTACATTAAAAGTATATGCTTGCAAGAGATTATGAAGGATGAACTATGACTTTATTTTCTTCCTGTAAGTTATGTACAGTAGGTAGAATTTTGTTCAACTATCAGTGAACAAAATATTTATTTATTTATTTACAAAATATTTATTTTGTTTATTTTATTTATTTCCAAAATATTTATTTATTTACAAAATATTCACCAAATTTTTTTTACATTCTTCTGTGACTTGAACATGAAAAGTTTTTCCTCAGTTTTTGTTTTCTCATTTTTCCTCCATTTTGCCTCAGTTGCAAGACAACATTGTGGGAACAAATGAAGATGTGGGAGAATAATTATAAAGTATTTCTGGAACTCTAGTTTTCTGTATACATTATAATTTCACAGTGCCAATAAACTTTGTTTATACTTTTTAAAAAAAGTAAATGCTCTAAATACCTCCATTTACAAGGGAGATTGTGAAACTAAATCAAAGCTCCAAATATATGCTGCCTACAAGAAATCAACTTTATATTAAAAAATACTAATAGGTTAATGTTTTAAAAATGACAAGATATCCATGTTGATGCTAATCAAAAGTGGTTATATCAGTATCAGACCAATGAATAAGTAAGTTTCAGAGCAATGAATATTACCAAGGATAAAGAGGGTCATTTCATATTGCAAAAAAAGGTGAATTAATCAAGAAGACATGACATCATTCCTAAACATTCATATACTTAATCACAGTACTTCAAAATACATGTAGCAAAAACTAACAAAACTTCAAGGAAAAATAGATAAGTTCAGCATTATCACCAGAGACTTCAAAACTGCTCACTCTGTAATTGAAGGAACAAGTAGGCAGAAAGAAAATCAAGGATACAGAACAATGGAACAACTTCACCAACCAATAGGATCTAACCGACACTTACATACTACTCCCAACAACAGAATATACATTTTCACATGCACACAGAACATTTATTAAGTTTATATTCTGAGTCATAAAATAAGCCTTAATATATTTTACAATTTATTCAAAAGAATTCAAAAAATTCATATACGCTCACTCCTTCCATAGTATCCAGTTTTAACTGATACTTGGATACCAGATGAAAACCCCATTTCCCAGCCTACCTACACCCTTGCATATAGATGGTGACTAGTCCTAGTCAAGAAACTGACAATGACAGGAGACGAAGTTTACAAGGGGGGACGGAGGTTCTCATCCTTGTCTTGCTTCTTCCCTAGGCTGACAGCAGAGAACTCTGAAGTCTGAGTTGACGGCAGGACTACATTTCAAAAGGTACCCCAAACCCTGAATCACCCAGGTAAAGGAAAGTCATCCCAAAATGATCACCAAATACATGACTGGGAATTAAAAAGTTATTTATTGTTTAGCCAATAAATTGTGGACTTTGTTTTTAAAAAGCAACTAGCATTATTGTAATTTAGGAAGGCCTCTAAAGAATTTCATGCAGAAATGTGACATGATTTGATTTACATTTTAAAAGTATTCCTGTCACCATTATATTAAGAATAGTTTACAGGGAGGCGAGTGTGGAAATGACAGACTACTTAGAGCATGGCAGTAATCCGGGGAGAGATGATGATGTCTTGAATTAGGGTGACAAAAGAGAAAGTGCTGAGTAGTCGTCATAGTCTAGAAATATTTTGAAGGTAAAGCTAAGATTTTTCTGACATTAGATGCAGAGGGTGAGAAAAAGAAAAGTCCCATAAAACTCTTATCTACTAGACTGATGGAGCTGCCATCAACGGAGACAGGGAAAATCAAAGGTAAAGTGGGTTAGGGTTAGATGGGATGAGGCAGTGGACAGAAATATCAGAAGATCCATTTGGACACTGAGTTTAAGAAGTCTTCCAATTATTCAAAGAAAATTTCAAGTGGGCAGCTAAATTACATCATCAATCCAATGATTAAGAAATAGAACCAAATTAGAAATAAATATTTGGAAGTTGTCAGCATATAAATCACCAACCAAGGCAGAGTAAACAGAGAAGAGTTCCAAGAACTGAGCTCTGGGATATTCTTACATTAGGGGGTTGAGGAGAAAAGAAGAATCTCACACAGGAAACAGAAGTGACCAGTGATGTGGGAAGAAAACCAATAGTATAGATCTTGGGACTCAAGTGAAGAAAAATCTATCAAAAAAGAGAAAGTGGTTAATTGTGTCAAATTCTGTTGACAGGTCAAGTACAATAAAGATGGAAAATTGCTCATTGGTCAAGACAAATTATTGTTTTGTCTTCTGTTGGGAGAAATAATATCATATTCATGTGTTAATGTGAATAATCCAGCAGAAAGAGAGGAAATGATTATAGGAAAACGTGAGAAAACTGCTGGAAGCATGTCTTTAAGCAGGTGAGGGAACAGGATCGGGTTTACAAGTGGCTCAACAGGCATTTACCGGTAATCTACAGTTAACAGGCAGAAAGGCAGAGTACAAAATGCTGTTACCAGTGGATGCATAGATCATCGTAAATAAGGCTAGAGTGAACTAGGACTATAAAGTCCACTTATAAGGACATCCTTCAAAGTGGTTTGTCTGGAGGGCAATGTTTGAATATTCATTATAATTTCATTTTCACCAAGTACCAAAAAGCTAGTAGAGGGCTCAACAGAGTGATAGAACGACACTCCTTAATTGACATAACTGTTCAGGCAACTCCATGGCACTCGATACTCTATCCAAGACTCATAAGCGAGGCACCAATGAGCAATTCTAGAATGACTGCATTCCAATTATCCAAAGTTCTCTACTAAACAGTCACTACTACGAGGTTTCCAAACAATTTCAGAAGTAATATATTATTCTCAGGAATATCTTGGTGGTATGGTTTCACACACTTGTAAAAACTAATTCCAAATTTCAAAATGCAGTCTCAACTTTAGCCCTGGAGTTGTTAGTTCATTAGTTTAGCAGTGTTTTAAGAACAGTAGCATAATTTTCACCAATGAAAATGGCTACATAATCCATTCTGAGACTCTATCCTCATTGAAAAGGTTATGTCCCACAGCATTTATAAACATAAGCAGGGGTACTTTAAACATATAAATGACAAATATTACTTTAAATTATTAGGCCATATAGAAAATAAAATCATCAAGCACATAATTCTAACATTTATGTTAACAAAGGTTTTATTGCACTGTTCCAATAGTCAGCATTAGTAAGAGGTGTGCACTTAGATTCAGAAAGAACTGCTTTGAGGGGGAAAAAAGGCAACAAATTCTGACATACAGTTCTAAATAAACTGAGTAACTAGTCATTTTGACTCCATGTAATCTTCCATAACTCATTAAGAAAATTAAGTATACATTTTAATAAAATGAAAATGTTTAATGTAACACCCAAAGAAAATTTTTCATAATTACTATGCTTGTATCCTAAATGAATTTCACAAGTTGCATACTGTAATATAGTAATATTTACAAAATAAAACACACTCCATTAAATATGGACCATCTATTACAAATCAGTGATTCTTACCATTAACAGGATCTCATACCCCTGTGCCAATCTGATAAAAGCCATGCATATAATTTCAGAGAATTTATGGATGGCTGGAAGCCTACCTATGGGTCTCTGATATTTAAAGAATCTCCAATTAGTGGAAAAGAATAGAGACCAAAACTGATCCAAGAACATATGAAAACTTAATATATAAAGAAAAGAACAATAACATACAATGAGAAAAATGGGTTATTTATTTACAAAATATTTGCCATAAGTAGCTATTCACTGAAATTACAATAAATCTATATAAACACATGAAGGTTTTAATAAGCTAAATGTAAAATATAAAAATTATAAAATACTATCACAAAATGTTGAAAAGGTACATAATCTCAACTGGGAGAAATCTTCTTAAACAATGTAAGAAATATATTTGCCTAAATTGATATATTTGTGTAAATATTTTAAGTTCTGTATAAGCAACATGCACTATTAGGTCGCAGGGTAAATGAGAGACTTGAAGAAAAACAAGATGTAAAACATATGGTAGATAAAGGATTACTAATTCTAATATTTAAAACAAACACCTAAAAATTGGTAAGATAAACTATCCAATAAGACAAATGAAAATGAACAAGTGAACAATGTTCACCTAATTAGAAGTTGAGGGAATGTAAATTAGTGTGACAGCAATCATTTCACAGCTTCGGACTGGCAAAAATTAAATGCTTCTAGCATTCAGTGTTTGTGAGTGTGTGCCGGCAGTATAGATTACTGTGAACTTTTTGGAAAACAAATTGTTTTGGAAAGTAACATTTTTTAAATTCTCTTAAATTATAAAATGCATATATTCTTTATCCCAGCAATCCCATAGATAGGAGAATTTATCCGAGTGAAAATGATACCGACATACAAGAAGTACAATGGGCGTATAAGGGTATTTCTTAAAACACTGTTTGTAATACCAAGAAAAGAAATGATAAAGCAAAAGAAGGTGGATGTGGGGGAGGGGGAGAGACTGAATGTTCATAATTGGCATAATGGCTTAGTAAATCATGATTCATGCAAACTATGCAAAATTATACAGCTATCAGAATAAGTCAAATTTGTACGTATGGGCCTGGAAAGATGTTTATGGTATTAAATGGGGTGGAGGGAGCAAAATACAGAGTAACATGTATACCATAATCCCATATTCATTTTTTTAAAACTATGTTGTGTGATACATGATTTTTAAGGAAATCTTGTTTGTATACTTTATTTACCAAGTGGCCAATGAATGAACCTAAGTTTGAACATATCTACTGCTCTATTAAGGATTCCACCACCAAAATACTCAAATCAAAGTATATAAGGCATTATCAGACAACACAATCCTTTGGAACCTTCTACAATAGAAAAGATAAACAATAAAAACTATTTTTAAGAGTAAAAATGTTTAATAGTTTTTCCGATGCCAAAATAAAAATGTTTATATTAAAAAGCATTTTCAATATAAACTTGTGATTTAATTTATATTGTGATTTTACACTCATAGAAAACCACCACAGATTTTTCTTTCTTGTAGCAGAAATATGCTATTTCAGTTGCTTCATTGGGTAATATAATTATGTTCATTATACAGATATAAACAAGGCCAGCCATTACACTAAACCAATTCCTTTGTGTCAGAAATTGGATTTTCTCAGAATGATATTCATTCTTTGCAATAAATGCAATTAGCATGGTATTACAGTTTAAAAACTCTATTCAAACTGCTAAATCTTAGTGTAATGTTAATATAAAGTCCCAAGCAGCCTGGTATAACTAAAAGAACACTGGATTTGAAATCAGTCATACCTGGTTTCCAACACTGCTTCTGACACTTATCAGCTATGTGGTCAAATTACATAATCTTTGAACTTGTTCCTGCATCTGTGAAAATGGCTTTCTATAGGGTTCTTGGAAGATTAAATAAAAATATTCATATGAAAGTACCTAGTACAGAGTCTGCTTGTCAAACTATGCCTTCTTCTGCCTTCCTTTCCTAAGGAAGATTACTAACCGGCAACATATGTTTTAGTAGAGCCTTTTCTAAGACTTTTTTTATATCAAAAGATTGCGGATATAAAGTAATATATTGTATTTGCCATATTTTTGCATCTCCAGAGTATTAGTTCATTTAAGTGTTCTGTATTTAAGGCTCCTTTTCTTGGCTTATTTTTGAGATTGAGTTTGATCTACACTTATTATTTCTGATGGAATATAAAGGTTTCTTTCTTGTAAAAAAAAGTCACACACACACACAAACTCATGTTATTTTCTAGTGGCTTTCTACATCTTCAGATAACTTTCTTTTTAAAATCAGTCAGGTTGTGCCTGTTAAAACTGCTTTCAGGTATCATGAAGCCCCATGACACCCACTACTTGGGATCAAGGAAAGAGTCAAAAATCGAAGTTTTCCAACCCACTGTAATATGTCAAAGAAACCCACATAACAATACAACAAAGTACAAATTTTAATTTCAACATAACTCAAATTTCTCAGAGTGTCTTTTTTTTCTGTTAAGCTGAATTATTAATGAGTTCAGAATATGATTCTGGGTGCTGCAAAATGGATCCGAAGAGCTGGCCAGAGCAGCTCAGTTGGTTAGCACACTGTCCCAAAAGGCTAAGGTTATGGGTCCCACCCCACACACAATAATCAACCAGTGAATCCATAAATACGTGTTACAAATTGAGTCTTTCTCTCCCTCTCTCTAAAATCAATAAATTTTTGAAGTGTATTGACCAACCTTCAATATTTAAAGTGAATATTCTTTCATCATACAAGACTCATTAATAAAATCATAGTAAATAAATTTGGTATCTCTTCAAAACTGTACTGGGTAAGTTTTACCCTAGAATTGGGGAATGGAGTTATCCTTAGCTCATGTTCAACTTTAGTGCACTTCAATTAGATCTGATGCTCTTTGGTAGACTGCTTTCTAAAATATCTCCAAGGCTTTTTGCAGTCTACCAAGACAAGTTATCAGCAACCATTGGTAGAATTACAATTATTTTCTGATATATTTGTATTAAATACTAATCATCACCCACATCATGTAGCTGTTACTTCTTAGTGTAAATTATACCGCTGCCGGTATTTTATTGCTTGCTTCTCAAAAAGTACTTAAAACGATGCTGAGGTGAAAATATATGCATAAAAACACTTCACATTACTTTTCCATATTCAAAGTATGGCCTGTGGAGCTGATTTTTAGGTGCCAAGTTCATTTTTAAATCAAAATGTATCACTGACATTCTTTTAACACCCCCTTCCCATCTGAGCTCCTCCCAGATGCCAAAGTTTCTACTACTATGAAAGTATAATCGATGTATTTTTCTGGTGTCTCAAATTTCATTACCCAACTTTTTGTACTTCGAACCTATTATCCACTAAAGTAAGCATTTAGTGTTAACTCCTTACTTAAGCATATGGTTAACTTTTTGCATAATCCTACTTTCCCTCCATAAACTTAAATCTCAATAATTCCCCTTAAGCTTTCCCTCCTCTTCTAAATTCACATCAACATTGCGGCGAGGCAATGTACATACATATGTATCCCTATCTTAAGCCCAAAATATTAATCACTTTAGCGTCACTAAAAATCAATTTAAAAGCCTGGGTGCGTCGTTTCAGTCCCTTGTTGAAGCGTTTAATATGCTTTCCTGTCCTTACTGGGCAGCCTATTCCTATTTCTCCCGTTAGCAGTTGTGATCACTTGCTGAACCCAGCACAAGAGTGCAACTCACAGCAGTATATTTCTTTTACTCACCATCATTCCTAGGTCCTCCCTCCATTTCTGCTCATCTATCCCTTGGTGAACCTCCCCATCCTCAAAAGATTCCGTATCCAGGTGCCCATACCTCAAATTAGAATACCCCTCGCCTGACACTGCCGGGGTTTTCTGCACGACTTCTGAAGGAACACACAGGCTGAGCGTTTCTGTCTCCTCCAGCAGTGCCCGTTCCCCACCGAGTTCGGTATTCCCTTGCTCTCTCCCCATGGAATCCCTACCTCGAGGTAACCTTTTGGCTCCAGAAAGCCCAACCTTGCAAGCTCTGTCCCAGGACCTCGCGAGGCCAGCACAGCATTCAAGTTTCATTCACACCGTTCTTGAAGCTAGTGCCCTCGATATACCCAGCCCCAGTTCTCCCTATAATCTCTTTCAGTCTCCAGCCTCCAAGCCAGACCCCAGGTCAGAGGAACGCCACTTGCTCGCGTTGCAACGCCTCCCTGGCCCGGCCCCTTCCAAGCCACTCACGCAGCCCGGAGTGGTTCTGCTCCTCACCTAGCTTCGATCGGGACTCCTCCAGTTTCTGGATTTGGTTCTCCAAGAAGAGCATCGCCACCGCGAAGGCCACCACCGCCAGTAGCTGCAACTTGGGCGGCATCATAATCCTGAGGAGCCCCATGAAACCCGCTGCTCCGGATCAAGACATACCGCGGGGGGCGGGGAACGGGGCCCCGGGGGCAAGGGAGACGCCGGGAGGAGCCCACCGAGAAGGCAGAAAGGCAAGGAGAGCGAGACAGCGAGAAAACCACCGCAGCGACCCCCCCTTCCTACCTCCCCAGTTCCCCGCCCCCAGGCGCCAGCACAAACACCACCGGTGCCCGCTTCTTCTCGGATGACTCGACGACCGATCCCTCCAAAAGCCCGCGCTACAACACAGTGCTACGCCTGCCGGGATCTCGCCTCCTTCTATTGCCTCAGTCACCGACCCCCGCGCCCGCCAGCCTGCCTGCCTCACTCCCTTCCTTCCTTCCCTCCCTCCTTCACTCGCGGCCGCGCGCTCCTCCGCAAGTGCAGCGGCTGCGGCTGCGCCGCCCCCGGCCCCGCCCCCTGCCCATCCCCCACCGCCACCACGCGCACGCATCCACGTACGCTGCTTGGTAACCAGAGGCTCCACCCTCTGCTCCCGTTCGGTTGTGCTTATTGGACCGAAGAATTTCAGGGCTTCGTTCTCGGTTCGTGTTACGGTTGGTTTCCTTATCTAGAGGCATCAACCAAAGCGGCATTCGATTGGGTAAATTTGGAGGAAGAAGCTGGCCAAAACTGACTAGGGCGGGGCTTCTTGTCTGCTCAACGAAATGTCGTGAAAGAAAGGAAGAAGCCCAGCAAAGTAATTGGGGAGTTTAGGAAAGTGCCTGACACGGGTTATCAAAAGGACCCACAACTTTATATTTATATCAAATATAAAGATATTGGATCACCTTTAACTTCCTTATGCCCTTGGGTAATCACTCACTGCAGACTAACAGATTTGATAGCAACCGCTCTTTAGCAGCCTGTTTTAGATCAGGCTCTGGAGTGGACTCCCCTATCTGAGGGGGTCCTAGGAGCACTCCGAGACCTGCGGAATATGGTAGCGATGGCAGCTGGGGCGGCTGGATGGCTTGGCCTGGCAGTAGGGCCGCGGTTGCTGTTGGCAACTGTTCTTCAAGTGGTGAGTGAAGATCACCTCCGCAGTAGTCCCAGAGCGAGTGGGAGGGATTGGGCTGAGGAAAACGGATCATTCGGACCCACTTGGGAACCACACTTGAAAAGGGTGGAAGGACTGGGTTTCCTTAGCCACTGATGCGGCCGGAATGCGACGTGGTTCGCTTCCTTCTTTGATGCTTATCCTTCCCCGATCTGGGTTTCTAACGGTTTTTTCTCCTGGCTTCAGCTATCTTGAGTACTTATCGTCTCTTGCAGCTCTCCAGCTAAAAACAATCCGTAAATCGCACGGTGCACAGTGGGTCGGGGATAGGGCGGTGAGGAAAGGCAATAAATCTTGGAAAGAAGTGAAAATTGCTTTTTAATGGCCGAAATGAAACTGTTCTTTGTATCAAGGTCCCCAAATCCTAGAGGAAAGCCCTCAAGTGTTTGGTCCATGCTACACCTCCTATGTATTTCTTTCTCTGTCGGGTACATATTAGTGTTCCCTTAATTCACTGTTAGCTCTTTACCACAGTTATCTAGCATTCACATACCTGGGTGCACTTCAGTGTTATTTGTTTTGTTTTTAAACAACGTCGTTGTTGTAAAAATAGCTGCTCTATACTAAAGCATATCTTATTTTTAAAATTGATTTTCTAAAAAGGTAGTCTTCATCTTGTTTAAAGTCGGACAGTGTTAACCAAGTTTCTTTTTTTTACAGCGTTTCTTCCCCCTCACCCCAATAACAGAGCAGATGCTTTCTTAATCTTTGAATGGGGAAAGATAATAATTTTGACTTACTGTCCTATTCACACATGAACAAATTAATACTGGTTAATTTCTCCTAAAAAAGTTTGCGATCCATGTTTTGCTATATATCACACATTTCTTTTATCAGCTTAATTTTTCAGATAATGTTATGCAGCCTGGTGAAAAGTTTTCTCCCAGGACAGGGGTGACAAACTCATTTTCACCGGGGCCACATCAGCCTGATAGTTGCCTTCAAAGAGCCAAAATAATTTTAGGACTGTATAAATGGAACTACTCCTTAAATGTTAAGGAGTTGAAATTACATTCAGCCCTTTGAAGGCAGCTTCGAGGTTGATGTGGCCCTGGGTGAAAATGAGTTTGATACCCTTTCCTAGGCGAGCTGGTATAACTGATTTATCCAAGGTTTGGTGGAGTTAGGGCCTACACCAAAGGCCTCTTTAAATACCTTTGATTTTCTTTTATCAAGAAGTTTGAAGATTGTGCCCGGTTGCTTTTGCAGCCATACACAGAGGTGGATTCTCCTCCAGTTAGTGTTACAGTATTTCATTAGTATTTGGTGCCTTAGAAATTATTGGAAGGACCCCTCTCTAAACTTTCTGCTCAAGATTTTCTTTCTTTTTTTTTTTGTTTTTGTGCAAATATTAGATGATTTGAGTTCACCACCATGCAAAGATAAAAAGGAATAACATTTCAAGTTGCCTTCTGATTTTCCTGTCTCTGACTGTTTCAGTATCGATGACTTTATAACCACCCAAAATTTAATGGCTTAAAGTAATGATCTCATGATTCTGTGGGTCTGATGAGCAATTCCTTTGTTGCTTTCTTCTGGCCTCATTTATGCAGCTGTGTTGTGCTAGTAGGTCAGCTGGACAGAAAGGTCCAAGATGGATTCATTTTTAGTTGGTGCTTATTGTCAGCGAAGGTGACATGCTTGGTTCTCCATGTGACCTCTCATTTTCCAGTAGGCCAGACCAACTTCTTTTCATGACAGTCTCATGGCAGCAGTGCTGAAGAGCAGAAGCTGCAATGCCCCCTAAAGCCTAGCCTTAGAAATCACATGGATCACTTCCACTTCACAATATTTGTCAAAGCAAATCCCAAGAGCAGTATAGATTTTGGGGGGAGCGGGGGGATAGACTCCCTGCATGGGAGGAGTGACATAGTCACATTGCAAAGAAGTATAAATACCAGGTTAAAAGGAATTTCTGGCCATTATACAATCTACCACAGTGACAGTCTACAGATTTAAGCCAGAAATCTTTGTCTCCTTTATTTCCCTATAAACCTCATATCCAGGCAATTACCAAGTCTTAACTGGTTTTACTTACTAAATGTGTCCCAAGTCTATCCACTTATTCAGGTCAACATCTCCCTCCTTAGAAATAGACTCTTGGTTTACACTTTGAATTCTCAGAATCTGAATGGTTATCTCTGCCAGCTTCCCAGTTGCCTAAGCTAAAAGTTACTCATTTTTAAATCTTTTTTCTCTCACTCTCTGAATGCAGTTGGTCAGCAAACCCTTAAAAATCTCCAAGCCAATCCACTTAATTCTTTTTCCACTTAGGTAATACCTAATTTCAAGCCACTATCTTTGCTTGCCTGGAATTACCACACGAGCTTTCTTAACTAGTCTCCCCATCTCTTTGTCTCCCTTTTTAATCCAGTTTCTATGGTGCATCCAGTCAACTTTCTGAAACTTTAATCTGTTGTTATTAAAACTCTTCAGTGGCTCTCTTTTGCTTTTAAGGTGAAGTGTGTCCTCCTTCATTTTCCTTAACAAGGCCTGTTGACCTGATACTTGTTTGCCTATCTAGGCTTAATTGCCAGTGTTTACCTCTATTGGACGAGTAAAAATGTGGTTCTTTGTTTAGCATATCTCACATATTGTGTTCTTCCTGACCAGGTCTAAAATAAGGTGTTTAAGTAAAACACAGGACTTAACTTAATGCCCCATTTCCAGATTTGAAAGGTAGATATATTGTACTCTATCATCATACTTTATGCTGTATTGTCTCAACATATTGTATGCTGTGTTACACCGAACCCCCATCTTAACTGCACCATATAAGCTCCGTGTAAGTGTCTGTATCCCTCCACTCGTCCTGCTCCCATGCTAACTAGAATGTAGCCATAGGGAATACAGGGGCCATTTTTCTTTTATCTTTCATATTGTGTCTTTCTTGTATTTGTTCACTTAAATCCCTCAGAAGTGTGAATAGCCTTGTAGTTCATTTGTGTGTGTCCTTGCTATTAACATCATCAGGGTATCTGTAGTTGGTGTAGAGCATTGAATGTAGAGTGATAATCCCACCGCCTGCTACAAATACAAAATGACTCTGGACATAGAAAGGGATTCCTGAGCAATTCACCCTTGTTGAACTGTTTTGGCTTTCCTAAGGTCTATTCCTGTCTCTTCTGTAATGCCTAGTGTTTTTAAGAAAAAAAGACAATAAAATGAAAAGGGAGGTGTGTGTGGAGGGTTGTTGGAAAAACACTTAGAAAGTTAGAAAATTTCATTTCACAGTCAGCCCAAGGGGATGAAAAAGGCCAAGTGGAATAAGTAGTTGGCAGTAATAAAAATAAACCAAATCTCTGGAACCTGACATTGAATAAAAAGAAAGTAAGAGAAGAATTCATGGTTCCTTGAAGTTGAGCTACTGGTATGAATAGAGAACTTAGCTCCTACTTTAATTCATACCTGAGTCCTTAGACTGGACAAATTAAGTCTTTATCATTGTGCTTCTGAATAGCTCTAATTGAAGTTAATAACAATGCATAGCTATCAACATCTATCAGCATCCAGTGAGGTAACAACTGAGAGGATATAAAGTGATGTAATCTGCAAATACATTAGAAAAATAATATTTTAGTGTGGCCTAAGGGAGCGGTTTTCTAGAGTGCCCCAGAATTAAGTGGTATTCAATTCTTCATTCAGCTCATGCGTAATTTTCTTCATTCAGAAAGGCACTGCACTGGCAGCGGTATAGATGGTGATACTACGTATCATTGGTTCTGATACAACTCCCACCCTCTTTTCTTTGTAAGCTAACATCTGGTTCAGGCCTTTTTCAGTGGGCGGCACAATTATAATTGTCAGTGTTTTTGTTATTCTCGTGCAATGATGGTGAATCAAGGAATCCGTAAAATATGGAAGTTAGTAACAGTGGCTAAGGGTTTTTCAGTCAGGCCAGGATCAGACTCTTGATGCTTCAGCCCGTTGTTTGCTCTGTTGTCTTAGACAAATTGCTTGAACAAATTGCTTAGACAAATTGTTGTCTTGAACTGTCCTAAGCCACTTTTTACTTCTCTATAAAACAGGGATAACACCTTCTTCACAGGGTAGTTAAGATTAAATCATACCATGATGTAAAGTGCTTAGCAAGGTACATGGTGTAAGAGCTTGATGTAATTGCCATGTTTCTTGTATTCATTTTTACAGGTTCATTTATAAATTTGTCTACAAGGGAGGGATCCAAGGCAACCAGAATTCATTTATAAAAAAATTTTATATTTATTTTTACACATTTAAACTTCACTCACCACCTACTCTCCGTTTGATGCAATACACCAATTGAGATGTTTTTTCCACAGCTCGGAATAGTTTTTTAACTGATCGATTTTGATACCTTTTAATGCTTCTGCCGTTTTTTGTTTCACCTCTTCCACATTGGCAAAACATTTTCTTTTGAGGACTTTTCCCATCCCAGGAAACAAAAATAAGTTGCTCAGGGTGAGATCAGGTGAATAGAGAGGGTAGGCAACTGGGGTCATGCTGTTTTGGGTCAAAAACTGCTGGACACTTAGCAGCTGTGGGACACAGCGTGCTTGTAAATCACCCATCATGAAGTGGACTGAACACCTCTCACAACGTCAGTTGGTACACTGATACAGATGGGTTCCCAGAACATTCATCTAGCAGGTGAAGCCAGTACTACAAGGGGCCCACCCTCCAGAAGATAATTCCAGCTCTTGGGGTACCCCCCCTGGTATTTATTTTTGTCTCAAATATGAAATCTTTTCAAAATTTTGTGAGAAACCTATCAGTTTTCTGAGAGTAAAGAACAATTAAGAGATAACTAACCCTAGGTATGTATAATAAAATGTATAACTTTATCAGACTTTTGCCTGAAACTATGATATTACCATATAGTTAATCCAGTTTCCCTGGTAAAACCCCTCATCTACAGGGGGGGGGTTACTGATCAGAAACTCAGTAACATCAGGGGAAAAAAATCAATGAACAATGCATGGAGCAAAAAATGGAGTCTCTTAGCTTGTCAGTCCTGCTTTGAATTGGGGAAAATTAAGCTGTCAAATGGTTAACCCAGTCAGGGTTAACCTACCCTGTCTTTAGAACTGTGTCTTTTTTACAAGTGTGGCTACTTATTTTTAAATTTAATATTTGGCAATGTGCATATTTAAATGCTCTTCAGATACTTTTTGGTAATAAAAGGATGGGCAGGCATAATTTATAAATTTGACTCCTGTGCTATTTAGCACTTAATGTTTATCTGTGAAGTACTTGAAAATATTTGCTAATGTTCTTAGGTTCAAAGCTTGAGTCTGCCAAACCAATGACAGAAGAACCAGAAAAAAATATTTCATTCATGTGCCATGTCTAAACAATGATTAAAACATAAGTAGTTTTTTAAAAATATTTTATTTATTTATCTTTAGAGGGGAAGGGAAGGAGAGAGGGAGAGAAACATCAATGTCCGGTTGCCCCTCGTGTGTCCTCTGCAGGGAACTGGCCTGCAACCCAGGCATGTGCCCTGACGGGGAATTGAACTGCGATCGTGTGGTTTGCAGGCCTGTGCTCAATCCACTGAGGTACACCAGCCAGGGCAAAACATAAGTAGTTTTTAAGTGTACTTCCACACTGGAAGGTGGGAATGATGCTAACATTTATTAAGTAGCCACTGTGTATTGAGTAGGATAGTAGATGCTTTCTGTACTTTTTGCCCTTTAGTCTTCAAAACTCTGTGAGATAAGTAGTGGTAATTCCTATTTGGAAATTCCAGAGTATGGTTGCGCTATGCTGGCATTTAAATCAAGATGTCATCAGACTTCGATACATGTTTTGTATATTCAAACCACCTGTCAGTGGGTGCTCAATAAATGCCAGAATAAAATCAAGTATTACAATCACATGATTTTCCATGAAGTCCTTTTTTTTTAAACATGCTTTGGCATGAATTTCTTACATTTGTTAAGCAGTTCACAGTTTCAAAGTGATTTTACTTTTGTTGCCTGTTTTAGTTATCATGGCTGCAAGATAAATAATTTTAAAATGTAGTAGTATAAACAGTTTGTTTTGCTGTCAGATTCTGGATCAGCAGCTCAGCTGGCACATCAGAATGGCTTGTGTGTTCATGGTGTCTCCCACCTCAGCTCAAATACTCGGGCCTGAAATGTGAAGGCTCTTTATTCACACATCTATCTGATAGTGATGCTTGCTGTTGTCAGCTAGGGGCCTCATATGCTTTCTACATGGGTCTCTTCACATTGGCTCTCTAGTCTAGGCTTCCTTCTAACATGGTAGCTAATTTCCAAAGTTGAATGTCCTGAGACAGACAGAGACAAAACATGTGTAAGCACTAGCCTAGCAGAGGCTGTTTTCTTTTTAATGACTTACCCTCCAAAATCACATAGTATTCCTTCCTTTACACTCTGTGGGTTAGAACAGTCACAAGCCACTGCCCAGATTCAAGGAGATGGAACACAGATACCCACCTCTCAGTGGAGGACTCCCAGTCACATTGTAAGAACATACGGGAGGATGTGTATGGGCCTGTCCAGAAAGTATTTATTGAAGAAAATTCAAGAAACACTGTACATAGTGTTGAATCCACCAACCACGAGAACAAATGTCAGAGACTTTCAGGGTTCCAAAGATGTTACTTTATTGGCCAAGTTTAACCTGCGCAGGGGTGAACTCTCAAAGTGTCCAGCGACACAGTGCCCACAAGGGCTGCAAATGAGAGTCACGCCCAGCGCTTACAGCTAAGTCCTTATATAGAGGCAAGCAAGCAAGCCTTGCACAGAAGCAGATGTGGCGGTTAGCTATTGGCTTACAGAGCCTGTGGGCGGGAACAGGGTGGGGTCTGTCTCAACTGAGAGGAAAATTTTGAAACTAAACAGATGGCAATCAACTTACAGGATGTTTGCTAGGGACGCAGGCTCCTTGGGGCTGAGACTATTTTTCTTGTTCCCAACACATAGGACGTTGATGCTTCAGTCCCCTTCAAAGTAGGCACCTTGGGACCTCACACAGTTTTCCCCATCACCATCAGGTACCCATCATATTTTCCCAAATCTCTTTGAGGTCTGAAATATCTTCCTTTCAAAAGTGATTTCAGTTTTAGGAAAAAGCCAGAAGGCACAGGGCACCAAATCTGGGCTGTAGCGGGGCTAAGTCACTGGGTGATTTGATGTTTCCAAAAAAACTGTTCATTGTCATGGTGAAGTTGCCAGTCATCAGTTGCCCATAGCTGCAGCCTTCTGAGTGGAGGAATATTCAATTTTAATGCAGATTTGATGGAGATTTGTTTCTCTGCTTGATTGGTCATTTTGAATGCAAGAGCTACAAGGTACTCACGCTCACTCAACAGCATCTACTGCCCCCACTGACTAGTACAGTGAAATCATCATTGTTCACGCATATATATTTCAGTCCACTCTCCTTGGCTGCCAGGTTACATTGATATTGTGCAAACTCTTCTCATTATATTAAATGGTTGGACTTTTTTCTGGAAGACCTGATGGTATATTGGTACAGCTGTCTTTGGAAACTACAAATTATTCTGTGAAATAGATCAAGCAGATCACTTTAATAATGGAGATATTAAAGTACTAGTATAGTAGCAAGTGTCTTAGATCTCTCCCACTAGACTGGGATACTTGATCTATTTTGAAGATTTATATATACTCCACATTATTACTGAAATAGGTAAAAGATGTATAAGGTATCAAATTAGGATGTTATAAGACCAATGGGATGATCAGTATTTTGGAGGATTATGCTAGCAATACTTGAACTTTTTTTACTTTGGAAAATGCCATTGTGTTTGAATCTTCCTGGCTAGTCTAGAAGGCTGACACACTATAGTGGTGGGCCAAATCTAGCCAGCCCTGTTTTTGTAAAGAAAGTTTTATTGAAACACAGACATTATTTATGATTGTCTATGGCTGCTTTTGTGCTACAATACCTGAGTAGAGGTTGGTTACAACAGAAACCGTGTAGCCACCAAAGTCTTAATTATTATCTAGCCCATTATATAAAATTTGTGGACCTTTGGTCTAGAAGATCAGCCAACTGTAATCGTACAATCTGAAATCCCCCCCCTACTTGAAGCTGTGGTTTCCACTGGTTCCTTTGTTCAACACACACAAGAACTAGCACAGTGCGGAAAATACAGAGAAACAACTTAATTCTTGCCCTCAGGAGATCACATATTGGGGATTTCTAGAATTGTCTGCAATCCTAGGTTTACATAATACAATGTTGTGAGTGATGCTATTTTACAGCTATGCACAAATTTCTCAAGGAAAAAGTAGAATGGGATTGGAGAAGTAATTGGAGGTGTGACTGTCAGTGACCATTTAAGACACTGAGTCAAGAAGAGATTTGAGAGCTTTGTAAGAGACAGAATTATTAAAACTTGTTAACTAATTGGTTGTAAGAATGGCGAAAAGTATACAGCCTAGAATGACTGACCTGGGCAACGTTGTGGTCAGGGAAAACAATCCATATTTTAGCTAAGCTGAATGATGATACATTACTGAGAACACATACAAAGATACTGAATACATTGGGAAGGAATAGATTTAAGGGGAGAAGATAAGCTTCACCATTGGAGATTTGAATTTGCAATGCCTTACACAACATCTCAATGAGACATCAGGTAGGCTGTTGGCTTCGGAAGCTTGACATTCAAGAAAAAGATTTGGGAGTTTTCAGTAAATCGGTATTTGAAGCCATGGAAAATGCATTTGTCTGTGAAAGTATGTAAAGCAGAGAGAAAACCAAAAATAGAAATGGTAAACAATAACATTTAATAAATGTATAGAAGAGGAATAGGAAGGAGGACAAGCCCATGGAAGGGGAAGCTGAAGGAGAACAGCTTTGATGCCTTTGCATTTAGTGATTTTTGGCAAGTGTAGTCGAGTGGTGGGATCAGAAAGCAGAATAGAGTAACAATTCAGATATGGTGGAATGTGGGGAGAACAATTAGAATCTCAGGCTTGAATACGCTAAAAAATACACTGAAGAATACGTTGAAATGAAGTCCCTGTGAATATGGTGGAAGCTAGAATTTGCAGCACAGGTAGAGGGATTGAGCTTAGACAGATGAAGGGATGCCACCTTGACTAGAACATGAAAGAAGAATGGGTGAGGGAGGAGACTAATATTTTTGAAACCCTACTTTTGCCAGTCACTCTGATTAATTACATAAGTCATTTCATTTAGTCTTTCCTGCAGTCTGTTTTATGTAGGAAGTATTGCTCTGTGCTTTATTAGAGTGAAAATTAATGCTTAGGGGGGTTAACTTGCCCATTGTCACGCATCTTGTAAGTGCTGGGGCTGGTACCTAAACCCCAAAGTTTTATTTCTGATGTGCTCCTGCCCTCCCCCACACCATCCTCTTCCCCATTCTCCCGCTGCTACCTGTGAATAAAAGTAAGTCTGTGGGGTGTGGTAGAGACCTCAGTCTGGGTTACTCCATAGACCCATGTAAACAAGGTAAGTTTTTTAAATGTAAGGGAAATTTGTTGTTCTCCTAAGTAAATGTCCTTTTTAAAAACTATTGACTGTTTAATAAAAGGTACTATATGTAACATACATATCTAAAAAATATATATCTTTTTAATCCATATTTTTAGCTAAGCTGAAAGATGAAGCACTATTAAGAAAAAAATGGGTGGCTGGGGAGGGGACCAAAGACTCTTATAAGGTTATAGAGTAACTTATCTCCAGTGTGTTGGATTCAGACAACTCTGGTTTCTCCATTTTTAGAAGCTTTGTAATGTAAATATGGAATTAAGTTTTATTTCTATTTTTTTTATTCAGGTGTCTGCCTTCGGGGCAGAGTTTTCATCAGAGGCTTGCAGAGAGTTAGGCTTCTCCAGCAACTTACTCTGCAGCTCCTGTGATCTTCTTGGACAGTTCAACCTGCTTCAGCTGGATCCTGACTGTAGAGGATGCTGTCAGGAAGAAGCACAGTTTGAAACCAAAAAGGTGTTGTTTTCTAGTATCTCTTTCATTAGATGTTTTGGTTGAAATAAGGTAAAATACTAAATTGCTTAATCAGCTTAAATATAAAGAAGTCTTCGGCTTTTACATTATGTAGTTGTAGAAACTCAGAATGACTTCTTGCTTAATCCATTAGATCAAAGCAAATAGGAAGGCAAAGTACAGTTGCATACCAGGACCCCGTGTCTGTCTGTCTCCAGCAGAAAGGGAGCCGAATTACCACAGCATGCTTGGACCCTAAAACTCCCCGATCTTTCTAAATTATAGCCACATGAAGTCAAAGAATAATTAGATGCTTTTATTCATTTGTAATAAGAACCCAGTTTTATAATGAAATTTGGGATGAAAATAAAGCACTCATTACCTGGCACAAAATTGTAGGTAATAAATTATAACTTTAAATCTGGTTAACAAAGAATATGGTCTGTTAATTTACACATATTACTAATAGTTCCAGGTCCCTAACCTCACCTTTAACACATGAAAACAGCCAAGGTTAGGTAGTTCTAACTATTCAATAAAATCTACTGTTTTGACCTACTGTTGAAATTAATAGTAAACATGCCTTTTTTTTTTTTTACTCTTATTGACCAATTACTTAAAATATCCTAACTACTCCTGGCTGACATAGCTCAGTGCATTGAGTGGGCTCTGCTAACCAAAGGGTTAATGGTTGGATGCTCAGTCAGGGCACATGCCTGGGTTGCAGGCCAGTTCCCAATAGGGACCATGTGAGAGGCAACCACACATTGATGTTTCTCTCTCTCTCTCTCTCTAAAAAATAAATAAATAAAATCTAAAAAAAAAATATCCTAACTACTTACAAAACTCAGCCAAGTATTGTTTCTATTTTTCAAGTGTCCCAAGTCTTTGCAGTAGAAAATAGAACCATTTATAAACTAAACATTACAATTAAGCCATGTCCAGTTTAATAACTACACACCACTTTCTTTCCAACTATTTTGCAATGTGCAGGTTCACAGTAAGAATGCCTGCATACAACCTATATACACATTTTACATGGGAATGGTTCTTGTGAAGTACACATATAAAGAACCTAACATAGTAGGATTGTTCCCTAAAAGCCATACAGCCAGATGTGCCACCGTACAGAAACAGGTGTAGATGTGTAAGCATTACCTAGCACTGCAGTTATCCAAGATAACCTCATGCAGAATGCCCAGTTTAATGTTTCCAGATAAGACATTAATTCTGACCTCCGGCCAAGATGGAGGCATAGGTATACACACTGTGCCTCCTTGAACAACCAAAGTAAGGACAACAACAATTCAGAAACAAAGTGACAATGAAAAATGAAAGAAAATTGAACTATATGGAAGTCCAACAACCAAGGAGTTAAAATAGACACATTCGTCCAGACCGGTAGGCGGGGCAGAGTTGGGCAGACAAGCAGAGAGGGGTCACTGCACAGGAAGCGGTGACACCAGGTGCGCAGGGTGGCACCAGAGCAGACCCTGAGCACCCAGGTGATGGCTGGAGGACCCCAAGTGTGGGGTGGTGATGGGCAGTCCCAGGGAGGCAGCGATTGAGAAGCCAGGCACGGTGCTCAACGTGGCCCGCAGACCAGGCAGCAGTCCCACATTCGTGCACAGATAACTGCGGAGCAAGACAGATTGCGCAACCCAGAGTCCTAGCACTGGGATATAAAGCCTCAAAACACTGATTGAAAACACTTGTGGGGGTTGAGGCGCAGGGAGAGACTCCCACCCTCACAGAAGAGTTCGTTGGAGAGACCCACAGGGTCCTAGAATACACACAAGCCTACCCACATGGGAATCAGCACCAGAAAGACCCAGTTCTCTTGGGGGAAGCAGCAGAAGGGACTGAGGTGCAATAGAGAGCATAGCAAAGGGCCATTTTTTTTCCCTCTCTGACCTCGCCCCCACATATAGCATCACAACCCAGGGATGTGGGTTGCCCTGCCCTGGTGAACACCTAAGGCTCCGCCCCTCATACATAATAGGTGCAGACAGACCAAACCTTTATGGCTCAAGCAGAAAAACAGTTCAAAGCCCCGGAGCCAATACTTCTAAGCAACAAAGAGATAGCCAACCTATCAGATGGACAATTCAAAACACTGGTGATCAGGATGCTCACAGAACTGGTTGATTTTAGTTACAAATTAGATGAACAAATGTAGGCTAAACTAAGTGAAATAAAGGGAAATGCACAGAGGACCAATAGTGATGGGAAGAAAACTGGGACTGAAATCAATGGAGTGGACCAGAAGGAAGAAAGAAACATTCAACCAGAACAAAATGAAGAAACAATTCAAAAAAAATGAGGAGACACTTAGGAACCTCTAAGACATCTTTAAATGTCCCAACATCCAAATTATAGGTGTACAGAGGGGAAGAGGAATAGGGAACAAGAGGAAAACTTATTTGAATAAATAATAAAGAACTTCCCCAATCTGGCAAAGGCAATAGACTTCCAGGAAATCCAGGAAGCTCAGAGTCACAAAGAAGTTGGACCCAAGAAGGAACACACCAAGGCACATCATAATTACATTGGCCAAGATTAAAATGAAGGAGAGAATCCTAGAAGCAGTAAGAGATACGGAGACAGTCACCTACAAAGGAGTTCCCATCAGACTGTCAGGTGATTTCTCAAAAGAGACCTTACAGGCAAGAAGGGGCTGGAAAGAAGTATTCCAAGTCATGAAAGACAAGGACCTACCTCCAAGATTGCTTTATCCAGCAAAGCTTTCATTTAGAATGGAAGGGCAGATAAAGTGAACTCAGATAAGGTCAAGTTGAAGGAGTTTATTGTCACCAAGCCCTTATTTTATGAAATGTTAGAGACTTATCTAAGAAAAAGAAGATAAAAACATGCATACTAAAATGACAGCAAACTCACAATTACAACCACACCTAAAATAAAAACAAACTAAGGAAACAACTAGAACAGGAACAGAACCACAGAAACGGAGATCCATGGAGGGTTAGCAGCAGGGGAGTGGGAGGAGGAGAAGCGGGGAGAAGGTACAGAGAATAAGTAGCATAGATGGCAGGCAGAAAATAGGGAGGCAAGAACAGTATGGGGAATGTAAAAGCTAAAGAACTTAAGACACATGAACATGAAATGAAGGGGGAGAATGTGGGAGGGAGAGGGTGTGCAGGGTAGAGGGGAATGAAGGGGAAATGGACAACGGTAATAACATAATCAATAAAAAAGACATTAATTCTTAGTCTACTAAATCATTAGTTCTACAGGCTTATTAATTGAAAAAACAATGAACTTAAAATATTTCTAAATACATGAAAAAACTTCCTTTTAAATTTTTTAATTAAAGCTCTTAGATTTATTTTAAATTGTTAAGTACTCTGAAAAGATCATTATTATTCCAATAATACTAAATAAGATCTCTGTTTGGGGTGGTGAAAAAATTGTAGTATCTCCATTATGTTTCCTTTCAAAATTCTTTCACTTGTACATACTGAGGTGTTGACATACACTTGAGGTGTTAAGATTTGTATGCTTTCAGACAGTAATTGTATCTTCTCATTATTAGATAATAAAAAGTTTATTTCTAACACTGAGTACAGTTTTATAGTTCTTAAAGAAAAACAAATAAGCTTTTAAAAATGTTAGTATTCAACCATAATTTAATACTTGATTTCTTGTGAACCTGAAATTTTCAAGTCTTCCATGTTTTTTATTATCTTGATTTATGTATGCCAATAATATAGTTTAATATTTAGAATAGTTCCACACATGTAAGTTAGTCTTTTTGCCTGTAAATGAAATCTAAACAAGTTTACATAGGATTTACCTAGTGTAGGAAACCCTTCCCTGTCCCCCCTTTTTTTGTTTCTTTGTTTTAGTTTGGAATAATTGCTGAAGGAATCTGTATGAGTCATCTTCTCATCTCTGAAGTATTATTCTGTGATCTTCCATTGTCTGTATACTACTTAACCAGAAATTATTATTTCCTGAGACACAAAACTTCAAAGGTTGAATAACAAGGGTTGTTTTAGAATAAACCATTTTTATCATACATACTCTTGGTAATTAAGTCAGTTGAGAGGTTCTACACTTTGACTAAGTATATATAAAAGCTGTTTTTACTTACAGTCCTTTCTCGGTAATTCTTTATAATACGTCAATTATGCCATAATTTTAGTGGAACCAAACTTGGATCACGCACTTTTCAAATAATTATGTTCCTGTTCAATTTTCATTATCAGGTGAACTGTTTGTATCTGACACCTTTCAGTAGTTACAGTTGACAGTAGTCTGCCAGTAATGCATATCTAGTTACAAGCTGAAGTTATTGTATCCGAATACAAGTGAGCCTGTATCCTTACATACCTTTTATGCTCAATCCATTTATTTTTCTTTACTCCTAGCCACTAATCTCTGTATTTTTAGCTCTTCAAATAATTTCATTAATTACAAAAAAAATAGTAAATTCATGATAAAGAACTGTACAAAACTGACTGATCAGTATTAATATCACCAGTAATAATGCAGAAGAACATCATCATCCCCCTATCTATGCACTGGCAAGGGCAAGCACAATGTTACATTTTTTCCAAAAAATATATAACCTCAATATCATGATTAAAAAACATCAGCAAGACCCAGCCCTGGCTGGTGTAGCTCAGTGGATTGAGCACGGGCCTGCGAACCAGACTATGGCGGTTCGATTCCCAGTCAGGGCACATGCCTGGGTTGCAGGCCAGTTTCCCGCAGGGGCCAGTTCCCTGCAGGGGATGCACAAGAAGCAACCATACATTGATGTTTCCTTCCTCTCTCCTTCCCTTCCCCTCTAAAGATAAATAAATAAAATATTTTTTAAAAAAAAGACATCAGCAAGACCCAAATTGAGGAGCATTCTACAAAATAACTGACCAATAAGTACTCTTAAGTCTGAAGGTAATGAAATACAAGAAGAGCAGGGGTGCTGTCACAGATTAGAAGAGTCCAAACAGCCCTGGCTGGTGTGCTTCAGTGGTTGAGTGCCACCCTGCGAACCAAAGGGTCAGTGGTTTGATACCCAGCCGGGGCACACGCCTGGGTTGCGGGCCAGGTCCCCAGTAGGGAGTACACGAGGGACAACCACACACTAATGTTCCTCTCCCTCCTTCCCTTGCTCTCTCTAAAAAGAAATAAATAAAATCTTTAAAAAATTTTTTATAGAAGAGTCTAAACAGAGATAACTCATCCCATGTAGGATCCTGTTTGGATGTTGGATGGGACCCTGGAACCAGGACAGCAGTACAGGAAATGGTAAAATGCAAGTAAAGACTGCAGTAGAGGTGATAGGATTACCCCAATATAACTTACTGGTTTTATTAATTGTTCAGCCACTAATCTCTAAATGCTTCTCCTTAATGAGCCTGGTGAAACCAAACAGCAAAAACACTTAGAATGTGACTGGAAATATAAAAATATGACATGTACAAGCCTCCACTTAGATGCAAACCACATTTAAGTGTAGAATATTTGGGTACATTCTGGGTCACTGGTGCGTGATCAGAGGTAACAGTATATACAATATATTTTTCTGTCTTTGTCAACTCTGGCTTAAATCATAATTTTGAAATCATAGTTTAATTTAGTCCTAGTTTAATAAAAATAAAGATCTACAGCATATAGACTAATTATCTTACATCAAAAACATTAAAAATACTTAAGTATGGCCATGTGTGTATAAATCATTGTGAATATAAATTTTTTAAAAGAAACAGTTGCAGGTTGTGTACAGGAATGTTTTAGCAATTTATGTACAGTAAAGAAATGTTATCAGAAAACTCATTTTGGTTCTTGCTTAACGCGTGCTTTATAGGTCTGTCCGGGGATGAGGCTAATCATTTTTAGGAATGCATACTCATTTAACAGGCTGAATTTACTCTGATAGCCAGACACACAGAATTTGCTTTAAAAAGAAAAAAACTTATTCATAATAGAAGTAGAAAGTGTATTTGAAATTTCTCATAATTCTTCAAATAGATATTTTATTATTATTTTTATTTGGTCTTGTTTTCCACCCCATTTTGATCGTGAAGGACCTGCTAAGCATCACAAATATTAGCTAGATTGAGATATAACTATTTTTGCTCATAGCTATGTAACTAAGTACAGTTTACAAACATCATTAAGGATTTTGGCTTAATTGTGAAGAGCTTATTTGTATTTTGAAGAAAAAACAAACTAATGAGGAAAAAATAGTTAAATCTTGGTGCTATTTTTATACAGTTAATATTACTAAGTAGTATAAGTGATTTCAGCTTTAAATATTAGAATCTTATGGTGGAAGGAAAGGGGCCATTCTTTTTTTTTCACTACTGACTCAATTTTTCCTTGTGGTAGGAGAACTTAGTAACCAATTATTAGCTAGGATTATGGAAAAATAAAAGAACCATTAGCCGCTACAGTTACTATGTGGAATGTTGCATTGGGGAGCAGAGAGAGATGAAGCAATTCTCAGGTAAAGAGCAGGTTAGGTACTAGGTAAGCAACCTCATGGATATGTTATATTTTCCTCCTTGATTACAAGAGTAAACCATTTCCACTTGACCTATTTTTAAAAATTTAGCTCAAGGGTCTTCTCTTCTAGGAAGTCTTCCCTAATTCCCTTCCCCCATGCATTCACCATCACTACCAATCCCAAATTACTGTGTTAGCTATACCTCTATATCCCCAAAGCAATTGAAGATGTATTGACTTGTATTTACCTCCACTACAGTGTGCCTGTTGTTTTCTTTTTCTCCCAATAAAAGATGCTCTTGAAGCCTAGGACTTTTTTGTTTCTGAATCTCTAGCCTTTGCCATAAAATATTTCATAAGTATTTGTCCTTGAATAAGGCTGTTTGGGGGAAGAATAAGATAGAAAAGGTGATTTTTTTAATGTTGAAAATATACTTGAACTCTGTAGATGTTTATTAAATACGTTTTTCATTTCACTTATGTGTCCTAAATATAAAAAGAAAATTTGCCTCCATGTTGGCAATTTTCCATTAGTAAGACTTTGGTTACAACTGTTTCTCAAACTATAAATCTAGATTTCTCACTTCTTTGTTTTTCTTATAAGGATATTGTAAGCATTCCAAATCTATCTAAAAAAAGATAAATTATTTAGCACAAATTATTTAGTAATTCCTTTCTGACCACTAACCTTAATAGATCTTTTTTCAAAATGTATGTGACCATCAGATTCAAAAGCTTCCTGGGATTTTCCTGAAGATAAGCATAAATCAAAATTTTTTTTGTTAAGAAGTTTTTAACTTCTATTTTTTAAAATTTGTAAGATTAAATGTAGTATTTCAGTTAATAAGTTATTTTTCTCATATCTTGTTATCTTTCTAGTTCTGTGAATTGAAACTTGGTTATGACAGCTAGATGGGGTTTTTTTCCCTGTCTCATTCATTCAAAGTTTTCATATCTTAATAGGAATGATTTCAGCGACTTTCAGACATTATAGAACTTTCTTATTTCTCCTTAATTTTATGACCCTATTTCCTTAGCTACTACCTGTTCTTAAGATATTGGTTCTCCAAGATCCTTATAATCCCACTGCTTTCTTTTGTCTTCTTTAGAAATATTTTTACTTAATTGGTTTTTAGTACTTCCTATTCTTTTGCATTTATACCTACTATATTTCTGAATTGCTGTGGTGAAGGTTCGGCTAGTTACCAAACTAGAGCACCTTGTTCGAGAAAAGAACCCACTTAGCTGAATTACTCATCTAGCAATTAGCAAGTTATTTCCACCGCATTTACTGTTCATTCAGTCCGGATTGTGACAGGAGGAAGTTGAGAGTAGGGGGTAAGAGCATAGGCTCTGGAAGCAAACTGTCTAGGTTCAGATCTTGTGCTACTCAGCTGAAGATCTTGGGCAAATTACTTGATGACTTGGTCCCTATTTATTCATTTATAAATTGGGGATAATACTAGTTACTGTCTCACAGGGTAGTTATAAGGATTAAATGAGTTCATATATGTACTGCTTAGAAAAGTTCCTGGCATTATAATAAGTACTAGGTAAATACTTGGGGCTGGTGGTGATGACATTAGTAATAGTTGTAATATCTGATTTTGGATAAAAAATAAAACAAATTTTGGAGAACTTAGAGAATAGCATAATAATGATTGCTGTTGGCAAAGTAGGGTAAAAGAAAATAGACAAGGGATGTGATAAAAACTATTAGATTTGCCTGTGATAAAAATTTGGAACAAAATCTTCTGGTATTCCATTTTGATGCTCCCGGATCAGTTGAATCAAGAAAAAATGTGATAACAAAATTAGTAATATGAAAATTTTACTGCTTGCAACTATTTGTTTATGTGGAACTTAATATAGAAATAAATTATGTCAAACATAATTTACATTACCAATTTTTTTTAAGATTTTTTTTTTTTTAATTTATCTTTACAGGGGAAGGAGAGAGGGAGAGAAACATCAATGTATGGTTGCCTTTTGTGCGTCCCCTGCTGGTAGTTAGCCTGCAAGGAAGCAGCCTGCAACCCAGGCATGTGCCCTGACTGGAAATTGAACTGTGCGATCCTCTGGTTCGCAGACCCGCGCTCAATCCAGAGCTACGCCAGCCAGGGCTACATTTCCAATTTTGAGTCCTGCTGATTGACATCATAATAAGGAAAATACTGCAAATTTGCACTTTTAAAATTACACCATTTTGATCATTTAAAATGTGTTACGTAAAATTGCATGTGAGGAGAGAAGGTTTTGCTACTAACATATTTCAAAACCATTTACAAAGTGAGTTCAATTTTCTTAGGACAAACCTGTTCCAAAAATGGCATGAAACCTATGTTTCAAAGTCTTTTTAAAGTAAAATGTATTGCTGGCTTTTGGGCTTTTTCAGATGGCAGATCAGGTAGAAGACATGATATTCTTTGAAACCAGAAATAACATAACTGAAAGCAAATTAGACTATGTTTGTAATATAAAAATAATCACTGAGAAAAGCAAGCTATTAAACGAATCACGGATTCTAATTTTCTTACAAACATTCCTCTGCTCCTTATATTTTTAGTCTAATACTGGATAACAGATTTTAAACATTTAAGAAATTTTGGGGAAAGAAAAACTTAAAAGTAATTCTTTTTAAAAACTCTATAGATTGAGAAGAGATTTCCTTTATCTGAATTTTGGAACGTCTTGGTCTCATTCATAGAATACTAGTAGAAGCCTAGGCTGCAGATCACCAAACTACTTGTTCTGGAAAATAATAGCTCAATAAATAGTTCAGGTATTTGATGTAGGGTTGCTTTTTTATTTCTCTTAAAAATCTACTTTTTGGATGATACCAAAACAAAATAAAAGTATCCTCAATAATTATTATAATTCACTGGATTTGAATAAATGGACCAAAGTATGTACTGCAGAAGATAATTTTAAGAATGCAGTTAGATCCCCTCCACTTGTCACTCCATTACTTGGAGTTAGGCTAATGTTAATTGGCTGGCTTTATATAGCAGCATTCCCATTTTCTACATGTATAATATTCTGCTTTCATATTTACCTGCACTCCAAGCAAGCCAGACAGAGTCTACAGAGGCAATAGTAACGTGTGTAGTTCAGTGAGTTTATCCCTTTCTCTTCTAAGACTTTTTGAAAGGGTTATCTCAGCTTCATTGCTTACTGGCTTTGTGATTTCTAGCCAGCAAATTCCAAGATATTCAGTTTTATTGTTTTTAAAGATTTTATTTATTTATTTATCTTTAGAGGGGAAGGAGAGAGGGAGAGAAACATCATTGTATGGTTGCCTTTCGTGCATCCCCTGCTGGGAGTTGGCCTGCAGGGAACCGGCCTGCAACCCAGGCGTGTGCCCTGACTGGGAATCGAACTGCGATTGTCTGGTTCGCAGGCCTGCGCTCAATCCACTGAGCTACACCAGCCAGGGCCTATTAGTATTTCTTTTACCTTGGTTATGTGCTGAAGCATTTTATCTGTTAGGCATTAATCCTCACAATAACTCTATAACGTAAATACTGTATAATTCCTGTTTAACAAAAGAGGAAACTAGGGTGTAATCTGCCCAAAGTTACCTACCTGGCAGTTGGGTATCACAGATTGCCTTCATCTGAACTGTTTGACTCCAGAGAACCCAAAGTCTTTAAACCTCTTTCCTACACTATGTTTGCCTCTCATCTTGAAAATGTGGATAGTAATACGTATCCACAGTGTTACTGTAGGAAAATGAGTGAGTTAAATGTAAAACACCATTTGGCTTTCTGAAGGCCCCTTTAGATTTATAGTTAACAATTTTTTAACACAGTTCCATCACTACTTTCTATTTAAAATGATCAAACCTTTATTCCTCAGTTTACCAGATTTTAATGGTTCCCTAACTTGGTGTTTTTCAAGAATACATTGACAATATTTGGTTTTAAGGCCCAACCAACCACACATCTTAAATAAGTCATGTAATGTTTAAGTCTGGTAAAAGAATCAAAATATTTAGTTACTTTCCATTTACTTGGAAATTCTGTAGCTAATTTCAGGGTAATTTAGAAGTCATCTTAAATAGCTAAATTATTCTGGACAGTGGCAAATATTAAGCTTTAGCCCACCAGAAATAGAATGCCACTGATGTGTGAAACAGGAGGATGAAGTCGAGGTTAAGCTAACTATGCGTGAAATTGTAGCCACTAAAGAAATTTCACAGATGCTTAAAATAGCTGAACTTTTTTGCACTGTTTGTAGCTTCAGTACATGAACCGATTTCTTCAAAGGGAACTAAATATGTCTTCAACAAATTATTCTAATCATAATATAAAAACAGTGACATTGAAGCTTTTTAAAAAAGATCTAAATAAGCCTTGGCAACAGTTCAAGTTCTGTGTAAAAATCACTAAGGCTCCTGAGTTGCAACAATACTAAATAATGACACAGATACTGACATGATAATAATAGCCACTAGCATTCATTAAGTTCTTATTATATGAAGGTGCTATTCTAAGCACTTGATTTTTTAAGTTATATTTTATTGATTATGCTATTACAGTTGTCCTGATTTTTCCCCCTTTCCCCTCCTCCAACCAGCAACCCCACTCCCTCATGCAATCCCCACCCCATGGGGATGAACATTACAGAGATATATGGGCATGGCATTTTGGGGGGCTTTTTATTCTTCTGATGTGGTAAATTATATTGTAATTATTTTTAAAATTATATTTTATGGATTATACTATTATAGTTTTCCAAGTTTTTCCCACTTTCCCCCCCTTGATCCAGCACCACCCACTCCCTCAGGCCATGCCCGCACCATTATTCATGTCCATAAGTTCTTTGGCTACTCCGTTTCCTATACTGTACTTTTTACAGCCCCATTGCTGTTCTATAACTACCTATTTGTACTTTTTATTCTTTTAAACCCCCCCCCCATTCTTGCATATTCCCCATTTTAATTATGACGTGTCCTAGACTGGGCCTCTTTGGATCCATCTTGTTTGGGACTCTGTGCTTCCTGGACTTGCATGTCTACTTCCTTCAGCAAGTTAGGGAAGTTTTCTTTCATTATCTTTTAAAATAGATTTCCAGTTTCTTGCTCTTTCTCTTCTCCTTCTGGCAACCCTATGATGAGAATGTTGGATTGCTTAAAGTTGTCCCGTAGGCTGCTTACACCATCCTCGTTTTTCTAGATTCTTTTTCCTCTGGTTGTTCTGATTGGTTGTTTCTTGCTTATGTTCCAAATCACTAATTTGATTCTCAGCTTTACCCATTCTACTACTATTTCCCTGTAAATTGTTCTTTATTTCAATTAGTATAACCTTCATTTCTGACTAGATCTTTTTTATGCCATTGAGGTCCTCACTAAGTTCCGTGAGCATCCTTAAAACCAGTGTTTTGAATTCTGCATCTGATAGATTGCTTATCTTTATTTCATTTAACTGGAGTTTTGATCTGTTCTTTCACTTGGGCCATGTTCTATGTCTCCTCATTTTGTCACATTCTGTCACATTTGCACATTATATTTAAAAAGGACATAAGCTCTTACAGTAATTAATTATCTTCAGGTTACCTTACAACTACATTCCCTAGACATATCTACCTCAAGAGTCAGAGTAAATGTTCCATGTATACACTAAATACATCTTGGTATAGGCTCTGAGACTGTGGAAATATGACAGTAGTCACTGTCCTTCTCAGTGACTTCTCCTCAGTAGGAGAAATAGACATGGAAATTGAACTAGAATGTAGTTAGCAACATATTCTACTGAGCTGAAACCTCATATTCATTTCCTTAAAGGTAATCACTGAAAGAATCAAATAAAACAAAAGTTGGAAGGAAGAGGGAATCAATAAATTTCTTAAAGTTGATGTATTGGGAACTATAAATATAACCCTGTTAATGTTTCTGGAAGTGACCAACAGAACTAAAAGTAAATGGTTGTTAATCATTAGGGAATTGACCAACAGAAGAACTAAAACAGTTTAAAAGTTACTGAGTCGGGGGTGAGAGGCAGAAGAAAATTTTTACTTATTTTATTCACTTCTGTACTGCTTTACTACTACTACTACTTTTTTCCCCCCAAGACACATTGATTTTTTTTCTAAAGGATTCAGTGAGCCTCGGCTGGTGTGGCTCAGTGGATAAAGTGCCGACCTGCAAACCAATGGTCACTGGTTCAATTCTCAGTCTGGGCACGTGCCTGGGTTGTAGGCCAGGTCCCCACTTGGGGGTACGCAAGAGGCAACCACACATTGTAACCAAAAACACTCATGTTCTATGAAAACACAAGAAGGAAGGGTATAACCATTTTATAGGTCAGATAAATATTACCACCTGCTTATACAGAAGTTGATACCTATGATAAGTTGGGAAAATAATTGGGGAAAGGTCATCTCTGGCAAAAGGATATGTTAATGAAAAGGCAGAGACAAAAGAAAGGTGGCCATCTAAGACACATCAGATAGCTTGGTTATGATGAAAGATAATGATTATTAAGGGGGGAGTGCCTTGCTTGATAAGAAGTTTTAACTCTACCCTTCAATCAGGGGAGAAAATTAAAAATTTTTAAACAATAGACTGGCGTCAGATTTGTAGTTGAATAACTTGTTGGTGATGTAAACCATAGTTGATAGTGCATGGGGGAGTGCTGTTACCAGGAAGAAAACATGGCAATCAGCCAACACATTGGTAGTAATGATGGAGAAGGAACAGATCTGAAAAAGATTTAGGCAATAAAACCTACAGGATTTATTGACTTAACTGGATTGGAGAGAGTAGGAATAAGAGAGGAGCTTTCTGGTGTTCTTACTTGACACACTGGTCACCCAAACTCAAGAAAGCTAGAATGGATTTCAACTAGTTACAAGGTAGCCCCCTAAGGCGATGGTGGATGGGAGAAAGGGCCGCAACAGAAGGTAACCTTTAATAAACCATACCCTTTAGCAACAAACTGCTTTTTCAATTTACTTTTTGAAGAAATGTGTTAAAAGTTTTATTTTGGCCCTGACTGGTGTAGCTGAGTGAATTGAGCATGGGACTGTGAACCAAAAGGTCGGGATTCAATTCCCAGTCAGGGCACATGCCTGGGATGCAGGCCAGGTCCCTAGTAGGGGGGCACATGAGAGGGAACCACACATCCATGTTTTCCTCCCTCTCTCCCCCTTCCCTCCCCCTCTTTCTAAAAATAAAAAATAAAATCTAAAATAAAAATGTTTCATTTTGAAGGCCATGAATTTTATCTGGGTACCATAATGAATTCTAAAACCGATAGTATACTTGTCAAACAGTGGGCAAAAAATAAAAATGTGTAATGGCCTGGGCGTTTGTTCTCATTTTATATGGTTGCTCTAAAGTTTTGAATAATGCTATTTAAGCTTTTGGATTATCGTAGGCGTATTTTTGTATCTGTTCTTAAAATATCTTAAGTGATTATTCTCTGTAGATCAAGAGAAACCATAATTTGTGCCAGCTGTGGGGGATTTTTTTGGTATTTCATATATTTGTAATCTTCCTTAAAGGTGATCCTAAATGCCCCCTTTTTATGACAGTTTTTTCAGTAATGGAGTGGTAATAGCAACACTAACACGAAGAAATGTATTCTCCGAAAAGCAGCTTTTGCTGTCATAAACAGAACTTTCATTCATGTTCCATTGCTGAGGCTATTATTGAAAGTGTGGATGTTGAACCATATATTTTGTCTGGATCTCAGTTTTTCAATTTAACAGGAAATTGGTTGTATTCTTTATACATTTAGGAGCAAAAAGACATTGAATTTTTATTTATTTATCTTTAGAGGTGAAGGGAAGGAGAGAAGGAGAGAAATATCAATGTATGGTTGCCTCTCATGCGTCCCCTGCTGGGGACTGGCCTGCAACCCAGGCATGTGCCCTGACTGGGAATCGAACCACGATCGTGTGGTTTGCAGGCCCGCAATCAGTCCACTGAGCTACACCAGCCAGGGCAACACTGAATTTTTTATTATTGAGTACTCTATACTAGTTTACCATTTTCCAACNTATTTATCTTTAGAGGTGAAGGGAAGGAGAGAAGGAGAGAAATATCAATGTATGGTTGCCTCTCATGCGTCCCCTGCTGGGGACTGGCCTGCAACCCAGGCATGTGCCCTGACTGGGAATCGAACCACGATCGTGTGGTTTGCAGGCCCGCAATCAGTACACTGAGCTACACCAGCCAGAGCAACACTGAATTTTTTATTATTGAGTACTCTATACTAGTTTACCATTTTCCAACATATTTTACTTATTACTAAAGGTCTCAGTGGTTTTATTAAAAACTACTTGCTATGACATTCAAGCTTAAACTCATTTTTACTAACATTTGGATAATTTTACCTAGTGATGTTTTGTCAGGTTATTTTCTTTCATTGTATATTTTATAAGTGTCTGTAGAATTAATTCATTGTTCCCAAGTGGTGACCCTGGATTATTCGTACATGTAGCTGAAGTATGAATGGAAGTAAGTCTTTAGGAGTTGTATTTGTCTCTAGATGAAAGTCTAATCAAACATTGTTACTGCTTGCTGTTGAAATTCTCATTGTTTTAGGTGCATGTACAAATTCTATTCCACTGGGTAGTACTGAAAGAAAATTCATTCTTTTTTTCCTGAGATTTCACAATTGAAATATTCTAATTTAGAATGGGGTAATGTCCAAGAAACATTTTTATTTTATTTTATTTTTATTTTATTTATTTTTGTACATTTTCATTGAGCTTTCTTAGTGGAACAGGGATTATATCTTTATGGAACAATTCCCCCAGTATATTCTTACCTTCTTTGGAGCCTAATCTGAGTTAGGTCAAAGTTACCTTGTTTGTTTTCTAGATTTTTCAATCTTAAGGCAGAAACTAAAAATACTAAAAGGAATAGCACTTTAATAGTGTGGGAGAATACATTTTAAACTTAAAGAGTTCCCTTAGACATAATAATTCATTGCTTTATATTTTTTCAGAGTTCAGTAGAAAGTACCTAAAAGTGAATACTGTAATCTCAGGATTCTAGCGTTAGAGAATTATACTTTCTAGCTTGGTTTAAAATTATAAAACTTAAAAGTATTTCCCTAATCATTCATATTAATTCATTGTTCTGTGCAAGAATGCCATCAGAATGTGTATGAAAATGTCAGCAGATAAACCATTTACCTTATATCTATAGTTATCTCTTAATTGGTCTTTACTCTCAGAAAACTGATAGGTTTCTCACAAAATTTTGAAGAGGTTTCAAATTTGAGACAAAAGTAAACATGAGGGGGGACCCAAAAATGGGAATTATCTTCTGGAGGGCAGGCCCCTTGTAGTACAAGCTTCCCCTGCTAGGTGAGGGTTCCAGGGACCCATCTGTATACATGTACCAGCCGGTTTTGTTGTAAGAGGCTACATTCAGCTTCAGTGAATGTTATTTTTGTAAGACTCTTCGACACATTTGCCCATTTCATGATGGGTGATTTACAAGCATACCTGCCCATACTATGCTGAGTGTTCAAGAGTCTTTGACCAAAAACATCATGACCCACCCTCCCTACTCACCTGATCTCACCCCAAGCAACCTTTTTTTGTTTCATGGGATGAAAAAAGTCCTCAAAGGGAAACATTTTGCCGATGTGGCAGAGGTGAAACAAAAAAGAGCAGAAGCACTAGAAGACATCAAAATTGACAAGTTCAAAAATCTGTTTTAAAGAGTGGGGAAAAAAACATCTCAATAGGTATAGTGAATCAAATGCAGAGTGCTTTGAAGGTGACTGAAGATTAAACATGTAAGAATAAATACACAATTTTTTACAAATAAATTCTGGTTTGGGGGGATGCCCACATATCTGCTACTTCAGTAACTTAACGTGAAATCTTGTCAAAGGGTTACCATTAGATCACAGAAAATTTAGTGTCCTAGTTATTTGTCCCTTTGATATTGTAGCTTATTGTTTCTAGCACTTCAGGCATTTTTTAAAATATCAGAAAATATGGAATGATTTGATGAGGAATAATGAATTAAAACTTAAAACTTTAGCAGATCATTAAACATGTGGTTTTGGTTAAAAAAAATTTTTTCCTGAGAATTAACTGGCCATATTTTGCTAAAAAACAGCTTTTGCATTACTGAAAGGAGTAAAGTTGATATTGAAAAATTACACTAGATGCAATTAATGTTTGGAAGAGTGCCTCACATGAATATAACATAATTGTTTTTCATTCAAAATGTCTAAATAACTTAATATTCAGCTTTCATCATGTTACGATCATACTCCCTTATTTTTAAATTTCTACATTTTATTTAAGGTCAAACTTTCAGTAGACCCATAAAATAGTTGCTCCCCAGATCTGAATTCTGTTTAGTAGTTAAAATTTTCCTTGTTTCACCTACTGTTAGAGCATTTTCTTTTTTTTTTTAAGATTTTTTTATTTATCTTCAGAGGAGAAGGGAAGGAGAGAGGAGAGAAATATCAATGTATGGTTGCCCCTCACGAGTCCCCTGCTGGGAACTGGCCTGCAACCCAGGCATGTGCCCTGAGTGGGAATCGAACCGGGATCCTGTGGTTCGCAGGCCCGTGTTCAAACCGTTGAGCTACATCAGTGAGGGCAGAGCATTTTCTTCATGTTACTGCCTAATGTTCAAGGTGTTCGCAGTTTTTTCTAATCATTCTATTGAATTTCAGTAATACTATAGTTTTACCTTTAAACAAAAGTGGAGTTTGAAAATAAGAATGTCTGCAAGCAATACTTCATAAAGGAAGACAGAATAACACTGCATTTGCCTTGCTTTAGTCGATCCTTACCTAATTTGCCTTTTAATTTGCTGAGTCAAGCAAAAGCTCTTTCATTGTTTTGTAATTTTTTGTCTCATTAATAGTTAACTATAGTCCAAAATGGTGATTGTGTTCTCATCCTTGGCTGTCCATTATAATAATTTGGGTAGCTTTAATTATTTAACAATAATTAAAGTCTTACACCTAAATCTCGCCCTCAGATATACTAATTTAGTTGGACTGGCGTAGGTTCCAGGGATAAGTAATTTTCGAACTCCAGATAATTCAAGTGTACACTCAAGGTTGAAAACCCTGCTGTAATGTAATTTGAATTTGAAAGCTTGAGAAATTTTTGGAGTGGCCATTCTAATTACAGAAGAAAAATTAATGATAGCCCTCAACCCAAAACAGAGAGCTCTGTTAACTATGAAAATGGGTTTCAAACACACAACTTAAACTTAACCAGCAGTATTAAAGCATTATCATAATAGCCATTGTTACTTAGTGAGCCTCTAAAGAATCTAGGCTTTTTGCGTTTTTTGTTAACTCCGTATAGCAGCTGGGAGGTAGGGAGTATCTTTTGTTCAGACAGGAAACTGAAGCTCAGAGAGTGACTCATCCAAGGGAATATGCTGCTTGTAAATGACGGAGCCAGAACTGGACTACATACACGCTTGATTTTATAACTTGAGGTCTTTTCCCTGAACTGCTGGGAGACAAACTGAGGCATATTAAAGTTTTTAATAGTTTAAGCTGAAATCAGTTCATACCCAGCGGCATCAGATGAAAGTGGTTAGGAGCACCACACTGACAGTGGCAAGACTTACACAGAACATGCAGAAGCAGAGCAAGGAATTATTTGATTGGGTACAGCTTAAGTAGTTGCCTGTTTTGGGAAATGCTGGTTGACTGTGGTTGTCTTTAGGTTTTGATTTCTTAACTGTGAAGCATTTACAGACTTAGGTTTTTGGTTTACTTACATAGGCTGCTAATTTTAGAGCCAACCCAGCCTAATGGCCTCCTTGTTTAATTTACAGTACCATGCTGTGTGAAAATTTGATATTTAATTTGACTTAGTTTATTTCAGGGTTTTTTGTTGTCCTATATTTTTGTCTCCCCTGTATGTATTCCCCTTTGCCCTGCACCCCACCTTTCAGCAATCCCCCTTTAGTTTATTTCCATGGGCCATACATCTAAGTTCTTTGTCTTCTTCATTTCCTATACTATTCTTAACCTTCCCCTGTCTGTTTTGTACCTATAATTATGCTTCTTATTCCCTGTACCTTTATTCCCTATTCTCTCTCCCTCCCATTCCCTGCTGATGACCCTCCAAGTGATTTTCATTTGTGCGATTATGTTCCTGTTCTAGTTGTTTGCTTAGTTCGTTTTTGTTTTTTAGATTCAATTGCTGATAGTTGTGAGTTTGTTGTCATTTTTACTGTTCTTATTTTTTATTTTCTTTTTATTAGATAAGTCCCTTTAACATTTCATATGATAAGGGCTTGGTGATGATGAACTCCTTTAACTTGACCTTATCTGGGAAGCACCTTATCTGCCCTTCCATTCTAAATGAAAGCTTTGCTGGAGAGAGTAATCTTGGATGTAGGTCCTTACCTTTAACAAAAAATTTTCTGACTGTCTATTTCTTTAGAGCCATGCATATCATCATCAACAAAAATACAGGGTTCCGTGGTTAGGCCATACGTACCCTGGGAGCTTTCAGGTCCTGGGTACTAGGGCAGCAGTTTGGACATGTATAGTGTAGGAGACATATACAGGGCCCAGCAGAAGTACTGCCTGCTTCAGTGTGGTTGGTAGGGTAATAATATGGGTGTAATAATTTATAGTTTTAATTTGAACACTTCGCCTAAAATGTCATGTTGTGCTTGAGAGTGATATTGTTATATTACAGAATTACATGCCTATGATTTTGTAATAAAAAAGGGGAGTTACTGTGCTGGACCCTGTATATTAAGTGCTTAGTTTTGGAAAGTAGAATATTTCTGACATGGACCCGGTTTATAGATTTGTGCTAGTGGTTATGATGGTGGCAATAAAAGTTAACAAGTGCGACACTTTTTTTAAATTTCAGAAAAGGTACATAATTCACAAATGTTCCCTTTTTCAGTGTTATGAATTATTTTGGAATCTAGCTATGGGAAATAGCATACACCATCTTTTGTCTTGCTGTTAATCTGAACTGTGTTGTAGCAACATAAACTTTACTTACAGCAAAGTTATCACCATAAAATAGTTTTGGTGTTTTTCTATACATGAAAACATCATTGTATGAAATTTTATAACAAGAGGTTGCTCCTGAGGGTAGAGGAGGGGGTGTGTGTGAGTCATTACATTCCAACAGGAATTTATCAGGAAAATCTTTCTACAGTGAAAGGGGTAGTACATCATCCCCCCAAATTAAGAAAATATATGAAACCAATAGAATCTACAGTTTATTTATATAAAATTAAATCTTTATTATACTTAAATGTATTTATTTAAATTGGGGAAAATAGCTAACCACAAAGATGAAATTTATTTTAAGAAAAATAAGTAAAAATCCCTTAATTTTTAAATGAGAGGAAAATTAGTAAATACAGAAATCCTGTTACAAATAAGGTAAATTTGTTAAAGAGCTGAAGTATTAGATATTAGATAATAGTTAGGTATTTCTACTTCCCACCTAGAAGACACTATTTGAAGTTTAGGAAAATCTGGCAATCATATGTAATATGGAAATAGGTATGGACGCCAAAGGGGAAAAATGCAATTTGGGGTATCATTTTTTAATTTTTCTAAAGGTGTCTATGTATTTCCATTTAAATTATTTGGCCTTAGTAATATAGAAGCCTAATGGAATAATGACATATAGTACCTAGAGTTAGATTTTCTATACAAACAAGTCTTCTCTAATACATATAGAAAATACAAGTTTGCTATATATATGTTATATAACTTGCTTCTTTGCTTTCTCTTCTAATGGTATTTTTGTATAAATGTTTGAGGTTCAGCATTTTTATATGTCAATAACGTTACTTTAAAAGATAAAAATGATAAGGATGAAAGTCAAGGAATTAAAAGTTTTACCCTGTTTTAATTTTTTCATACTTTATGCCCTTGAGAATTCCTGTTATACATAGCATTTATTTCCTTGTGTGTGAATTTGTGTGATGCCAAAATGCTTCTGATTACTTTTAAGACGTTGAAAATTTAACACAATTTGTAGCTAATTTAAATTATTTATTCACCATGAAAACAAATGTTTTCCTAAGAATACTACAAATTCATGAGTAAAATGCCACCTTAGCATCACAAATTAAATCTTTTAGAATTTGACTTTAATAATGTTATGCAGCTTTGAGTTACATTTTCTTTTTGTTTACCCTAGAGTGGAACCAAGCACAATCTAGTTTATAAAATGTCAAAGGAACATGAAATATTTAGAAAGTTATGTGATGAAAAAAATGTTTAATTCTTTTAAATGAATAATTTTCTGTATTCAACACACATGCATTGAGCATCTTGGTGTCCGGTTCTGGGAGAATTGTGACACATAAGGCATTCCCTGTCCACGGGGAAGTTATAGACTCTCTGTAGTACACTAGTAGGAGCACAGAATTCTGTGGAAAGTCCCCAGCGGAGAGTAGGAGACCAAGAAAAGTCTTCCTGGAGAAGGTCGCATCTGAGCTGCCTGTTCATTAAAGAATGTGTTCCTAACACTTTTCATTAATCAGTTGATAGTTTGTGGTGCAGAGACGTGCTTTCCGTGAATGGGCTAAAGTATGCTAGGAGACTGAGTCCTTCAGTCTTAGGAAATGGAGACTAACAATCAATGGAGATTAAGTGAGCAGGAGCCCCAGTTACAAGCAGCCAGGCGCCTCCTTATGTCCTAGTGCACCATATGGCTCCATGTGTGATGTTGTGAAGAATACTGGGAAGTACTGGTGTAGAGAATGCCGTTATCCACTAGTGATTCCATAGGGTCACAGACTCGCTAACAAAAGATAAATCTAATAACCACATTTTAAAATGACCTTTAAAAATTTTTTATTAATTCTGATAAAATATACATAACATAAAATTCATCATTTTAACCATTTTAAGTGTGCAGTCCAGTGACATTAAATGCATTGATACTGTTGTGCAATGTCACCGTCTATCAACAGAACATTTTCATCTTCCCAAACTGAAACTATACTCATTAAACAATATCACACACGCAGTGCTTCTCTCCTTTGGCCCCTGGCAACCACCGTTCTACTTCCTGTCTCTGAACTGGACCACTCTAAGTACCTCAGAAGTGGAGTCATACATACGGTGTTTATCTTTTTGTAATTGCCTTAGTTCACTTAGCTTAATGTCTTCAAGATTCATCCATGTCAGAGTATGTGTCATCATCTCCTTCCTTTTTAAAGCCAAATAACATTTTATTGCATGTATAATACCCATTTTGTTTATCTATACATTTGGGTTGGCTTCAGCTTTCGGCTTCAGTGTTTTTGGGTATATACCTAGAAGTAGAATTTCTGGATCATATCATTCTATTTTTAATTTTTTAAGGAAGCACCGTTTTACTTTTCATAGTGACCGTGCCACTTTACATTTCAGTAGCAGTTCACAAGGGTTCCAGACTCTCCACCTGCTCACACTCCCACTTGTTTTCTGTGTTTTTGATAATAACCATCCTAATGAGTGTTAGCAAGTGGTTATCTCCCTGTGATTTTTATCAACATTCTCCTAATGATTAATGATGTTGAACATCTTTTCATGAGCTTATTGGTAATATGGTCTAATATTTTCAAAGATATTTGAGGATAAGGAGAGGTATACAACCATTTTGAATAAGATTAACCAACTCTTACTCAAAAGCAATTTATTTTATAGAATTAGATCAGCCTACTCTTAAATGTTTTACTGCTACAAAGAATTTTAGCAATCCTCAATTTTTAATCTGAAATCCATTCATGGTTCCAGAGAGTCCACAAATAGCTGAATTACAGTAGAATTCCATCAGAGTCTCAAAAGCACTTCGGACCTTTAATATCTTAAGAACTATTGATGCAGCCTAGAATCACCAAAATATGAAAAGCTCGCTATCTCTTGCGTAGGTAAAATTAAGGTTATTTTTAAATTTCTACTCTGTGCTTTTCTATATTTTCCCAAGTACCTAAAATAACCATGTGTAGTACATGTGATTTTTATGCTATTTTAAAATTTAAAAGGTAAAACTTATCTTTAGCTCTTGGATGTACAATTAAAAAATGAGTCTGGAAGCTAAAAAGAAGCAAAATGGACATAGTGTGCTCCTATCGTTGCCTGCCATCCCTTAGAGTCACAGCATTTTCAAGTCACTACAAAAACCGTGGGCAGGCTCCATAGCTACAGAAAACTCGATGCTCACCATTGAAGACATTTCAGCTGAATTCATTACAATCAAATATTTGTTTTGAGTTTTTATAATGAGCTTTTACTATAGAATGCAGGTTCTAGATCTAGAAAAGCAATATTTACCACTGATTTTTTCAGCTTAAATTTGTTAAGAGAAGTGTTTACATTAAAATCTTTATAATGAGATTTTACAGGTTTTCCTATATTTACATATACTACACACTATGTTTACTTTTTAAAGATGTGCTTTAGTTTTGTTTAAGTTTATAACTATAATCACTTAATTTTAGAAGCAACTATACAGAATCTCATTAAGTGTCTATGTTGGATAGATGGATACATACCTGTGTTCATTTTAGTGTCCTAAAAAGCCATAGGACATCTTTAAGATTTTTGTGAGGAACTTTCTAGGACATCTGAACCTATGCAAATTCATTGTCAAGTCTCCATATCCCCCTGGATCTTTATGGCTAGGTTTACTAGCACTCCAAGTAGAGCTGCAACTCTCTACCACTTAATATCTTCAGGCCTCTGATGCCTTGTGTGTGGACTGGAACCAGATAGTTCTATCCAACTCTAGCAGTTGTTTGATATATGTATGTGCTTAACTGTAATGTTTATGCTGTGAAATTTTAGGTTTATTTTATAACTATATTTTTAATTTATACAAGTTTTTTAAATTTCTGGGGCCTTTTTTCCTTTCCAGCTATATGCAGGAGCTATTCTTGAAGTCTGCGGATGAAAACTGGGGAGGTTCCCACAAGTCCAAGGTATGTAAAATTAACTCCAATAAATTCTTAGTTTAATAATATAAAATCAACATTTCACAAGAACAATTTTATTAAAATATTCCTACAAATAAGACTTTTTAGCATTATACTCTCTCAACAGCATATGAATTTTTCCACATCTTTTTTCATGGAAGTGGGGTATTACAGTAATTACTGCCTTACAGTAATTGTTGAGTACAAGGTTACTTTAAGCAACCATAATATATGAAATCTAGATTTAAATGCGACACATGATGAGATGGTTAATACTTTGAAAGGAGAGTCTTTCCTTTACCAAGTGTAAATTTTGTGAGACCCTTTCTTCTATCAGATATGTCATCCCTTTAAATACCATTTCATTGTACTATGTTTTAAATGTAAATTGATTTATATAAAACTCCTAAGGAACAATAGCACTAGTGAAACTAGACCTGTGCTCAGTGACAAAACATCCAGAATAGAATCAATTAACATAAAACTTGAGGTGCAGAAGAGAGGAAGCCGTGCATGTTGTATGTCTCTACAGGAATTTTTTAAAGATGTTATTATTTATTTTAGACAAAGAGAGAGAGAGAAACATAAGTGTGTGGTTGCTTCTCATACCTGGCCTGCAATCCACGCATGTGCCCTGACTAGGAATCAAACCAGTAACCCTTTGATTCACAGGCTGGCACTCTATCCACTGAGCCACACCAGCCAGGGCTTCTGCAGGAATTTCTAAAGAGAATTATATGAAAGGATAATTGTAAAAGAGTGTTTATTCTTTTGGTTGACATCAAACAGTAATGGAGTTTTGCAGTTCCAAAAATACTTGTGCTAAAACTTTTTTCTATTTTGTCCTTATATTCCACTTGAAAATCAGTTTTATGAAATTGAACTTTTCTGAAGGTTATCAACCAATGGGTGTCGGTACCAGTACAATGCCAACAGGAATCCTCAATTTAGGGTACTGAAGGAAATTTTATTCGGTGCAAGCAACTCAACTGTGATTGAGCAAGGCTGTGTAACAGCGCAGCTGTGGAGCAGCTCAGTAGTATTGCAGCTCAATTATGAGGCAGCCCTTTCAGGCTAGACCGCTCTGCTACGCTGTGCTCTGCTGTGGTCCAGGAAAATGTCTTCGTTGTTTCAGCTCCAGGTGGGGAAAAACAGTTTTCGTTCTCCAAGCCATAAGGGAGCTGACTTATATAGAGAGAAGTGCCTGCCCCTGGTGCCTGATTGGTCCAGCTTCACACAAACAAGGACTCCAAATCCTCACAGTTTGATTAGTCCAAAAGACACTGTCTTGGTTGGTCAGAATGAAGCCACTGTGATTGGTCAGTGAAGATGCTGATGGAGATATAGCTGCACAGCTCCTGTTGGAGACAGGCAGAGTCTCAGTCCTATTGATTTAAATAGGATTTTAAGAACTCCTTTAAAAGGGTTGGCTCAGTCGACAGGAACAGTGTGCATGCAGGCAGACAGCTTAGCTGCTGGCTTCTCCCTTAAGCATGGTTTGCATGAGAGGCTTGTTTAGAAATGGCTGCTAGGTTCTGTTTTTAAATTTGAACCCTGCTAGCCACCAGGTGGGTATCCCTTTCTCGGGGTCAACAAAGTGCTCTATTTGCTGGCTTTCCCATGATTTTTTGCCTTGTTTACTTGATGGCAAGATAATTATCTAGATTTAGTATTTTATAAAATTGCCTGTATTAGCACCTGCCCTGTATTGCTGATACAGAATTGTTTATAATAAAATATTGCTTATTTTGGCACAGAAGTGAAATAGAATAATTTGACTCAGGACATTTAATAAATGAGACCCAAAGCAGATACACATCTAATTAACTACATTTTTTCTTAGAATAAGCACAAATTCTAATGTAGCACAGGATATAACATCTACATCTGCTTAGGAAAAAAATTCTTACTCTGTACTTTTTTCCTCAAACACTTAAATTCAGAATTGTACCATAGTTGTTTTTATATAAGTTCTCTAAATGATAAGGTGATTACTCTTATTCCTACAAAATTTGGCAGTTCCTTTTTAATTGTATTGATCACTCATATTTACTAATTGTATTAATCTTTTGTGACTTAGCTTTTCGGGAAGTTACGAGTAGCTTTGATACAGCAATTATCCCTTCTATTTGTGATATCAGACTTTATTATGTCCATGGTAATAATTTATATAGCTTGTACTTTAGTTTTTAAAAGTTTAAGTATAGTTTCTCAATCTTTGGAGTTAAACTTAATTTTATGTATGTTTTATGTATAGTTAAATTACCAAACCTTTGAGTACATGTAGTCATAGTGTCTTTTCCTTTTGAAAACAACTGGATTTTAATTCTTTGTGTAAATATTTAATCAGTACAAGCGTACTTAAAATGAAAATGATTGCATAATTACATAATGCATAACCATGTTTAATATAATTACATGTATCACCAATATTTTCTTAGTCCTTGAAAAGCTGGTATATTTTTAATATAACCATTCTCACTTTGAGACTCACTGTCTTAAAGCTACTCTAGAATAGAGAATGAAGGAGAATTGCCAGTTTTTGCAATGATTACAGATAACAAACTATTCAATAATTATTAACTAGTCATTGTTTTGTAATTTTTGTTATCCACATCAGGTAGCTTCTAAAATTAGCATAACTTTCATTATATTTTAATTTAAAATGCATTGTAATTATTTCTTAATTTACTTAAATTAGCCATGTCATAAAATAAGAGTAAATTAATGTGAAATATTTCTAGAAGAGAGGAGCGTTTAAATTTTGAGATGTTTTATTAACATTAAACAACTGCACTTGTGGGGGAACAGAAAGCCCCAGATCATATTTCCTAGCCAGTTCCAGGTTTCCCTCCTAAAGCAGTATGCATTATATGATAATTTCTCTTAGCAGATTTGACCCGGTGTTACGGCACTTGTGCTGATAAAAGTAATAATGTAAATAAGTATGTTTTCCTTCTCAAGCAACCTAGTTTTACTATGTTAAAGATATGTCTGTCTCCAAAAATGTGTGAATTTTCCCTAATCTTTTAGGTCATGGCAAACTTTTTCTTTAAAAAGCTAGATAGTAAAAATTTTCAGCTTTACAAGCAACTAGGATTAGTTACTTGACATCTGGTCTACCTCTCTGTTGCCTCTTATTACTGCCATTGCCTCTTCCATATAAAAAGACCTTTTCCATAAGGCAGATTTGATTATGTAGCCTCTTGCTTAAAATCGTTACAGTTTCCCATCACATACAGAGTAAGTATCAAACTCAGTAGGATCATACACGAGGCCCATCACAACATGGTTTATTTTTCTTAGGTTCATGTCACTAGTTCATGTGCCGAGCTATTTGCAGTTCTCTGAACTTTCAGCACTAAGTCTGTGTGCACACTACATGTACTTCCTCACTTATGCCTCTTCCTAATTCTGCAGCAAAATCTTACTCCTTAAAGGTTGACTTCAAGCATTAACTTTGGGTGGCCTGTAGACAGAATTTTTCACTCTCCCTTTTCTTTTTTTTATTTAATCTTGATTGTATTCTTTTCCACTACCATTTAGTCCACTTATACCCCTCTCCCCCCAGCAATCACCACATTGTTGTCCATGTCCATGAATCTTTTTCCCTTTAGTGCTCAATCCCTCCACCCACTCACCTCCCATCCCCACTAGCTGTCATCTGCTCTCCATCTCTGAGTCTGTCTCTGTTTTCCTTGTTAGTTGTTTGTTCATTAGATTCCACTTGGGAATAAAATCATATGGCATTTTTCTTTCTCTCACTGGCTTATTTCATAATTTTCTCCAGGTTCGTCCATACTGTTGCAAAGGGTAAAATTTTTCTTCTTTTTTATGGCCAAGTAGTGTTTCATTGTGTATATATCCCATAGTTGTTTTACCCACTTGTGGACACTTGGTCTGCTTCCATATCTTGGTGATTGTGAATAATGCTGCTATGAGAACAGGGGTGCTTCTGTTCTTACAAATTAGTGTTTTGGGTTCCTTCAGTTATATTCCCAGAAATGGAATACCTGGGAGAAAGTCAGATCTATTTTCAGTTTTTTGAGTTATCTCTATACTGCTTTCCACAGTGGCTATGCCAGTCTGCATTCTCACCAACAGGGCAAAAGGGTTCTCCTTTCTCCACATCTTCTCAGGCACTTGTTATTTGATGATTAATTGATGATAGCCATCTGACAGGTGTGAGATAATATCTCATAGTGGTTTAATTTGCATTTCTCTGATGATTAGTGACATCGAGCATGTTTTCATACATCTATTGGCCTCTTTGGAGAAATGTCTATTCAGGTCCTTTGCTCATTTTTAAATTGCATTGTTTTGTTTGTTTTGGTGTCGAGTATTGTAAGTACTTTAACCTCTTTACAAAAGATATATTTTGTAAGATATTAACCTCTTATGAGATGTATCAGCAGATATGTTGTCCCATTCTGTGGGTTGTCTTTTTATTTTGTCGGTGATTTCCTTTGCTGTGCACAATCTTTTTACTTTGCTTTAGACTCATTTATTTTTTTCTCTTGTTCCCCTTGCCTGGGGAGATATATTGATAAAAAATTTCTGTGAGCACTGGGGAGGTGGGCTGGGATGGGAGTAAAAACCAGAAAACTGTACTTGAACAACAACTAAATAAATAAAAAAATTTTCTATGACCAGTGTCTGATATTTGCTGCCCATGTTTTCTTCTAGGATTTTTATGGTTTCAGGTCCAACATTTAAGTCTTTGGTCCATTTTGAATTTATTCTTGTGTGTGGTGTAAGAAAGTGGTCTAGTTTAATTTTTCTGCATGTATCTGTTCAATTCTCCCAACACCATTTATTGAATCAACTATCTTTAGTCTATTGTATGTGCTTGCTTCCTCTGTTGAATTTTAACTGACTATAAAGGTGTAAGTTTATTCCTGGGCTCTCTATTCTGTTCCATTGATCTATGTCTATTTTTATGCCAGTATCATGCTGTTTTGATTATTGTGGACTTAGAGTTTCATGTTAGGTAGCATGATTCCTGTAAGTTTATTCTTCTTTCTCAGTATTGCTATTACTGTGGGGGGGGGGGGAGGTCTTTGTGGTTCCATATAAATTTTCAAAATATTCGTTCTAGTTCTGTGAAATATGTCATTGGAATCTTGATAGGAATTGCATTGAATCTATAGATTGCTTTGGGTAGTATGGGCATTTTAATGATATTAATTTGGTCTTTTACATCTTTGATTAGGTTTATCCCTAGATTTTTTTGTAGCAATTGTAAATAAAATTGTCTATTCAACTGATTTCTGGATATTAATTTTGTATCCTGCCACTTTGCTGAATTCACTTATCAGTTCTAGTAGTTTCTTGGTGGACTCTTTTTTAGTATCATGTCATCTGCAAATAAAAAGTTTTATTTCTTCCTTTTCCGTTTGGATGCCTTTTATTTCTTCTTCTTCTCTGATTTCTATGGCTAGGACGTCCAGTGCTATGTTGAATAAAAGAGGTAAAAGTGGACATCTCTGTCTGTTCCCAATCTCAAGGAGCATGCTTGTAGTTTTTACCCATTGAGTATAATGCTGGTAGTGCGTTTATCATATGTGACCTTTATTATGTTTAGGTATGCTCCCTTTCATCTGTGAAGCTGTCTGGTCCAGGGCTTTTGTTATTGTTATTGTTGTTGTTTTGGGGGGGAAGGGGTTGTTTTGTTTTCATTTTATTTTTTTTACTGCTTCATTTTTCACTAGATGTAATCTGTCTATTTAGATTCTCTGATTCTTCCTGATTTAGTTTTGGAAGATTGTATGTTTCTAAGAATTTATCCATTTTGTCCAAGTTGTCCAGTTTGTTGGCATATAGTTCATATTTTCTTACAATCCTTTGTATTTCTTTGATACCATTTGTTTCTCCTCCTACATTTCTGATTTTATGTACTGGGTACTCTATTTTTTATTGATGAGTCAGGTTAGAGGATTGTCAGTCTTGTTTATCTTTTCAAAAAAACAGCTCTTAGATTCAGTGATCTTCTGTATGATTTTTTAGAATCTAGTTTATTTCTGCTCTGATCTTTGTTATTTCCTTCCTTTTACTTATTTTAGGCTTTGTTTGTTGTTCTTTTTCAAGATTCTTTAAGTGTAAAGTTACATTATCTATTTGAGCTTTTTCCTGATGTTTAAGATANATTTTGTCCAAGTTGTCCAGTTTGTTGGCATATAGTTCATATTTTCTTACAATCCTTTGTATTTCTTTGATACCATTTGTTTCTCCTCCTACATTTCTGATTTTATGTACTAGGTGCTCTATTTTTTATTGATGAGTCAGGTTAGAGGATTGTCAGTCTTGTTTATCTTTTCAAAGAAACAGCTCTTAGATTCAGTGATCTTCTGTATGATTTTTTAGAATCTAGTTTATTTCTGCTCTGATCTTTGTTATTTCCTTCCTTTCACTTATTTTAGGCTTTGTTTGTTGTTCTTTTTCAAGATTCTTTAAGTGTAAAGTTACATTATCTATTTGAGCTTTTTCCTGATGTTTAAGATAGGCCTCTAGTGCTATGAATTTCCCTCTTAGGATTATTTTCCCAGTGTCCCACAGATTTTGGATTCTTCTGTCTTCATTTTCCTTTGTTCCAAGCTACCTGTTGATTTCTTCCTTGACCTAGTTATTGACCCATTCATTGTTTAATAACGTGTTATTTGGCTTCCATGTCTTTCAGTGTTTTCCAGTGTTCTTGTGATTGATTTCTAGATTCATAGCCTTGTGGTCAGAGAAGATGCTTGATATTATTTAAGTCTTCATAAATTTACTGAGACTTGTTTTGTGTCCTAACATGTGGTCTAAACTAGCAAATGTTCCATTTGCACTTTGAAAAGTTTGAATATTCTTCAACTTTGGGGTAAATTGCTCTGAAGATACCAATTAAATCCATTTGATAAGCTATGTCATTTAAGGCCACCATCTCCATGTTGATTTTCTGCCTAGAATATCTATGAACTGAAGTCAATGGGTTGTTAAATGAGTTGTTAATCCCTGACTATGATGTATTTCTAACGATCCCTCCCTTTATGTCCATCAAGGTTTGCTCTACATATTTGGCCCTGGCTGGTGTGGCTCAGTGGATTGAGTGCCAGCCTATGAACAGAGGGGTCTCTGGTTCAGTTGCAAACACACATTGATGTTTCTTTCCCTCTCTTTCTTCTTTCCTCTCTAAAAATAATAAAATTATTTTTTAAAATGTTTAGAGATTAGAAAAAAGCTTTCCTTTACATATTTAAGTGCTCCTATGTTGGGTGTGTAAATGTTTAATAGGGTCATATCCTCTTGTTGGATTGTTCCTTTTATCATTATGTAGTGTCCTTCTTTGTCTCTTACCATAGCCTTGGTTTTAAAGTCTGTTTAGTTAGATATAAGTACTGCTACTCCAGCTCTTTTTTTTTCCATTTGCATGAATTATCTCTTTCCATCCCTCTACTTTTAGTCTGTGTGTATCTTTCAATCTGAGATGTGTCTCTTGGAGGCAGCATATATATGTGCCGCAGCCCGCTGCAGCAAGGGTGGTCGCGAGGTGAGGCGAGGGACTTAAAAAATGGAGAGGACCATAAGCTCTGCTGGCAAAATGGCAAATTTATTCAAGGAACAGCTGTCTTATATACAAACTGTTAATGCCTAAAGCAAGACTGCAGGGAACTAGAAACAATGTTGTTTTTCAAAGTTCATGCACTCCCTTAAGCTATCAAAAGGGCAAGAAGTTCTCATAACCATCTGGGAACATGACACCTGCGCCAGAGTCTTGTTGTGTCCTTCAAGGCTGGGAACTAGAAGGTTAGGAAAGTGTCAAGGTACCCGCCGGCTCCAGGGACCAGAAACCAAGTTCATCCACCATTCTCACAGTGGAGAACTCTGTCCTTGGTCCCCTTGTGGCCTGGCGGGCCCCCACATATATGTTCTTGTTTTCTTATCCATTCAGCTACCCTGTGTCCTTTGGTTAGAGCATTTAAGCCACATACATTTAAGGTGATTATTGATAGATAAGTATTTAGTGTCATTTATTGTTAGATTATTTTCCCCTGTTTTTCTTCTTCTTAAAGCAAACCCTTTAACATTTGTTGCAGTGTTGGTTCAGTGTTAACAAATTCCTTTAACTCTTTCTTGTCTGGGAAGCTCCTTATTTTTCCTTCAATTTTAAATGGTAGTCTTGCTGGGTAGAATAGCCTTGGTTGTAGGTCTTTGCTTTTTATCACCTTGAAATTTCATGCCGCTCGCTTTTGGCCTGAAATGTTTCCATTGAGTAATCAGATGACAGTCTAATTGGTGCTTCCTTGTAGGTAACTACCTGCTTTTTCTCTTGAGGCTTTTAGGATTTTCCCCTTGTCTTTAAGCCTTGTCACTTTAATTATGATGTGTCTTGGTGTAGGCCTCTTTGGGTCCAGCTTGTTTGAGACTCTCAGAGCTTCCTGGACCTGTATATCTTTTTTCCTTTACCTCATTAAGGAAGTTTTCAGTCATTTCTTCAAATACGTTCTCAATCCATTGCTCACTCTTTCCTCCTTTTAGTATTTCCGTGATGCAGATGTTGTTATGCTTCATGTTGTCCAAAATGTTTCTTAAGCTCTCCTCATTTTTTAAAATTATTTTTTCTTTTTTGCTGTTCTTCCTGGGTGTGTTTTTTTTTTTACTTTGTCTTTCAAATCACTCATTTCATCCTCTGTTTCATTTAACCTACTGTTTATTCCTTCCAGTGTATTATTTATCTCAGATATTGCATTCTTTATTTCTGACTGGTCCTTTTTTATGGTTTCTGTGTTGTTTTTTCATGCTTTGAGTATCCTTATAATCATTACCCTAAACTCTCTATCTGATGAATTGCTTGCTTCCATTTCATCTAGCTCTTCCTCTGGAGAATCCTCTTGTTCTTTCATTTGGGGTCTGCTTCTTTGTATGTGTTTCTATGTGTTAGATAGATCTGCAAAGACTCTGATGTAGACCTTTGTCCAATGCTGCTTGCTACTGGCCCTAGTCAACCTACTCAGAGCTATCAGCAATCCAGAGTGTGTGGCTTCTTCTGCTGGGCCTCGGTGTGTGTGTATAGAATCAGGCTGCACACCAAAGCCAGCTTTTATCAACACAGTGCCCTGGTGAGGGTAGGCTGAAGTCTCACGGAGCTCCCAGATATCTACCTTAGTTGTTAAATTAATCAATGATTTAGCCTCCTGCTGTAATCATCAGCCCAGCTTTAGCTCTGTAGGTGGGGTAGAGTAATTCCTGTGGGCAGGGCTATGGCTTCTTCTCAGGGTGATGCCATTCAGAGAGGAGTGCTCTGCCTGAGAAAGTTGGCTCAGGCAGTGTGGGAAATGACTTGGTACAGGGATCCTGGTGGCTGTTCCTTCAGTTCTCTCCCCAGTGCAACCAGCCCCAAACTCTGTTCAAGCGTCTCTAGTCCACTCTGCCCCCCTCTGCTGGAACCTAGGGCAAGTGTCCACAAATTTTTATGCATTGGCACTTGAAGAAGCTCTTTAAGTCTCCTACCATCTCTCCCTGGCAGACAGAAACCCTGCTGCTCTCACAGCCGAACATTATTTGGGTTCCTTTCCAGCTCTGGTGCTGTAGGCCAGGAACCCAGACTTATACCCCACACTTCTCAGGGGGAACCCCCTAGCCACTGAACTATCCCTCCAAATCTTCAGCTGCTGTCCATGGGAGCCCCCAGCCAATCCTCTTGTGCCTCTTCTACACTCCCTCCCAGTCTTACTGTGGTGAAGTGGTTTCCTCTCTCTGTCCTTGGTTATAGGGCTTCTCTCCAGCTAGTTAGTGTTCAGGTGGTTATTCAAGATGATTTCTCTACAGTTTAATTCTAATTCCAGATTGGTCCTGGAAGGAGGTGAGTGTAACTTCCACTTATACCTTCACCATCTTGTATTTGAAAAGTGCCCTTTCTTTACATGGTTCTATACTCTTGATAAATTTATAGTCTTCAGACATTTCTTTCCTGCCTTTATTATTCTGTCTGAGAAGTCATAATCCTTTAAGTTTGTGTTCTCTTCATTATTGTACCTCCAATCTCCCCAGATTCTCTTAATCATTTAGATCACACTTCTCTGAATGTTTTTAAGTGCTGCTAAATTGTCTTATTGATAGGACCCAAATGACATCTAATTTTGCACTCCAGATGGTTTGTATACAATAGTAAATTTTCCAAGTTTAGAAATACTCTTTTAGATCCCAGTAGCTTTCATTGAGCACAGTTGAGAATTCAGTTCTATTGTTGTTTGTTGTTGTTCTCTTTTTTGCTTCTGGTTATGACATTTTTATTTGGAAATGTTCTGACTCAAGTATATTTACTTTTAATCAACAGGAAAACATCTAATTATCATCCCATGTAATTTTATGACAGTTCACAAGTCTTAATCACTCTGCCATAAGCTGTTATAATCAAGCTAAATCTTACAACCAATACATTGTACAACTGTTTATAATGTGATCAAAAGTCTATTATTAGATCTAGTTAAGTATATTTTGTCTCTTTTTTATATACATTTTTGCTTGTTTCTGATTTTGGAAATAACGTATTTCAAACATTTTTCTTTAGCCTCAAGACGTATCATTTCCATTACCCCATCATACTCCTTTCTATTTTCTTTTTGGAATACAGAAGAGGATAGATTTTTTTTAACTACTCTTTATATACAGTTAACTCTGAAGAGTCTCCGAGTTATAGGAAGAGTCACATGACTTTCCAAGCAGTGTGAATAGCAAAACAACTTCTCCAAGGGAGCTGCATGGATGAGTGCTGATGAGAATCCCAAGGGAAATACTGAAACGTTTAATCTATTTTCTCATGACTTCTGTATTTTTGACTACTTTGAAGTGTTTACAAAACTGCCTAACTGACAAATAATTAAATTGGTGTGAAGAATATTTTCTAGAAATAGAGTGACTGGATTAGGAATCTCCAGTCTGGCATTGTGCTGTTTTTAAATAGTAGAAAGTAAACTGGAAAATAATTCACTTTAAGGTCTTTTTGCAAGACCCTTATATTCTCCTACAGCCTACCCTAGTGCCGGGCATATGTAATAAGTACTCACATACCTGGTAAATGATTACTGTTTGTAAAATGTCATTTGCTGTTACGGCATTTAACATGTATTCTCCTCGTTCAAAATTGGGAGGTTTATGAGTCTCTGCTCAGCAGAGAGTAGTAGAAAGAAGTAATGAAAACAGGCATTGGTAACTCATCTTAATACTTCTTTCCAGTGTGTTCACTCATTCCAACCTGTTAAAAATCTGTTGAGTGAATGAAAATTATTAAGTGTGCTAGGCTCTGTTGTGGATGGATACAGCAGATAAAAGAATAGTCCTTTCCCCAGAGAGGTTATTTATGTAGTAAAGAGCATACTGTGTGTTTCGTGGTGTTTTGCACAGGTGTGCACATAGACAAAGGGATGGTGAAAAGCAAAGGCATAGCATAAGATCATTTTTGTTTGAGGATTCTGGAGTCTGCAGAGCATTTGGACAAATCTTAAAGGGTGAAATTAATGGAGAAGATATTCTAATAAGCCAGAATAGCATAATCAAGTTTTATTTTGAACTAAACTTTGTAGGGGAAATTTAGATGGGGTATATAACTCTCTTCCAACAAGTCCTCACAATCTTAAAAGAAAGAGAAAAAACATTTACTAGTCTTTGTGTTGTCCTAAATGCAAGTATATGAAGACCTGCATAATGGCTTATGGCTGTAATGCTTTTGCTAATTAATTCTAAGTTTAAAAAGTAAGTTCTAAAAAGCATATGTCACTATAAAATCAAAGTAATGAATGTTGTAAATGATAACATAAACTGGGATTAAGAACAATCAAATATCTAAATAAAACATCTCATTTGTTTTTATTTTAGAAAAAGATACTCTAAATTTTTTAACTTGATCATTACTAAAAAATTGGTATAATGTACATCAACAACCACCCCATAAAGGAAAACTGTTTATTTAAAACATCCCCAAATCCTGTGCTCCAGATGTAACCCACTGTTAAATAATAGTGAACATTTTTGTTGTTTATCATGTTAAGTATTATATTTCTCATTTCATTTTTTAAAAAGATTTTGTTTAGTGCTTCTGGGCTTTTTTTCTTTGTAAATATATATTTATGGATAAACATATATGAACATAAAAATGTTTATCCATCTTCTTTTTAACAACCATAGGAAACAAACTGATGTATACGTGTGTTAGCTTCTATGTCATTAAGTAGAGATTAATATAATTTTTAATGATTGGGATGCATTTGACAGTGTGTTTCATATTAATTTAGTTAACCAACAGCCTTTACACATTTATTTATTTTTTTTAATATATTTTATTGATTATACCATTACAGTTGTTCTATACCCCCCCTTCAATCCCTTCCACCCACACCCTCCCTCCCCCACCATTCTGCCCCCCTTAGTTTATAACCACGTGTCTCAAGTTCTTTGGATTCTATATTTCCCCCACTATTATCGCCCTCCCCCCTATCTATTTTCTACCTACCATCTATGCTATTTTCTGTGCCTTCTCCCCCCTTCTCCCCCTCACACCCCCCTGTTTCTAACCCTCCATGTGTTCTTCATTTCTATGGTTCCACTCCTGATCTAGCTGTCCTCTTGGTTTGCTTTTGTTTTAGGTGTGGTTGTTAATAACTGTGTGTTTGCTGCCCTTTCACTGTTCATATTTTTCATCTTCTTTTTCTTATATAAGTCCCTTTAGCATTTCATATAATAAGGGCTTGGTGATGATGAACTCCTTGAACTTGACCTTATCTGAGAAGCACTTTATCTGTCCTTCCATTCTAAATGAAAGTTTTGCTGGATAAAGCAATCTTGGCTGTAGGTCTTTGGATTTCATGACTTGGAATACTTCTTTCCAGCCCCTTCTTGCCTGTAAGGTCTCTTTTGAGAAATCCGCTGACAGTCTGATGGGTACTCCTTTGTAGGTGACTGTCCCCTTATCCCTTGCTGCTTCTAGGATTCTCTCCTTCATTTTAGTCTTGGCTAATGTAATTATGATGTGCCTTGGTGTGTTCCTTCTTGGGTCCAACTTCTTTGGCACTCTCTGAGCTTCCTGGATTTCCTGGAAGTCTATTTCCTTTGCCAGACTGGGGAAGTTCTCCTTTATTATTTGTTCAAATAAGTTTTCCACTCGTGGCTGTTTCTTTCCCCCTTCTGGTACCCCTATAATCCGGATGTTGGAACGTTTAAAGATGTCCTGGAGGTTCCTAAGCCTCTCCTCATTTTTTTGAATTCTCATTTCTTCATTCCTTTCTGGTGGGATGTTTTGTTCTTCCTTCTGGTCCATTCCATTGATTTGAGTCCCAGTTTCCTTTCCATCACTATTGGTTTCCTGTGCATCTCCCTTCATTTCAATTAGTTTAGCCTTCATATGTTCCTCTAATTTGTGACTATAATCAACCAGTTCTGTGAGCATCCTGATAAATAGTGTCTTGAATTGTGCTTCTGAGAGGCTGGCAATTTCTCGGTCGCTTAGAGTTATTGGCTCTGGGACTTTGAGTTCTTCTTGTGCCATCTTTCGGGTTGTTCGTGCCTGTTCCATAGCAGGATCAGAGCCCTAAAGTGTTCACTAGAACAGGGCAACTAAGTCGCTGGGTTGTGACGCTGTATGTGGGGGCGGGGTCAAAGAGGGACTATGGCATCCTGTCCGCCACCTGCCGCGGCAGCCCTCACCGGTGCCGCAGTTGCTGCCGTCACCGGGCCCACGCGTTTTGTCCCACTGCACGCGAGTGTGCCACCACTGTCAGCCCTCGCCCCTGGGGCCTGCGTGGTCTGTCTCTCTGTGCGAGAATATGCGCCCGCGGTCTGCCCCGCACCCCAGCTGGTTCCCATCTGCCTACACGCCTGGGTCGGGGGCCCTGTCCTGCCCAACCCTGCTCGCTGCTGGCTCCGCCCCTCTTACCGTCCCGTTGAACGGTTAGATGTAGTCGGACTTCCGTATAATTCAATTTTCTGTCCTTTGGTTGTGTCTTTGTTTCTCCAAACCTTTGTTGTATTCAAACTTGGTTGTGGGAGAAGGCACAGTGTTTCCACCTATGCCTCCATCTTGGCGGAAGTCCGGATGTTTATTTTTCTCTTTTGTTCCAAATCATTGCTTTGGTTCCCTGAATATTTAGCTTTATTTTATTTTGCGTATCTTTCATTTTTTGTTTGTTTGTTTGTTTTCATTTTTCGACCAGGCTCAATCAGTCCTGTGAGCATTTTAATTACCAGGGCTTTAAATTCCCCATCAGATAGGTTGGCTATCTCCTTATCGCTTAGCTCTCTGTCTTTTCATTTCAGCCATATTTCTTTGTCTTAGTGTGCTGGTCTAGTTGTTCTTAGATTATTCCCAAATTTCTGGACTTGGTTAGCAGGATCTTATATAATATATCTTCACATTATTGTATAACTATTTCTTCAAAATAAATTCCTAGAAGGGGACTTGCTGGTTTAAAGAATATGTACATTTTTGAGACTTTTGGTTCATTTTGCTAAATATCCATCATGAATAGATGTGTCTATTCATGTTTTCTCCACAACTAAACCCCAGCAAAATTATTCTCTGATCTTAAATTTTGTTTTTAATTTTTGTCACTCTAAATGAAGATATCTCATTGTTTTATTTGACACTTATTCAATGGTTAAGCTGAACATTTATTTCAGATGTTTATTGACCGTGTATATATATTTGCACATGACATGCTCCTCTACCTAGTATTTATTCTCAAAAGTATGTATTGAATAATTCACACACACACACCCCAGATGTACACACACGTAATCAGTATCTCCCTACTGCCTCCTTCTCTTTGATTTGGTAGCTTTACCAAACTAAAAAATTTCTACAGATATGTGTAGCTCCCTAGATTTCTTACCCGTTTCTTTCTATTCTGGTATCAGTATCATACGTTAAAAAGCAATTGAATAATTTGTCTTCCACATCTTACTTTTTCTAAGCTATACTGTTCTTACACATACACTTTTCTAGCTGAGTTTTACTATCATTTTTTTCAAGCTTCCAGAATCCCATTGCAATTTGAGGTTTTAATTAATTTAAAGCAACATGTTAAAATACTGTTTTCTCATTGAAGGGTATATATGAATCCGTTTTTCACATAGGATCAATGTTTTACTATTCAGTTCATTTCTTTTTGTTTTGATTTTTGTATTTCGCTTGGATTTAGAAGGAAACAATTTGAATCTTTTTCTTTTCTCTTAAGCTTTTGTCAGAAGTGATAAACCCAAGCTATTCAGAGGACTGCAAATCAAGGTAAGGTGATTTTGGAATGTCTTTTTTTCCAGCATGAATTTATTTCCTTTTTGGAGTTTGATGTCTTAAGGAATGAGGTCATGTTTGTGGTCGCATTTGCCCAAATTTAGTATTTCTCAGTGCTCTCTGGTGAAATATGGACCCAGCTAGTGGGTTGAAGTTTCAGGAATCTAGCCTAATTTTAAACTAATCACAACAAAATTATTAGATTTCTTAAACCAGAGAAAAATTTTAGGGTCCATTGCAGAATTCTATCAGATAATTTATTTAGACAGCTTATTTTAGCATTGATCTCATGTAATCATTCTCCCTCATGAGTTATTTTGAACTTATATGCTTCCTCCATGGGATTTTAAGCTCTTTGAGAGTTTGACAATACTATGTATGCAGTAATATTTGTTACAGTCAATAATAAGCTTAAATCCCAAATGAACTGTGTTGTGCTAACAAGTGTTTTTCTCTTCAGAGGTAAATTGTAATTTTTTAAGTGAAATTTTATTAAATTCTTTCCCAAAGACTTTAAGACCTGTTGTGATGTTATGTCTGAATGCTTTTTTGTATTACTACTAAATTTAGGTAAGCTGGATTGCATTGGTTTGATTTTGGTTGAGGCTGAGAAGGCTCGTTTAAGCAGATAATAATGATGATGCCCCTCTCTTTTTGTAGTATGTTCGCGGTTCAGACCCTGTACTGAAGCTTTTGGATGACAATGGGAACATTGCTGAAGAACTAAGCATCCTCAAGTGGAACACAGACAGTGTAGAAGAATTTCTGAACGAAAAGTTGGAACGCATATAAATCTTGCTTGAATTGTATCCTATCCTTTTACTGCCTTATCAAATGAAATAAGCACCTAGAAAATACTTTAGTTTTGCTTCCACCCTTTGATCAGTCTTTTACTGTGAGGTATTAAGCATCTAATTAAAAGTTAAAGTAACAGCACTGCCCTTGATATCTAAGGACTTGGCAAGTTTAACAAAACTCATGTTTTATAAATCTCTATCCCCCTACAGTTGTTGATACCACTAACAGAGTGCTTTGTAATAGACTTGTGGTTAATTATGCAAGTGATAGTTTGTGATAATTGGTCCAGTTTTATGAACAGCAGATTTTTAAATGAGAGAGGTTGTAAGAGAGATGATTACTGCTATGCTTTGTGTGCTGTGTGCTCTTTGAAAGTATTGACAGTAAACTGAAAAGCAAATGAGATACACCAAGCCTCAACAGATTGCTTGATCCTCAGACTCTCCATATTTTTGTATTACCCAGCTTTCCTTGTAATAGAAATGCTCTAGTACATACATAATGAATGAACAGCATTAAAATTGTATGGCTTTGTTGTTGTGAAACAGATTTAAGGTCTACTGCAAGAGTGGAATGTTCACCAAGAGTTGCGTCAATGAGGACTGCACAGAAAACCCTTCTGAGGATTTGTGTGGATCTGATACTTAGCAAATTCTTGTGCTTTACATTCTTACCAAAAAAGCCAATTTTAAAATGATCGTTTGTAAGACCAGAATATAAATAAAAAGTTTCAAAAATCTGAATTTGAAATTCTTCTGATTTGTCCTTTCATCTTTAAAAAATGACACATTTCTCAGTATACTTTTATTTTCTTGTCATATCAGCTTTTATTTTCCCTAGAAAAAATGTTCGCTGGCTGCACTGGTGAAAACTTATAACTTCTTATTCTGGGTAATAGTGCTTTATATTTTTCTAGCAATATTTTTTTGTCAAGTGCTTTTATTTATGAACACATTTTCATTGTAATTTTACATAAATATCTCAAATTATAGAATTTTTATGAGCTATTTAAAAATATAGGATGTTCCTGTGAACCAAAGGATCGCGGTTCGAGTCCCAGTCAGGGCACATGCCTGGGTTGCAGGCCAGTTCCCAGCAGGGGACACACAAGAGGCAATCAATACCATGCATTGATACCATATCAATACCATGCATTGATATTTCTTTCCCTCTCCCCTTCCCCTCTAATGATAAATAAATAACAATTTTTAAAAAATTAAAAATATATAGGGTGTTTATGAGCTACTAAAAATTATAGTTTTGGGGGAGCATTTGAGATCTTGCTCCCTGGGAAATATCGACAGTTTGGCTCAAATAAACTCTTATAAACAATTTTTTAATGATTATTTTTTTTCACTTAACCTTCTGTCTGGTGACAGTGACTTCATTTCATAAAAGTTAATTCACTAAGAACAACATTCATCCACTGACTTTAGGTCATTTCAACTGCTTACTAAAAAGTGGGTCAAAAATCCTGTTATATATACACTTAATGTCAGGATAAATTCTTATCATCTGGAAACCTTAATTTTTTATTTTGAATTAAACCATCTTAATGAAGGATATTTGGAAGTCATTAAAGACAACTGTACCAGAAAACACTTATAAAATGCTTATTTTAATAGAGATTAGTTATTAGTCTTTACTAGCATTTTCTGTTGCTCTATTTAAAATTAACAAATATATTTTTAAAGCCAGCAAGAGAATAAAACCCTGGACAATATGGTTAGTCAAAATACTGCGAGAAGTCCTTGGCAAACAGATCATGGTCCACTTGTGTTCATCGGGAGAGTGATGGAGAGGGCCATCATTTTGATAGTACAAGGCCCTGGATAAATTGGCAGTAATCCTTAATAGTGGTTATTACCTCAGAACTAGAGGGGAGTAAAGCCAGTCATGGACAGTGGAAAAATACCAGGAGAGGAGTTGCTACCACATAGAACAAGAGTGAGATTGAAGGGATAAAACTGCAAAACGTAAGGGATTGGCACAGAAAAGTAATTGGACTGGTCTCTAGGCAGGAAGAGCTTATTAAATGAGTATCTGGCATTGAGAATTTTCTCAAAAAAGTGAAGAGAAGCCTAAAATGTCTACTATATTCAATTTATCATGAGAGATCAAAAGAGGCTAAAGAACCCTGCAGTATCTTAGAGCTTGAAATTCTTGAATAAATGTGTTATCTGCCAAGTTTCACTATTGTAATTGGGAGGTTTGAGTTAATCAGCCGATTCCAACTCTTTCAGCAATTTCAATAAAAAAACAGCTAAAAGCTTTTTAAAGAAACAAAGAAATCTTGGTTACCAAGAAAGGGTAGAAATACCAATCCAGAAAGTACCATTTCGTAGTCAAATTCTGGCATTTGATTATGTGTACTCAAGTTCACAGATGTGGATTTGTACTAGTCACTTGATATTTATAAATTTGATCCCTCCGCCAAAATTGTTACTTATAGCCTAAAACAGCTCATTTATCTCTAGATTTCTGAAGTTGGCAAAAGCCTCTTACAAGAAACTATGAGCAAGAGCTGACATTTCCTGTTATAAGAGGATTGGAGGCTTGAAAGCTAGTCTAAAATTAATAAAGTGCAGAAAATATTCTTCAAATACTGCAGAACTTTGGAAATTAAAATTGGCAGCAGCTAGTATGTGAAAGCGTGTCTACAAATACATGAGAAGTAGGAGTACAGATTCCAGATAGGAACTCAACCACCTATTTCTTCTACCTGAAAATAAAGTACCTTTTAATTAAACTCTGTGGAGGCAAAGGGCTTTTTCTGGGAGAAGAGTCTGCATTTGTGTTTAAAATTTAAAACAGACTTTTGCTGATTAAATATAAACATTTTTACCTTCGAAGTGCCCTTGACACAACAGTCAGTAGCATGAAATACGGTTCTTTAGAAATACTGAAGGATTAAACTAAGTATCTGTGTAAAGCCCCTAAAACTTTCCTTTGCCATTCTTTCCTATTAACCACTCTTGAAACGTAAGTACAGCATTTTGTCTATTCAGCATCATGACAACATTAAAGTTTAGAACTTAAAATTCAAAACTTTTTTAAAAAACACTTTTGGTAGTAAAACTAAACTACAGCGGATCCTTATTGGTGAATTCCATTATTTACATATTCACCTACTGAACCGTTAAAATTTAATTGCAACCCCACAGTTACAATACCTGAGGCACTTTTGAGATCATTAGCGCATGGGATGCACGCAGAGCAGCAAACCGTGGGCCACCCAATGTGTGCATTCCCAGCCAAGTCCAAACAAGGTGACCCTGCCTGCTTGCAGCTTTCATGCGATAAATAAATGCATATCCTTTTCACAGCCTATTTAGAGCCACATTTTTAGCATTTTTGTGCTTTTTCTTGGTGATTTACCTATTTCAAATGGTCCCCAAGCATAGTGCTAACATGCTATCTATATTCCCTAAGCACAAGAAGGCTGTGATGTGCCTTATGGGAAAATACATGTTTTAGATAAGTTTTGTTCAGGCATGAGTTACAGTGCTATTGGCCATGAGTTGAATGTTAATAAATCAACAATGTATTGGAAATAAGGTATCTTTAAACAAACACATAAAACAAGGGTATGTATGGAAGGGCTGACAATGCTGTTGTGAACAAAACTTCCAGGAACCCAACATTGTATATCCCCTGAGCGCAAAAGCTCAGTATTTGCTAATTCAGTGTTTGTGGCAATTTTATAGAGCATAGTTAACTACCATCCATGAGTACTGAGAATTGACTTTTTTTAATGGAGATATAATTTACATTTAAAATTCACCCAACAACTCTGTGTTTTTTTAGTATAGTCACAGAGTTGTGCCACCAAAATCACAGTCTAAATTTAGAACGTTTTCATTACTCCCCCCAAATCCTATACCCATTGGCAGTCACTCCCACATTTCCTATTCCCACCCTTAAACAACCACTGATCTGCTTTCTGTATGGATTTGACTATTCTGGATATTTCGTTTAAATGGAAGCATACAATATGTGGCCTTTTGTGTCTGGCTTCTTTTACTTTGCGTGTTTTTAAGGTTCATTTATATGACAGCACATATGAGAGTACTTCATTCCTTTTTGTGGCTGAATAATATTCCTTCTTTATGAATATACCACATTTTATGCATCATTTGGTAGACATTTGGGTTGTTTCCATTTATACTATGAGTAATATGAATAACACACATTGATATACAAGTTTTTGTGTGGAAATGTTTTAATTTCTCTTAGATATATATCAATAACAATAATGAGACTTCCAGTCAAGATGGAGGCATAGGTAGACATGCAACTACAGATAGAATTACAATTAAACCTAAAAACAAATATCAGGAACCGTCAGAAAATCAAACTATGGAAATCTGACCATCAAGAAGCCACATTCATCCAGACAGGTAGGAGGGGCAGAAATGCAAAGGGGCGGAGAAGCGAGGAGACGCAGTGTGGCCCTGAGAGGTGGTGGCAGCAAACAGGCAGACCCACATTCACATGCGGTGGATAAAAGGAAGGATACCTTGGGAGTGAGCAATCCCAGCCCCAAGCCAGAGCTCACAGCTCACGGTTCCAGCACCAGGATTATAAACCCCCATAACTTCTGGCTGCAAAAACTGGTGGAGATTCATACAGTGGAAGAAACTGCTGGATTTTCAGCAGATTCCACTTAAAGGGCATGCATGGTCTTAGAACGTAGGTCAACCCACCCACTCTGGGATTCAGGACTAGGGCAACAGCTGGAAGGGCACTAGTCACATACAGGGAGCAGGTGAAGTGACTGGAATCAGGACAAGTGCCCGGCAAAATCTCCAAAGCCAGGCAGTGGCATGGTCTCCTCTCCCAGCCTTCCCCCTACACAGCCACAAAGTGGTAAAAGGGGTGGCCCTGCCGCACACAATTTACAGGTGCCACTTCTTCAATAGGCCATGCTGCTTACTAAGACAGCAGTCAAGGCAGCTCTATATAACACACAGAAACAAACACAGGGAGGCTGCCAAATGAGGGGGCAAAGAGATACGGCTCAAACGAAAGAACAGAACAAAGCCCCAGAGAAAGAACTAAATGAAATAGACATAACCAACCTATCTGATGCAGAGTTCAAAACACTGGTGATCAAGGTGCTCAAAGAACTCATTGAGTATGGCAACAGCACAAAGGAAGAAATGAAGGTTACACTAAATGAAATAAAGGAAAATCTACAGGGATCCAACAATGAAGGGGAAGAAGCCAAGATTCAAATGAACAATTTGGAACATAAGGAAGAAATAAGCATTCAACCTGAACAACAAGAAACAAAAGATGTGAGGACAGTATAAGAAGCCTCTGGGACATCTCCAAACTTCCCAACACCCAAATCATAGGGATGCAGAAGGAGAAGAGGAAGAGCAAGAAATTGAAAACTATTTGAAATAGTAATGAAAGAAAACTTCCCTAATTTGTTGAAGGAAATAGACATACAAGTCCGGGAAACAAAATGAGTCCCAAACAAGTTGGACCCAAAAAAGGACTATACCACGCACATCATAATTAAAATGCCAAAGGTTAAAGATAAAGAGAGAATCTTAAAAGCAGCAAGAGAAAAGCAGAGTTTACGACACAGGAGTTCCCATAAGACTATCAGCTGATTTCTCAAAAGAAAGGTTGTAGCCAGGAAGGAACTGACAACAAGTATTCAAAGTGATGAAAAGCAAGGACCTACAACCTAGATTACTCAATCCAGCAAAACTATCATTTAGAATGGAAAAGCAGATAAAGTGCTTCCCGGACGAGGTGAAGCTAACGTAGTTCATTGTGACCAAATCATCATTACATGAAATGTTAAAGGGACTTATTTAGAGAAAAGAAGATCAAAACTATGAACATTAAGCCCTGGCTGGTGTAGCTCAGTGGATTGAGCGCGGGCCTGCGAACCACACGATCACGGTTCAATTCCCAGTCAGGGCACATGCCTGGGTTGCAGGCCAGTTCCCAGTTCCCGGTTCCTGGCAGCGGACACATGAGAGGCAACCATACATTGATATTTCTCTCCCTCTCTCCTTCCCTTCCCCTCTAAAGATAAATAAATAAAATCTAAAAAAAAAAACTATGAACATTAAAATTGCAACTCACAACTATCAGCAATCGAACCTAAAAAAATAAACTAAGCAGGCACCCAGAACTGAAACAGAATCATAATCATAGGTATGGAAATCATTTGGAGGGTTATGAGCTGGGAGGGGGACAATGGGGAAAAAGGTACAGGGAATAAGAACATAAATGGTAGGTACAAAATAGACAGGGAGAGGCTAAGAATAGTATAGAAAATGGAATAGCTGAAGAATTTATATGTACAACCCATGGACATGAACTAAGGGAGGGATTGCTGGAGGAAAGAGAGGTACCAGGCAGAGGAGGAACAAGGGAAAAAATTGGGATAACTGTAATAGCATAATCAACAAAATATATTATTTTAAGAAAAGATATTTATCAAGAAATGGAATTGCTGAGTCATATACTGTCTGTGTTTAACTTGTGAAGAACTGCCCTACTCTCCAAATACACCATTCTGTTTACATTCCCACCGCCAATGTACATGGGTTCTAATTACTGCACATCCTAAATTTCTTGATCTCTCATTAAAAGTGCTCATTTTGCAGTCTTGTCACTGAGGCCCGTTGAGGTGTATTAAGCACTTGGCCCTCTACTAAGTGGTCTTCAGACTGTGGTTTCTTTTTTAATTCTTCAGATGGCATGTTTTACTCTCAATTTTATCTGCCTCTTCTGCCTTCTGTCCCTTTACAGGGTTTTAATTTGTTTTTCTCTTCCCCAGCTCCAGTCATGAATAAAAACCACACCTTTAACGTCTCCACATCTGACAGACCACACGCTAGTGGGACAGGCAGCCATACGTAAAAAAGTACAAATGCCTAATGGTGATTGTGGTAAGTGCAGGGATGAGAAAAAGTTATTAGAAGAGAATTGCAAAGGAGATGAATGAGTTTAGGGATCTCTGAAGGATGTGACCTCTAAACTGAGGCCTGGAATATGAACAGAAGCCATCGGAAAAAGTGGATTGAAATGCCTTACAGTCACAGGGAGGAGCCTGTGCCAAGAGCCTGACATAGCAGGCAGCCTGGACCCTTCACACACCTGAGAGAAGGCCGTTGTCTCTGGAAACCAGTGAGCCAGATGGAAGAAGAGCAGGAAACGAGGCCGGGAAGACAGGCTAGGAGGATCCTGTCCAGGCCATCGTAAGAATTTAGCTGTATTCTCCTGGAGAAGGCTAAGGCTCTGAACCTATTTGTGTAATTTATTTAATTTACATGTCATTCTGCTTTTGTTCATTTTGGTGATAAAGTGCTTTTGAAATGTAGGGGGGAAAAACCAAAGAATTTAGCTATATTCTAAATTGTTTTTAGAATAAAATCAGAAAAGGAAACCTTAAACAGGGAAATGACAAAATCCAGGAGATCAACTCTAAGCATCGTGAGCGATCAGGAAATAGTCAATTATGTCTATGTAAATACTACATACTTTATCTAGTGCTTTTATTCATGATTAATACCCTCTCTAGGAACCTCAAAGATACAATTTGCTTTCTAAAGATACTCATCAACTTTCATTGGGAAGAAAAAAGACAAGCCTATGTATAAATGTTAAATTGTACAAGATTCCATTGTTTATTTGTATATACACTCAAACGATTCCTAGATTATTCACTAGTTATGCAAACTAACGCAAGTGCGTATTCGCTCATCCCACTCTCCGGTGTTCCTCCTTGCCCCCCCCCCCCCCCTTTGAGCTGAGCCCTGACCTCAATTCTAGCTCCAGTGAGTGATCATGGAACGCCAGCCTTGGAGTGATTTCCCTCCAACTCTGAAACTTCTCTTTTCGCCAGTGCCACTCTTACTAGTACCAGCAGCGTTCTTGCTGGTTTTACCTCTTCCTACGCTCAGACTTTTGACCCGAGTCCCTGGTTCCTCTTGCCTGATCTCCCACATCATCAATGACCGTATGACCCGGCTAGACCACCCTATTTGTCATTCTAGATTTTGAAATCTATTCCCCAGTCCTGAATTGTGTTTCCATTTTTTTTTTCTTTCCTGGCTTGAACTTCTGGATACTGACCTATAGCCCAAACACTCGGAGCAGATTTCCATGTTTTCCTCCTAACCTGGTCCTGTGATGAATGAATGACTCACCCACTTTAAATCCACATATTTTATAGCTGCATCTTAGCCCAGCAATGCAGCGCTCTTCAGTTCTTCCCCACATGGAATCAAAGCTCCTTGTCCGCATCTATCCCTTGCCTCTCCACTCAGATTCAGCTACATCTTACTTTCCCTCCAGGCCCAGGCCAGATCCCAGCCACGCATCTTCTGGACTAGGGTTTGTCACTGTGTAACCAAATCCACACTCAATGGTTTAAATATTTTAAACAATGATCACTTATTTTGCTCACAAACGTGTACTTAGGACAGGGCTCAATGAGGAGAGCTCATCTCTGCTCTGCAGGTGTCAGCTGGACCAGCTCAGCTAGGGCGGGGGGGGAGGGAGGGGGTGTCCAAGATGGATCATTCACACAGCTGGCTCTGCGCAGGCGGCCACTCCCTCTCCTTTAGGCAGCTTACGCTTCCTTAGGCATGTTGACTGGGTTCCAAAAGTTAGCACCCTAACAAGCAGGAAATGGAAACTGCCCATTTCTTAAGGCCTACACCTAGAAAAAGCACAATGTCACTTCCACCATATTCTATGGGTCAAGCAATGAGAGTCCAGAGTCAGAGGAGAAGACATAAACTCAATAGAGAATGTCAAAAAAAATTACAGCCCTGGCCCGCTGACTCAGTTGGTTGGAGCATCATGACATAAACCAGTGGGTTGGGGGTTCAATTCCCAGCCAGGGCACATACCTAGGTGGCAGGTTTGATCCCTGGTCAAGGCACATATGGGAAGTGACCGATCACTATTTCTCATATCGATGTTTCTCTCTCTTTCTCTCTCTCCTGCTTTCTCTTAAAAATCAGTAATAAAAATATCTTTGGTGGCATTTAAAGAAAAGAATTATGGAGCCATGTTTTAACACCACACCTACTCATCTGCAGTCCGAAGCATTTGGGTGATATTCATGTTATTTAAGTGTGTTTTCCTTTTGCCTTACTGAACATCTTTCTTTCTTTAAAGATTTTTAAAATGTATTTTTAGAGGGCAGAGAGGGGAGGGAGGAAGAGAGGGAGAGGAACATCCATCGGTTGCCTCCGCCATGTGCTCTGTCCAGGGGCCAACCCACAGCACAGGCAGGTGCCCCGACCGGGAATCAAACCGGTGACCTTTTGCTTTGCAGGATAACGCCCAACCAACTGAGCCGCACCAGTCAGGGGCTGGGCATTTTTCTTACTTCAGATGGGCTTTAGTTCGGTTTGAGAAATTCCTAGTTGCTACATGTGGCTCTAGGTCTAACTATCGTGCAGGCACTCCCAGGGATTTAATGAGGAACAAACATTTGCCTATCAGACTCCTGGGAGAGCAAAGCAATTTTGTCAATTTTGCACTGTTCATTTTTAAAGCAACATGAGCATCTCTAAGTTAGCTTTGCATAAGATCCTCCTAACTTTAACAGGGAGCTGATGTAGGACATCTGCCCGCTCTCCCAACCCCAGTCCATAATTCTGTATATCTGACCTCCTTCTTTGTAATTGGTGTAAATAAACATTCCTAAGTACAATCATTTGTTCTAAATCGTTAATATTCGCTTTGTGACGTGTCAAGTTAGCAAAGCCATGACACCCAAAACACCAATCTAGATGTTGTTAAGGTACTTTTTAAATGCGATTAGCAGTTATAATATGTAGACTTTAAGTATAGCAGACTGGTTCCACACTATGGGTGGCACTCATCCAACCAGTTGATGCCCTTAAGAACAAAGACTGAGCTTTCCTAAGTCAAAGGAATCATGCCTCAAGACTGAAACATAGGAACCTCGCCTGAGTTTCCAGGCTGCTGGGTTTCCTATGGATTTCAGACTCAAGACAGCAGCTTCAACTGTCACCTGAATTTCCAGCCAGCCTGCTGTAATGCCGACAGATTTCTTCCTTCCCAGACTGCACAATCTCATGATCCAATTCCTTAAAATATACAGATGACAAATACATTATGGAAAGATAGATGCATTATCAAAATATTTCTATATCTCTATACAAACAAAATGGATTCTTCTGGTTCTGTTTCTCTAGAGAACCTAATATGTCTCTGGCAACATTATGTGCATTAATGATCAACATTCACTTATAAAGATTTTCAAGAAAAGGATCAACATAAGTCTAGACTATTATAGGATCTTTATGAAACCTATGTTCAGAGATTGTCAGACTGACAGTATTTCAGTTTTAACGGAATTTTGACAGGCTCCTCCTCATAGTGTAACAGGGGAAAATTGTAATGGTGGGAAATTGTAACCCGCCCCATTATTCTTTTAACATTGTATGTGTAACTGTTTACACTAACAGAGTAAGTTAGTCAGAGTAAATGTAGCTAGTAAATGTTAGTCTTGTAGCTTGCAGATAAACAGCATTGTTTGTATAAGAATCCTAGGGACTAACTTCAAAAGATACAGGCTCTGACCTTCAGGCATCCCAGCCCCGGGAGATTTGCTGACCTTCAACCATGGAGCCAGACTGACGTGACTCCAGGATGACTAAACCAGGATGAGGCACTCCAGTCACTTGCCTGACTGGAGAGGAATGTGCTCATCTGCACGTAGAGAACTTTTCAACCCCCCTCCCACCTTGATCTCCTTGTTCTGTTCCCCTCTCCCTCCTTATAAAAACCTCTGCCTGCACTGAGAGGTGGAGATGGGCTTTGAGATGTGAGTCCCCCACCTTCCAGGTGGTCAGCACCTGAAAATTAACCACTTTCCTTTACATCAGCACCTGCCTCTGAAGCACTGGCTTTCCCAGCAGCGGGCAGCCAGACCTGCTTTTTCATTTACGACGGACGCTTAGCCAAAGTGTCTTTGTCAGGCGGTGGTATTTTCCCCCATTAGCAGTAACATATGCAGTTGTGTTTATGATTGACTGTATGTAGTGTACACCATCAGAGCCAACTAAATGAGTTGTTTAACACTGTTTACAAGAAAAGACCTAAATGTAAAAAAGGAAAAAAAAAGTTATCTTTGGAGTGTAAACAATGATGTCTGTTGATTGGTTCAGAAATTTCTGAAAGGGAGAACTGTGTTTTGTGATTGATTTGCAAACAGAAGTGGAAAAGTGATTAGCATAAAAGTCTGGGAGAACGACCTCTTGTTAAATTAATGTAATCTTTTTTGGCAGAGTTATTATTGGCCTTCTAGAACAGGGAGAAATGATGGATGTAATCTGTATTCGATGTAGCCAGATATTTTATCCTATCTGACATTATATAGTTATTTGTTAGAAAAAAATATATGATCTAGCACCTTAGATCTTAAGTGGGTACATTTGAGAATGCTGAAGTATTTATTCTGTTATTTTTAATAGACCAGGATCAACCTAGAGCAAAGCAAGCAGCATCCTCAGGTTTCCTTTGTGATGGGACTTGCTAGAATCATGGGACTTGGCAGTGAGTAGCCAAGGGTGGGGATGCGTGGGGTGGAGTGACCCACCATAGTGGACTCTCTTACCCCCCCCCCCACCATTTTTCCATCAGCATTTAACTTCTGTCATTTACTCCTCCCGGTGACTTGTGTTGGGAGAAGTCATGTACAAAGGTAGTCCCTCTGTGTTCTCTTTTCCTGTGTGGCACCACGTTGATTTTTCTCATGAACATTGGGTACATAGGGTGCTCTCATCGCATTTTGAGGCACTGAGGGTTAGGACTTCAACATATGAATTTGAGGGAAATAATTCAGCTCATAATGATAGGGGAACTTAAGAGTTAAAGATTTTAGTTTCAGTCATTGCTGATAGGCTGAAGTGATTCATGCTCGTGGAAAGCTGTCATTCAAGGAACTGGAATGCATGACCTATGTGACTCCAGGAGGTCCACAAGCAATTCAGCCTTTGTGCCCCGGGTGGGGGGGTGGTCTGCAACAGATGGAGGTGGTATGTGAGCCATCCTGTTCCAGGGACAAAGAACAACACATAAAGAAGCACTAGGAAAACTGCCCCTGGACTAAACTCTTTGTCTAATTAACTTTTTTCCCAACCCCCTTACCTATTTTTACTTCTCCTTATAAAAAGGTTGGCTTCAGATGAAGTGTTAAGATGGTTTTTGAGGGTACAGATCTCCAGTACCTGAAGAAAGCACCCACAAAGAGCCAATCCTTGTCTCTGCTTGTTGGTTCTGGCAGTGACAGGTGGCAAGGACGCCACTTTTCCGGTTCAGCACTCCCATCTCCCATTCAAAAGTGGAGCCTAGACCTGTTACTTTGCCCATTTAGTGTTAACTATTCCCAGAACATTCCAATTTGAGCCTGTTTTCCCTCAAAGAAAATAAGACATACACATACTGAAACATTTCCAATTAAAATAGGCACTAAGCAGACGTATTTCTGCCAAGAATAATCTCTGCTCCCCTCAAAGCTGATTTATAAGATTGTAAATTGAGACCAGCCTTTGCTTTTTACTCGATAGGGGCAGTAAGTCAGGATTTCCTGAAATTTATTGACCATGTAAAATGCATTAGTGACTTTTAGAAGACCTCTCACTTCCTTGTGCTGAGGAGTTGACCTGTTTTCGACTTGGCATCTCCTTCATATGCCCCAGTGACCTTAGTTAAGGTCCTCTGTCAGCCTCAGAGTCAGTATGACAAGCTAAGATTCAGAGTTTTGTTTTTTTTCCCCTAGAAACATGTAAGCCTGGTGATGATTGCTACATACCAGTGAGAAGATTGAATTCTAAGTCTGAATCATGATTTTTTTCTTTTCAGTCAAATCTACAGTAGCTATTAGTCCTACTTCAATTCCTCGTGTTGCTTAACCCAATTACGATCTGGTTTCCATCCCACCCAAGAACAGAAATCTCCTAATCGCTAATCCCTTGTTCTCAATCTATTTGAACTTTCTGTGTCAATTTCACTTCTGCCTTGGAACAGCTTTTGCTTCCAGCTCACCACGTGTGCCTAGTTCTCTCCTGTCCCTCATTGGTTACTTTTCCTCTGCCTATGCATAAACATTGCAAGTCGATCCTCACAGGCCTCCTCTCTCTGTCAAGTGTCAGAAATGGAAACAGCATCAGGGCTGGGCCAGGCAGGTAACACGGAGGTCAGATCAATAAGGAGTGGTAAGAGCTCTGGCAAAGATAAAATGCATACTCCACAGAAAGGCGCCACAACTGAACACCATTTTTAGACACCATTTTGACCAAAAACCCTTTCCTTGACTGCACTGGACTCTATAGCTGTTTCAGTGACAGGCTCTTCTCAGAATCTAGGTCTTCCTGTCCAGGACTCTGTGGACAAGACCCATTTATAGGCCGTTTTATGCACCACTTAAACCCTGCACAATAAACAACAACCACTCCTGACTTTGAGCTCAGGAGCCTTCGGTAACCCACCCAGCCTGATTTACTTCTGATCTGTAAAGCAGACTTCTCAAGAGGCTCACTTACCGGTAAATTTGTTTTTTAACATGAGGCAAACACCTTACTAAGTGGAAAGCACATCATTTATGCCTTAAGTGTTTCCAAAGGGCTCTTTGCTGTTTCTCTAACTGCGAAGTGTCTCCTCCACGCTTCCTGAGGGTCTCCTCCACTCACACATCACCTACCCAGCGTTTACTTACACCTCCGTCTGACACTCAAGCAGAACTCGTGAGGGAACATCACAGTTTACAAGAAGGAAAGAACTCACCTTCTTCTCCCCACACATCCTAGTTTTTTTACACTCTACCAGTACAGTATCGGGAGATTACATTCTCCCCAATACATATTTGTTTAACATTCTTTCTTACTGAAGTTCAGGTTTCCACGAGAAAATTTATTTCAAAGAAGACTGAATGAAAACCCTGCGTCTGAAGATGCTTTTCCTTGCACATTCAGAGTAGACATTTTTAAAAACTACAGGGCACTGGTTTCTTGAGAGAGTTCTTGAAATGATGCACGATCTCACACAGTAGTTTTCACGTTTGCTGAAGTGCTACAAAGACACCAGAGGGATTGCTCTTGGAGGCAGCGCCTAACAAGAGACCTCTGCCTCCCCAAGAAGTGGTATCACCAGCTCAGCAGGGCATATGCAGTTTGGCTCGAGAACCAGTGGTCCTCGTTTTTGAAAGGTTCTGAAAAAAGCAAAACAATCCCTACCCTTAATTCAACATCAAAGAGGACCTTGACTGTCCGGATATAAGACAAAAAGAGACACAAGAAGAAGCACAAGGCTGAAGTTCAGGCTTCCCACCACCCTCCCACACTCGCTTGGCATCCATCCCCAGTTCCCTCTACCTCAGTCCCCTCTGCTTAACATAGATGAAAATACCACGCATTTTCATCACGTCCTCCCTTGTAGCAGTTACTTCATCTCCATCCTCCTCCAGCTCATCTGGCCTGCCCTTTTTCTCCAACTTTGCCTCTAACAACTGACACAAATAAAGTCTGTCTCTTTCTACTGGGGTTCCCTGCATACCCTGCTGGAATTAGGCGCCACGAGAACAGAGACCCTGTTCCTCTTGTTTGAATTGTATTCATGGGGCTGAGTCCAGTGTCTGGCACAAAGAAGGTGTTTCATAAATGCTTGTTAAAGTAAATGTTCATCCCCAGTGCCACATGTCTGCTCCAACACACCTGGAATGTTCTCACTTTTGATCTCCAGATTCTTAGGCCCACTCTCCTCTCTGCTACAGACTAACTTTGTCTCCTCAAAAGTCATATGTTAAAATAACCTCCATGTAATAGTATTAGGAGGTGGAGCCTTTGGGAAGTAATTAGGTCATCAGGGCAGAGCCCTCCTAATGAGGACATAGCAAGAACAGGGTCATTCTATATAATATGGATCTTCCAATCGGTGATTGGAAGCAAGCTCTCACCAGATACAGAACCTGCTAGTGCCTTCATCTTGGACTTCGTAGCCTCCAGAACTGTGAGGTGTAAATTTGCATTGTTTATAAGCCCCTCAGTTTATGATACTTTGTATCAGAAGCACCAACTGAATAAGACCACCTTATTCTCCTTGAAATGGGAAGAGCATTTCAAGTTTGCTCTGTACAACTCAGCGATTAAGTATAGCCCGTACTGGTAACATCTTTGCAATTTTCAGTAAAGACCAGTCCACTAAGTTCCTCGCTGCTCACCCATTTTGGCTGCTCAGTGAGCGCTGAAACTCCTTAAGGAGACACTTGTTTATAATACGTGCCGCTTGCCAGTAGGAGCTGCGTTTACATTTTCAGTATCAGGATTGCAGTGTTCAGCTTTCAAATAAGTCAGCTTAATTCCAGGAAAGTCTGAGTAACTGCAAGAAATTAGTCAGAAAGGATAGAACAGGCAGCCCTGATCCAAGGAACATGAGAGCCTTCTTATAGGAAAGTCATTTCCTAAGAAGAGCAATACATTTCCTTGACAAGAACATTTGGGCCTGGACTTTTCTAAAGGTCCAATTCTGCCCATCCACACAACACGCCCTCTCTCCCATTTTTATGTGGACTGAATAAGAACTCTTTTATGGGGTTCTTTTTTTCTTTTTCCTTACTTTAAATATATTTTTTTATTTTTTAGTTACAGTTGACACACAATATTATGTTAGTTTCGTATCTGGAGATGATGGCCTCTGTGATCCTTTTGTCCTTCAGGCAGTCATTTGAGTGAGTATTTGGGGCTCTCGTCAAGGGCTTGGTCTAAGGCAAAGATTCATGGAGATACTCGTTTCTCCTTCATGACAAGAAGGAGGTAAACACCAATTAAAACCCAGCTTTGGTGGCAGAGACACAGGACCCCAAACTCAAAGAGGGAATTTTATCCTCCCAAGGGTAGTTTCCACTTGATGACAGGAATGGTCGATTTCTCTACCATCAGGCAATCTGCGACACGCTCGATTCATTAAGCTCATATTTATCAAATGGAAAGGTGTTCTAGGACTCTTTCCATTCTAAAGCTATAAAGCTAACTCGAACCAGCCTAAGGCAAGGAGAGAATTTAGCAGCAAATCTAACTGAAAAGTCCCAGGGTAGTCTGGCTTTCGGCCTGGCCTAAGGCAGAAGCTGGCAAACTATAGCCTATTGCCTGTTTTCACAAATTAAACTTTATTGGCACAGAGCCGTGTTTGTCCTTGCACACACTGTTTACAGCTGCTTCCAAGTTACAATGGTAGTACTGAATGCTGGCAAGAGAAAAGTCACAGGCAGCAAAGCCTAAACTCTTTGCTATGAGCCTCTTTGCAGAAAACCTTTGCCAGTGCCTGGCCTAAGGGATCAGCTGAGGTCATCAGGGTTCTCTCTCTCTCTCTCTGCTCTGATCCTTTTCTGAGATGGTGTCACTCTTGGGCTTGACACACGTCCCCAACAAGTGGATGCTGATATCATTCCTTTCCTGTAACAGTCCCAGTTGAGAAGAGCGCATCTTTTCCAGTAACTTGTGGAAGCCCTAGAATTTACTGTAAACTGACAACCTGGTGAGGCCCCCATCCTTGGATTGATGCCGATGGCTGGGAGGAGGGACTGATACTGATTGTGCCAGTCACCCCCAAGCCACAGGGGCTGGGACAGGGGATGGTTTCTCCAAGGAGGAAGGATAGGAGGGAGGCAAAGGCTACAGATGTTCATTATACAACTTCTTACTACAGATGTGGTTGGTCACATTCTGGTTCTGGATATTTCTCAAGGCAAGTCAATGAGACTTCTGTATGATTGCAGAAACTTTGGGGGGGGGTTACTATTAATAACAATAACCAGTTGTTACTGGTGAGATTTCAGAGCCAGATACTATTATAAGCATTTCATAAATATTGTCTTGTTTATCCTTCCAACAGCTCTAAAAACCAGGCATTTTTATTTCTATTTTACTAATGAGACAATTAAGAATGAGAGGTTTATTAATAACATTCTAAAAGTCCCAGGGTCAGGAAGGAACCTAGGTCTGTCTAACTCTGAACTTGAACTATGCTGCCCCATCTCCCCAGCCTAGTGATGGCCTCGCATTGCAGGAAATTCCCGGTCACCCACTCAGTGCCTAACTAACGCCTGAGCACTGACCTGGTGCCCAGGAGGCCTGAGTTTGGGTGAGCAGCTCTGACACTAACTTAAGCAAGGGACTTAAGTTTTGGAATCTCTGTTTCTCATCTATAAAAGGAATATTTTAAAGCTACCAGTGACATTCAAACTATATTCTGTGGAGCACAGGGGCTTCCATGGCAACGCCTATTCGTCTGCCATGGAGAGCAAGGAGACCTCCAGCTGGTACTCCGTCCACACTCCTTCCGTCACATCAACTCTGTTGCTTTCCATTGGGCTTGTTCTTAAGTCTAATATAGAAAGAAGAAAGATTGCTGTGGTAGGAAAAAAGTTAAACCACGGGACTAGAAGGCCTTCAAGAGGCCTTCACTTGTTCAACCTCTTTGAAGGTTGTCAATATCCTCTTTGAGAGTATGTCATATCCTCTTTGAGAATATGTCAATATTCTCCGCTTGTTCAACCTCTTTGCCTTAGCTGTGTCCTGGGAGGCTGACCTGGATGGATGGGCCACATCCCTGTGCTCTGCCTTGCTGTTGAGTTTGGCCAGTAGGAGAAGTAGCAGAAAAAGAAAGGATGGAAGGAGACAGAGGTTGGAGTACTGATTCCTGTGGCTCAGTGGCTAGATTCAAAGACCACAGCTCCTGTTGGGTGGCTCTCTCCTTCCCCTCTCTCTGGGTTTGGGAAACTGTTTTCTTATCTGGTGCATTCCTGTCTAGGGGTAATAAAGGCTCACTGCTGTTGCTTGCCCTGGGATTTGTCATCATTTCTTGGAATCATTTTTTTAAAGATTTTAGTTATTCATTTTTACGGAGGGGAAGGAAGGGAGAAAGACAGGGAGAGAAACACCAATGTGTGGTTGCTTCTTGTGTGCCCCCTACTGGGGACCTGGCCCACAACCCAGGCATGTGCCCTGACTGGGAATGGAACAGTGACAGTTTGGTTCTCAGTCCAGTGCTCAATCCACTGGGCCACACCAGCCAGGACCCATTCCTTGGAATCTTGTTGCAATGAAAATATGTCTGGTTTATGTAGACGTCTTTGTAAATTGTCCCTTCTTTAAATACTCCTCCTTTAGCCGTTTTTAGTGGGCCATCAGAACACTGTATGATCTATTAGGACTTTAGGATCTGTGATTCCACCCACAGTGAACTTAGGTTCACTTATCCCACTTTTAAATCCGTTCCCACACCACTTGAATGTCTGCTAAGTACCAGGCACAGCTGGCAATGAACTGTTCCTTTGGCACTGACAGTCTTCCAGCTTATGACTCAAAACCCCTCTTAGAAATCGTTTTTGTGCTTCTTTTTAAAAGCAGAAGAAGGAAAAAGATAGCAAAATAAACTGACATTTGGGGATTTCTTGGAAAACATTTGAAAGAATAAGCACGACCTTTCCTAATCATTGCTTTTATTTCTTCACTCTTCCACTTAACAAACTTTCATGCAGCACTGGTTGTGTTCTGGGCATTGGCGTGGCCCTGAAGGTACAGACCCCGAAGGTGCAAGTGTCAGTGATTTCGCACACCTGGGTGGGAAAGTCAAGAAGATGGGGAATTTATCTATCCTACTCTAAGGGGAATACCCATTCCCAAGATGCCTCACTCTCAGAGAGTGAGGTATCCCTCAGAATTAATGGTGGCCCGTATCAATCTTTCAATAAGGGCTGCAATGAAAACACGTCTGGCTAACTTTAGTTAACTTGAAAAGCAATTTTACTATTCAAATGTAATCTGCCTCTTGATATAATATAGTCTCATTCTTTGGGGTTCTATTGATTCCGATTTTAAGTAATTCATTAAAGTATTTACCTTCACTACTGACAAACATTTCTAAAGATGGTAATTCTTTCCTCTTCAGAGGCTTCGTCATTAACCCAAGGAATTGGATCCAAAATTTAGGGTTAGATGAGTTGGGACAAACACAAATATAACTGCAACATAAAGGGGAGACGGGAGGCCTGAGAAGCACCACTGCTCAGAAAAAGAAGGGCAGTGAGGAGGTAACAGCTGAATGGAGAAGGCCGGGAGGAGTGACCCACCGAGCTCGGAGAAGGGGGACCAAGTGTTCGAGAGCGAGAGAAGGACACAGACAGGCCTGCCACCAGGAAATTACGGAATGCGCTTCAGACACTACAACAGCTCAGCTTAACTCTAATATACATGGGGTGGAGATAGCTATTGTTTCTGCCACTCAACCACGACAACCACTCACCCTTCAACCAGTAAAAATGATATCCCACGTTGTACTTGGAGAATAACCCTCCCCTGGTGTTATCCATCAGGTGTGAGAGAGATTGACAACCTTCAGCTCCAAAGGTGGGCCCCAACTGGTTTCAATTACTCAGCATAATCTAGCTTTGTGGCCAAAGTAATTGGTTCAATGACAGGCATGTAACCCAATTTAAATCAATGAGAATCAGAACCAAGACTTGTGTTTGGATGTGGCAGAGTTCTAGCCAGAATTCAACTGTAAGAATTCTCTTTCCACTGGATTTGAAGTTGAGAGGATGTAGAGGCAGGTGCAGCTGCAGCCAGTCTGTGACGATGAGGGGAGAGTCTGACTGAGAATGGAGCCAGCACAGAGGAAGGCATCCTGAGAATGGGCAGAGAGGAACTGGCTTTTCATCAATCTATTCCTGAAGCTGAAATAATCCTTGAGTATTACATTAGCCAAACAATTATTACATTAATCAATATTCCCTTAATTTCCTAAACCAGTTTTAATTAGGATTTCATATCTACCTAAAAACATGTAGAAGTGAAAGAGTGTTAATACTGGAAAGAGAATTTGAAATCAGACTGAAAAAGACCTTGAATACCAGGTTTTGAACTAGATTTCCACCAAGAATTGGCATGATTCTCAGATTACCCTTTAAGTTGAACAAAGCAGTTTTGCATAAATTAATTCATCGAATCTTTATGGGTATCCACTGCAGTACATATCATTATTTATAATTACAAACAAGTAAATGGGGTCCCAGAAAGGGGACAGGACTTGCCTAAAGTCATATAGCTCGTGACAAACAGAGCAGTCTCAGTCTTGGATCTTTGATTCTGAATCTATAATGCTAATGGCACAGCCGTCTCACTGACGCACACAAAACGCTGAATCTGAAGCTCTCAGAGGATTCTTACCACCCAGATACACACCTCTCTCATTTCATGACCCATCAGTGTTGGGATGGATGCAACTTTTGAACACAATGAGGTGATGCTTGTAGAGGTGTCTTCTGATCCTAAGAAGCATCCATGGAAAGAACATGGGCTTCAAATACATAAGACCCTTGAGTACTCCCTATGAACATGGCCACTGGGAAATCAATATTTCCTCACCTGTAAAATAGTAACAACAATAATTCCTGCCTCGTTGGGTCCAAAACTATACATGTAAACTTCCTGGCACACAACAGGCATTGAGTAAGTTAGGTCTTTTTATTATGGAAGGCAGTAAAAGGAAGCTGTTTGAATCAGACAGTCCTGGGTTCGAATCCTGACTCTGCTCCTAACTAGCTGTATGGCACCCAGCTAGACTGTAAGTTCCAGGTGGGCAAGACCACATCTGTCCTTTTTTCCCAGGTGATAACCTTCACAGTGGCCCTTGGAGACATTCAGTAAATGCTTAAATGGATTCAAGCAAATGACTTAAGTTTTCTAAGCTTGAACCTAAAAAAATTGAGATCTGTATAGTATAAGACTATTCCAAGAAATAAAGGACACAGCACACAAATAACACTCAGTTTGACGCCTGGCCTATGGGGAGCGCTCAGTAAGCAATGGTAACTGCAATTAATTTCTGCTGAATGCTTAGCACTGTTCTAAACACCCTGCGTACAACCATTCACCAAATCCTCCAAATGCCCCCTCTCACAGATAAACCCATCCAGGCCCTATTTTTATTATCCAAATACTTGATGCCACTATAGGCCGAGTCCAACTCTTTCTTCTCAGAGTTTCAGACCCTTAAGGCTTCTAATTCACAGACCCTAAATAATGGCCTCTCTCTCTCTCTCTTTTTTTTTTTTTGTCGTTTGCATTATGGGGAAAAAAATAAAAGCTTCTTTCTTTTGAAACACAATAAAGACTTTCTCTTGGTCCTCCTACTCCTTCCCCCATTATTTTCAGAGAGTGAGGTTGGACTGCCTGAGGTTTTGTCTGGCGGGAGCCCTTTAATTCAAAGACTGCCAACAACTCAATGAGTCAGCCAGGACTTTGCCCTCTCCTGGCTGACGCTGAAGCTGCCGCCTCAGACCTCCCAGTTTGGGCTGTCTCTCCTTCTTCCCTGAATTGCCTGCTGCCATCTGCTGGCCAAATTAAGTTAAAATCATGACATTGATGTTTTCTAAGTTGCCAAATGAGACTCCAGCGGTTTCTCAGCACTACCTCCCAAGGCATCTTCAGAAGCTGCTCCAGGGGATCTTGTTAGCAGACTGACAAACCTGGCGGCTTTGCAGGCCTCGGTTCAAAGCTGCAGGCAAAAACGGCCGGCGCCTGATTGCCATTCAGAAACATGGAGGCGAATTTCACCGTGCTGGGGGAAATCAGGGCACCTCTCAAACTATTATCCCCCCACACCCCTCCTCCCCCTACCAATCTTCCACCAAACTCTCTGCTGTCCTTCCACCCACACTAACAACTTGCACACGACTGACGGTGTTATCATGATCATCATCTACTGAATTTTTTTTTCTGTTTGGAAACACTGTCTTGAAAAAGTTACAAAGAATAGTACAGAGCAGTCCCGTATATACTTCTCCAGGAGACCCCATGCACGTTTCCCAGTTGTCTCAGTAGCTCCTTTGTAGCACAGGGTTCAGTTCAGGATCACATGTTGCTCCAGTTGTCATGTGTTTCTAGTATCTTTCAACCTGGAACATTCCACACTCATTCCTTGGCTTCAGAACCTTGGTATTTTAAAAAATGACTGGACAGTCTTTCTGTAGAATGACCCTAAATTTGGGTTTGTCTGATGTCTTCATGATAAAACCTAGTTTCTGCATTTTTGGCTAAAATAGGACAGATGCTGTATCTTTTCATTGTATCCTCTCATGGCATTCAATGTCTAGTTGTCTGTTTCTGATGGTGTTAATTTCTATCACTTTCACTAAGATAGAATCTGCAGTATTTCTGTACTGTGAAGTTACTTTTTGCCTTTGTAATTGTAGTAGCTTCCTATTACTTTTGTAACAAATTACTGCCAACTGAGTGACTTAAAACAACACAAATTTATTACCTTACAGTTCTGGGAGTCAGAAGTTCCATGAGTCTCGTGGATCTAAAATCAGAGTGTTGGCAGGGCAGTGTTTCTTCTGACTCCAGGGGAGGATGTTTCCTTGCTTTTCCAGACTCCTAGGGGCCACCTGCCTTCCTGGGCTCGTGGCCCTTCCTCCCACCTCCAGAGCCAGCAGCGGAGCATCTTCGAATCTTTCCCTAAGTCCCACTTCCATCACATCTCCTTCTCTGGCTCTCCTGCTTCTCCCTTTCACTTAAAGGGAGCCTGTTGATTCCATTGCACCCACCTGGATAACCTCCCCATGTCAAGACCGTTAACTTAATCAAATCCTCAGTCTCTTTCACTATGTCAGGGAACATGTTCACAGGTTCTGGGATAGAATGCGGACATCTTTTAAGGGCCATTACACCACCTACCACAGCAATTAGTAGACGTGTTGTGCAAAGAGACTTTGAGACTATGTAAACCCCGATTACTTATCCCACTTTCACCCATAAGTGTCAGCACTCATCCATGGTTCTTGCCTGGTTATTACTATAATTTTTACTCAGGCCAAATAGTGATTTTCTAATCCTATCATTCCTTCTACATTTGTTGGTTGGCTTTCTACCGTAAGAAGGACCTTTCTCTTTTCTCCCTTTATTTGTCTATTTATTGATTTACTTATTTATTTCACTGTGGATTCATAGGATCCTTATTTTGCTCAATAGATTACAATTTAAGATCTGGGCAGTATGTATGCTCCTTGCGACTGGGTTGTCACTGCTCCCAGGACCTTTCAGGCAGAGACAGGAAATAAGTGCACACACACACACATACATTTAAATCTCTCTTTATTTCTCTATCAGTATGTATGGAAAACTAAGAGTTCATAAAAATATCTACAATCCCAATTTACCAGCACAGGGTTCACTTTTTAAAAAAACATTTTATGTATTTATTTTTTAGAAAGAGGGAAAGGGAAGGAGAAAGAGTAGGAGAGAAACATCAGTGTGTGGTTGCCTCTCATGTGTCCCCTACTAGGGACCTGGCCTGCAACCCAGGCATGTGCCCTGGCTGGGAATCGAACTGGTGACCCTTTGCTTTACAGGCCCGTGCTGATTCCACTGAGCTACACCAGCCAGGGCGCACATGGTTCACTTTTAAGGTTTTCTTCTTCTTTTATTTGTCCTGCCTTTGGGAGAAACTTGACTGAGATTTATTTTTCAGCCTATTTATTAATTTGCTCAATCTTCTGGTACATACTCAATTTCTTGACCTCACTGTACTGCTGCCCTCTGGTGCAGGCTACAGTCCCTGCTCAGACCTGCCTCCTCCCCAGCTGCCTCCTCCCCACCTCCCCCTTCCCCCTCTCCCCCTTCCCCCGCCTGCCTGCTCCGCTCCACGGCCTGCTTTGTTTGGGCCTGCCTAATAGTTTTTTGAGGGAGGAAGCGAAGGAAAGCAACATGTTTTTAAGGGAAGGAAAGGAAAGACAAAGACAGTCGTGTACGTTTTTAATGGACCTCTTTACCACCACTGTCACGAACTATTTGTTTAACAGTTATTTTCTCCACTAAAATTTGAACTCCATAAAGACAACCACCATGTCCGCCTTGCTCACCAAGGACTGGCCTCCAGAGCCGAGCTCACCAGAGATCCTTAAGGTTTTTGAGTAAACGATTGCTACGGAAAGCAACGATAACACAGTTATAACTACTGAACAGTTCATACCATAACCAAGGGGTCTCCACCTAAACAATTACCAGGGTCCACACAGCCCAAATTACAGGCGACAGTTTTCAACCAGAAACTACAAAACTTGCTTTTTTCCCCTCCAAGCCTGAGTGCCCCGCAGTAAAAAGATCTTGTCATTTATTGAACTTTTGTTGTCATTAAATATGTGTTTGGTTTTAGAGTCTAATGTTGTTTCAAATGGGTTTTTTGAACTAAGAATTTCAAGGCAAAGTCAGATTTCAAGGCAATTTCAAACATCACTGCCCTTGCAGCATTCGGCAGAGTTGATGCCGGAGCTGCCCCACGAGCAAGACCATGGAGTGTCCCAGAGTTTTGTTGTGAGAAGCAACTCACCACACGCAGCAGTGCGCCAACAGAGTGGACATGTTCCCTTCCGCCAGGCCTGTCCCATCCTCCTCCTACAGCAGTCCTTCAAACAGCGGGAACTATTTGCCCACAGCTACCACCAGCAAATCAAAGAGTCTTCACTGTGCATACGCCTTCCATCTCCTCTCTCTGCCTTCCTCTCAGAAAAGAAGTCCTAACGCATTTGTGCCTTCCCCAGGTGAAAGTGTTTTCCCCAGTGGCTGTTGGACTCTTGCAGAGGGCGCATTGGGAAGTGGGACCCGCTGAAACACAGCGGCCATGACGGCTGGGAGTGGCTGCCCGGCACAAAGACCTATAGTGTCAGGCATAAAGAGCCACACTTTTTTCCCTCTCTCAGAAAACCAGCCTCTCAGGGGTCACTCTGGCTCAGTGGAAGAGAAGCAGAAGCGGTGCTGCCTCCCGGAAGTTACGGCAGCGTCCAGGAGCGGTCAGGGCCCAGCAGAGGCCACACTGTTGGTGCCAGGACCTCTCCTCTCTCGCCGGCCTCAGTGGGGAGGCCTAGAGTGCGTCCCTGCCACGCCGACATCCACAGTACCGCCGCCGCTTCCTGGCTGTGTAGATCCTGAAAAGGCAAAAGAGTTAAAATCCCAAGGGCTAACTCTGACTCCAGGCCCTGGGGAAAGCAGTGAACAGACTGTCTCATCTGCAATCAGACTTCCTACCCCAGTGGGTCCCAGCCCTGGCTGCCAAGGGTCATTTTAGTGAAATCCCAGCACCCAGGAACCACCGCCAGAGATGCTGGTTTAGTTGGCTTAGGGGAGGCCCAGGCACAAGTCCCTTCAGAAGTGGCCTGGTGACTCCTCTGTGCAGCCAGGGCTGAGAACCACTGTCCCTACCCTTGGTCCTAAGCAGGTCAGGGTGAAACCAAGGATAATCTGCCTGTGCTTTGCCTATGCACAGTGGCTCTCTACCTTGGCACATGTTCCAATCACCTAGGGATCTTTTTTAAAAAAAATTACCAGTGCCCAGGCTGCTCCCCAGAAAAATTACATCATAATCCCTGGGAGTGGGGCCCAGGATCTGCATTTTTAAAAAGCTCTTGGGAGGTTAAAATGGGCAGCTGACTTTGAGAGCCCCTGACCTCACGCATTCCTCAGTGTGTTATGAGATGCTGCTTCTCCAACTACCTGTTGGTAAAGGATTAGCTTTGGGGTTTTTGTTGTTGTTGTTGTTGTTTTATTTTTTGTTGACTAATACTTCCGGAAAATTAAAATACATCACTAAGTATAGTGATGCTAAAAAGCAGACATACAAGCCTAGATGTTTTAATTGTTAGATTTGGAGACACACCATTGCTGTTAGCAGCTCTGAAATGGTACTGATTTCTGACCTCCTGTTAACAGCTGCGAGCCAGTGCTGGTCTGCAGGGCGTGCTTTGAGTAAAAGTGTCCTGTGAAGCACCATCACGGGAACTATAAATGCATACTGCACGGGGAGAGGCAGGGGTCAAGTAGACTTGAGAAACAGCAGATTGTATTCCAAGTTTAGGACACGAAGGACCCTAGGCTATTAAGGCCTCTGAGATGTTCTGAGATAACAAAACCTATTTTGTTTTATTTGATTTGCTGTCTTCCAGTCTTACAGGGTGAGGACAAGATCTCCCACTACATCAGCAGCCCTGTCACACATATATGAAGTGTAATCTGTTTAGTGATTTATTCTCAGTCTTACAAAGCATGCAGACTTACTACAGAGAGAGACCCGTCTCTGCAGAATTACTTCCCTGCATGGCCCACACCTGGCCACGCCTCAGCAATCTGTGGCTCCAACCTCAGTACCATCTGGTCATCTCCCACCGGCTCTTCCCCTGAATGCGTTTGGGTCTGTCCTCTCCTGCCCACTGGCCCTCCCTGGGTTGAGCACCGGAACACCCCGTCTCTTTCACATCGCTGACACACCCTGCTTGCTGGTCTTCCTGTCCCTGTCATGTCCCCTGTCTCCTCATCTGCTCTTCACACTAAAAACGGAAGAACTTGCTGAGATTCAAATTGGTGGTGTCACTCCCCTGCCTACAAGTTTCGTTGGTTGCCCATTGTCTTCACTGTCTTCACCTTGATAAGCAATGCCCTTTGGGGTCCGCCCGATCTGTCATTGCTCCCCACTTGTCCATATGGATCTAGTAGCAATCTCCTAAATACACGGAGCAGCCTCTAGTTGTCCCCACCTGTCCCTCTCACTCTGCTCTCTCTGTTAATTCAGCCTTTGGAGTCAGCCTAGATGTTGCCCCCCTGGGCAGGTTTCCCTCCCCAATCAGCCTAGGCTGAGTACCCCTCTTCTGTGAGCCCTCAGGGAAACTCACCCTGCATGCATGCATACCACAGCGATCGTCAATGGTGTGCCACAAGAATTTTTAAAACATGCCATACCTATTGCTAATTTGTACTTTTTGTTCTTTGTGGGGTTTTTTTTTTTGCCATTAGTCATGTTTTTCCATCACCACTGTGCCTAATTTCTAAATATTGAAAAACTTCTAAAATATTAAAAAAGCACTAGTAATAATATGCAAAATATTCTATAAACTCTGTCCCCTGTGCTTTTTCCTCCTCTGGTTAATTGAAGAGTATAGCACTTTCTTATATTCTGGAGTGACTGTTTTTTTCCTTATTAAAAACTGTACTTGCGCCCTGGCTGGTGTAGCTCAGTGGATTGAGCGTGGGCCTGTGAAGCAAAGGATCCCAATTCGATTCCCAGTCAGGGCACATGCCTGGGTTGCAGGCCAGTTCCCAGTGGGGGACACATGAGAGGCAACCACACATTGATATTTCTCCCCTCTCTCCTTCCCTTCCCCTCTCTCTGAAAATAAATAAATAAAATATTTAAAAAAACAAAACTGTACTTGCAACTCTATTTGCTTATTGATATACTGAACTAAATGATTTTTGTTGAGTCCCCCTCTAGGAGAGGCATAAAGAAGCATTTCAGAAGTTATCCCCAGTTCCTTCCTAACCCACTATCACTGTTTTCATTGATATAATCTAGAATTTTTAGACCTATATTATTATTTAATTTTATGTCTGTTTACATTATTCCCATCTTTTCCAAGAATTGTTTTTAGATAATTGCTGGGCTAAATAACCATATTTATATGGTTATTAAAATAACCATATAAGTATGGTTATTTAAATATGGTTATTTGGTTATTAAAATAACATAATAGACTCAAACAAATGAAAGATGCAATACATGACCTGACTATTCAGTCAGGGGCACTGACTTCTCTTCCCTTAGACTCTCAGGTAGAAAATGGCAACACTCAACACAAAAACAGCCATCCAGTGTGAATTTATCAAAAGCATACCTATTTTTCATCAGAATAGCAAAAAATGTAAAAATATTTTCTTGATGTGCCACAAAATTTTAGTAACTAGTTTATGAGTGCTGTGAGATGAGAAAGGCTTAAAATTGCTACACACGTACGTACATACTGTGCTGGGATTGGCTGTTGAACCCACTAGACTTGAGAGTCTGCAGATTAGGGTTTGTGTCTTACTCTATGTTCTATCCTTAGCACCTGGCACTTGCCCAGCACAGACAAGGAAATCAGTACGTACTTGTTGAATGAGTGGATTAATGAATGAACAAGTAAATTGCATGCCACCCATGTTGGAATCACAGAAGATCCATGAAGATTGCATTTCAGCATCTCAGAAAATCCCCAGTCTCAGCTGTGCCTCTGTTCTCAACTTCGTCATGGGCCTAGTCACCTAAGCACTCTCCTTTTTCCTTTTCTCTCCTTCGCTCTCTCCAGCTGACACCTCTGTCGGACCACCTGCCTGGTTGGTAGTTTGGGTTTTGCTTTTCTGAAGCTGCCTCTTGCTCATCCTTAGACTCATAGTCCACATGTGAAGGATCATCTGGGGTCCTCATTTTCTGAGCCCTCAGCAGCTTGGGCTCCCACTCGTCCTGGCAGAGTTAGGGCGTCTGTCACTTGCCTGCTGCACCTACTCACCACAATCCTCTAGGCCAGGCTGGGGAGGATGTTTCAACATTTGCGGAATTATAAATCTGCTGGGCTGGTTATTCCGTTTGCACTTCGATGCCCATCGTCCCCTCCTCTCGATCCTGCTCTGTGCACCAATTTGGCTTCCGTGCCCAATGAGTTTTCGTTGGATGTCGCTAACACGAGGTACCAGAGAGGTTGGAGGTCAAGAGGAGAGAGAAGTCTGGAATGTGTTCCTTTGCTCCTTCCTGCTGAGTTGGGGTTTGGGTTGTGCCCGAATTCCTCCATGACCCGCAGCTCCTGTGGGCTGGCTGGCTGACTTCTATTCCAGGGCTCTGGCTCTCAGCAACATCTAGTGACATCCCTACCCTTGCCCCTTTCAGGTAGGTGTGGCAGTGCCACCTGCTGTGGCCAGTCCCTGAATGCCTCAGTGTCTCATATTGGTTCTCTTTACCCTGCCCACACTCTCCACTGAGTGTGCTGTCCGTGTCTCGCTGAGACCCTGCCTGGGAGATCCTCTCCTAGGACAGCAAAACGCCTTCATTTCGCAGCAACTGGAAAGAACACCTCCTGGACGAGTCCAGCTCTGCTTCAGCCGCTGTCCCTACCCCATTTGCTCTGGACTCTAGACTCTAAATAGTAAAATAATGATAATGATAATGATAATGATAATAATAACAAAACAGCTCTCATCTGAGTTTTTCTTACATGCCAGGCACTGTGCTCGGGGCTCTACGTGAACTCCTTATAGCAAGCCCTTGAAACAACCCCGTGAGGCAAGTGCTTTTGCTTTCATTTCAAAAATGAAAAACCTGAACCTTAGAGAGATTAAGTAATCTGGAAGACGTCATGCAGCAAGTAAATGGCAGGGCAGGGACTTTTGTCCGACTGCTGGACTCCAAAGCTAGCGCTAGGGTATTTGCTCTTGGAGTGATCTTATCATACCCCTGACTCTGAGCTCACTGTTGATGACTGAAGCCCCATCAAACATTACCCGTGGGCTGTCTGGGGCTTGCTGGGAAATCAGTTTGTGGGCAAAATGGCCCAGGGAACAGCACTGAGATGCGATAGTTCTGCTTGAACAAGGGCGTTGGCAAAGAGTCAGAGTTTAAAAGGCAATGGTGGCATCTTAGTCAAAGAAAGGGCAGGACAGGCTGCAGGTGGAAGCGCTACGGGCTGTTTATAGCGCACCCCTGAAAGTGACCAGCTCCGTGCACAGGAAGCTGAGTAACAAGAGCCCCAGAATTCCCAGAGAGTCAGGCTTGTGCTGGGATTTGAAACAGCAGGACAGCAGATGTGGCCGCTGCATCTGCTGGCATCTAGGCCAGAGACCAAGTCAACACTGCCCATCCACCACTGACGTCCCTGGGGGGAGGGCAAAGAAAACGTGAGCCTGTGAACACAGAAAGGCCAACTGTCTCTCTCACATTCCTCTGTTCTCTACCGGCCCCAGAGTGATCAAAAGGAGTTTTTTATTTTATCGCTCCCTTGTCCCCCAATAGAAACCTGAGTTCTATACATTTTTGAGCTTCCTTATATGTATCTGTTTAAAAAACTAATCTTTCCTCCTTATAAAAATACATTGCTGTGGAAATTTTTTAAAACACAGAGAAAAGTTGAAATGAACAAAATCGCCTTTAATGGCACTATCCATAGATAACCACTAATTGCATTGTGAGATACAATATGGTTTTCAACTGCTCCAGGAGCTCCTTGGCACATGGGGTGGTCTAGTCCACAGCAGCCGAGAGAACATGCAGACTGTGTTCCAGGTGCCCTCCCTTGATTACACTGGGGCTGTTCCCAGCAGCTGCCTCTGTGATTAGGGAGCTACGTAAGATTTTTGAGGATGGCAACAAAGCTGCTTTAAAAGGTCATGAAAATGACTTCTCTGCATCTTTATTTTTAATGACTTCACAGTATATGGATAGGTCATCATTTATCGAACCATCCACCCAAAATGAACAAGCTCTGTCTTCAGAGAGGTATCAGAGAGGGTAGTAACAGTCAGTCTGGGAGCGTTTCAAACAGCTTCCCAATCACTATGGCATTTATTTTACTATAATTAAATCCAAAGCTCTCCAGTTCCCAAAAGCTCCTAAGACTATTGGTCTTGTTAATATCTGTTTTCTTTTCTGTCAAATATTTGATTAAATTCACCTCCATGAAAAATAACCATTTGAGGAAAGAAAAATTATGATATTTAACGAATGCAGCAGGTCCTCAAAGGACATCCTTTCAGTCAATGTCATTTTGTTATAACACTGATGAGACGCTTAGGAACTTAATGCTTGTTTATATTAATTAGCCAAAGATAAAAACTGATTTCATTTTACACTGTTTTGCTTAAAGTCACAGAACCTATTGACCTCATTAAGCAAGAACTTACTCTACGTGCCATTTTTGTTCCTGTGGATGAATTCAGAACTGAGGATAAACCCCTATATTCAGAGACAGAGAAAGTAAACTACCCTGAGATGTTTTCCTATGAAACATGGGAGTTTTTTCTCTGTTCTAAGTAACAGAATGAAGTTCCCAGTGACAGTGATGTTTCTAAATTGTAGGGTTAGCTACAGATGAAGAAAACAGATATAACTACTGTGCTATAACTACTTTCCCAAGCTCGCTTCATTATACGTTTTCTGAAGAGTGGAGTTATTGAGTACGTACCATCCTGAGGACTCTTCAGTGGAGAACTATGATCTCAAAAGCACTTCAGTGACATCGTGGTAATTTTAGAAAGCAGTGTTAAATATATGATGAGGGGGTGAGTCATCCTGCCTGCTCTCAACAGAAAGTGCGCTTCTAGGAGGAAGAGAAAGGCTGGGGAGCCAGGGGAGGGAAAGGGGAACAGGCCACGGTAGCCAGTCAAGATGCTGTCCCTTCCTTTTGCACAAATCACAGCACCTTTCATGAGGCTCAACCTTCGTTTTCTATCAATACCTCTTGTTAAGATTTGGATGTGACCCCTCCCCCCTTCCAGGCCGTTCCAGTTAGGAGGGTTAAGAGCATCTTATTTGTGGGAGGATAACTTTCAGATTTCTTAGTTTTTTGAAGTAGCAATTTCCAAATTCATGATTCCAATTATAGCAGTTTTGCTTCCACGTATAATTGTGCAGAGACAGTTTAAAGCTTTAATTCATTTTGCAATACTAAGTAGCTCCCCTTTAATCGTTCATGTCAGATACCTATTAACATTTCCTTAACATTTATAAAACAATTTTGAACTGTCAGGGGAGAAAAAGCCTCTTTAAAATTCAGATTATTAACCTGCTGCCTGTTCTTCATGTTAATGTGTTTTCTATCAGTCACTGGTGTCAAAAGTATTTGAACAAGACTTAATACTCAGAAAGCACTTTAATATTTTTATACATGGGAAATGTTCTTCTGTACCCCTAGTCTTAAATGTGCTGCCTCTTCTATCGGTTATATTTTGCTTTATGTTGGACCTTTCTTGGTGTCTTTCTCCCGACACTGTCGGCCACCACCCAGGGGAGACAAGGCAGCCATAAGCAGCATTCAGGGCATGGCTTTGGACTCAGATAGGCCTGGGTCTGTGTCTTAGCAGGGTCTGGGTGCTACAGCATGGTTGGCATACTTAGCATTCCTAACCGTGTGAGTTAAAATCTTGTGAGCCTCAGGTTCTACAATGGTGAAACCATTGTGGTTTGTTTTTTTTTTAGATTTATTTATTTATTTTTAGACAGAGGGGAAGGGAGGGAGAAAGAGAGGGAGAGAAACATCACTGTGTGGTTGCCTCTCATGTGTCCCCTACTGAGGACCCGGCCTGCAACCTAGGCATGTGCCCTGACTGGGAATCCAACCAATGACTCTCTGGTTCACAGGCCGGCACTCAATCCACTGAGCCACACCAGCCATGACCCATTGTAACTGTTTTATAAATTGTAGCTACACACACACACAGAGTGTGTATGTCTGTTTAAGTTGTGGCACTTACTGTCTATCCTTCATTTTCGGGGTGAGACAGTTGAGAGTCATTTCTATCACTCACAGAAACAACAGGAATGAAAGCTTCAAAGAAGGCAGAATGGAGATGGAAGTCATCCAGTTTTGTTATCTTCATCTGTGGCATCGGAAATAGTCTAGGTTGGTAGAACCCTTGGACGTGAATTAAGACTTACCTAGACAATGAGTTACAACATACCCTTAGACATTGCAAAGATTATTTCTTATCCTTATCCTAACTAAATACTCTTAGCTGACTACAAATCAGAGATTTCAAATAGGCACGATAAGTGTGTACAATACACTAATGATTGATTGTTAATATAATCATTGGTCAATACACCAATGATTGATTGTTACCCCATGTCCAACACACCAAAGAGTCAATAAAATCTACGAGATAGTGTAGAGAGACACCCTAGAGGCTGCGTAAAAATCCTGGCTCCATACATATTCACTCTGGGATTTTGGGTGAACATCTTAATGTTCCTCATCTGTAAAATAGTGGAAAGAGGAAATATCTCCTAGACGTGTTGTTAAGAGAGACAGTGAAGGTAAGAGTAGCCATCCCTGTGCCCGGTCCAGGCAGGGCATTCAATAAATATTAGCCCCTTCCCTGTAAGAGAGCTTACAGATTTTGTGAGGAGAAATCATTAGGAAAGATATATAAGATGCTAAGATGTTCAATACAATCAAGAGCAGAGAGAGAAATAAATGTATCTGGCGTGGGGAGTGGAGGTACCTGGAGGAGGGGTCTTAAAGTGATGAGGGTGAGAAAGGATCACTGATAAACTCAGAAAGCCTCCAATTTTCTGCTCTTTAGTGGAAGAGAAACCTAAATTTGGACACGAGTACTTCCTGAAGTGCACGACGCCATCTAGAGCCCCATTGTCGCTCGCTTCAAAGTAGAGCAATGTGGGATACAAACCCTCAGCAGCAGGCTGACGGGCGCACACACTTCAGCATCCCCTTCAGAAAGTCGGTGCAGGACGGACGTGCTCAGGACCAAGAGGAAAGGCCCCAGTCCAAAAAAAAAAAAAACCGAAGGGGCCCTGCCTGTGAAAACCGAAGGGGCTCTGCCTGCCATCACCCAGTTTGTAAACTAGAACCTCATTCTTGTCTTCAACAGTTTTATATTTAGTTTTTTTAAAGCCAAAAAGGAGCAAGAGTGCTGCAAACAAAACAAAAGTCCTCTGCTGTCTCCTTTCATCTGAAAAAGTTCCCATCCTTCTATTCTCGCTTGAGTTGGAACCCAGAACTATGTCACTGAAGGTCACAGTGGCCCTGAGGCACAGACTCAGCGGTCACCTCTCCCGGTGACTTGGTGGTTTCCTCCACTGCACTCACTCACACTCATGTTTTCACTTCGCCCTTTTCTCTGAGTGCATCCGAGGAAAAGCTCACAGGAGGGGAACGAGTCCTAAGAAGCAGACTGAAGACCAAGCTGGGCATTTGAACCCAAGCAATGAGTGTTTACACTCACGCCCTCTGCAAATTGCTCCTCAAGCCACAAATGGATTTCTCCTCTCAGATTACTCTCTGTAACAGCTAGGCCTTTCCATTTGTTCCAGATACTGACTACAGGGAAAACTGTGGTCACATTTTTCCTTTCCTCTGGAGAGCAAACAAATGAGTGCAAGGGGAGAAATAGCCTCAGCTATGCTTCTGAAAGCTTGACACTTGCTGGCCCTGACGCCCCAGCTCGGCTGTCAGCCTCACACAAGCCCTCCCAGGCCCCAGCAGAAGCCGCTCTCCGGGCCAGCTGCGGGAGTCGCCCCAGACGGGTGGGGGAAACAGAGGAAGCTGACTCTCTTGGAGGCTTCAGGAGTCCCAACATAAAGGTGTTAGGGGAATTCAGGGCTTCTGAGCAAGCGTAGCAGCTGGTGAGGGAACACAAAACCCAGCCACTTGGAACAGCTGAAGAAAAGAGGGCATTGGTCTTCAAATGTGGAAAGAATTGTTATGGGGAAGAGAGATTCGGTTTGTTCTAAATGAACTTGGTGGGGGGGGGGGTCTACATTCCAATAGCTACGTTCTAAAAGGCCGAGTTGTTCAAAATAAAGGAAGAGACTTCTCCTGAGTCTGCTGGGTCTTGTTTGCTGCCACCCCGCCCCTCGCTTCCCCCTAAATAATCCACAGGCCAAGGCGGTGCATTTTGGGGTGGCACGTTTTGAACTCCTTCAGTTCCAGCCCCTGTGTCAATTCCCCGCCTCACTTCCAAAGGTCCTTGCACCTCCCAAATCAGCTACTGCCCTACTCAAGTCCTCATCTTAGGGTCTGCTTCTGGGGAGCCCAAACTGAGACGGGCCTGTTTGTTCAGCAAAGGGTCATTCTTGGCTGGTTTTTCAGATTCTGCTAAGTGGTGGTTGAATGTCAAAGCATACTTTTCAAACTGTTAGAAAGATAATTCTCATATGATAAATAGTGTGTGTCAAAGCTTTATTTAATTCATTTGTGAGGGCACTGGCGAGATAACAAAGCTGATTTCACGTGTATTGTCAGTTGGAAAAGCAGTGCTGAAGTAGGATCACTAAATTAGGTGTAAAACTGGTTAGTGTCCTGCAGGGCAAAAATATCACCACCTTTGAGTTACATTATCCCTTAGAGGAACAAATGTCACCATAACTTATCAGCTTTCTACAGAGACAGACTCTTACATTACAGACTTTTTAAGTGGGCTGCTGATCAGAGGACAATAGTCAAATAGTGGAAGACACCACCCACACTCAATGGGCCTGTTAGAAAACATCCTTGTGTGAACAAAAGGTCACCCAATCATCCCCTCACTTATTTCCAAGTTTGGAATCATTTTTCTGACCGACAGGAGAATTGTAGGTCTTCTATAAGTAATCTCTGGTCTCATGAAGACAACAGTCTTACTCACAGAACAGTGATTGGTGAAATGTGTGTGTTCGTCATGCATTTAAAAATGTTAATTTTCCCTGTTTAGCACCAAAATGTGTTTTGAAGCCATTTTTAAAAATGAGAAATGCCACACATTTTCATATAGAATTTTAAAATGTAACATCCAAAGCAAACTTTCCTTCATGCAAGAGTTACTACCCCCCACCCACCCCCACTGTTTTCATTTGCATGGTGTATCTAGCATTTTTGTGAAGTTATCTGTAAATTCCAGACCTGGAAACTTGTTACAAATGCGTTACCTCCAGACTTTCCTCACTGACAGAGGGTCTTTGAGAAAACATCATTACACTAGTGTTAACCTAAAGCCACAGGCCTCCGATGGAGTCACCAGGCGCAGTCCCACATCACCAAACTGTGACTCCGTTATAGCTTTGGCTCCCTCAGGAATCAGATCTCAGGCCAGTCAGTCAGCAGTCACCTGATCAGCACGAGTTAGGCCATCTGCCGAATTGGGCCCTGCCATGCCTTACAGGAAAGTGACCTTGCAATAATCAATCCACTTTTTTGCCTGGTAGAACTCCCTTGTTTCTGCTGCTTTCTGTCTATAAAAGCCTTTTATCTTGTAGAGCTCCTCAGAGGTCCTTTCTGTCTGATAGATTGGATGTGGCCTGCTTCATGAATCACCGAACAGAGTCAAAAAGATCTCTATATTGGTCTTAAAAAGCAAGTAGCACAGGGCATAGATCACCGTCCTTTGAAAACTGGACCTTTTTCGGTTTTATCTTAAAGGAATATGAATGGCCTTCTTTAGGATCACAATATCTTTTTCTTCCGTACGTCAAATTGTGATTAATGGTGTCAAAAGATAAAGATAATACATTGCTTCCTCCCACAGCACTTAGAGAGCCCCGAAGGGTCCTCCTTGTCAGCTAATGAGACCGCAGCCCCTGCGGGGACTGGTTAAACACTCCATTTGAAAACTCAGAAGAGGTGAGTCAGTGGCTCTCCTGCTCTCTGACACCAGGCAGTTTGGAGTGGAAAACCTTTGCGTATCATCAGGAATTAAGTGGGGGTCGTGTCAAAGACATTCCGAAGACCTGAGTTCAGATAGGCTTTTCTCTTCCTTGATCTCTTTGAAAGCCAGCAACTGTTCAATGCTGGTAGGAGAAGGGAGCGTTTTCCTTCAGCAAAGTGAATGACCTGATTTTTATCTCTAGTTGGATTCCAGGAGGAAGCATGATGTCATTTCGACCACTGGCCAGAAAACTTCTTGCTTAATGAGCACTTTGAGCTTCCTGGCAGCCAACGAGGCCTTGTTTACTGTGCTTAGAAACCGAGGTCAAAGATCCTCTTTCTCTGGCTTTAAGGAACAAAGGGAGGGCTTGCTAACCAGCCCTTGTTCAGTGAGCAAGTTTCAGAGAATGGCAGTCAGATAAATACAACAGGCTTCTGCAAAGGTTATAAAGGCTAAGAGGTCAAGAGGACAAGGGAGAAAAGGAGCTGAGATGCCATAAAAAGCGGGTTTTCTGCATCCTTATTATGGTGCATATGTCATTCCTCTCGAACCCCAAGTGGGGGCTGAGTTGGAGCCCAGCGCCTGTGGCAGGTGTGCTCGGGCTCCGGCCCCGGCTCTCACTAGCTCCCTGGCGTCCCTCAGCTGTCTGAGCAGTTGTTGACGGGCTCAGATGGCCTCCACCCACTGGCAGCTGTTGAGATGGATTCTGAGAGTGGAAGCAGATCTCTAGAACCTCGCTTACTAACTACGGAGTTCAATACCAGCAGTATAAGCAGAGGAAAAGTGCAGTGGGCTGATAATCTACTTGTGGTACATTAAAAATTATATATTAGGTAAAAGAGGTTGAATATTAAGGAAAACACCGTCCAGCCTGTTCTCCAGTAGCAGTAGTGTAAGCCCTCTGCTATTTCTTCTAAAAATACAGCTTTACTGAGGTATAGTTGACATACCACAAACGGCACATGATGAAAGTGGACAATTTTTTATTTTGACCTATGCATGCGCTTGTGAAAACCCATCACCGCAGTCAGAATCACCACTCCCCAAAGCTCCTTCTGCCTCTCTGAAGGAGCCGCTGGATTCTCCTTTCCTCGGCCAGACATTCCCACGCCCCCGACCCCGTCCCTAGGTGACCACCTGCTTTCTGTCACTAAAGTTTACTTTGGATTGCCTAGAGTTTTACATAACTGGAATCATACACAATATGCCTTTTTCTCCCGCCAGGCTGGCTTCTTTCACTCAGCTTTATATTCATGTTGTTTTATGTATCAAGACACATTTATCTCGAGCACATGCCTAGGAGCGGAATGGTTGGGTCACGTGGTGTGGATATATTTCACTTTTAAAGAAGCTGCCAAACTGCTTTCCAAAGAGGTTGCACTATGTTACATCCCACCAGCAGTGTCTGAGAGTTTTCGTCTTTTGGATGTTGGCTGGTCTAATAGACATGTAGTGGTACGACACCGTGGTTTTAACTTGCATTTTTGTAATGACAGATGTTGATGAGCATCTTTTCTTGTGTTTATTTGCCATTTATACATGTTTTTGGTGAAGTGTTTGTTTACATCTTTTGCCCATTTTTTAAAATGGGTCGTTCATTTTTTATTATACGTTTTGAAAGTACTTTACATCCCAATTGTACCATTCAAAGGTCTCCAGCCAAGTAATACAAAAAATAGAGACCTTTATTGAAGAAGATATGAGATACAAGAAACATTGTACATAGGACAATATACCTCAGTCCCCTTCAAAGCAGGCACCTTGGGACCTCACCCAGTTCTCCCAGTCGCCATCAGCTGCCCTGTTGTATTTTTGTGAATCTTGTGAATAGTCTGAAACCTCCTCTCTTTAAAGATGATTTTAGTTTCAGCAAAAGCCAGAAGTCACACGATGCCAAATCTGGGCTGTAGAGGGGCTGAGCCCCCAGAGTGATTTGATGTTTTGCCAAAAAACTCTGCATATGACGTGATGCATGAGTGGGCATGTTGTCGTGATGAAGCAGCCAATCACTGCTTGCCCATAGCTGCAGACTGCTGAATCATCCAAATGGTTTCCATGGAGGAATGTTCAAGCTTAATGCAAAATTTAATGCAGATTTGTTGCTCTATTCACTCAGTCATTTTGAATGGGACAGCCACACAGTACACACGCTCACTCAATGGCATCTACCACCCCCACTGACTAGTACAGTGAAGTCATTGTTGTTCACACATGCACATTCCAGTCACTTTCCTTGGCTGCCAGGTTACATTGATGTTGGGAAGACTGTTCTTGTTATAGTAACAATGTCTGGACTTTTTCCAGAAAGATCTCATATTCTGGATATACTGGGTAATTTGGATACAAGTCCTTTATCAGATATACTAAGCAAATATTTCTTCTCAGCTTATCATTCCATTCATAGTGTCTTTTGAAGGGAATACATTCTTAATTGCTGAATTCCAATTTATCAAAATGTCTGGTGATATTTTTAAAACGTTAGTGCACACTATCTAGACAATGAGGGGCACTTGATGCAATTTTAAGTGCCTTCTCAGATTTAGGACTTGTTTTTTAAATATGGCCTACCAAGCTCTTTCCTGGTTAAATCTCAGGTTCCAATGGATATCTGCTTATTTCAAGTCAAATTTGATAAAGCGACTATCAGTACCAGAAGGAAATCTGAACTGAAGCAGAAAGGTGTGCTGGTGATACCTTTATAAATGCAGTGCCAGGAAAAGAGAAAGCTGCTGAGAGTGGCTTTGGTTTCTGCCACAGGACACAGTAGGGGCCAGGAAATCAGGCCCAAACCACCATGAACCAGGGACGAAAAGATCACAGTTCTGCGACGGGGGGAGACGTGAGCAGTAGCTGCCTCCACGTCTTAGCAAGAGAAATTCTCCATAGGCCTCCATGGGAAGCCAGAGCTTTACTGTTTTAAATTATTTATAATATTTAGATAAAGGGTCGTGCCTAGGCCCAAATAGAAATAGTAGTTAAGATATAGCTAGTGCTTAAGCTTACTAGAGGGCAACGTTTTATTACAGTTTTCATGTAACCTCCCGACTCCCCCGTGAGGAGAGTAATGTTCTGTCTCATTCTATAGACGAGGGAGCTGAAGCACAGAAAGGTTGAGTTAGCAGTAAAGCCAGAAGGTTCTGACATCAGGGTCTGTGCCCTTCCTGCCTATGCTCACTGCCACTTGTCCATAGCACCTGCATAATGTGACTCTCTGACTTCCGTGAGTGGTCTTTTAGTTGATTGTACAACGTCTTGTTTATTTTAGTCTATTTCCTGTTTAGGTCAACTCACTCAAGTTAGGGAGGAGAAAGAGGTCACAAGGATGCATTGGAGCAAAGTGTTGAGCCTCGGAGGATGGCAGATGCTTCTTGGAAAGGAGAGCCCTTCCTGTGTCCCACCCCAGCCCCAGCCACTGAGGTCTGGCGCGGGGAGTGGCCCTCAGCTCTCACACTGCCGTGGGGGGGCCCACTTGGCAGCAAGTCTGCCTGCTAGGCTGGAAGCCCCCCGAGGGTAAGGACTGTCTTATTAGTGCCAGGGCTTAGTCTATTCTGCTACCTTTGGGTTTAGGTTCTTTTTCTTTTTCTAGTTCTTTGAGGTACAAAGTGAGGTTGTTGATTTGGGATTTTTCTTCCCCTTTAATGTAGATATTTACTGCCATAAACCTCCTTCTTAGAACTGCTTTTTCTGCTTCCCACAGGTTTTGGTATGTGAGGTTTTTGTTTTCATTTGTCTCCAAACATTTTCTGATTTCTCTTGTGATTTCTTCTTTGACTCGCTGATTGTTCGAGTACATATTGTTCAGTTTCCACAGATTTGTGGATTTTCAAATTTTCCTTCTGCTGTTGATTTCTAGTTGCATTCCATTGTGGTCAGAAGATACTTGGTGTGACTTCAGTCTTCCTGGATTTGTTAAGGCTTGTCTCGTGCCCTAACGTGATCCATGCTGAAGAAAGCTCCCTGTGTCATTGAGAAGAACATGCACTCTGCGGTTGTTGGGTGGATATTGTGTCTGCTAAGTTCACTTGGTATTTTGTGTTGTTCAAGTCCTCAGTTTTCTTATCGATCTTCTCTCTGATTAATCTATTCATATTGAAGGTACAGTATTGAAATTTCCTTTTCATGTTTGAAATGTGAAATATTTTAATAATCTCATTATTGAAATTGCAGACAAACACTCTAATCCTTTACATCTTCCCCCCAAACTCTATGTTATCAGTGTCACAAATTGCATCTTTTTGAAATTTGTATCAATGAACTAATTTTACAGTTATAGTTATTTTTATGCTTCTATCTTTTAAATTCTATGGCTAAATTATTACAGTATTATAATATCTTATATTTGTGTGTATATACATATATATACACACACTTTTACCAGAGAGCTTTATATTTTCAGATGCTTTCATATTGCTATCTAGTATTCTTTTGCTTCAAGTTGAAGGACTCCATTTAGTAATTCTTGTAAAGGCAGGTCTAACGATAATGAACTAACTCCCTCAGGTTTTGTTTATCTGGGAATGTCTTTATTTCACTTTTGTTTTTGAAGGACACTTTGCTGACTATAGTATTTGGGGTTGACTTTCTTTTTTCTTTTAGCGCTTTAAATATATCAGTCCAGTTGCTCTGACCTGGAATAGTTCTGCTGAGAAATCTGCTGGTACACTTGTGGGAGTTTCTTTATAACCGATGAGTCGCTTTATTATTACGTACAAGGGAGCTTCCAGATGAACGGAACCTGAAGAGGTCCATTATCACTAGGCCTACTGATGCAGTTGAAATAAAACAGCTTTTCTTACCCATTTCAATGTGGCTGGCTGTTCTTGGCTTTGAACTTGCCTGAGGTACTATTCTTTCCAAACTGGTTTCTGGAGTTCTCATAAAGCTTTAAAATGGTATATTGGTTTTTTTCTTTAATGATCGTATTTATTTATTTTGAGAGAGAGGGGCATGGAGGGAGAATGGGAAGGGGAGTAAGTTGATATGAGACAGAAACATCACTTGGTTGCTTCTGAACCTATGACCCAGCCACATGCCCTAACTGGGGATCAAACCAGTGACTGTTCGCTTTGTAGGACAACACCCAACCAGCTGAGCCACACTGGCCCACTGTATGCTGTTTTTAAGTTAGTGTCTGTATGGGGGAACAAGGTCTGGGGCTTCTTGCACTGTCATCTTGCTGCTGTCACTCCATAACTTATTCAGTATTTTTGCTAAAAATGTTCAATCTGAATTTAAATATGAGGAAGTAACCAAACAAATCCAGAAACATTCTGAAGAAATCTAGCATGAATACTTCAAAAATGTTAACTTCTTCAAAGTCCTCCCTAGCACACCCAGGAAGTAGAGAAAGTGGTGTAGATTGAGGTAGATGAAAGAGATATGATAGTCAATGCATTGCATGAAGATTGATCAGAGTTTGAATTTCAATAAAGGCCACAAAAATCACTTCATGTATAATGGAGGACATTTGGATATGCATTGCTTTTAAAAAAAAAATCAGGGGTAAATTTTTCAGTGTGATAATGGTGACTAGATAGAAAAATATCCTCGTTCTTAGTAAATATATTCTAAAATATTTAAGGGGAAAATGCGATGTCTGCAATACATGCACAGGATAATCAAACACGTAGTAAAATGTTAACTATTGGTGAATCTATATGAAGATTATAAATTTATGCTTTGACGTCTTACAGTTTTTAAAAAATATTTGGGGAGAAAACTATGAGACATTTTTCTAATCATCCCCAGTTTACAGATAAGAAAATTGAGGTTCAGAGTTGGTTAAGTAGCTTACTCTAGGTCACATAGTCGCAAAGCTGGGAATTTAAGCTTAGTAGGTTTACAGAACTTTTATATTTTATTAAAGTAAATTCACAGTGCTTGCGGTAGAAATTGTTGTCATCGTTTTTTACAGAAGAGGAATCAGAGGTGTTTAGAGAGGAGGTGGAACTTCCAGGGTCATGGGGCGTAGGAGGTGGAGTCAGAGAATCAACGTAGTGTTTTCTTTGAAGGTTGGTGTTCTTTCCACTATATATGGTGGGGGAGGGGGTGGGGAGAGAGGGAGAGAGAGAGAAATAGATAGATATTGGACAGGGGCTAAAAGGCTTACATTTTTTCTCCCTGATAAACACCCCATCCTTCACCCTGACAAGTATTGTAGTGAGACTTGGGAATGGGCCGAACCATGACACATGGCAACACTTAGCTCAGTTTGTAGTCTGATGAATTTGAAGCACTTGTTCCTCTCTCTACCTGATTTCTTCTCCCCCCTACACTCGCTCTTAATGTTTTTTCCCCTCTCTCTCTCCCCTCTCTCTCATGTTCCCCGCCCTATGGGCCCTACTCCTCCTCATCCTCCAGGCCTCAGATTAATCTCCACACACTTTATGAACACTTTCTTAACCTTCACCAACCTCCCTACTCCACACCCATCCCCATAGGTTAAGATCCCCTTTCTTTCAGAGATTCCTGTAATCGTGGCTAATATCGATTGGGCGCTGATTATGAGGACATAACATATATGAAGGCACTTAGTCCTTAGCATTTATAAGATCAATAGTATCAATGCCATTTTATAACAAAGACATCAACATACAGAAAAACTAATTGATGTCCCTAAGATCACACAGCTGGTATAAATTCAAACACAGGCATCTGGTTAGGAGCCTAAACTTTTAACCATGTGTTAATTCTTCTTAGCAGGTGTAACAATTGACAAGCATGTGTTTACTACAGGTCTCCCTTGTGTAACTGAAAGCCCACAGCTTGTTCACTAGTACATCTGGCACTTGGCCCAAGTCCTGTATCATCAGGGTCGAAATATATGAGGGGGGACCCCCCCAAAATGGGATATCTTCCAGAGAGTGGGCCCCATGTAGTGTATGCTTCCCCCACTAGGTGAGGGTTCTGGAACCCATCTGTATCATGTACCAATGGCCCTGTTGTGAGAGGCTGCATTTGGCTTCAGTGAGTTTTTTTTTTTTGAAAACTCAACACATTTGCCCATTTCATGACGGGCGATTTGCAAGTGCACCTGCCTATATACCTTGCTGAGTGTTCAGCAGTTTTTGACCCAAAGTGACATGACCCCCATGGCCCACCCTCCCTAGGCACCTAATCTTGCCCCAAGCAACTTTTTGTTTCCCTGATGAAAAAAGTCCTCAAAGGGAAACATCTTGCCCATGTGGAAGATGTGACACAAAAACAGCAGAAGCATGAAGAGGCACCAAAATCGGCGAGTTCCAACCCATTTTGAGCCGTGGAAAAACTCCTTGATAGGTGCATTGCATCAAATGGAGAGTATTTTGAAGGTGACTGAAGTTTAAACATGTAAGAGTAAATAAACCATTTTTATACGTAAATTCCAGTTTTCTGGGTCCCCTGTCATATTTGTTGAGTAAATAGTAATGCAGATAGTGTGACGAGAAGAGCGAGGCGCTAAGAGTCAGTTTGTCGCTTGGCCACTTCCCACCCCGGTAGGCGGGGTGGGAGGGGTCAGTCGACCTCGCAGTGCCGCAGTTTTACGTCTGCAAATAGGAATTAGACTATTGTGTAAATTTATTGCCGCTCTATTGAAAACTGCATTACGATCTGTATAAATGATGGCTCCTTGTTCCTGATGGGTGACAGGGCCACATTTCTTTCCACTTCCCGAAGAGAAACAAGGTAGAGACTGTGACCAGAAAAAAGCCACTCCCTGCCGATGGCGAGCAAGCCTCCAGGATAGGCCTGAAATTCGAAGTTAGGCCACCGGAACCTTTGGCTTCCCGAAGAGGCCTGACGGCGGAGTTGGCTGAAGTGTCCTCCTCTGCTCCTGTCTTTGGGAGCTCCGTGTTGGGTGCGAGACTCAGCGTGTTTCTGTGGAGCTGAGGGCTGGACCCAGGATGACACAGAGCACAGGGACAGTGCAGGGCCGAATTTGAGGGTGAAAAGGAGGAACTGCAGGACCGTCGTCTGCGGTCCACAACACTGCCTTTTAGCCCCAGGGTGGGACCGTGAGGGACAGACCGAGGACTCTGCAGCAGAGGGCGCTGTGGGCACCATGAACTTGTTCCTCCACATGCCCCTGCATGTGGGCTGCTCCCTCTTGTTTGAACGCGGGGGTAGGACTGGGACAAGCAGGTAAATGCATGGAGCCATATGATTAGGTTCATCCTGTGGTGTTGGAGAAAATAACTAAAGCAAAGTAAAAAAAAAAAATCTCAGAAAAGCTTGGCCTCCATTTTGCAAAGCCTAGAAGTAAGATTAGTTCTTGAAAAATATTTCTGAACTGTTTATGAATATTATATTACATACCAGTATGGCAGGATTCTAGTATGATCATTAAACAGATGTTTTGTAAAGACCAAGAAAGGGAAGTGGCACCTCTCCAAGCCAGAAAGAACATGGCAGGAACAGATGGAGCGTTTATGAGGAAAGGTTGGTTGCCTAGTTAGAAACCATGGGAAATTATCGACCCGGTTGGCCTGGGTTTCAGAGAGCTGGACGAGACTTCCCGAACACAGGGTGGGAGAAATGTGGGTGGGATGCAACTGTTTGCTAGACCCTGGGCTAAACAAGACGCAGGTCAAGGCAAGGGAGCGTGGGTCTTGCCCTCAAGGAGCTCTCGGTTTAGCAGATTTTTGTTTCAGTTAGTCCTTAGCACTTAAAAATAGCCCCAGGTGGGCGAATGAATAGTTGACTGGATTTTTATTTCAGTGTAGTGCTATTTGACTTTTTAAAAATCAGAAGTATGGAGACACAGGGACATGACCATTGAATTTTTGAGGTTACAAAAATCTGGGAGGGGTAACGAAAAGGTTGGATATCTGAATCAACACGTTTGAAAAGTTCTAACAGATCAGACTCATTAGGTCCACACTGAGTCTTAGTTTCAAAATAATTAGTGAGGCAAGTATACTGTTACACCTCTGATTTAGTTTATGTTTTCGACGAAAAGTAACGTTGTTTAATTCCGCCACAGACTCAGCATGAGCCAGGAGCCACATGAGGTTGCAGCCAGATGAGGAAACGGAAGTGGCACCTCTGGAACAAGGAAAGTCACACCACCGCTGTCACCGTTCTGTCTAGTCTTGCATGGAGAGAATAGGTGTACGAGTATGGTTCTGGATATGATGCTTTAAGAAGAATGTATTCTTAAGTTCCCTATTCCTCCATAAAGTGTATCTTTCATGATTGATACATATACTGTGGAAAATGCATCGAGAATTTTGATAATCACCAAATGAAAAAAAAAGTTTTAATGAGTGACTTGGACTTAAGATTCAGAAACCAAAATGCTCACGGATGTGTTCATAGATGAGTCCCTGTCTTCCTGGACCTCGTCTTTGCCTTCCACGGATTTCGCCATCCTCTCCTTGAATGGCCCTGGGACTCACTGTCCTCTTCAGTCTTTTCTTTAGCTCATGATCTCCCCTCGGACAAAGACTCCCACCTTGACAAAATGTTATTTGGGCCTCTCCGAGCCCTCTTCTCGACAAGGCTTTGTCCTTGGGCCCTGCCTACGACCTGCCTAATTCAGTTGTAGCGAGAATGAGAATCCTACTTAGTCAGTTTTGTGAGAATTCCTCCCCGCTATGCCGTCTCCACAGCAGTCCCCTTGATCACCAGCTTGCCCGCAGGAAGAATCCTAAGTCAGTTTAGCAAGACTGTCCCTCCCCTTGCTGTTTCCCGTTAGTGCTTCCCCATCCACTGACCCTCCACACTCAGAGCCGCTCCCCAGCTGCCAATGGTGTGTTTGGTGGTGAGTCCTACCTGTCCCCTGCTGTGTGACAGTCTTGATGCCCCTGCAGGGGTCTCAGGAAGACCTTTCTTATCATTTTAACCAGCATTGGAATACTCTTTCATCTGCACCATGCTCTGTAATTATTGGTATTTAATTTAATGTTTTCATCAGACTCTTTCCCTTCTGTTGCTCCCTGAGAATTTATTTACTCCCATGGTTTATGACTTTGTACTTCATTAATAACATAGAAATGTGTAGTTGCATCTTGGGTCTCTCCGTGACCTCCAGTGCTATGTTCCAGCCATTAAGGGGGTAAAGGTGAACAGGATAAGAAAGCTAAAATTTATGTACAAGTGCTTTGCTTGTTATCTCATTTAATCCCCATAATAACCCTGTTCTGTTCAGGTATTTAGCATACCTATTTTTCGTTTATGGACATTGAAGCTCAGGGAGCCCAAAGTCAGGCTTTCATAGACTGACAGCCTGGTTGGTGATTTACACCTAGGTCTGTGGCTCCTATTTTAGGACTTTTCCAAGCATAGCATAACTGCCTCTCTTTCAAAACTTATGGTCTGTATTTGGCATTTACTTAGTCAGCCCATCCATTTATTAATGCACAAACATTGCGTGCCTACTGTGTTTCAGGAGCGACACTAGGGACTGGGGGTAAGAAAGGAATGGGGCATTGAATTTTCTCTTTGAAGCTAACCGTCCAGTAGAGGAGACACAGGCGGATCACAGCAGAAGGTAGCAAGGGTTTTGACCAGCTGCGGAATGAACAGTGTACCTTAGACTCAAAGGGAGGCACTCAGGAGAGGGCATTGATGGGGTCCGGAATGAGAAGTAGAAATTTGACTTCCCATTCTAACCTAAGTAGGCCTTTTATTTCACTTTCCATGTTTCTGTGTTTTATCTCCCTTCCCAATACCTGTATCCATGCAGTAAGCCCTCAACTTGTTGTCAAAGAAAAGCTTTGAACAGGATTGTGGCTGTAGTGCTGTAAAGTGTCCACACTTAGTTCTTGTGTAAAAAGCTCAACACATCGAACAGATGGCTGTTCATTCCCCTTACAGGAATACTTGTCAGGTTTCCTCCCTGTTTGGTGAGGGAAGAGATGATGTGGCGGTGAAGTTCAGTGACTCGTGTAAGGTCACACAGCTTTTGGTGTCGTAAACCTGAGCAGGTCTGCTCCCGGGTGCTCACCCACCGTCGTAGCAGTCAGCATCGGAATGTGCCCCTCTCTTCCAGGAACAGCTGGAGATGGAGCCAGAGCTGCAACAGACGAGCATTTCATCACCGTGGGCGAGAGAAGGGTCCACGCAGTGCATCCAGGATAGTGATGCTAATGGCTTATTAGGATCTCGCAATTCAGCCAGTTTCTTACCACCTGGATGTTAATGACTGCAATTAGTTACCCACCTTGGTCTGACCTAGAAAAACCAGCCAGGTGCTGTGCTGCCCTATAGAAACCACTTTGCTGCCAAAGAGAAAAACACCGTTTTTTTTTTGCCACTGAATTTATGGTAGGGGTTGGGGGAGCAGTTCTTTCTAATAGGCCTGCAACCTGAAGTTTTACAAAAGGCACCTTATCTCCCTGACTTTCTCATATGTCTTCATCTGTTGCATTGACTCCCTTTGATGGAATGTACCAGCAGGTGCGGCAAAGTGCTTTTTAATACTTTAGTAAACAGTTGGGAGAGGAAGCTCATTACGAATAAGGGAGAAGTGAAGTCGGACATTTGTCTTACTCAAGATGAAATGAGGGCTATTGTTCAATTAGGCTAAAATAGAGTCTCTCATGTTTCCTTCCTAATGTCTTGTTCTGGGGGCAGAGGAGTGGGGGTGGGGGAAGTGAGTGGCGGGATGAGTAAGCCTCTGAAATACTGCCTGAGAATGTGACGGCAGAAAAATACCCTCTCTGAGGAAGGATGAGGGGCGCTGGTGGGAGGGGACCCGGCCTTGGCAGCTGCTCCTGCAGAAGCTGCTGCGCGTTGATTTCTGCCGGCGGGTCCAATTAGGAAGCAGGGGCTTGAGGTTGGAAGGCGTCCATCAGAGAGCCAGCTCAAGTCCTTCTTCAGTCCTGGCCATGACACTTTAATTAGCATGGCTGGGAAAGGAACGGGAAGGAGGGCGGCAGGTGACGAAGGGTTACTGTTGGGCTTTAGGAAGAGGGGTTAAGAACAGTCAATTTGATTCAAACCTAAAATGTATGAAGGTTGTACATCTGCTCTAATTCATTCGCCATGAATCATAGCAACTGTCTTTTTTTTTTTTGCTGATTTTAAATGGGGATGGAGTGGAGAAGAGTGTTGGGGCGGAGGGTGGGGTGCAGGAGTTGGGAAAGAATAGTTTCGGGGAGGAGAGAAATGAGCCTTGTGTGGTCGGCCAGAGCTTGCGTCTGGCTCCTTCTCAGCTGCTGGGCTAGCAAAGAGAATGCTTTCATTTTTTTTCTCCCTTGGATACACATGTTTATCCTCAAAAAGTGTGGCGAAATCCCATCTTTGCTTTTAGACTGTTAATTTAGTGGAAGGCTAATATCTTTCCTAGTTCATACATACATGCCCCCACCCCCGACTTTTCAACTGCTTAAATCAAGTTAAATTTAATTTAAGATATCTGATACACTTATGTCCAGATGGTGTGTTGTAGAATTTTGCACCCGAAACCTGTATAATTTTGTAAACAAGTGTCACCCCAATAAATTCAATTTAAAAACAGTCAGCCAGAATAAGGCCCAAATTCTGGCTCATTCATATGTGTTTCAAATCTTTCAGGTGCAAATATCTCTTCCTGCCTGCGGTACTAATCTCCTTTCTTAAACAATGTATCTGGGGTCATAAGTGCTTCCATTCTACTCTTCCACTATGACCCCAGTAGTCTTTTAAAAATATTACCTAGACAGGAAATGCAAACTATTCTTCTGTTTCATCAAAACATTTTTGCTAGCCTTAGAGAACCATGCATGTAGGTACTGCCAAATGGTGTTCTGATTCACATTTTGATTAGGTCTTAAAACAGGAAGATTTTACTTCCCCAAACCTTCCCCCCCTTCAAAGGATAAACAGGCACCCAGTGGGAAGGATGGCAGCCTTGCTGACAGCTGGCTTCCAGGACAGTGAAAACTGAAGCAACTGTCGCTACATTGAACCCCAAGTCTGGGAGCACCTGCTTGTCCCCAAACTCCAGATTCATGTCCCAAAAGTAACTTTTTCATGCCCGCAGGAAAGAGAAATCACTTCAGAATCACTTAACATGTGTTATTGATCATATATAGAATGGTGTAAGATGAAAAACCTGAATTTGGCTTATGGAATGGTAGAGATAGTATCTCATTATCAGGATAGAATAGTTTTGAGATTAATTTACCAGGAATGTGCCATGAAGCGACACTAAAGGGCAACTGGGAAGCTCTTCATAAACTTAATGCACTTTTAAAAAAGACTTTATTTATTTTTAGAGAACAGAAGGAGGGAGAAAGAGAGAGAGAGAAACATCAATTGGTTGTCTCTCATGCACCCCAACCAGGGACCTGGCCTGCAACTCAGGCATGTGACCTGACTGGGAATTGAACCAGGGACTTTTAGGCTAGTGAGACGAGCCCAACCCACTGAGCCACACCAGTCAGGGAGAACTTATTTGCCTTTGAAGGGAGAATTGAACTCAGATACTTACTGAGGTGGGTAGAACTAGGCCAGAACTAGGTGAGACTCAGAGAGTGGAGCCAAATGGCCAACTTCCAATGGCTCTTGAAAATCATTTTTAAGCAGTTCTTGGGTAGGTGGTTAGAATAGCAGCCACTATAACTCCAACTGAATGTATACACTTCAGCCTCACCTATAATCTGTGATCTCCTTGAGGATAGGAGTCCTGTCTCTTTCATTTTACCCACATTTATACTGAATGTATAAATGTGGTTGAGCTGAATTTAACTTGATGGATTGCTTGACATGTCCCACTACTGTGGACTACACCAAATACAGCATTTTCTACTTTTCTAGCCAGGCCACAGGAGATTTTCATAAAATGGAAGGCTGAAATCTCCCTGGAACAAGAAACATATTTTTTCCACAAATATTCCTTCGCCTACAGAGGGGTATGTGGTCTGGGTTGGGACAGGGGAAGTTATTCAGGCTTTTTCACAGCTGCATCGAATAACTTCTAATCTATAGTTAAACTAACATTCATAAGTAAGACTATCTGACTCCAAATTCGGGTTCCACGCTCACCAACCCACCCTTGAATCACCAAGGTAGTTTTCCAGGTAACTTTCAGCCAAGAAAGAGATGCCTCAGCCAACATTTTCTTTTCAGGGGAAAGGAGAAGAGAAGCTAAAATAAGTGTTCACAGCCTCTTCATTCAGGAGTTTAACCTTCATTCAGGAAACATATGAAAATAAGTCATAGTTAATGGGCAATAGAAAACCTGGAGGAACTAAGCGTATAACCATTAGAGAGTTTCTTCAAACCAAGATATGGATCAGAAGTATGGCAAGCTGTAATGCTCTGATACACCCAAATCCACGTGTAGAATTGGGTTTTGAGCCTCCTCATGGGACCTCAGGCTACCCACTGGAGGAGAACAAGTGACCTTTCGTGGGGCCCTTAAATTAATTTTATGGGAATCAATTTCTACATCCTCAATTTCCAGTTGTACTCTTTCCTGCCTAGTCTGTGGTCTGCTGGGCTGCCCCACCTCCTCTTTTAAATCTTCTTTGCAAATGAAAGAGAAATCTCTCCCCCAGCCTTAGTCTTAGGAACCTGATTGACCCAGGGCCCCAAACAAAGGGGCAATTCCAGATGCCTTGCTCCCTAGGGGAGTCCTAGGAGTGTCGGCAGGAAATATGGAAGGAAGTAGTCTCTTGTTTCATCCAAAAGACAAACTCTTGTTAAGACTCTGAGGACTTATTTATCTACCCATCTATCTACTTATCCATCCATCCACACATCCATTTGCCTTCTACTTAAAAACTGAGATGATTGTCACAGGAGTGGGCATTAATATATTATTTGAATGGAAAAATAAAGTAAGATTTTTTTCACAGAAAGTGACTCTGACTGAGATAGTTGACTTGACAATGAGACTGGGTTTGCCAAGTTATTATGGTAGATATTGCATATAAATTGAACCAAGTAAATATGCAGCTTCCAGGTTTTGACAGGAATATATTCAGAGCCTATAGGCATCACAGAATATGAAGGAAATTAAACATATGATGAAAAATTTTTGATGTTGGTTTTAAATTATGTTGGGTGTATACAGATTATTTTTTTAAAGATTTTATTCATTTATCCTTAGAGGGGAAGGGAAGGGGAGAGGGAGAGAAACATCAATGTGTGGTTGCCTCCCATGCGTTCCCCTGCTGGGAACTGGCCTGCAACCCAGGCATGTGCCCTTACTGGGGATCAAATCGCGATCCCCTAGCTCGCAGGCCCGCACTCAATCCACCGAGCCACACCAGCCAGGGCTAGGATGTATATAGATTATTTTTGAAAAATTGTAAGGGAATCTGCAAGAAAATTTGAAGACAACTGTTCTGGGAAGTCACTGGGGACTAGGCAAGTCTGGAGCAACCCGAGGAGATTTGCCGCACTGAAAGTGGGCTGGGTGTCGGAGCACGCTAGAATGGCTCGGCACTGCAAAGGCAGGAGAAGGATCTCTGGTCATTTGTTCAATGTTGACAGCACGTGCAAGGACCTCATGATTGTACCAAATGTGTCCATTGGCAGGAAGGCAGTGTGATAAGCCTCACCTTAGGACAAGTGGAATGGAGGGACCATAGCACTAGCCACCTCTCTCAGGCTGAAAAGATCTGATATCCTTTTTGCTAGGGGGAAGAAGGAGGGCAGATTGGACAACAGGGAAAGTCGGAAAGGCTTCGAAAGCCCCGTGAAGAAATCTGGATTTTAAGCCACATGAACAAAGCAGGATTTAATCAGTGTTACTCTCTCACCTTTTCCAATTCCCATACAATTATTTCGATGTTTCCACCGTGGGATGTTTCTCTCACCATGGCAATTGCTTGTTGACATGTTGGTCTCTTCCCTGATTAGTCGGTAAACTCCTCAGTAACACGGATTATTTCTTGTATATCTTTGTCACACTAGTGCCTAGCACATCTTCTCTCCGGTGAGAGAATCTTAGTAAAAAATTTAAAACAAGTGAAATAATAAGCAGAAGAAATTCAGTAGGAAGGTGACGAGGGACGGGCCAGGAAAAGGGGACTCATAGCACAACAGTCCTGCGCACCGGCTAGGGCACCTGGGAGGTCCCGTGCGGGGCCTCCCAGGTGCCCCAGCTGGATGGACACTTCAATCAGCTGTCTGGCTTTGTCTGCAGCTTTGCACTGTCAACTCCACGTAGGATCACCTATTTGTCACCAATTTCCACTGTGCTGTTAGGTTTATGAAGTCAGATATTTGTGATGTGCACATACATGACATGCAGTAGTTAAAACACTCTACTTTCAGGAAATGACCAGATTTAAAAATTTGTTTTTCCTGTAATAATTGTTGGGTCACTGCAGTTGACACAGAACATTCTGAAAGTGCGACCCTAGAGAAAGAATTTGTTTCCTTCTTTTATTTAGTACTTGAAAATTATTTTTACCTTGAAATCTGTTATTTCTATGAGATCTTTCATAATGGACACTACTGGGTCCCTGCTTCCTTGCTAAGAGAACCCTGAATTTTTTCAGTTATCTGCCATTGCCCTGTGTGACGTAGGGAACTGCCTCCCCAGTGCCTAGGATAATACAGTATAAGCTAATTATGAAAATTCCATTCCCTTTGCAAGTGCTCGGTTTAAAAATGGCCAGAGAGCATTGAACAGAAGCATGCTTATGGAATGGAAGTTACTGCCTAATCTCTTTAGCCTAAATACAGTTTAAGGGGAGGAAGAAGACTCTCTTTAGGACATGGACCAGACATTAGGTAACAGCAGAGATGTTTTTTTAAGCTGGTGAGGTCAGCAAGAATCTTAATTTATTTCTCATGCTTTGCTTAGACAAGATAATGCACTTAGTACTGCTTGGTTGGTCTGAAATGCTTGGCCGGCTCTCAAAGAGCATTTGATTTGGGGAAAGGATAGAACAGGGCGCTCCCAGCCAGCCTTATCAGGACCAGACAGTACTTAGAACGGCAGCCTGGATTGTGTGTGCCCTTTGTGAGATCTTTAAAAGGCTGGATCTGCTTACAGAGCCATTAACTTGGAGTCCCAAAAGTCACCTTACAGGGACGGTTGAGCACCCCCTCCTAAGTACACACCAATCATTAGGCAGAAGCCTTGCACTCTTAACCATTTCCAACCCAATATATACTTAATAGATGTGGGGAAAGTTGCTAAATCTGTGCAGGAGTAAAAAGTTTTGTGAGTCATGTTAATGCATTAACTGAGCCTGAAATGGATGGCCAGAGAAGAAGGCAGGCTGGAAGAAGTGGAGCTCTCGTCCATTCATTCACTCGTGGACTCAGAGTTCCTCCTCCACACCACAGCACACAGAAGGTGACTTGACTGGCTGTTTTCTTAAATATTTTCTTCTTTCAGGAAGGGGACATATAGTGCCATTCTTGATGCGTGGAGGAAAAGTTAATTCATTCAGTGGGTGACGGGCATTAGGACTTCGTTCTCTCATGTAACTGCAGTGTGTTTATTCAATATATTTACTGAAGGCTTACTGAATGCCAGACACTTTTACAGGTACTGGTTATACAACAGTGAACCAAACAGGTCTCTTTCCTCATGGTGTTTATACTCTAGTGAATTCAGATTCAGGATATATATATATATATATATATATATATATACATACATATGGGTTATATATATATACATACATATGAGTTAGAGCAAAGTAGGTTTACAGCTGTTTGTATGGAAAGTTATTATCCTTAATAATAAGAATACATTTTATTTTTTATGTATTTATAACGGTAAACCAACTTTTGCCCCACCCTATATATATATATATATATGCACATATGTATATATGTATGTATATATGTGTGTGTATGTATATGTGTGTGTATATTAGATCCTTGAAAAATACAGGGGTTCAGGGTACTGATTGTCCCCGTAGTTGAAAATTTGTATGTAACTTAAGTCAGCCCTTGGTATACTCAGATTCCAACCTCCAACTGACCCTGAAACAGCATGCAGGTTTGAACTATGCAAGTCGATTGAAGAATAGCCATGTGAGTGAACCTACACAGTTCACACCCATGTTGTTCAAGGGTCATCCATATAAACAATATGTAGGCTATATGCCTGTGTCTTTTTTCCATTTATTTGTTTAATTATAGTGAACATAAATATTATGTTAGTTTTGGGTGTACTACACCTGGGTCTTAAAGACAGAGATGGGGTCTGGACACAGGAAGGGAAGGGGAGGCTATTTAGCATGTCTGGGGAGGTCAGGCTATATGGAAACGGAGCCAGGATCTAGCTGGTTTCTGCTCATTCCCCCAACAAGAAGGACTTAAATGGCAGGCTCTCCCCATCTCTGCCCAGTGAACCTCATAATCTATGAGGTTGTGTGAGGTTGTGTAATCTATGTGCATGCCTCTTTGTCCACAGGGCTATGATCAAGCTGTCCTTTTAGGGGGCATATGGTCCTGGGGTCAGGTGTCACTAAGATGAGACCAGAAATTTGTTGACAAAGCTGGACATCTTGAGCCACTGGAGGAGGGGACACTTACCTATATGGTGTGACTTAGGCTCCTGAAACAGACCTTGTCCCCACAAATACTTCTCCCCAGAGCTTGCTAAAGTTCTTGCTAAATGTCACCCTTCCCAACTTCTTTGGCCTAAGGCAGAATTTCCCAAACTCTCTCTGTTCATGGCATACTTATTTCTTTTCAGGGCTCTTCTAGGACAAAATAAACATCTTACAGTTTGTTTATTAAGTAGTCAAGTCCTAATAACTAATTTGTAGAACTCGGTGCAAAGTCTGACACATGTCTGTGTGTTTCCTTCTAAAACAGAAAATACCCCACAGTACCCCTGTGAAAGTTTGGCATGTGTTTATCATCATAGGCTTAGTGAATAGAAAGTCCCTATTAAGACACAATTGGTCCTTATCTCTCTGAAAGCCAAGCACATCTATCTGGTGTGTTGTAGAGTTGCTCTAAGCCTAAAGAAATAGGACAAAGGGTGGTTAAGATTGGATGGAGGCAAAAGGAGGAAAAGGTCGGGTTATGAAGGGCTGTGGGGGGCAGGTAGACCTTCGAGGGGGAAGGCTGCCTTCCAGGAGGGAGAAGAGAAGGCACTGAGAACCTCGAATGGGGACACCTCAGAGCCACCACAGGAAGTGGAGGCAAGGGGATTGGCAATGACGTAGGTGCAATTATCTGTCTAGACCCTGGAGGGTCTGCATTTTTTTAAACCACTAAATTTGGGCATGATTTGTTATGCAGCAGTGGCCACTCAATCACCTTGTCTCAATCTCTCAGGTCAGTTCTGACAATAAGCAGATGGGGATGAAGTAGCACCCGTCCACCACAGTGCCGAGGGTGCTGGTTCTGCCCTGTAGATTCAAATCTCCCTAGGAGAAGGGCTCAGGGTAGTATTTCTTGCTACACCCTCCCACCAGAGTGCTTGGTATATTTAATTCTGCAATTATTTCCTAAGTATCTACTATATGCTAGGATTGTGCTCAAACTAAATGATGTCAAAGGAATACTCCCTGCTCTCAAGGAATGCAAATCTAATGGAAATGATGAGCACTAAACAAATAGGTGTGGTAAGGTCAGTGAAGGAAAAGAACCAGGTGTGTTTGGAAAGAATTAACAGAGGAACATAAGTGAGGTTGAAGGAGAGTCAGGGCAGGGGTGTCTGAGAAAGTGACATTGAAGTTGAGCCTGGATGGATGAGAAGGCATGAGCTTTCTGTTGGAAGAATACAGGCAAGCGTAATACAGGCATAGGAGATAGCACTCGTCAAGGCCCTGAAGCCCCAAAGAATTTGAAACGTATAGGTACACCATCATGCGTACCTGCCCGGGCTTGCTCGGGGCTGGAGGTGGGATCAGGGTCTGCTCAACTGCCTCTCATCTCCTTTGAACTGGTGCTATGCGGGCAGGCGCTCCTCCAGGTGCTAGTACAGGCCCAGGGAGGAAAGCTCACTGTGTGAACATATCACAAGCCTCTGCTTATGTGCCTGCTAGCACCCGTCAGACAAAGCAGGTCACAAGACCAAGCTTGACGTCAATGGGGTGATGGGGTGAAGTAGTCCACGGAGGTGAGGGAAAGGGGTACGCCCATTTTGGGTGACAATCCTGTCCATCTGTCAATGCTCTGTATCCTCAACTGTGGTGACTGTTGCCTTTTCATCTGTGCTAAGATCTCTGTAGATTGTACTGACACCAACTAGACTTCTTCCTGACGTTCCCAGCTGGGTGGGGTCCGCGCAGCTGACCCCCCACAGTGGCCTTGTGGGAGCATCGCCCTCATCAGTCTGCCCCAGTCTGCAGCGCCTGACTGCTTGTGCCAGCTGGAGCTGGTTATGACAAGAAAATCTGATGAAAATGTAGGGTGCCAGTAAAAATCGTTTCATGGAGATGAATTAAAATAAAATTGCCTAGGCTGATTAAAATGCTCAAGAAGAATTGAATGGGAACAGGATAATAAAACTCACTTATCTCATAGAGAAGTCATGAAAATTAGCTAGTCAGTATTCAGGGGTTGAATACAGAAGAAAAATGGTTATTGATTTACATATAATGTCTCCGTCATGTCTTCCAAAAGCCTCTTCAGCTAATATATAACAGGGGGAGGCAACAACAAATGTTAGTTTAGGAGCCATCCATCATGGCTCTATTTTTTCCCCCCAAAGAATAACTTCAGTGGCAACCAGCAATGCTTCTTTCAGCAGCAGGATGGAAGCAAACAGAGAGCTGCTCTGGACCTAGACACTTTAAAGAATTGCAGAGCAGATCATAAAACACCATTGCATTTATGAAGTATGGTTCATTAGATTTTTGATGGAAAACGCCGAGGGGCATCTGTTTTCCTTTCTCTGTTCTTCCTCCGCCTTTGCCATTAGAGACCGTTTCGGAGTCAATTAAGGCCTGTTCTCCAGCCTAATTATTCCTGGTTTGCTTGGCTTGACTGCCTTCACCTCCCTGCCAACCTGTGTTCCTCCGCCTCACAGCGTCTCAGCCCAAACCTCTGAGAGCTCAAAGCAGAAACGAAGAGGAGGGACTCGAGCCAATTCATCACGAGTTTTGCTGGTGGTGCTGGTGTTTTGCTGCACTTGAAAAGCTGCACTCTCTCTTGATTATAGAAGGGTATGTCTCTGCTCCTGTTTGCTTTAAACATTGGTTAGACTGAATGGTATAATAGTTCACTGGGGGAGCCCTCAGTGCAGAAATCAAGAGCAAGGCAAGGCTTTTGGAACTGGGGAGGCCTGGGTCAAAGCCCAGGCTCTGTTAGCTGTGTAATTTAAGAGCCTTCCTTTCCCCTTTTGTGAAATGGGGATAAGACCGTACTCACCTCACAGGTTGTTAGAATGAGATAATGATGGAAAGCTTCTAGTACAGTGCCTGACATGCAGACAGCACTTAGATCATTGTAGCTATGATTATTTCATTTTTTTTTCCTGAAGTGGAAAGATCCCTGTAGACAGGACTTTTGAAAGAAAGAAAGGGAGCTGGGCGAGGGATGGGGAGGGACGGCAAAGGGATCCCTGCCCAGCACCTCCCTGGGGTCAGCCATGGGAAGCTGTTACAGAACAGAAGGAGGGTCCCCTGGAGCTGGCAGAGACAAACACTGAGAACTGCAGCAGGGAAATATTGGCTAATCTATTATGAACAGTGTCTCAAAAGCCCAAACTCCCAAAGGTGTGTACACTACAGATTATACAGGGCAAAATCACAAGCCACCATGGGTTGGGGGTTCAGGATCGTGCTGGGAGCTGCTTGGTCGGAGGTGAGGTAAGGGTAATGAATCATGTCTTCAGGTCTTGAGGACAGCTCTGTGGTCCTTTCCGGTGCCCCTCTGTTCAGTCTCATGGGAAAGGAGCTGCGGGTGGGTGTGGGTGTTTCACCTTAGGGCTCAGGACCTGAAACATAGCTTAGGTCAAGATGTTATCTTTAGTCTGTGTGGGGTCCGGGCCTGTGACCACAAGTCAGGTCTCCTGCTGCCTGCCGGTTGCTGTGTAGCCAGGGGAGAAAGCTAAGTCTTTGAGGGATGGACAGAGAGAGACATATAATTTCTAGAACTGGGATTTAAAACTAAATTTAATCAAAGTTGGAAGAATCCTCGGTTTCAAAGCTATCGCAAATGAAGCAAGCGAGCACAAATGGAGGGGGATCTCTTTCCTGTAGCCAAGTGGGTTTCTGAGGTAGACACAGGGCTGCTAGGAGCACACGTTTCGGGACTGGTAACAATGGTAATGTTTGCCCATTACCAAACGAAGGGGATTTAGTTTTTACCTTTTTGCATTGGAATGTCTGCACTATTGGTTGGTAGACATGTGTTCCCTAATTTAGAGAAATACACGTGTGACTGGAGGTTCTTGCTACTTCGAAGTGCTGAGCAGACCACTGCGCTCGGTGCTCAGCCGACTCAAGCGTGCCACTGTCACGGCAGCACAGAAGTCCCCATTCCAACCCATCTGAGAATTTGCACACCAGCTGTTTTGTTATGTGGTAGAGAGGTAGATATGGTAAGCTGTTCATGAAAATGACCACACTCCCCAGGATTTCCCTACCCACCAATGGTATTTTCAGTAGTTCTCTTGGCTAGTTGTTTAGGATCTCTGTTCAGTAGCACTGTCACACATTTTCCCACATTCCATGAAGTCATACCTCCTGCTGCTATTGTCGCTTTTCTTTCTTTCCCCTCCCAGGAGGCGTCCCTTGTCCCCAGCCTTCCTGGGTCCTTGAGTCTCAGCAGCCCTGGGAGTTGGAAGGCTAAACGCAGCAATTGAGCTTAAAATTAGCCACAATGGGTATATCGTGCGTGAGGTGGAGCAAGCATGGGACCGGGTTGTGAAGGGAAGTCCAGAGCACTGGCCGCCAGTGCCTGGCGGTGCTGGGAACAGAGGTAAGGGGGCGGGGGGGGGGGTAGGGTAGAGCAGGGAGAGGCAAGCTTGGAGGATTTACCATCTCTAGGGACTCTGGGACCTAGAAATGAGTGTAGCAGGTTCACCACTTAAGTTTTTACCTAAGCGCCAGTTGTCCCATCTGCAGAGCAAGGACAACAGTCTCCACGGCATAGTGCTGTCGTCAGAATGGAACTAGAAAAGGCGTGTAAAGTGCTCCACACAGTGACTGGCATGTTATAAACGCCACCGAGTGGCACCTGTTATTTTTAGTGTTGTTCTCTTGTCCCACCAAACAGGGCATATAAGCCCCTCGGAAACTAAGGCTCTGGCTAGAAAGAACAATAAAGATTATACAGATTTGTTACCTTTCAAAAAGACAAGTGTATAGAATATATATTCCCTTATGGCTGAATTTTGGAATAAACTCTTCCAAGCCATGGGCTCTTTTCCTCGTTCCTGGCAAAATTATATTCTAAGCATTTTCACTTGCTCACCATATTACTTATTAGCAATGGCCTATTTAATTAATAGTATCCAGTCAAATGCTATTACAATTTAGCTTAATTTAATAGCTTGCAGCAATATTTTGGGGCCTGTCATTCTCCTTTATTGGCTCTGTAGCTAAGTCAGTTTTAAAGTAAAAAACAAAAGGTAGTCTGTGGTTTTTCTTTTTTTTTTTTTGAACAGGTGGTTCTCAAACATGTGCATCAGAATCAGTTGGAGGGCTTGTTGAGAGACAAGACGGCTGGATCCCAGCCCTGAGATTCTGGGGAGCCCACTTGAGAACCTCTGCTTTAAGCCAAAGCTGACTTCTCTGCCCTTTCAGCTGTGGTGGTTAATGAATGGGGCTGAAAGATCCCTACTTGGCTTAATAAACTTTGCAGATATTTTTTAAGTTGGGTAAGCCATAGTTTATAGTCACTTCATGTTAAGAACCTTTTTATGCCCCCCAGAACAGTTACTAGCCCAGAAGGCGTACAGGAAATAATGGGCCATTGACCATATTTCGGGGGCATGTATAAAAAATTGGTGTTGCCCCGCTTAGTGAGGCTCAGTGGATGGAGCATTGTCCCATACCCTGGAAGGCTGTGGACTCGATTCCTGGTCAAAACCCTCGCCGGAGCTGTGGGTTTGGACCCTGGTTGGCGTGCATATGGAGACAACTGACCGATGTTTCTCTCGCTCCTCTCCCCCGCCTCTGAAATCAGTGAATGTATACATGGGCGAGGATTGAACAAATGCTGTATGTTTTAGACACAGATTAAGAGCTTGGGCTTTGGGATTGGGAAGACAAGGAACGAGACCTAACTCTGGCTCCCTAAACTGTTTCCTCTTCCGAAAAGAGGTTAAGGATATTTACCTTCTTGTCAGGTTGAAAGGTAATGCACATAAACTGCTTAATCAATGTGAGCAATTTTTTTTCAAGGAGATGTAAAAACTCAACTATGTCTAAGACCGTGAGCGCCACTGTTCCTAATTGCTCATTAGAACCTTTTAGAAAATCTGAGCACAGAGCGGCTGCTCTGAGGTCCAGGGCAGGCAGGCTCCGTCAGTCCAGGTCGAGAAGAATTTCCAAAGGAATTTCTCATAAGGTATCAGTCTCTTCTGGAAAATTTAAACTGAAGTTTTGTTATCCGAAATTAAATGTAAAGAAAATGGTCCCTTCATGCTCTTTGAGTTAATTAATAGTTTTAAGGTTTAGAATTTGTTACTATTAAAACGTGAGCAACTTTGCCTTGTTTGGAGCATCTTAGGATGCAAGAGTTAGATCTCGAGACCGTCTGGTTTACTCCTCTCACTTTACAGATGAGAAGCTGATGGCCTTTGAGGTTAAGTGAGTGATTTGCCTGAGGGTACATGACCATAAATTTAATTTCTACTTGACTTGCTATATAAATGCTCTGAGAAAGAATGGCTTATGAACTATTCCAAAACTGCAATTACTTTAGTCTCTTGTAACGTGTAATTGGTTTATGTCCAAGTACCCTACATGAAGGTAAATTCATTTAGTGTCCTAGGATTGCATTAGGAAACACATTTATCTAGAGGCATTCATCAGTAAGTTATATGAAATACATTTAGTCATTTCTAATTTCATGATTGAAATTATTTTATAACCACATGATTGGTAACATATGCTGTGAAAAATTTCAAATCAAAATGGTCATGTGGTATTCTTGGCAGATACCATCGAAGCTTCCCTCACTGCCTCATTATTCCATGTGTACAGGCATAATCTAAGTGGGCTTTTTTTTTTTTGAGAAAAACTTGACCCTTTCTCCAAGTGCTCCTTTTTGCAGAGATAGGAGAACTGTACGGATATAAGTAGGTTCATTTTCGGTAAAAATTATTTCAACTCATTTTCTACATGATCGGTTAAAGTATTGGGATTNTGGTAACATATGCTGTGAAAAATTTCAAATCAAAATGGTCATGTGGTATTCTTGGCAGATACCATCGAAGCTTCCCTCACTGCCTCATTATTCCATGTGTACAGGCATAATCTAAGTGGGCTTTTTTTTTTTGAGAAAAACTTGACCCTTTCTCCAAGTGCTCCTTTTTGCAGAGATAGGAGAACTGTACGGATATAAGTAGGTTAATTTTTGGTAAAAATTATTTCAACTCATTTTCTACATGATCGGTTAAAGTATTGGGATTTGTACTTCCTATTCTCACGAGAGAATTTCAAACCTTCAGCTGCCAAACTCTTACGAAAAGACCGGTGATGGCAAACATACATGGAATTTTGCTTGAGGGTGTGTGGTTCATTCATTGAGAATTTCTGGTAGCAACAACAGTAATAGAAATTGTTAGGTGTTTAGGATGTGCTGGTTACTGAGCCAAGCCCTTTCATGCATTGTTTCATTCACCAGTGGTTACCCAAGTTTGGCATGCATCAGATGACCTGAGGACATGTCAAAACAAATCGTTTCGGATTCACTATGGGTCTGAGAGTTGGCATTTCTAATAAATTCCAAGTGATGCTGATCCTGCTGATTGGGGGGACCATGTTTTGCTTGCCACAAACCTGGGAAGTAGGTATTTCAATTTGTATTTTACTGGTGAAGAAACAGAAATTGAGGCTATGTAAACTGACCCAACCCATGGCTAATAATTGGCTGAGCTGGGATTTAAAAATTTGCTTGATTTCAAAATGTTTCTGTGCTAGGTGATTTTGCAATTAGATTCTGTCTGGGCAGGAGAGTACTAGTAATGTTTTGTAGCCTAGCAATAGGATAGGACTCATTGCTCTCAACGCTCAGGTTCGAATACGATAAACAGTGTGGATGCTGTGAGACGGTTCTAATCAAAGCCGGACGGTTGGAGAGGTTAATGTGGCCCCTAAGAGGGAATTTACGTGAAGGTACAAATAGACTACACTGGTGCCTGCACGAGAGGCTATGGGATGAAATGGAGTCTCGGCTCCAGGTCTGAAAAGTGTCTAGGAGTGGACTTTGTCTCCCACTGCTATTGCTGTTGGGACTTGTTCCTGGAGGAACTGGCATGTGTGCCTCAAGTGGAAGAGCTCTGGCGCTTGGGGGGGGGGGGGGGGGGGGTTTGGTTTAGGGTGGNGTGGGGGGGGGGCGGGGCTTTGGGAGGCCCTTGACGGAACATAATAGGAGGGAAGGAATGAGCTCTTGTCAGGGCTCCAGTGCTCTGACTCCCACCCGTGTCTGAGGGAGCAGTGACCCAGGCTCTGGGGGCTGTAGATGGCATAAAGAGAGGGAGTGGGTTAGGGGTTAGCAAGAAGCACAGATGTTTGGGGACGATCTCAGTCACCATGAGATTGCTCCGGTGGTGGGTCTCCGAGAGGAAAAGAGCTCTATCATGTAACTGCTGTAAGACTTGGAGGTATCACGAGCAACTCTGGTGCCTAAAATTGAACTATACTAATCAAAATAGCATTCTATAGCAGTGTCTGCAGAATGCTGCATCAGAGGGCAGTGCCAACCTGCCGATTTTAACTAACCTGGAGCCCGCTAAACCTAGCTACACCGACAGAGGCCACAGAAAGGTTGCGAGGCAACTGGGATGGGGGTGTGAGATGTCCTGGAATCTGGCAGGTGGGTGGCCCTTGAGTCCCCCGTCCATCAGCAGGTAGAAAGGAGGATTAATTTGTGGACATACGGATCCCTGGNATGTTTGGGGACGATCTCAGTCACCATGAGATTGCTCCGGTGGTGGGTCTCCGAGAGGAAAAGAGCTCTATCATGTAACTGCTGTAAGACTTGGAGGTATCACGAGCAACTCTGGTGCCTAAAATTGAACTATACTAATCAAAATAGCATTCTATAGCAGTGTCTGCAGAATGCTGCATCAGAGGGCAGTGCCAACCTGCTGATTTTAACTAACCTGGAGCCCGCTAAACCTAGCTACACCGATAGAGGCCACAGAAAGGTTGCGAGGCAACTGGGATGGGGGTGAGATGTCCTGGAATCTGGCAGGTGGGTGGCCCTTGAGTCCCCCGTCCATCAGCAGGTAGAAAGGAGGATTAATTTGTGGACCTACGGATCCCTGGAGATTGTTAGAAATCTGTACGAAAGGGAATCCCCTCCCCTTCCTCATGACCTGACGGGTGAAGTCACAGTGTCACTGTATTTCAGGATGTTGAAGGGAGGCGCTTCGTGCTCATTTGTACTCCCAGGCTGATGAAAACTGCAATACCGCAGTCATGGAACATTTCATCCTGATCAGGGCCAGGCTCGGGTCCCTTATCTGTGCCCTGGTGCTTGACGTTGTCAGAGTCCTCCCTGGTGATGGGCCTTCCCCTGAACCACCAGCATGGTTCTCTTAGTGACCAGGGAGTTTGAAGTTTGATCATGCTTTGCTTCTTTCTTTGTTTTGGCTGCTAGAAAATGAGTTAGATTAGTCACTCACACATAACAATTGAGCAAGATCTATTTTGGATTTTTGACTATTTTATCATTTTTCCTCTCCTCTGTTATGTGCTATACATTGTTCTAAGCATCTTTTTTGAAAGGGAGAGGGAATACGTGTATGAATGTAAAAAAGGAAGCTTGGAAAAGAGGTGGAGGTTAAAGGAAGGAAAGTTAACACATTTTACAGAGGACATTTACATGAAAAAGCTTAATGTAAACAGCCGATCCTGACTTAATAGAGATGACTGGTACTAAATTAACTCAAAATATAGTTATAACCCACAAAAGCTCCATTCCCCAATAAATTACTGTTCTGAAAAATGACAGTGTTGAGCATTGTGTAAAATGAACCAGTCAACGGGAAGTAATAATGAAAGATCTGGGATTTACTCTGAAGAGAAGTAAACATGTGTCTTTATACTGATGTTAAAAGGGGGCAATGCTTCTCTGGGCAAACACCAAATCCCAATCATTAATAGGACATTGGTAGAAATTAGCATGCAGCAAGCAGCTATGGGGACTGTTGAAACTCCACTTAAGGTATGCTAGGGGTTAGGGGACACCAAGTTCCTGTTCTTGAGCTCTGCTAGCTTAGGGATTGTGGTTCAAGGCTAAAAACGCCATAGCCGAGTTCCATGCATGTATGTACATGAGTAATGAACTCTGCCTGAGGGCATACCGAATATCTTCATAGAGCTCACTCTTAACAAATGAAGGTCCTGGGGTGGAGCTGAAGATAGCAAACTACACACAAAAGGCAAGCAGGTATCAAAGCAGGAGGATTTTGGGGAGTACCTACTACAGCTCACGTTTCACTAGAACATGGGACTAGGCAGAAACATGAGCCCTAAACCACAGTGCATCAGGCTTCCAGAAAAGTTCCTTTACCTCCTAATTAGTCATTTGTTTTACTCTCATAAACCTGAAGCCTTTCTGTACAGCCTTCCTTATTTTCAACCCCTTTTAACTTTTTTTACTACTCACTTTTTACTGGCCAAGTAGTTCCAAGCAATAATCAACAATCCTGATGCTGATATAAACTTATCAGCATTCATCCGAATGTGAAAATGGGTTGGTATCCATGGCTCTGTCTGCTATGATTACTTAGCTGTTAACACTCAACGTGTCTCTCTTGGATGTATTGCTGAGACAATTTTAGAATTCAGAATTCAGGATTACTTTTCTAAGTAAACTTCTTTCATATGGACTAATCAATTCTGTTGTCTAGTCCTGGAGATGCTATTGGGACTTAGCCAATCACCATCACCTTTATTGAGCCGAGCCCTGTGTGCCTGCTGATCACAGCTGACACACCCCCCTCACCATTGTACAGTGACGATTACCACTTTGACAGACTGGCCTTAGACGCCTGTCAGAGACTCTCCTCTTGTTTGGTTACTTGAATACTGGAGCGTGGAAAGATGAGAACTAGTGGAGTGTGGAAATCTTTAAGAACTAGATTTTGTAGGTACAGCAGGATGCACGAGGCAATGCCCATTTACTGTGACAGCTATCATGGCAGAGCGCATTTGGCCAGGGCAGTGCTATTTACTCCCCAGAGGTTCACAGCAACTGCTCCAACACACTCAGCTGGAAATCCTAGCAAGTTATTATCTCCCTGGTACCAGGCACTTTGTCCATAAAATGACTAATCCTTTCAACCCTACCACACAGGCTTATAATATTATTTCTAGAGAGAAGCCAACAAGCTCAAAGGCTGACTGGCACCAAGCCAGGCAACCACGTTGGAGAGCCAGTGTTCTGCCTGCCCTCCAAAATTTCTGCTTTCCCTATTATGCTCCCTAAAACCAACGGTAAGCCTGCATCAAAATCACAAGATTCCAGTCTACTTAGGATTGTGCTCTTACTATTTTACAAAAGACTGAATAAAAGCAGGCTAATAGCACCAACATTCCCAAAGTATGACAAGATACATAAAAGAAGGTAGAACATTAAACAATGCAATGCCAGAGTAACTTAACACTGATCCGACTGGTCTTGGTTTTAATTTTGCAGGGTCTTTTTATCTTCCTCTTACCTTTTGTTTTTAAACTGAAGGTTCTAAAAACATTCAGTTGGAAGCCCTCCAAAAACAAGCAATTCCATACACTGCTGATAAAGTGTGAATTGGTTAAGTTTCCTAGGGGCCAAAGTGGCAGTAACAAAGGCTTTTTAAAACTGGCATACTGGGTCCACTAGCAATTCTACTTTCAAGTGTTCGTTCTTAAGGAAATATTAAGAACACATAAAAGATTAGTAACGCAATGTTCTTTAAAGCAGTTTATTAGTGAAAAATTATAAACAACCTAAAAATCAACAGTAGTTTAATAAAGTGTGGCACATATAATGGAATACCATGCAGCCACTAAAAAGATGTAGCAACACATTTGACACGAAAGGACAATCATAGTATTATCAAGTGAAAAAGTTACAAAACAGTTTGCACAAGTGGATTCCATTTTAAAAAAATCTATAAAAGCACGAGTCTGGGAGGCTATAGACCTAAATAACAGTTCTCCCTGGATGGTGGTATTATAGGTGATTTTTATTTTTTAAACTGTATTTTCAGTTTTTTCCTTTGTATCAACACATCTGACTTGAATTATTAAGAAAGTGCTAACAATTCTTACAAAGTCTCCTTTGAAGTGAGCATGAGAGCAGAGCTTGGCAACCTGAGTCACAGTGATGTACACATTAGTCTGATACCACCTTAGTGGCTGTCAGGGTGCTTGGATGTCAACTGTCACTGTCTCACTGGAATCATGGGTGGCAGCAGTGCTTACCATTCTTCAGACTGAGAAATCATTCCTAGTACCCGCCCAGCAACCAAGTACTGGTATTCCAAGCAGTATTTCCGTTACTTGGCTAAACATACCTCTACCTTCATAACCCACCTATGATATAGCCTAGCAAGGTTTCCCTAAACCTAGGACAGCACTGTTTTTGGTGCAGGGATGGAAGGCACTGATTTCTCAAGTGATGTCAGATAACAGGTCTGGAGGCGAGAGGTAAGTTTTCTTAGTTCTTTACAGTGGAACAATACCCCGTCCCCCGCCCCGTGCCTTGTAAAAACAAAATTGCTAGGTCCTACCCCCTGGGTTTGATTCAGTAGATCTTGGATAAAGGTCAGCAATTCCATTTTCTTCTTTTGTTCAACATTTATTGAGTATATAACTATATGCTAGGTCTTGTGCTAAAATTGTGACCAAAAAGATTATGGTCTCTATTTCAGGGAGCCTACATTCTTACATGATTGATATATACTAAACAAATAAATTATAAAACTAACTATATAATTATAGCTTTGACTAGTATTAGAACACAGTCAAGACAGTTTTTGTCTTAGAATTTTTAAAATGTGCCCTGGCCGGTATGGTAAGGTGGTTGGGCTGTCGCCTTGCACACCAAAACACCGGAGGTCTGATCCCCAGTTGGGGAGCTTGCAAGGCAACACATTGATATTTCTCTCTCCCCGCGTCCTCTTTTTGCAAAAAAGCAATGAAAAAATTGTCCCTGGGTGAGGTTAAAAAAATGTTGCACGAAGAATTAAGACTAGTTCTATAGCCTCTTGAAGACAAAAACATCAGTAAAATAAAGGCAGAATTAGCACTGTTAACAAGTTCCCAGCTGATGCTGACATTGCCTGTCTTGGGGTCCCCCACTGAGAACTACTGTGCTACTGAGTGAACTTTCTAATCAGGACAATGTGGGGGAAAGCACAGGTGTGCTCTTGAAAATACCTCCTCCCCTTTCCAGTGTCATGAGGTAAGCGCTACTTACTCATCTGGAGGAGGGACTGAGACAAAGCTGGCTGTCGGTCCAATTGCAAAGCCACCCATCTATTATGGCTCCTCACCCAGGCAACATGTTTAAAAATTTCAGGCATTTGGGAGGCACAGTAGACTTTTGAGGAACCCTGTCCACAAAGCGTGGAGTGAAGCTGAGCCTAAGCAAACAAAGCTGCTGCTTCTCGCCCCACACTCCCATCTCTCACCCCGCGCCCCCCCCCCTTTACCTCAGAGATGCCTTCCCCACACCAGCTCCTACACTCACATTCCCTTCGTTTGTTCTGGTGAAAAGTAATAGCAGACGATGAGGATGGATTCTAACCTACTGGATTCAGGTTTCTTATTTCTCATGGTACCCAGAGTGAGGCACATTTCCATTTTTGGGACCTAATCGACAATATGAATTCTAATTAGCACCGTAAAATACTATTTAACACCATGGCCTTTTAGGTTAGACTACTTTGAGAACAAATGTAGAGGCGATCCAATCACTTATTTCTCTGTTTGTAAAAGAGCCTACAATTATTTCTAAGTTTATCTTATTCACATGTGTAATTTTCAAATGCATATACTATACCCAAGCTCAGAGACACAAAGTTTATTTAAATATTTCTAAATTGCACCATGAATTAATAGGCTTCCCAAGCTTTTCTTCCATGCCTAAGAACAGTTTTGGGCCTTTACCTGAGTAAAAATTAAACCTATGACTTTATATAATAAGCCAAAACCAAAATAAAACAAACCAACCCCCCACAAACAATCACACACAACCCCATTAAAATAAAAAAAGCAATAAACAGAAGAACAAGTTCACATGTGGTAGATTTGTGATAGACAAAGGCACAGGAAGCCTTTGAACCTTAATATTATTAAAGGCTAATGTACATTACTGGGTTACTATAATCAATCTTTACTTACTGGGAAGCAGAAGTTCTGGTGAAAACGTACACTGACTGTGGTGAGGTTAAACTAGACCTGAGTCTGATTTACAGAGGGCGGCGGATGGGAGCGATCAGAGTGTGTGTATTAAGAGGCATCCCTGGCACAGTCATAAACGAGGCCTAGTCTTGGAAGTCTGGGAAGCTACAAGGGCAAATAAAAGGAACATAGTATTTAGAGAATGTTTGCATGATGTGCCAAAACTTTCCCTAAAAATTGCTCAGCATACAAGATAATAATAACTTTAAGGTGGCATAATTATCTGCATTTTACAAAAAAGGAAACTGTAGTTTACACATGATTTGAACCAAAGTTCGTGAGCACAGTATGTGAGGAAGAAGGGGTTTGAACCCAGGACCATTCCACTCCAGTGTCCGTACTCTTTCCCCTCCATTACTCTACTTCCTACGAAACTAACCAAGAGCTCCTGTTTAAGTTGACCTGAATTTTTTTGAATGATCTTTTTAAAGCCTATATCTGGACTTATATAGAGTAATAGATAGCTAGGCTGTCTGTAGAACTTCCTTTCTGGGGGGAAAAAAGCTTTGCTCACTTGGTTCAATAGTTAATTAACCATCTTGAGCAGCTTTTGGGGTTAAGAATATGGCCATTCGTGGTATGAATCAAAGTGTCTTGTACAACTATAAAATCACAGAGGAATTTGTCTCATAGCACCAAAACAAAAGGATAACAACTACTGTTAAAGTTTGGACTGTGAACTAAATTATAAACATGTTTACCAAGCTCTTATTAGAAACTGTTAAACACCATTTTCAAATATCCTTTTGTTGTTAAATATTTATCATTTTGCTACATTAACATTCCCTGAAGACATGAGCTACATACATATTTGTACTTCACATGCAGTAAGTCTGACTGAGTGAACAACTTTTAGCAGTCAGAATGTTCTACATTCTTTTGGCGCTAGGCCTGGCACACCTTTTTCCTTCTGAAATACATCCTCTCCAAATCATCTCCCACTCATCAAAACCCAATTAGGTGACTCCCTGCAGTCCCCAACACAGTCCCCTATATTTCCTCTATCATATCATACCAACACTGATTCTGCATCTTCTTCAGGGTAGTATCCCCAGTTGGTCAATACCGTACCCGGACCTCAACAAATATTTATGAATGAATGAATGACTGCAGAAGTCCTAACATGGAAACGATCTGTTGATTCATAGCAATGGTCCAAATAGCAGTTTTCTGATTCAAAGTGCATCACTGATCGTTTTACTTGCGTGTGTTTCATAACTAGAGATCCTGATCAAGATAACCTAAGTTCATTAATAAATTTCCAAAATTTTATTAGGAGGCTCAGAATAACCAAAAGTGGATTGCTTGTATACAATTTACTCTATGATGAATGGAGTTGCACTATTCCGTATTTTTATAAAGATCTGTTCAATAAGAGCAATTTCTCCTTACTGCAGTATGTTCTTAATGAGTCCAATTCTGGTCATGCATTGAACTGCGCCAACTGAATAACCTTAAAACATTGCTTAGTGAACTGAATGTGTCCCAGATGTTTTAGAACCTTTACCTGCAAATACAGCACAGAAGTATGGTCATGCTTTTCAAAGACTAGTTGTTCTTAAATTTAAAAGAAATCATTCAGTAGTGTTTAATAAAATAAACAAAAACTCCCCCAAATAACCCATCAAAACACAGTACTGAAATCATCCAATTTCTGTTGGAAAACAAGGTAAACATGGCATAATTGCATTCCTGTTCATGGACACATTCAGAAACATATTCTTCATAAAAGAGGCTTGTATCTTAGATGTCTGTTCAAACCAACAGTTAAAAACAAGTTTTAATTTTATTCTTTGGCTACACCTAATAAATGAGTCAATGATATCAATTCACAATAAATTTATTTTACATAGAAGAAAAAGCTTGCCATTAATGAAAAATTCAGTAGAAAACAGTTCTGCTTTAAGTTGGGGCTCAAAAGTAGAAGCTGCTTATTAGTGAAACCTCAGTAGAAAGAGACCTTTGTAAGAAAACATTCTTGGCATGAAAGCTCTAACATAAATTCTGTAATGAAATAGTTACCATGCAAGTTTATTGGCAGAAAGCCGGTTTCCGACGGCTGGTACTCTCTTTTCAGTCTCTTAAGACATTAACATGGAAGATACTAAACCTGTTTTATTTAGAGTTAATTGTATATAAATAGGGTGTCACGATGGATAACCTTTCCACAGTCCACCTACTTAATTGAGCAGCTCTAAGTAGGTAATTGGCACCCTGCCCTTCTGATTTCCCCTTTCCCCCATCAGCCAGTCTGAATCCATCCCAGCGACACTGAACACAGTGATCACCTACAAAATAAAAATATTTCCAGTTACAATGTTAAAAATAAACACATAGAAAACTCATCAGATTTGTATTTAATTCAAATATTCACTATGGAAGGAGTTTCAACATTTTGTCAATTTTGCTAAAAGTTAAAGAATTATTTTGGAGGCAGTTTTAGAAATTTTCCAGTTATTTATCAGTTAAAAGCTTAAAATATTTGTGTTGTTCTCTTTTATTAAAGAATAGTAGTTAAAATCCCATAAAATGTTATCATAAACATCTGAAGTCTATGAAATCATTCCTGATAAACTACTTCCAATAAGTAACAAGAAATTTGCATTCTGTTATAATACTAGAGGGTATGTCAATCTACAACCCAATTTTCTTCTTATACCCACATTACTCACCTCATCTGCCAGAAGCGATAATTCACTGCTGTTTGCAGCATCATAATCATACAGCACCCTGGCCTTCCTGCTGCCACTGCCCTCCTTAAGGTCAATAAGGTTGGAAGGAGAGGTCATTACTAGGCCACTTGTTGAAGTCAAGGCAGAAGACCCAATCACATTTGATGAAGCAGCTGGTACAGGTGCCACCGAAGTCTGATTGTTGTTACAATGGTAATTGGATGGAAAACTGTTGAAAAGGAAATGGCTAATTACTTATTTCCAAGTGACCAAAGCTGCTGAATACCACCACTTGATGGCAGTATTTACTTTCTACCAACCTCCACTGTGGATGAAGACTTTTGGATGTTAATATTTCAATGACAAAGTGTGCTGTCCAGATTACCCTTCTTGTAGTAATTCGAGACTCCTCTAAGCCTCACACACATGAACTGTCAACAAGTCCTGCTGGCTCTACTTATGTTAAAATACACAGCCAGGGTTTGACCACTTCCACCAGTGACCACAATCACACTGACTTGAGCCACAATCACCTCCCAAGCGACTAAATCATTCCATAGATTCCAAACAGGTCTGCCAGCTTCTACCCTGCCCTCTAACATCTATCCTCAACATGGCAGCAAGAATGAGCCCGTAAGAGGCTAAAATCAAATCATATCACTCCTGAGCAAGAAACTCTCCAAAGGATCCTCATCTCTGAGTAAAGGCAAAGTCCAAACAGTGGATTCCAAAGCCCTATGTGTTTCAGCTCCGTATCCCCGATTCATTTCTAGCTGAGCCCTCCTTGCTGTTGCTGGGACACACCAGCTACATTCCTGCTTCAGAGTTTGTGTACTCACTGTACCCCTCCTGGAGCATCCTCTCTCAGATGTCTGTACACTTTGTTTTCTTACAGCTTCTTCGCGTCTTGTCTGACTACTGCAAACCCCTACCCCTAACCAAGGCACTCCTCTGCTGTATTTTTCTCTACAGCATTTATCACTTCCTAATATTACCATATAGTTCACATATACACTGATTTTCTACTCCCCTCTACCCACAAATAAAACGTAGGTTCCATGAAGGCAGGGATTTGGTCTGTTTGGTTTACATTATACCCTTTATGCTCAGAACAATGCATTTTTAAAGACTAAAAGCAAACGTTTCTCTGATGAATAAAAGAGTTCTAATGATAAAAAGAATTAAATGCTAATTCAGGTTTCACTCTGAAGAACACATTTCCCAGCATCCCTTCCTGAGTGAACTCAGTCCCCAGCAGTGATTAAATATACACATTTCTAAAGAATAAAAAGAAGAGCCTTCTCTCCCCATAAGAGGGGTTTTTAAAGTCTCTAACCGAATTTATTAGTATCTTTAGCCTTTGTTTAGCCAGTAAGGTCTACCTATGTCAATTTGGGGGAATTAATGGTAAAAACCAACACCAACCAACTACCCAAAAAACCTGAAAGGCCATTTTAACTTTCTAGGAACTTTTACTGAAACATTTAAAAAAACTACAGACTTCCTGGCATAACTTGATATGTTAAAAACTCCTAATTATTTAAAAATAATATACGTTTACTATTCTTTTGACTCGTGTTTGTTTTCTCCTCTGTAGAATGTGGATAATAACAAGACCTACCTCCCTGGTGTGAGGATTATGACATTATTACATATGAGGTATCTAAGAAAAGCTCTTAGTAAGTGACTGCTGTTACTCACTTACTACTAACCCTAAGAGAGTCACTGGCATGATAACCTGGTTCTACTCTTCAGAAATAAGTGTGTATCTGGATGATTTTCAAGTTCTGCATTTGAATGTTTTTATATACTATCTTAAAAAGCATAACCTGCAACAAATTAAAGACCTAAAATTTCTCCCACCCTCTCTCATTGGTCATTACCAGGAATATAATTCTCCAAGGGCAGAAAGACAAGCCAGACATTATTTCCTAGAATAGCACTAATTTCACTTTGTCATTCACGTTTGAGCTTATCGTAAAGTGCACCAATAGCTAGATTTTGTTTGAATGCCTGAGTTCCTAGCATTTGTGTGGCTTTAAGCCCAGAAAGCGAGTGTGAATGGAAACAGCCACACCTCTGCCACACTCCCAGGCTATTAGAACAAAGTGAAAGGAAGTACTACGGTGTCTTGGGCTTAAAATAATTGTAATGATGTGGGGAAGAAAGTGGTATCTACTTTCAGATATTAATACCACTAATAAAACTTCAAACACAATAGAAGTGTAAATCCGTCTTTAAATCCTATTAGAATAACCACTGGTATTAGGCTGCAACTCATATTTAAGATCTAAAATGGATTTTGTAAATGTGCCTGATTTTGTTCTAAGTCTAGTTTTGAAAGACTGATACGCAGAAAGGAACACCAAAATTATAAGGGCATTTTTTGCCTAATTCCTTGAAATATCTTCTCTTGATATTCCTCCTTCAGATGTTACACATAATTCCCCTGCATTCATAGTTGCTCACTATATAAATCTTAAACTCATCACATTACCAGTTTAAAGGGCATTCATAACATGGCCCTGCTTCACTCTTTCAGCCTCATCCCATTCTTAACTTGAATATTATGTTTCAACTAGAATAAACTGCTGTTTGTTTCCTGAACTTGCCACACACTTTCCTCTGTCCCTTTTATACATGCAGTTTTGAGTATGCAGAAGCTTATTCTTGTATTATTAATTATTGTGTTATTTTTCCATATGAACAACTGTAAACCTACTTTTGCCCCACTTTGTATTCTTCCTCTGCCTGGAATATATGAGGGGGGACCCAAATAACCCTGGAATTATCTTCTGGAGGGCTGGTCCCTTGAGGTACAGGCTTCCCCTGCTAGGTGAGTGTTGTAGGAACCCACTTGTTGTGTCACCTGGTGTTGCTCTGAGAGGCTGTTTGAAAAGTCACTGTGTTTGCACATCTCATGCTGGTTGATGCACAAGTGCACCGGCTCACACCTTGCTGAGTATTCAGCAGCTTTTGACCAAAAATGGTGTGACATCCATATCCCACTCCCCATATTCACCTGATCTCACCCCAAGTGACTTTTTTTTGTTTCCCTAGATGAAAGAAGTCCTCAAAAAGAAATGTTTTGCTGGTGTGGAACAGGTGAAATGAAAAACTGCAGAAGCACTAAAAGGCAACAAAATTGATGAGTTCAAAAACTGTTCGGAGCTGTGGAAAAAATTGTCTTCCTGGGTGTATTGCATCAAATGGACAGTCCAGTGAAGGTGACTGAAGTTTACACATGTAAGGGTAAATATACAATTTTAATAAATAAATTCCAGGGTTTTAGGGTTCCCTCCTTGTACACCCCTGTCCCTCTGTTCATCTAGCTTATTCCTACTAAAATAATTTCTTCGGGAAACCTCGCTAGAACCACCTGCGTCGGTTGGCTGTCCCTCACAGGAACCTGCACTTTCACCTTCCCGCTCGTTCCACGGTCTGCCCACCTCCGTCCTGCGTCGTGAGAGCAGAGACATACTTGTCTTACATATCACTGCATTTCCGGTGTCAGCTTATAATGTAAGGAACAGCATGAGGGCAACAGGCAACTTTAACATTTCTTTTTGCCAAGTTTTGCTGATCTAAAATAGTTTAATGATATTTGAACTTTAAATACTCAGTACATATTTGGCAGGTATTTAATAAATATTTGAATGAATGAATGAGCTGTATGCTTTACACTCTATCATCTTGTGTTAATGTATATTATGACGCTCAAAGTAGTAACACCAATGGACTTGGAGGTCTTACATTATATTCTAAAACCCCCTTTTAAAAAACAGTGAACAAGTGAGGAGTAAGAACAAATTTATCTCTAGGGGCAGCTCTGTGTCAATTTACTTTATCTTCCTCAACCACATGCAAAGATATTCAAGAGAAAAGTGAACTTCAAACACTTTTAAAGCTTTCTTTCTGTAACACTAAAAAGGTATTCACTTAAATTATCTTTTCATACCTGTTAACATTCTTCTATGCCAGAAGAGCTCAAAATGTTTTTGTAACCTCAGAAGTCTGATACTTCCTTTCTTTTTAAAAATCTGATTTTAAGCAAGCTAATAAAACCTTTAATTTTTCTAATCTTCATTTCTATTATTAGTTTATATGCAAAAATCTGAATTTCTTTTATCAGAATTTCATGCGTGAAAGGAAATTACCACCTTCCCAGTTGTTTCTGGAGGTCCAGCATGTATTGGTAACACTGTGCATAGTAAGTCATCTGGGCTTCTACAAAGTCATTCAGACAGCGGAGGTGATGGGCCTGTGGAAGGAAGATTTTTCACTTTTCAGCTTTATAATCTATTTAAAGTGGTAAATCATAAGGGGAAACAGAATGCAACACTGCAATCAAGGAGAATCACTACTATTTAGCAATTCACTACTACACTTATTAAGATCAACCTTGGTCAACAGTGCAATAACAAACTGTTTAGAAAACAAAAACCAACAATTGATTGATTATATAAGGTGAGAGAACTAGGTGATGAGGTATAAGCAAAAATTAAAAATATTTCTTCATATATCATAAAAAGTGTCACAGTTTAAATTTCTCCGATAAATGACTAAAAAGGAAATTCAGGTTTTCTTCCCCCAAATGCCTTAGGACTATCAAAGTCTTTTGTTCCAAATGAACTTCCAATAAATGAACACTCACGTGCGTACTGCTGATTCCCTCGAGCAGAAGCCTGGTAATCTCTGCCTGACGATCAAATTCACTTTGAGTGATTCTTAATTCCTGTTCAGACTTAAATTGGAACATCGTTTTAGAACCCCAATTAGAGGATTTAGCCCATTTTACATATATTTGTGAAGACTGTCAAAAAACCCCCCAAACAAATACCCCAAATGATCCTCTGGTAATTCCCTGGCTGTGCTTTGTATCTAAACTGGCCCTTGGTTTCCAGACCTAAGTTTTTCTCTATTACTCAACCCAGAGAGAACTGATTCCTTACCAGCACTTGACTCAAGAGACTATTAATGTCAAAGCTTAAAGCTATATGCATAAAAGCCTAGAAAAACCACTGTGGGACATTCAATGTATTTCCAAAAGTTCTCAATTATTACTATAGTTACTTTAATTTGAAGTTAATGATAGCCTTTAATCTCAAAGAACTACTTCAGGCTGAAATTACAGGACTTTAACTTTTTTGTGTTTAGTTACCAAACACACATGTTTCGAAATACAGTTTTTAGGTTCCTTCAAAGCATTCTCTTTTCTACATAAATGTCTTTTTAGTTTTTTGCCAGACTGTGCATGAAATATGTTTTAAGCAGAAATATTATCCGTAAGATACCCTAAGCACCAAATTTTAGGTGACCTTTAATCAGCGGTCACCTGATTAAAGTGCTGAGGTAAATTGGCTTTCTAGGGAAAAAAGGCACTAACGTGCTGGCTTTCATGGTAAAATACTCCTACCTAGGTAAAGTCCCTAAACTCGGAGCTGGAAAGAGGTGTGTGTATAATAGTACACCACTACCAGCTCCACCCACTAATAAAGGTTTAGTGCTGGGACAAAACAGTTCACTAAAAAATCAACATGATGTGAAGACAGTAAATACTTGCAAAAACCATCTTCTCAGACCTGTACCAAGAGTTGGTTGGTAATAAGTAAGGAGGTCACTCAAAATAGTTAGCTCTCTCCTCTTGGGAATCATCATTGCTAATGTCATTAGAATGCTATTTTCTACCTCTCCAGAAAAAATAGTGTGCCACTCCCAACCAAATAATTACAATATTTAGGTATAAAAACAAGGACTGAACTTTTTCTTTCAAACCCCATCTCCCTTTCCTTCACCCTTGGTGACAATAATTAACTTAGTGAACCAGTCAACAGAAAACAGTAGCAAATTAGATAATCTGTTGCTACAATTACTCATTTCATTGGCCACAGACCTGTCAGAGGAGACTAAGAACTGACTACTACATTGGATTTATAAACTTAAATTACTCAATAAGTGTTCAACTTAAATTTACTAGACTGAAACCAGAATGAATACATGATGCTTTGATAACTCGGCCAAAGTAAGCTTCATCTGGAAGCTAGTCAGAAGTGGAAAAAAGTTCCAGAAGAATAAAAAAAAAACCAATGTTTTTCCTAAGAAAATGTTAAGGAAAACCAACCACTTGGTGTTACATTTGTAGTATTTACTGTTTTACTTGCTTGAGTGCAAAAAAAGTTTTAACAGAAGTAACCAAAACAAACCCACCCACAGGAAGTAAATGAGGCGAATTCTATGTAGATCTTTGATTGTGCAAGTACAACTTGATTTTAATAGCCTTTAATAGTAAGGGCAGACAAGCTTACTAAATCGCAGTATTTCTGTGCAAGGTATAAGCAAGGATACTGGGTAGCAGATTACAAGTGACCCAGAAGCTTGAATCTGAGGTGGAAATAATGTTTTAAATCCAAAATACTAAACTGAAAATGAACATAAAAAGACTAGAGATCAGTCTTTCATGTTTGAGCAAAATTTCATTATTTGTGAAGAAAGGCACTATGTTATAAAACCTAAGAAGTCATTCTTCAGTAGCATCTAGACTTTATATTGGGAAAAGGTAAATGACAGCAAGGCAAAGAATCCCATTTCTTTTTTAAACAAGTTTCAGTGTATGATTCAGGTAGCTGTGAACAGATGAAAGTTCCAAATCATTTCTACTTGGACACATAATTCGCCATAAATAATTTAATCTGAGAGGCCGAGGTTAACTGAAATTAGGTTTGGTGTAATCAATTTACCTAGGAAGAAAATGATCCACATGAGACAGGTAAAATGGGTTAAAAGAAAGACAATAAATTTAAAGGGTTTTTATTTGGCTCTCCAGAAGATCTCATTCCCTATCTTAAATTCTACAATTTAGATGTAGCGTTCCAGGGAAAAGACCTAATGCTTCGAATTACTGCTTCAGGGCTCACTGATCTAGAGAATATGATACCACAACTCGGATTAAAAAAGCAAGAAGAGTTCTTTTAAAAGGCAAATTGGAAAAAGGGCAAGAATTTGTTGGTCTGCGATATCAGCTAGAAATTTAGGTCATACACTTGCAGTGACAAACTTGGTCAGTGTTACTTACTTTTTTCTATGGGCTTACATCTTGAAATATTCCAGAAATATAAATTTCAAAAATTAAACAATTAAAAATTATAAGAAAAGTGAGATTTATAGGAGAAAACTGCCCAAATTAATTTTGACATATTTTTCAGTTCCTCTCACACTTACATATGTAACTAATATAAGTATTTGTTTTGTGAATTTCTTCCCATTACATCAAATATTTCCCAAACTTGTGGAGAATGCAGAATCAGATAAGAATTTTTTTGGTATACCTGCATGCTAACCAAAGTGGAAGAGACCCTGGTTTTCTTGTTAACCTGCTTTCTTATCTATGTTACTACTCTGCCATCTTTTCATGCTAGATGTTCAGGAAGAAATCAGAGGCCAGGGTGAAACTACAACTAAATTGATGAATGGATTCTATGAAGGGGGATGAGAGTGTAAGCTAAGAATTTCACATTGGATTTCCAAGTCATAGAATCAACAGTTTCATAACCTATGCACAGAAAAGACTGTATAGTCAGTGATCCTACAAAGTGAAGAAAATAGAAAATTAAAGTGTATAAAACTATTAAAAGTAAGGAACCACAATTACCACCTACTCTCTATCCCCAGTATCTCTTAATTTGAGGCCAGATTTTGGTAGGCCTGAGCATAAAAAGAAATGAAAAATGCTTCAGAAGACTTCCAATGGCATTTGAAAAAAATGCGCACTAAAGTCATAATTTATTTATTAAATTCTTGCTTAGTTACTTGATTTCCCAGCCTGAAAAGATTAGAAATGGTAACACAGGCTAGCAGTAGTCATATGCACAGCTTCTGAAAGTGATCTTTTGAGAGCAGTGTACTTCCAGTCAAGATGGCAACAGAGGTAAACACAGCTTGCCTCCTTACATAAGCACATCAAAATTACAACTAAAATATAGAACCACCATCACTCAGAACCATCAGAAATTGAGTTAATGAAAGTCTGAGAAGTACAGAATTAAAGAAACCACATTCAACCTGACAGGTAAGAGGATTGAAGATGTGGTACAGGCCGGTCCCACATCCGTCTGTGGTGGATAAATACTTGGGAGGAATATCTTGGGAGCGAGGAATCCCAGCCCCATACCAGGCCCCCTGGCCCAGGATTTCGGTGCCAGAAAGGGAGGCTCCCATAACTTCTGGCTTCAAAAACCAGTGGAGATTGAGTTGGTGGAAGAAACTTCTAGAGTCCCAAGCAGTTCCCTTTAAAGAACCCACACATGGACTCACTCAGACTTGCTCCCCTAGAGCTCCAGCCCTGGGGTAGCAGCTTGAAAGGCACCAGTGGCATAGAGGGAGAAACCGAAATATCTGGCATCAAGGTGTGAGCCAGGGGGACAGCTTTCTCCCAGATAGAAAGGTGGGCAGAGGCCATTGTCCCATTCGTGAGCCCTATCCTCTGAGAGCTACAGAGTGAGAAGGAAGGTGCCATCCATCAACATGGCTAACACTGTTTGCCCAACCCTGGTGATCCCCTGAAACTCTGTCCCATCCAACTCATGGGCCCACCCAAACTGTTAACTGTGACTTTTCCATATGAATCGCTGCTCTTTGTTCATGCTTCACAACTTTCTAAACCTATCAAACAAGCAACAGACAACCTTAGTGAGCCCTCAGCCCCTGTACCTCTTGCTAAGTGGGTCCAGGCTTGGCACTAGCAGCTACTCTAGATTCACAGCTTGGCTTTGCCTAGGAATCTCCAAGCCCAGTACAAATAGCAGCCATCTCAGATTGCTTTATAGCTCAGGCAAGGTGGCCCTGGGCAAAACACAGGTAAGAGACTGACCTTGGCCTGCACCAGCTGGGAAATCCCAGAGCCTGCACATGCACTGGAGTACCTAGTAGCTACAGACCACATTGGAGCACCACCCTGCCCTTGCACAGCTGATCTTTCATGGAGTACAAGGTTGGTGGTCAGCAGTCACAGCCATCTTGCAGCTGACTGGCCTGAGTAAATTCCTCCCACTGACCTGCCAATAGCCATCAAGGCTCAACTATAAGAGCAAGATGTACTCAGCCCATACAAAGGGCACACCTCGAGTACCCAGCTTGGGTGACAGGGGAAGCCATGCCACTGGACCCTGTAGGACACCTACTACATTAGGCCACACTACCAAGATATGGAGTAAAAGCAGCTCTACCTAACACATAGAAACAAACACAGGGAGGCTGCCAAATTGAGGAAACAAAGAAACATGGCCCAAATGAAAGAACAGGTCAAAACTTCAGAGAAAGAGCTAAACAAAGTAGAGATAAGCAATCTATCAGATGCAGATTTCAAAACACTGGTTATAAGGATGCTCAAGGAACTTAGTGAGGACCTCAACAATGTAAAAAAGATCCAGTCAGAAATGAAGGGTACACTAATTGAAATAAAGAACAATTTACATGGAAACAACAGTAGAGTGGATGGAGCTGAGAACCAAATCAACTATTTGAAACAGGGAAGCAAAAAACACCAATCAGAACAGCAAGAAGAAAAAAGAATCCAAAAAAATGAAGATTGTGTAAGTAGCCTCTGGGACAACTTCAAGCATTTGAACATTTACATCATAGGGGTATCAGAAGGAGAAGAAAAGAGCAAGACATTGGAACTCTATTTGAAAAAACAATGAAAGAAAACTCCCCCAATTTGATGAAGAAAATAGACATGCAAGTCTAGGAAGCACAAGCAGTTAGTTACCTACAAGGGAGTTCCCATAAGACTGTCAGCTGGTTTCTCAAAAGAAACTTTGCCGGCTACAAGGTATTGGCAAGAAATATTCAAAGTCATGAAAAGCAGGGATTTACAGACAAGACTGCTCTTACCCAGCAAAGCTATCATTTAGAATCAAAGGGCAGATAAAGAGCTTCCTAGACAAGAAAAAATTAACAAGAATTCATCATCACCAAACCATTACTATATGACATGTTAAAAGGACTTACTCAAGAAAAAGAACAAAACTATAAACGATAAAATGGCAATCTGTCAACAGTTGAATTGAAAAAACAAACTAGGCAAATGAGGAACAGAGACAGAATCATGGATATGGAGAGCATTTTGATGGTGGCAAGATGGCAGCGGGGAGGTGAGGGGATTAAGAAGTACAAATAGGTAGTTACAGAACAGCCTTGGAGATATTCAGTACAGTATAGGAAACAGAGTAGCCAAAGAACTTGTATGTATGACTCATGGACATGAGCAATGGTGTGGAGATTGCCTGAGGGAATAGGGTGTGCTGTGTGGAGGAGGGCAAAGGAGAAAAAAATCAAGACTTCTTTATTAGCATAATCCATAAAGTATAATTAAAGAAAAAAATTAAAGTGACAATATGACACTGAGGGAGAAGATAACATACTTCAAAACCAAACAACAGATCCAATTTTTACACATTATGGATATTCACAATGAAGACCCTAACTTTAAGTAAAATTAAATATATGTTATGCTGTATTTAATAAAACAGTAAAGTACTTTTTTTTACAAATGTTTTCAACTAAAATGTCAGAAAAATTAGCTTCAGTGCTAGGAGAACAAGCTTTAGCTACCCAGATAACTCATTTCTGTGACATATCACATTCAATTGTCTGAAGACAGACAACAAGGTGTTAACTATAGTATACATAATTGCCATACAAATAAACCAAGTATTTAAACTGTCTTCTGGCAAGGCACTGTGAAGCTTAGCACTTAACGTAACAGGCACCAGTACTATGTGCAAACAGCGTCTCTGCAGCACTGCGCTATTGCTCTGCGGACCTGAGAGCTCCAGAATCATTGCCAGATTTTGTAAGATACAGTAACAAAGATTGTGACCCCATGGTCACCGACCAATATTTTCTAAATAAATGACAATTAAGTTTTTGTTTCATAATTCTGTAGTTTAATAATTTACTTACTTTTGTCACTTCCTCTGCCCAAATCTAGCCAGCATTAAAAATTAGAGAGAAATACACAGCATGAAAGAAAGTTGGAATTTAACATTTTCTACAACTTAGAATGGAGAAATGTTAATTTTCTAATTCAAATGGTATACTCCTTTCCCAGAATATTAGCAGATTAAATACAGTAATAACTAAATTAGAACTTACTGTATTGTGAAAGTTATGCCTTCATACAATAAATATGAATTTTGAATCTTGTACTAATTCCTTAAGTTGCTAAGAATACCAGTTTTCTAAAATGGGGAATACTTAACCCCTATTAGTGTAGTTTTCCTGTTTATAAAATGAGAAGTTTAAACCATATGATTTGTAACTCCTCATTTAGGCTTAACATTTTAGAACTTTAGGAAATTAAAATAAAGCAAGGCTAAATGGACACTGAACACTGACACAGCCACTGGGGCAGGGGATGGGGGCAATAAAGTAGAGATACAGTAAATTTAAAATTATCAGACTATAAATTGATGATATCAGTAATAAAACAGATGCCCAATAAATGAAACAGTCTTGCTAATTGTTTGGGATATTTTCACAAAAGAAAACCTATGATTTATATAATAAATTACCAATGACTGGAAGAAATAGTCCTACACTTTCAATTTAACCCACAGATAGGACGACGGAGATAAATGAATGCGTTCTCTTGCTATCTAAGGAAAGTCCTCATTTAGCCAGGGCTTCATAGATTCTCCCCCGCAAGCCCCACCACTTTTAGTTCAATGCTAATATTAAGCTTAAAAGTAGTCAGTTATTGGCCCATTTTTTATTAACTACACTGAAGTTTCCAAGACACTTCTATGGATGTACTGTATGTAGGAGTATAATACCAAATACTCATAAATCTTTATTGGCTAACCAACATTTATAAGATTTGGGCAATGTTCAATTTTCCATATTTCTATTTTGTTAAAAAAATTAAAAGTTTGTAATACTCTAAAATTTCCTCAAATCAAGCCTAATATATACACTGGATACTCTCACTCTCAGTTCTTGCCCAAGGTTATCACTATTCTGCAACTTCCTTAAAGGAACTGGCACTCTATGGGGAACGGGGATGGCCGCTACAGAAATACCTAACCTACTGGGGTTTGTCTTGGCCTGGAATTGAGAAAGAAATTAATTCTATGTTGACTTTGGGGGAAAGTTAAAGGAACATCAAAGACGACGAAAAACAAAATAAATCTGTGTATCTTATGCCTTTCTCAAAGTGAGGCATAATTTTGCTAATTTTCTTTGCCAAAGTGAACATACAACATGCTGAATTAACATCTTTTATTGTGTATAAAAGGTATGATAAATTTATGTGAAAACTCAGATTCTAAAATCTGAGTTTGTCATAGCTGAATCTGTCAGTTATGCAAATTTCAGAAAACACATGCTTTCTTTTCTTTTAGTTCCAATATAATTCAGCTGGTATATCCTATATGTTTTATTAAACTAATGAATGCATGGCTGTTAATATTTTAGACCTTTACATGCAAATAGCAAGAGAAGGCACTTTATTTAAGACATAGAAAACACAGTAGGCCAACAAACCTTTAGCCATTTTACATGCAGGAAGTTGAGCATGTAAGAGAAATTTACCATAATGTTATCTCCTTCAAGGCGAGCTGAGTTTAGTTGCTTAAATACATAGGTAAGAGACAAAGAACACATTATACCAATGAACACAGTGAAACAAGTTATTTCTGCACAATCAAGAACACACAAACAGGTATTAAAACAGCTGATAAAATTATTTTCTACTTAAAAAAGACCATATTATTCTATGGAATTTCATATAGTGGGACCTATTCGATGTCACCAAAAGATTCAAATTGCAAAGATCAAAAACATGGTTTGCTAGCTTGATTTTCAATTAGAATCATTTAGGGATAATGAATTACTTTAAAAACTGCTACCACTATCTATAATTTTTATTAAATTTTCACCTATGACAGCCCTTATGCCTATCCAGTTTTCCTATTCAAAGATCATTTCTATTATATGAATGGATGATGCCTTCGACTATGCTCTTTTAATCAGCCTCAGCCAGATCTTGGCATGCCCTGAAGAAATACAAAAGGCATGTCAACCATCTCATATTTTTAGTAAACTTCAAATTATAATATGTGTACCTTAAGATTAAGGTTATATGATGGTACTGTAAATTCATTCATTTTACAGATTAAAGATTTAGAGTGCTATGAAAATGCTTAAGTGAGCAGAGGGACATATTAGCTGTATTATGTTACCTGAAGACATATTTTCCATCATAATTTGCATACACAAAGTAACAGAGGTCTAAACCTCTAAAATGTTAAGTTTTGAAATCAGATTTTTCTCTACTGTTAACAAAACTCTAAAATAATTTTTTAAAAGATTTTAGTTATTTATTTTTAGAGAGGTGAAGGGAGGGAGAAAGAGAGGGAAAGAAAATTCAATGTGTGGTCGCCTCTCATGTGCTCCCAACTGGGGACCTTGCCCGCAACTCAGGCATGTGCCCTGACTGAGAACTGAACCAGCAACTATTTGGTTCACGGGCTAGCACTCAATCCACTGAGCCACACCAGCCAGGGCTAAAATAATTTTTAGAAAAGACAAAGATTAGATTAATAAATGTCAGTGCCTCAAAATTTAAATATAGAAGTTATATGTGTCTTTGTTTCTCTGACATAAGTTTTATACTATTTTCAAAACTTTTGTTCATTGAGAAACATTCAAATAGGTTTTCGGTTTCTTCTCAATTGGTATATTTCAGAAATGCTTTTGACACTGTTTTACCGTTTTTCATTAGTTGTTAGTAAGCATTAGTTACTAATGGTAATAAAACATGTTAGTAAAGCAGCAACGTTGGATACAGGCATAATATTTTAGTTATGGCTAAATTATCAAAAAGTTCAATCTATAATAAGATTGTGGATGAATGGCGGCAGAGATTCTGCATTATTTATTTATGAACACTCCTCAACAAAGCACCCTATACAAAATTAACATTCAATAAATGTAAGATTTGTAAAAAGGTCACAAAAAACTAGTAAATGATATTTTTAAAAAAGTACTGAGCCCTGGGTGGTGTAGCTCAGTGGATTGAGCACAGGCCTGTGAACCAAAGGGTCGCTGGTTCGTGTCCCAGTCAGGGCACACGTCTGGGTTGCAGGCCAGGTCCCCAGTAGTGGGTGTGTGAGAGGTAACCACACATTGATGTTTCTATCCATCTTTCCCTCCCTTCCACTCTGTCTAAAAATAAATGAAATATTAAAAAAAAAAAGTACTGATAAGCACACATCCCAAACCTTAATTGTAAAGGAATAAGTAGTCACAAAATAACCCATGGAAATCTATAAATAAGTGAAATCAAAGAAAGTCTGAGGTTAGAGTAACTGCTTCAGCTGCCAACTAGAAACCAGGAAATGTGTCAAAGAAGAAAAAAAAAAAAACCCCAATTCCCAAACTTCTAGCAGTTTCTATTTTTCTGTACTCTCTTAAAACAAACAAACAAACAAATAAAAAGAGGAATACAGAAAAACACCCCACAAAATAAAGACATGCCTCAAGTCTTTATGCAGTAATGAACTAAAAGGAGTTTTCCTTTTCAAAGTATTTCAGACTTGCTACTATAAAGTCTGTAGAAAATAAGTTGGTTATCTAGGGGGAAAGAACAGAACTAAAATCAGGAAGTGTACATTTTTGTCTAGACTAATATTTTAAATAGTTGGTTACAGTTAAATTTTGTTTTATGCAATACATTCTAGAAAAGCTGTGTATAAATGCAATGGTTGAATAAAATCATCTATATAATCTTTCAGCTTTATTTTAAATGTAAATTCTCACAGAAAAAACTTTGTCCCCAATAATACACAGGACAGAAAAACTGACAAGATCTTCTTTGGATATATGAAAAGGTAACATCTCTCAAATTTGTCTACTATTATTTTTAGTTCTTATATATTTTACTAGCAGTGGTAAAACAACTTAGAATAATCAAAGGACCTTACATACTGTTGAAGCTATGAGCTTCCTGGCACATTTCCAGGTAAAAAAGTAAACAATCGTTACTCTACAACAGCACTTGTTAGAGGAAGTTTTGTACTGATACTTGACAGCAGTACTCTTACTCTACGCTCACCACTGGGGACATGTAGGCATTCTGAATAAAGAGATTCTGTTCTAGTTCAAACATTTATTTCCAAATAACCCTCATTTTTCCTGATTAGAAAATGTGTATCTTAAAAACCAATTTATATTTTACTATATAAATTTATTATTAGCAATTAGAAACAAATATCCTGAGTCTCTTGCTTTTAAACACAGTGTTCATTTTTAAAGTTCTGATTCTACAAAAAGCCTGTTTGAGGAAGTTAAGACTGTTCTTGATGATGCTGTCAGGATAATTATGAGAAGAAAGACAGTGCATTTGAAATTTATGTCCTGTCAAAGATACTTCTCCTGCAATGACTAATACAGGATCTCCAAAAGGGGGACCACATATAAGGAAAAATTTTGCTCATATATAAGGTATTGACTGGGGTAATCTCATAAGACATCACTGTCCAAAACCAAGTTATCATTTTAAATTTTATTCAAAACCAAGTCTCAACCTTTCCTTTCCCAAAACAAGAGAGCCATGACAGACTTACCAGCATTGTGCTAACATGCTCCTTAAGGCAATGAATGATTCTTAGCGGTGGAGCTGGTAATGAGTTCATAACAGAGGGCAGTGGGGTATCAGGCTCTTAACATATCCCTTAGCTCAAATTAAGAATGAACTCACTAGATAATAAATTCATACTTGTTTATATTGCACTATCTTAAAAGTGTTCCAATTTATATCTGATTAATCTCTTCAAACTTTGGAATAAAGATTTAAATAGTGTAAGTGTTAGATTAAAGAGGCTTATAAATAAAACCTTGAAGAAAGTTATATATGTATATATATAATCACTGAATTACTATATTTAATATATACTCATTTAATTTTATGAGGTTATTTTTATGAAAAATATACCAGAACTTATTTACCCAAATAAGTTTCCTCTTCTCCAAAATAGCCACTTGTAAGTTTGTGATGCCACTGTCTGAATGTTGTTTGAACTATTCTTGGTGTGAACTCCTTTAGATCGGGTTTGAGTCACGTGTGGAAAGGAAGTCACATAAATATACTTTTTAAGCCACACACTAGTCTTCTCAAACTTGATTCATCCTCATCTTAATTACTATTTGTTTCTCTATTTTAAACATACTAAATCTATCTCCAAAAAAACTATTTGCCATCAGTGGTGACTCAGGATATTTAAATAACATGACACATCTTGAGGAGCTCATACTTTTTGTTTTTTCAGCAACAGGTGTATCACTGAAATAAGAATATTGCCTTTTGATGACTACTTTGCACTAATTTGGATGTACTGAGTTCAGGTAGGTCTGTTTAAAAATACAAAAACAACACTCTAAAGTCATATTCTAGTCTTAATGACATATTGTAGCTTGCGTAGTATGTAAGATATTCTCCAAGTTTGAAAGTTATTAACCTAAATTTTTTATTTGTAATTAAAAAACACTACTTACTGAAGCTCTAGTTTCTGCAGCTTTTGCCTTTTTTAGTCTGGTTTTTGCAGCATCCAAATCCAGTCTTTTATTTTGTAATAGTTTCCTTTCTTTCTATACGTTTAGGAAAGAAAAAGAACCATCATTCAAACATAATGAAACATCATTATGTTTCATTAAAGATATGAATCATCTGATAAATTAAGATCTATAATTACAAAACTGGCCTAAATTGACCATTTTGAATATATTTTCTTACTGTTTTCAATTTTAAACTGATAGAGACATATAGATATCTGGAAAAGGTGGCAGGTGATGATAGAAACAAAGGGATATTAAGTTTAATATTTTGGAATTTTGCTCTACAGGGAACATTTAGCAATATCTTACTGGTTATCACACTGGCAGAGGGATATTATTAGCATCCACTGGGTAGAAGCCAGGGATGCTGCTGAACATCCCACAGTGCAGTACAGTTACCACAACAAAGAATTATTTGGCCCCAAATATCAGTAGTGCACAGGCTGAAAAACTTTTCAAACTGCTACAGTTTATCTAGAAAGTGCCTATGATGAAAGAAGTATGGGCCTAGGGTAAAGATGCTTGATACCCTATATGATCATATGTGCTTATATGATCACAAAAGCAACTCTGTTACTCATAAATGCAATTTTAAATGTATAGATAAATAATGAATAAATATTTGTATGGTGTCTTAGAATTCCTCATGGGAATGTCAAGCATCTATAAAATAGATAAGATCATAAGAATGCACTGTTTGTTTGTTTTATTAATTCTTAGATTTCACATATCAAATGTCATCCCACTGACAATCTAATATCTTTTAAATAATATTTCAATCTGGTGACTTTTCCTTTGTCTCAGGCCAAATACTTTTACCTAAAGACAAATTCATTGCAAACATACTTCTATAATACTTTGTAATAAGAAATCTGCAAAGTTTGACCTAGTATTTAAAATAGTAAAGTGTTTTACTATTTTGTCTCTAGTACCTAGAGACAAATTCATTGCAAACATGTTTCTATAATATTTTGTAATAAGAAATCTGCAAAGTTTGACCTAGTATTTAAAATAGTATTTAAAATAGTAAAGTATTTAAAATAGTAAAGTATTTAAAATCTGCAAAGTTTGACCTAGTATTTAAAATAGTCTTGCAATAGTGCTCGCTTCAGCAGCACATATATTAAAATAGTCTTGCAATAATCTCAAAAACAACAACAAAAAACCCCCCAAACAAGCCCCACCTAAATCTCCATTCTCCATCACTTAAAAAACAAATTAAACTGAAAAGTAATAGACAGAAAGTCTATTAGCCAGAAATATAGCTTCTAATAATTAGGTTCCTGGCTCCCAGTTTAAATGAATAGTTACATGGTTATACTACAATGATATTTTGTGCCATACTTTTATAATCATTCCAGAAACCACACTCTGTAGATTTTCGTGCTGGCAATAAACAAGAATGGATGTAAGGATATTTCAGTAACACTAGAGGGACACAAAAAAGGAGTCCATATCATCAACAGTCCTTTATTCTTTTAGTTTTGTGTTCTGTTTAATATATAACTAACTAGCTTATTTAAATTTTCTAATCTGTGTCATCTACACAGTCATGAAGATGGCAAATTATTCACTAAAAACTATAAGTATATATCTAAATCTTTTACTAAAAATGGAAACACTCTTCAACTCACAGCGATTGTTTTGTAATCTCCTTCTATAAAGTTTCTTAGAGGAGTGAGAAAATTTAAAGCTGATGTTTGAATCAGCTCTCTGTCTGCTGTTCCAATTCGTTTTTGTGTTTCTCCACATTTAATAAGAGCATTACCTACAAAGGAAAAAAAAGGTTTTTTTTTTACCATTGTCTGGTGATGTCAGAAAACAGAATCATGTTAAGATAAATCAGCAATTTGATCTGCTTTATAGTTGTCACATGTTTTCTTAAGTAAAAGTCTAATACAATTAACTGTACTTACGGCAGTTTTATTTTAAAAGTGAATTTAAGATTACAAATATTGACGTAAAAATGACAAATCTACACTCCTTATCATAGTTAACTGTACTAATTCTACTAGTGGGACAAAAGAGGATGGATATACTAAAAAGTATGTACAGTCACAGCTCAGATAGTATAGATATGTTTGTGGAAGTATAATGCTTAAGATTTTTATAAGTAGATTAAGTGAAAATTTGACTTGTTTCAACATTTATGCACTAATCTCAAATATCTATAAATAACAGTATATGTTTGTATTTTAGATTAAAGAAAAATCATGTTTTGAAAGAAGAGTACTGTGACAAACAGAGTGACAGAAAAGGAAAACACAAAACCAAGACCCTACTCCCCGTTCTCTCTCTAATACACTTCAGTTTTATGGACCTTGATTCCTTCATGTTGGGATGAGATCAGATCTGACTGGTAAGAAAGGTAATAATATTAAAGAGAGAATAATATAAAGTAGTAGTTAAGAGCTCAATTTCTGGATTCAGATCTGTATTTGAATTACTAGTTATAAGATCATGGATGGATTATGTAACCTAAGACTCAGTTTCCTTATTGTTAAAATGCAGATAACAGAATTTACCTTGTAAATAGAGTATAAAGTGAGGATTTACTGGAATAACACTTATATTGTATAGTGCTTAGCTCAATGTCTAGAATACTCAACTGTTGGCTAATTATCAATTAATAATACAGATTCACAAAGCCCAATTCCAATAATCAGGATACATTCAATAGTATTAGAAATGCACGCAGAGTAAGTGAATTGAAAAAGAAAAAAAATAGAAGGCTTTCAAATGATCATGCTCCACTAAGCCTTCAACTTGGTGGAGGAAAAGGGCTGGGTTCCCTTCTCACACCGTTATGACTCCAGCATCTAACTGTGGCACAAGTAGGCAATAAACATTTCTTCAATGTATAAAGTTTTTCTAAATTTCATAGCTAAAATTTAGAAACAAAACTACAGAAATTATAATTATTTTTCAACTTCTGAAAAAATTATATTTTGAAGAACACAATGTAAAAATTTTAAAGTTGTACATCTAGATTAAAGTCAAAAGATTAAGTAGCATTCAATTCACAGTACTGAGGTTATTTCTATTTGACAAAAGGAAACTACTAGAGTTTAAGTTCATTTAGTTGTAGAATGTATGAGTTATTTCATAAATCAGGACTTTATGTAGAAAATCATTTCATTTACTTAACATTTCATATTCATTTAAGGACCAAGTTCTTGCAGAAGTCTTAATAAAGAGAATTATTAGACATGAATAATAGGGAAAAAGCTATAGAAATCTAAAATAGTCTTACATTGAGAAAATTCGATTTGAAGGATAATGGTGTAAAACTTTGAGCTTAGCTATACATTAAAAAAGTCAGTGTGACAACTAACAAAGCTGAAGAAACTGTAAAACATAATTATAAAAAATAAACTATATGAAGAAATAAAAATGAAATGTAGTACAAACATCCAGAGATAACCACTGTTAGCATTTTTGTATTAATGCCAATGTTGTGTAAGACAGTTTAGTGAGTTACGCCGGTGGAACACTCACGGTCCCCTGAAGCTCTGGGTCAGGGATGCCTCGTACTCTGCTTGGGGTCCCAACTTAGCCTTACCAAGATGCTGGTCCTGGATCAGGGGTATTCTGAACCTCAAACTAATAGAACTACTGATCCATTCAAACTCTTACAATGTGTCAGGTACTTTTCTATAGAAATAAATAAGCCCTCAAGAAAACTTAAAAAAAAAAAAGAGGAGACACGTAAACAAAAATTGCAATATGCGTAAGTACCACAACAGAGGTGTTGCAAGATTCTGTGGGAGTGCAACTAAGGATTCATTTAACTTTTTAGGCCTAGAAAGACCATATGAAATCTCAGAATAATATATCCTTAAATGCAGTGTCCAACACAAATAATGCCCTTTTTATTATAAAATCTTTTATTACAAAATCATAAGCATGCAATTCTTTAACATAACAATATCACACTCATACCATATGACATTTTAGGTGAAATGTTCAAATTAAAACTATAAATTGTTACACCCATATTATTACCCTACCGACCACACTCAAGCAGGCATTACTTCTGCTGGGCCCTGTATATTACATATTAAATTGTACATACTTACTTGTAACTCATAATTCTCACTTCCTCCAAAACTGTGACATAAAAAATTTGAAGTTAAAAGTGATTCCACTAATATTAGGTAAATGTTAATGATGTCTCTAAATAGTCAAAATCTAAAAGTAAAGATATTTGTTAATAGACTTTTTGCCTCTTGCTTACCATAAGCTGTTCCCGGGCCAAACTCAGTCCCTGCATCAATCATATATTGTCCCAAAAGTTCTGGGTTGTTTACACGACTTGGAGCTTTTCTATCCAGTTTCTCATAAACAAATTCTTCTATCCTGGCATCTATGAGAAAGGTTTAAAATCACCAATAATTTCAAAAAGTCAAAACTATTTAATAGAATGCTTTGTTCCACTGCTACCCATTTATTACCCTGTAAAATTAACATGAAATTAGCACACTTTCAAGTACTTACCTTGATATATAATTTTTAATTTATATGGTACAATGTTATAGTGCTCTAAGAAACTTACTATTTTAGAAATATAGCCCTGGCTGGTGTGGCTTGGTGGATTGAATGCTGCCCTATGAACCCAGAGGTCACTGGTTTGATTCCTGGTCAGGGCACATGCCTGGGTTGCAGGCCAGGGCCTCAGGTTGGGGGCGGGGGTGTGAGAGGCAACTGATCTATGTATCTCTTACACATGGATGTTTCTCTCCCTCTCTTTCTCCCTTCCTTTCCTTCTCTCTAAAATAAATAAGTAAAATCTTTAAAAAATTTTAAAAAGTGAAATATAAAAATATTTTAGAACAAAAATATTTTAAAATAAAACTATTATATGAGTAATTTATGGAATTTTTCATTCCAAAAAAGGGTTAGCATTCACTTAATATCTAGTGAAGGTGCCTTTGCCCCATTCATATATCTAATACTTAATTATGAAGATATGTTTATAATTTCAAAAGCAGGGATTTCCAACTATGAAAATATGGATATAAGATACCTCGAAGAACCAAGTCACATATTTCTGACACCTTTTTTGGGTTTTCGCCTTTTCAAAGCTCTCTCTCCCTCCTGCAGTCTAAATATAGGCATGTGGGTTTAAGAATAAAGTAATCCAGGCTTGGAATAATCTACAGAGATCAGCAATATGATGTCTTGGCTTAATTTTATTTCATTATATGAAAAGTACATAGATATATAAATACCTCTGAGCATGTATTCACTCAAAATATTTCCCCAATAAAAATAAGATTAAAATATAAGACAAAGGTTAAAGCAATTATTGAACATTAGTATAAATGGAAAGGAAAAATATGAATAAACATGCTAGTGTAACATTAAAAAAATTCACATTTATATTGCTGCCTAGCAATGAGGTATTTCAGAGACAAGTGAGAAAAAGTCCATATTTCCAGAAACAATGATTAAATATAAATATATGAGGTCTGTCCAGAAAAAGTTCAGCCATTACTAACAAAACAAGAATGGTTTGTGCTACATCAATGTAACGTGGCAGCCAAAGAGAGTGGACTGAAATGCACATGCATGAATGACGACTTCAATGTACTAGTCAGTGGGACCATAGATGCCATTCAGTGAGCATGTGTACTGTGTGGCCGTTGCGTTCAAAATGACTAAGCAGGTGGAGCAATGAACCTCCATCAAATTTTGCATTAAGCTTCAACATTCCTCTGCAGAAACTGCTCATATGATTCACAAGGCCACAGCTATGGGCACTTGGTGATTGGCAGCTTCATCATGGCAATATGTCTGCACATGATAAGACATGACAATATCATGTCTTGTGCAGTTTTTTTGCGAAACATCGTATCACCCAGATGACTCAGCCCCTCTACAGCCCAGATTTGGTGCCCTGTGACTTCTGGCTTTTCTCAAAGCTAAAACCACCTTTGAAAAGGAAGAGATTTCAGACTGTAGATGAGATTCAGGAAATATGATAGGGCAGCTGATGCAACTGGGAGAACTGTGTGAGGTCCCAAGGTACCTACTTAGAGGGGGACTGAAGTGTCATTGTCCTATGTGCATTTCTTGTATCTTGTGCCTTCTTCAATAAATCTCTCTATTTTTCATATTACATGGCTAGATACCTTCTGGACAGACCTCATAAATTAAAATTATTATCCAAAAAGAAGTATGTTCCTTTTAAGCATCTTATATAACTCCTCCATACATATAAGTTTTACACAGTGCACTGAAATTTCAAAGATAAGCTGAAGCAATAGAGAAGCGCTTCAGGAGTTGGCAAAAGTTTTAATTACAAAAACATATAGGCTGTTGAAACAATACTTGCTTTTGTGGTATACAATGGTGCAGCATCAAGAGTTCTTAAGCAGGAATTTTTAAAAACCATTAACTTAGTTAAAACCAAAGTCAGTTCAAAACTAATCATTTAAAAGGTACTGCCTAAATTTCATAATTTTATTTTCTGATTGAGAGTAATGCTTAGCTTTGCTGCTTTCTATCTATTTGGTCAAAAGTATAAATTTCATGTTGATTTCATTCAGTCAGACATTTGGTATATTTTAAATACATGTTTCATTTCAGTAAGTCTTAAGAATATGTAGGCAATTCTGCTCTAATTCAATATATATTTCTGAAAAACCCTACATTTTGAAAAATCATATACTAAAAGTGACAGGGCTTACAGGAAAAGAGTTGGGTTTGAAAACACAAAATCTAAGTAACTTTATAACCAGAGTACAAACAACGAACAGAATTCCATTACTGCTTCCAACTTAAAACACTAAATATAAAATGGCATTTATAAGCCATTGTAACTTCTTTATACTGACATCATTCCCTTTTACCAGTTGTGTATGAATTTACTTGCCAATCTGGAAAAGATATTTTAGAACAGACTACATATGTGAGGAACTCTGGATAGAGCAAAGAATAAGAGGAAAACTATTATTATTTTTTTAGATGCTATGGTATATGATTTAAGTAGCCTTAAATGAGGAACAAATACCACATGGTATCCAAAGACTAGGCCTCACTCAAAGTGTAAAAGGTTTAGTTTAAGAAGTCACTGCAATTTAAATAAAACGGCACAGAATTAATTACAGTTTGTGTAGTGCTTGAGTTTTATGTAATAGAACAAAACTATAATTTTAAGTTAGTATCTAAAAGTAAGTTTATGGCACTTACACCAAGGGCACAATAACACTGAGGAAAAGTGGAAGGAAAGCACGCATTGTTTACTTTGTCCTTCAGTTGTGGTATGTGAAGCCCACAGTGAAAACACTGGGTGTAGAGTCACCTGGTTCTAGTTCAAGTTCCTCTTTAATCAGCTAAACTACATTGGACAAAATGCTAACTTGTGAGTTTCAATTAATAAGCAATTGTTGTGCACCTTATTTGCAATGTTATTTAGTTGGGTGTTCTGGAAAACCTTAGAGTTGTCAGAAAATCAATTGGAAAAATTACGTAAAAACATAAAACTGAGCCCTGGTGTGGCTCAGTGGGTTGAGTGCTGGCCTGCAAACCAAAGGGTTGCTGGTTTGATTCCCAGTCAGGGCACATGCCTGGGTTTAGGCCAGGTTCCCAGTAGAGGTCTCGCTAGAGGCAACCACACAGTGATGTTTCTCTCCCTCTTTCTCTCTCCTTTTCCCCTCTCTCTAAAAATAAATAGAATCTTAAAAAAACATAACTGGTAACTATTTAACTTTCTATAATCTTCCCATTAATTATTTAGGGATAATTCTCCCTTAGATGAAAAAGATTAATTTATTTTCATAGCCTTTTATAAGTCTTAAAATTCAAAGTCACTGCCTAAAATTGAGTTTGCAGAAGATTCTATAAAGTCCTGAAAAATGGTATTTGTCAATTTACTTGCGGATACACAAAGGGTTTATCACCCTCTTCTTCACCAAGGCATACAAAAAATAACCATAAACCTCAAAGCCACAAACCAAAAAAGTCTGTTTTCTAACAGCAATGAAAACTTTTTTTCAACATAAAAAAACCTAACAGTATCTCTTAATAGGATTAGTCAATAAGGTAGAAAAAAGATAAAATGTTTCTTACTTGGATTTGGCTGCAATAACACTTCAGTTTGTTTCAGTATTTTTTCTGTCCATATTTTGGTACATTCAGCTTTGCTAAGGAGGTTCTCTAAGTGAGCATCCAATTCTGTCTTCTCTGCCTGGCCAAGCTTTTCTTCTGTGAACTGTTATTGATTATTAAAAAAAATATTAACCTCAAAGACATTTTAGAAACATGTATCAATAATTAAAAAGAAACTCAAATCCAAATAATCCCAACCATATAAACAACTGTTTGTAAACCACTGCATATGAATGCTACTTTTTTTGCCCCCCACAGTAATTTTACCCTTTTCTCTATCTCTACCTTTTGTAGCACTTATTATGATCCTATCTTATAGGGAACACATATCCTTAGTTCTGTGAAAATATATGGTATGAATTCTATTGAAAATCTAGCACACTGTCGGGTACATAAAGTATACAAATATTTCTGACTTATAAAGTTAGGATAGCAGAGTGGTAAGGAGTCAGAGCTTTGAGTCAGTTAGATATGAATTCATCTCCTGGGTGCAGTGCTGTGACCTGAGCAAGCTTTTGAATATTTTTTCCTTAGGTATCCTCTATCATTAAAGAGGGACAATATATGTAATACCTCATAGTGCTTTGAGAATGAATTAAAAGTATGTATGTAAATCACTTTGTTCAACACCTGGTAATTATGATGTTGAATTTAAAAAGGGCTATTTATGTTTAATGTGGCTTTGTATTACTGACACTTTAATCACACCTGGTCAGATAGGCTTTTTATGGGATGTTCTGGGAAACTATCATTTAAGTTGTTTCTCAGGATATAGTCCAGCAATTGATTTACAGACTTTTAGAATATATCCTTACCATACTATAGAGACAACTTTTGAAGATCATAAAATGTAGTTAAAAGTACTCAATGTATATTATCTTGTGCTACTTTTTGAGGAAAGGCAGCAGTGCCCACAACGTAACAAAAGAAGTAAAAAGATTTCCATGTAGATTTTTACAGAGACTTCTGGATACTTTTAATACTAGAAGTGATGGCTCAGCCTGCTTATTACGTGTAATTTTTTTTCCTAGAATATGTGGATTTCCCCCTACATAATATAGGTGGACTATGACTAGCACTAATTCTATGCTCATTAATCATGACTCACTTCTGACTAACAAAACATAGCATCCACCTTGTTTTTCGTCCCCTTCTCATTTCTTAAGGTATCTTCTGCTCCTCCACTTTTCTGAGTTTTATGTTACTCCCAGCATCCTTGTTTTTGGTCTAAGACTTTCAACTGATTATCACAGCACTTTTAGCTGAAAGGTCCCCTGGAATGCTACTTTTAAATTTCTGCTTACAACCCCTACCAAAGGTCTTGTTCAGGGGCTAGAAATAACAGCTTTACTAGTTCTTGTAGTCTTAGGTCTTTTTGAAGCTGATCTGTAGCCAAGCCCTGATCCAATGGGTGGGACTGAGAAAAGCAGTTCCAAAGTTATTTGCTAAGCCCATAAATTTGCAGTGTACTGTAACTGAGGATAGGAGAGGAACTGGGAGAAAGATCAAACCCCAATCCCAAGGACATGTGGATAAACTATTCGATCTCATTCTTAAAAAAAATAACTCTAACCTTCTCTATAGATCCCTGAGATTCTAAGCAATACATTGCTTACAGGGGTATAAATTATAATTTTCCATGTTCAAAGTCTACCTTCAATGGTTAAATAGATTATCTCCCTGAAAAAGCAATCAATAGGCAGAAAAAAAAGGCAATACACACAGGATGTTGTCTATAAAGGATGATCTTACCAGTACAGCAAAATTCTTCACTTAGTACCTTAATGAGCAAGTGTATGTATTTGTTCACTGTGTACATTTCTTTAACAAATAATATATTCATTAAGCACCCACATATGTACTAGGACCTATTCTAAGCACATAGGTTTTCAGCAGCCCAGAAAAAACAGACAAGGCTTCTGCTCTTAGGAAGCTTACATTTTAATGGGGAAGACAGAAAACAAACAGGTAAATAAATACTTTGATAATAAGGATACAAAGGTAAAAAGAAGGTAGAAAGAGGAGCAACATAGGTGTTTCTTGAGTGAGTTACTGAATTATTAACTGCTTGAATTCATGAATTCAAGTGTAGTTCAGGAAGGAAGAATTCATTCTGCAGAGAAAGGGACGAGTAAGCAAATCAGAAGGCCTCAAAGGCAGAGGGATATGCAAACTGGGCCTGGAAGAGGGTGCCACAGTTGGAGCATTACCAGATGTAAGTGGTAAGAAAAACAGCCTCTCTGAGTAGGTGACAACTAACCTGAGATGGAATGATAAGATATGAGCTCTGGACGGATCCGAGGGAAGAGTACTCTCTGGTGATTTGTCTTCCAGTTGCATTTCTAGAGCATCACTAGCACCACCATTATACACACAAAATATTTTCTTGGTAGAAGTTCTTCATTTATATTACATAACCAAGAACAGACTAATACAACAATCAGCAGATTCATAATTAAAAAATCATCCCTGGCTGGTGTAGCTCAGTGGATTGAGCACAGGCTTGTGAACCACACGATCGCAGTTGGATTCCCAGTCAGGGCACATGCCTGGGCTGCAGGCCAATTCCCAGCAGGGGACTCACGAGAAGGAACCATACATTAATATTTCTCTCGTTCTCTCCTTCTCTCCCCCTCTAAAGATAAATAAATTAAAAATCTAAAAAAAAATCAGTATTTATGAGGTCGGTCTTTGTGCAAGGCACTCTGCTAATCTTCTGCTAAGAGCTAGAAGATATGGTCTCTGTTATAGAAGAGCTAAATGGAAAAGACTATCCAAACAGTATAAAACTGCAGACTCATTTTTTCAGTTCATAAAATCATGTTAAAACTTTAATAGATGTTTCTAGAAACACACTGCAATTAAACAAGTGGGCTAGAAATTACTAAAAAATGTTTATTAATAATGATGTAGGAAATAGTCATTAAGTGTATCTGATATAGGCTAGGTTTCAGAGCAAGTTTCTAAGCTTCTTCCCAATAATATTCCAGAGAACCAACAATTAGAAAATTGATTATGTGGAAAGCAAAACATTTTTAAAAATTTAACCTCACCTGAGGACATTTTTTTCCTTGCCTTTTTACAAAGAGACAAAAGGGGAGAGAGAGAGAGAGAGAGAGACTGATCTGCAGAGAAATACTGACTAGTTGTCTTCTTGTATGCTCCCTGACCAGGGCCCAGGGATGGAACCTGCTACCTGGGTATGTCCCTGACGGGGAACTGAACCCTCAACCTCTCAGTCTAGGGGATGACACTTCAACCAACTGGGCCATATTGGCTAGGGCTGGAAAGCCCTTTGTTTTATTGAAACAAAACCTTTCAATCTCCAGGTAAAAGATCTGTTTGCTTAATTATTTAATATTTCTTTGTGATTGTCATGACACTACCTTACAGGTTTGTCTCATTAAATACACATTTTTTTTTAGTGTGAAAGTGTAATAGCGCAAAAATGAGTATTTGCAACCAGTCATTTGAGCAAGAAACAAAGAAAATATGTGAACTGATTTACAAAGTAAGATTTTATAAACACAGTGAGTAGGGTTTTTACTATTTTAATTCACAAGGGAGAAAAACAAAAACAATGTAAGAAATGCTTAAGTGACGAGTGAAACAGAACTTGATTACAAAAACTGTCTGCAAAATAGCAGTTCTGTAGAGAAGTCCACATGAGCAGTGTATTTAACTCCCAGTAATAAATTCTATCTGATGCTATTTTGCATTTTTTAACAAACTACATGTTTCATATTTCAGTACATTATATATGGTCATTTTATCCTCTAATTTGTTTTAAAGTTCTTTTTCTCAGTAAGATCATTTACAAGGCCTTTTTTATACATCTGTATTCTTACCAGTGTCAGAGCTTATTATGTTATTAGAATATGCCATATACTAAGCTGTACATTTTATATCAAACACTCAAAAAATAACTATTTAGGTAAGAATCATAATTTCAGTGATAAAGAAGCTGAGGATCAAAACTGTTTAACATTTTGCCCAAGCCGTCAGTGCTGAGATTTGATCTCACATCTGTTTGAATCACAGTCTTATATGATACTAACTGTATAGTAAATACTTGCTGTCAAAAAATTATTAATTTCTATCACCATTATCCAAACATATTGTTTCCTTGCCCCTGTGTAGGAAGCAGTTTACTTCTGCTTCCTACATGATTATCAATAATCATCAAATTATGGGTAACTTTAATCCTATGTAGGATAAACAAGGAACAAAGGGTGGAGGGAGACATGAGCCCATTGTTAATATTATATATTTAAAATGAAATTATAAATTTTTATTACTTAAATGTGTTTTACAAAAGGCTTACTAATTCCCATGATTTTATCATTGTGGGACTTAAGAATTTTTCCCATTGTTAATCAGAAGTTAGGACATATTAAGGTAACAAAATAGTACAATATTTAATAGATACATCTTTCTCTAAAACATTTCTCAGAATTCATCTACTGTATAAAATGGTGAGCTATATCGAATATATTAAAAAGGTTTAAATTATTCACATAATATTTATGGAGAATATAGTATATATGTTCTTCTACTGTACATGAGAGGTATAATCAACATATGACATGGTTCTAAAGACAAACGTAAAATTACATTAATGGCACCCTTTTTGGAGGACAACAAAATCTATGTCTTCCTTAAAAAAAAACCCTATTTTCCTTTTTGGATAAAATCCAAACATTTTGAATTTTAACCTTAAAAATTTTAGTTTCCAACATCTTTTAGTCCAAAATCATAACTGACTTTGTAGTCTTTTGATGATAGTAGTTGTTAATTAGAAACTACAGTTGATTTTAAGCATGCATTTTAATGAATGTATACTGTACCATTTAGTTAGAAACTTTTTTGTAATATTTCATTAATACAATAAAATGACATGAGAACAGAAAGTTTAATCCTTTAGCTATACATAATGAGTAAATGTATGGACTCCAAATGTGGCATTTATTATTTATCAGAACTTGAAAGACATGATGAAGTTATTTGCAGTTTAAATTCTATAAAGAAAATGGAATTTCAGAAGGGCTCGAGAGAAAGTATTTGGGCAAGTTGAAATTCCATCCAAATAGCACCTGATAGGAGCTAGTTAAGGGCAGCATGATATTCATCTTTACATCTACAGCTCAGATGTACAATTAATACTTGCTAAATTAAGTGGGAGATCAAAGCTTTGACTAAATTTTATAGACTCCCCCCACCTCAGAAAATAGCTGGCAGTCATTAAGTTCATAGTATAACTTCAGTAGTCAGTCCAAGGGAAACGTGAGAAAATAAAATCAAACCTCCTCTCTAAGTAATTTAGTTTGAGAGGTTTTTTTGAAAGTATACACTCTTATTTTAAAGATGGTGAGCAAGTTTTGCTTCAATATCAATTCTGAAGCATTAAAATGTGCCCACTTGAAATACTAAACCAAGAAAGAGAAGAGTAATTCACAAAATGGGTATTTACTATAAAGAGTAAAGTACTTAATTATGACAAATTGGGACTAAATTATTAAGTCTTTGAGGGCAGCAACTAGGTCTCATTTATCTTTGAATGTGTCAGTGCCAAGCACCTGAGGATGTACTCAATAAATACAAGTTGAATTAAACAGCTGAATATTTTACACTGGCATTAATCAACTTCAAGGTTAGCAGATATAACTTATGGTTACTACCTGGCGAAAATGATATAAAAATTAAAAAGAACCACATTGGATGTTTTAAGAAGGGAATAAGAAAGAAGCATAGTTGATTCTTTAAACATACAATCTCATCAAAGATGTGAAAGCCATAGAGTGACAGAATTTCAGATCTCCAAGGAACCTCACGTAACAGTTCATTAGGAGAAAAATGCCACATATGGAACTGATAAATGACCCAGGATTTCATACCAAGTGCATGTGGTCTGAGGTGAACTTGAAGTTGTATTTTAAGAGCAAGAAAGACAACACAGAAAGGCAGTAGAGGGCATTCAAGATGAGATTACCTTATGAACAAAAGACTCGAGTTAGAAAAGTACAAGATATTTTTGTTAATTAAGTAATAGCCGGATAGGATTATATATGAGTGAGAGAAAAACAAGGCTAGAAGGAAGTATTTAATGCTCAACTAAGAACTGAAAAGACAGATTCCATGAACTAATAAGTGGCTTTTAAGACACTAATAAAGTAATCTAACTGATCAAAGATAAATGATCTGATGCTCTTGTATTCATTCTACTGTTTTGAGAAAGTTAAGAACAAAACCACCCAAATGTACTGTTAAGGAATGAATATGCCTATTCATTTATACATTTTACCATAACATACTTTTTTAAAGTACCAAGCCACATAAATTTTACAGGGATTTGAATAGACTGATGAAACCCATTTACATGCTTTAATAGTTCGATTTTACTTTTTAAAAAACACATTCAAGTTTTAAAGTAAAATAAATTTCAAAAAGTATGGCAGCTGGTCAACCAGAAATAGCTGATTCCTTAAGGTATAAATGTGAATGCGGAATTCCATTCCTACTGTTCCTATTACTTGTAATGGGTAACTGGCATAGACACCTTTTACTCTATTCTTAGCATGAAACTTGGCACTTTAGCGCCATACTGATGTCAACTCAATTTAGAGCAGGAATTCAGTTACTGACTAAATACTGAAAAGAAAAAGCAGTGTTTTGTTGAAAATTACTACACAGTATTACAAATTTCACATGTTACAAATTTGGGACCATCTTTTTTTCTTATATATTTTATTTTTTAAAAAGTACTGTAGAAAATGTCAAACATACACAAAAGCATAATAGTATACTGAAACCTCATGAACCCATAACCCAGCTTCAAACTACCAACATTCTGTCAACACTGTTTTAACTACCTCCCTTTTTTCTTCTGAAGTATTTTAAGGCAATTTTCAGACATGATATAGTTTACACATATATACTTCAGAAGGCATCTCTAACAGATACAAACTTAAACACACATTAAATTAGCCTGCTCCTCCTGAAATAAATGGCTCAAGTCAAAACACTGGAGTCATCCTTGACTAGTTTTTCTCTCATAGCTCAAAGCCAACCTAACAAGCAATACTGGATCCATTCTGCACTTTGCCTGCTATTGCTCTCATTAAGTCATATCACCTTGACCTTTTGCCTGTCCTATGTCCACAGCTCCTTAACTGGTCTCCCTAGTACCTTATGCAACTTGCAACCTCAGTTTTTGCACTTGCTCCCTACGACTAAAATGCTTTTCCTTAAAAAAAAAAAAAAAGTACAAACCCCGCCCCTGGAAACTGTCACTTCCTTGAGCCCCTTTGAATTCGATCCTATTAGAAAGGCTTGCTCCGCCCATCACTCCTATACAACATGTCAACAACCACTGCTTTTGCCATTAACCTACCCATGTTGGCCCTTTTCTCCATCACTGATGTATTTACTAGTCTGTCCTCTTCTACTAGACTGTGAGCTCCAGGAGATGTTTTCTGGATTTTATTCATTGCTGTATCACCAGTGTTCAAAATAAGTAACAGGCAGTCATGGAGTAGACATTTTTAAGTATTTAAGACAGAAAATTGTTTGATAGCTAACAGATCAGAATTTTAAAACTCATAAAGAATTTGAAATACTCAGGATTAAAATTCATTTGGAAAATAGCACATCTTTTGAAAGTTTTGACAAAATTTTTAAATTCAGTCTATTGACAATTTAAATCAAATTCTAGTATGTGTCCTATTTAAACAGTGTGGATTATGTACCTAAAAATATATCTAACTATATTTAAATGACTGGCATTATGTAGTGTCAAGACTGCATTTAGCATCTAGAATCACAGGGAATCAGCACTGAAACCATAACCAAAGTCTCTGTCTCTTTTCAGTCAACATTAAGTCTCACAAATCAAAATTCATTTCACATTCTCACTTACTCATTCTTCTTGCACCTTGTCTTTGAATTATTAGAAGTCGGCTAATTTAAATTTAAAATAATTTTAACTATAAGGTTCAATGACTTTATAATATACCTTATATTTCAGTGGAGGAGGGGGAGAAGAGGGTTAAGGCAGCTTATTATTCATCATGTAGATTTTGGAACTTGGAAATAAAGACCTAGAAGGAATTTCCCATCTCTTACGCATTACTTATGGGTTACTGAAATGCTCAGGTTGTATTAGATGTTCTTTAAGCCCCTCTCTAGACTGTAATTACTATTCTTTTATTCTATATATCCTAAACCTGCAATGCTTATCCAAGAAGAGAGAAGCAGCTTGTAATAAGTAGCAGGTCAGACAGCACTTGCTGTTTACTAGCTATGCAAGTTAAGCAAGTTACTCACCTCTCTGAAGCTGCTTCCTCATATATAAAGGAGGTTAATAACATCTATCTGGCAACATTACAGAAAGGACTAGGGACAATCTGTCAAATTTCTAGCAAAATGTTTTGACACAGTTTTTCACAATATAGCTAGCTATTACCTTGCTCTAGTGACAGTACTCTTTTGCCAAGAATACTGTAATGTAAGACAGACTATGCCAATAAAATTGGAGTAAAGCAGTAAAGCAATACAACTGCTTTACATTTCAGTATCAATTTCATATGCATATTAGAAAAAGTTTTGTTTTCTCTTTGCAAAAGAATCATGTTGTTGTTACTGTGCCTATGTCATTAACTTAAACACCAGATTGTTTATAACCCATGTTGTGGTGAAATTTACATCTGTTCATAGATTTAACCGAGTTGGCAATATTGTGGGTGATGACTGTAGAAAACCGTCCAAGTCCCTAGTTCTGACACTTCCTTGATTGCGGAGTACCACAAGATAGTTAACTTTTTTTCCCTTACAAGTGTATCTGAAACATCCCACTGTGACTATAGGCACTACACGAATCTCTCCCTTCTCTCTCCTTGCCCTACAGCCGGTACTTCCCATTTTGAGAATGTGTGGGAACCCCCGACCTCCAGGTTGCCAGTGGCCTTAGCAAACTCTGAATGCCAACTGGCGATCTCCATTTCTCCTGCGGACGGCCAAGCCCAAGGACCGTCCTTTCCGGGAGAGAGAGAGGCTGGAAGGCACTGTGCAAGCAGCTCTTTGGGTTGAGGGGCAGGAAAAGAAAACTTCCTTCGAAGACTCGGTGGGGAGGGTGAGAGGAAAGGGTGGGGGTGGTGCCAGAATAGAGTGTCGCTCAGTTACCCGGCGGGACTCTCAAGGCCTCCGCCCGCCCCCGGAGGGAGGTCACCCGAGCACCCGCGTCGTGGGGTCAGAAAGGCGGGCGGTGCTGTGTGCTTCGGCTCCAAGCCGAAATCAAGGTGTCCTCCAGGGTCGGGAGGGAGCTCCGAGCCCGTCCCCTCCCCGCCACACTTCCTGGGTGACAGTGGTTGGGTAGAAGGAGTACAGAAAACGGCCGCCGGGCCCAGGGGCCCCAGGCCGCGCCCATCACCCGGGCCTTCAGCCCCAGCAGGCCTTCCCTGCCGTCGGCGAGGCCGGGAGTGGAGGGCGCTGCCACCTCGGGCCGCGCGCTCCTGCATTCCCTCCTTGGGCACCGTCACCCCGTCCTCCACCGCAGTACCTGCACGGCACGACTGAGGAAAGTGCCCGCGTCGGCCGCCAACTTCTTCACGTTGAAGTCCATAATGTTCATCCTGGGCGGCAGCCGGGCGGAGCTGCCGGCTGACCTAGCGGGGAGGCGGAGGCGCCAGGGCCGGGCTGAAGCGCCGGGCGGGACTGGCGGGGGCAGACGTGGTAGGTGGAGGGAGGCGGCGCCAGCCCCGCTGCCGCAGCTGTTGTTTCCGTCAAAGGGGAAAGAGAGGGTGGGGCGAAGGAAGAGAACCAGCGCCTCTCGGCGGGCCACGCGACCGATCGGCCACCGTCGAAACGCAGGCCTATCCCGGCCGCAGTGCGACCGCTAACGTTGGCGTTGGCCGCCGAGGGCGAGCAGGAAACAAGGATTAGCGTTCCGGCCTTCTAGCTCAGGGTCCTGCACTGACGGAGCGAGCGCCGTCGCGGGGCGGAGCCTATAAGGAGGTTATCGTGGGAACAGCGACCCCTTCAGGATCGCCGGGGCACAGCCGCGGGGCGCGCTGGGTCCTTGGTCCACTCCGCCCGAGGGAAGTTCGCGTTTGCTGCGAGGGTTGCGCCGCGACCCTGCGCATTTGTACTTAAGTCCCTGAGAATTAAGAGCAAAGATAACTCAAACCCACCTTTTTGTTTGGATTTAAAAAATACAGACATTGGAGAACAGAATTGCAATATTTGTGAAATTATAATGAATAGCTCCATGTCATCTAGTAGAAACCACGCCCTGATCTCTGACGCCTGGATAGTACTCGACGGCGAACTTTGTTGAGCAGGATTTAAAGTCCCTACCGAGCCGGTTTTCATTTATTTAGCATTACTGAGTATCTACTGTGTACCAGAACTGAATCAGGTGCTGGGGGTATCATGCTGAAAAACGCTGTCCTTGCCTTCAAGAAGCTCTTGATTCTTTACTTGACAACCTTAAGAGACTTCATCTGAAATGGAAGCTTTGTAACTATTATCGGCCGCAAGGACTTTGTGACTCCTTTAAGATAGCATGCACACTCTGGATTACAGGATACCCCAGGTGCCCATTGTGTGCAAAGTATGATGCCCAGGACACAAAGTGCTGTAGTGGAGGACGAACACACACGCAGTAAAATGGTGAGTGAGAGAGAATACCCCTTAAAGATTCAGCACGGTGAATTTTAATAAGTGAGGTTATGATGTGAAATGTTTTTTTAAAAAAACGTAATTCCGAGTAACTTCTTAAGAAGTCTTAGTAATTACAGCTTGTGTTTGAACTAAATTAAAATAAGTGCAAGTGAGGAGAGAGTCGTACTTCAAGAAAACACTTTTTGTTTGTTTACTTTTTGTGTGTGGGGGCTGTGCCCTTTTGTTTTATTAGGGCTGGAAAAGTGCGGGCCCCACAGGCAAAGAAATGAGCTCACATTCACGCTTCCGTGTTTTACTGAAACAGCAGTAACAGAAGCAGTGACTGTTGTTAAAGGCTAAAAGATTAGGTCCAAAATGCGTTGTATGGAACAGCAGATAACATAAAGATTTGTTTGTGCTCGTTTATTCTTTGTCGCAGTGACAGAAACAACCACTTCTAAGACAACTCGAATAGAATAATCTCCTAGACCAAAATACACATGTGTTTTTCATCTCATCCTCTTTTTTCAGAAATATGTAAAAAGAAATATGTACCTAAGAATGTTTTTCATTCATTGTCCATACTTAGATTTTTAAGCAATTTACTGGCTTCTCAGATGACTATCTTTACAATAAGTATGTTTGCCATAGTCTGATCATTTCTGGAAAAGGATCACAGCACCACATCCACTATTAGAGGAAAAACCCTCTGGCTCCTCTTCCTCAAAGGTGCAGATCTACCTGACTTAGAAAAAAATCTTATCCTATTGAGCCCTATACAGTGATAATACTGTTTCTCTTGCTTCACTGACAAATTCATAGGATTAGTGTACTGATTTTCTTTTCTTTTTATATTTATTTTTTAATCATTGTTCAAGTACAGTTGTTTCCATTTTCCCCCCACTAATGCCCCGCCCCCATCCCCATTTCTCACTCTTGATCCTAACACCCTTTGGCTTTGTCCATGTGTCCTTTATACATGTTCCTCGATGGCCCTTCCCCTCCCCCCACCCCTCCCAGTTATCCTCCTCTTCCTTCCCCTCTAGTTACTGTCAGGTTGTTCTTTATTTCATTGTCTCTATATTTTGCTTGCTTATTTGTTTTGTTGATTACATTCCACTTATAGGTGAGACCCTATGGTATTTGGCTTTCACCAACTGGCTTATTTCACTTAGCATAATGCTCTCCAGATCCATCCATGCTGTTGTGAAAGGGTAGGAGTTCTTTCTTTCTGCTGCATAATATTCCATTATGTAAATGTACCATAGTTTTTTGATCCACTCATTTACTGATGGGCACTTAGGTTGCTTCCAACACTTGGCTTTGTAAATTGTACTGCTAGGAACATTGGGGTGCATAGGTTCTTTTGAGTTGGTTCTTCAGGATTCTTAGGGTATAGTCCCAGCAGTGGAATTGGTGGATCAAAAGGCAGTTCCATTTTCAGGTTTCTGAGGAAATCCCATACTGTTTTCCACAGTGGCTACACCAGTCTGGTTTCCCACTAACAGTGTACTAGGGTTCTCTTTTCTCCACAACCTCCCCAGTACTTCTTGTTTGTTGATTTGTTTATGATATGATTTTATATTCTTATTATCCATTTCCTGCCTAATTTCATGCAGTTGATTTCTACTTCTGTAATTATACCTGAACAGTAGTTTTGAGGTTGTTAATTCTCTTCTTAATAAACCAAATGAACTTTTCTCAGACTTCTGCATTGAATCTATTCAACCCGTTCCCATCAGCACACCCCTGGTTTTCCTGCTACCCCTTGGGCTTTCGCATCCCACGCTTCTGTCACTTCTGATGGCTTTACAGTAGTGATTTCACAAAGCTCAGTGTTTAGCACTGTTTTTTTGGTTCTATTCTCTTTGATTAGTTTCTTACTTGTGGCTTCATCTATACCACTTCTTTCTTTCTCTCATTTATTTAGTAAATATTTTTTGAACATCTATTCTGTGCCACATGGCATTGTTCTTGTGGCTAGGAATATTGCAGGCAAAAAGACAGTTCTTGCTGTCATCAGAAATTATAACTAACATGGTAAGACAGAAATAAGTACTTACAAGTGTGATAAAATGCCAAGGAGGAATCCAGTGTATTTTTAAATGTTCACTTCCAGTCTATACCTAGTAACTTAAATTCTAATTTGTAGGCTTGATCTTTCTGTAAGGGTTCCAAGTCAGCTTTTAATGTTTTCTTTTTCTCTCCCCTATACTACCTTCTTATTACAATAGTGCAAGGTGTTAGGAAAGCAATCTTTTTAAGCTCACACAAAGTGCTGAGTATCTAAAATTCTCTTAAAAGTTTGTAGCTTAAAAAAAAAGAAACAAACTTTTATTAAAATGGCATTTTAGGTAGCATGATATGTATTTTAATTTTTTTGGTAGTGGCCGATAAGGAGTTCATTACCTCATATTTAGACCAACGACATCTAAAGTGAGGGTGTTATGTACTTTATGGGTTATGCAAGATGATACACTGACATTCAGAAAAAAATGTTAGAAGTTTGGTTTGTAATTATTTTTTATCTACTAAATATAATTTTTTTTTTCATCAGTCAAAACAACATATGGGTTTGTAACAGGGTGAGACAGGCCAAATTGCTGGGGACCATAGGGGAGACCTCAATCCAGGAGAGACCTTGATCCACCAGAGCTAATACATCCCCTACAGAAGGGCAGGGAGAAACCCTGAGGTGGCAGATTGAAACAGCCACAGGAGGAGGCCACCATAGGCGGTTGTAAACAAACTAGCCATACCAGCAGGCAATGCCTAGCAAGGCAACCAAGCAGCACAGTGCAACCCAGCAGGAGAGGGTCCCAAGGAGGAGGCTGCTGCCCAGGGCAACAGTAAATTGCACGGTTGGCCCTGGCAGATGAACAGCTCATGACTCAGCGGGAGGGAGCTTGTACTGAGGCTGAGTGGGGCTGAAATGGTCAAAAATGCTTGTGTATCGCCATCAAAACACGTGAATCAGCAAGCTGCAGTGGGGTTGGAGGTCCTGCCTCAGGCTAAGTTGTTTGTACACCTGTGTGCCACTGTGAAACTTCTAACCCCTTCTGCAAAATGGTGGTCAGAAGAGGGGAAAAGACAACTGTGACAAACAGTTGGCCAACACTGGCCAACATTGGTTGAAAAGCAGGACACTCTCACAGCACATGGAATTTGGTGGGGGAACTTTAAGACAAAAGGCACACAGAATCCTCCTCTCTTTCTTGCCTTGCACCCTGACTGGGGAGCAGTCTCTGGAGCACTTGTAGGAGCAGGTGCTGGGCCCACTTGGCACTTAGGCCTCACATGGTTGTATGCCAGCTCTCAAAGGCAGAGTCCCATACTGGGAGTCCCATGCAGGCCTCACCAGGCACCAGTCCTAGGGATGCTGTCCAACATACCACACACGTCCTTGACTGCTGCCATTCTCTCACCCTGAGAGCAGTACATGGAGGCTGGGAATAGCATACAGAGACATGAACTGGGAAGGTGCTTCAGCTCCAGGGGCACAGGCAGCCTCCAGCTCTGGGGCTCCAGGGATAGAGCTTCCCCTGCTTGACCACCTGGATTGACTGGGCACACACCCCAGCCACTGAGAGAGAGGAAGAGAGAGAGAGAGAGCTGCATGAGACAATGGTGATGCTGAAATCCATAAATGCACACCAGAGAGAGGGAACTTGAGGATGGAGACCCATTTGTGTAGAAATCTCCGAAGGGACAGATAAGGAACGATGGGGAACTTCTGGGCATGATTTTAGATTTCAGTTTTTCTTGGAACATGGGAATTTCTGTGTTTTGTGAAAGAGGTTGGCTAGCAACAGGAATGCTTCCAGTCCCCTCAGATTTGGTACCCTGTTAATAAAAACCTCCTTCTTCCCCACAAATCTTTGTGTTATGCATGCACATGGCAGTAAGCAGCTGAACCCCTGGCTGCCTGGTTACAGATTTACACTGGTGCCCTCACACTGCATTTATTCGATAGCCATATCAAAGACAGTTAGTGAGGCACCCTAAGGGAAGGGTGGGAATTCCACAACCTGGCAGAGTTGAAAGTACTTTCCCTTATTTGCTTCAGCATATGATCATATAATGCAGTATGGCTGATTAAGTTTGCAGATTATATTATCTATCCATTTTTAAATAAATAAATATTCACAAAAATGGACAAATAGTTTAGAGAGGTTTTTTTTAATTTTTATTTTTAAATATATTTTATTGATTATGCTATTACAGTTGTCCTGATTTTTTCCCTTTGCTGCTTTCCATGAAGCACCCCCATTCCCTCAGGCAATTACCCCCACCATTATTCATGTCCATGTGTCATGTGTATAAGTTCTTTGGCTATTCCATTTTCTATGTTGTACTTTACATCCCCATGGCTATTCTGTAGCTACCTATTTGTACTTCTTAATCCCCTCACCTCTTCACTACCCCCTCTCATTGGGCAACCATCAAAACGCTGTCTATATTCGTAATTCTCTCTGCTCTTTTTGTTTGCTTAGTTTGTTTTTTAGATTAAATTATTGATAGATATGTATTTTTGCCATTTTATTATTCATAGTTTTGATCTTCTTTTTCTTAGCTAAGTCCTTTTATTATATCATATAATAATGGCTTGGTGATGATGAACTCCTTTAGTTTATTTTTGTCTGGGAAGCTTTTTTAGTTTTTTCTCTTTATCTGCCCTTTGATTCTAAATGATAGCTTTGCTGGGAAGAGCAATCTTGGCTATAGGTACCTGCTTTTAATGGCTTTGAGTATTTTTGCCTATCCCCTCTAGCTTGCAAAGTTTCTTTTGAGAGATCAGCTGACAGTTTTATGGGAACGCCCCTGTAGGTAACTAACTGCTTTTCTCTTGCTGCTTTTAAGATTCTCTTCTTATCTTTAACTTTTGGCATTTTGATTATGATATGTCTTGGAGTGGGCCTCTTTGCATCCATCATAATTGGGACTCTCTGTGCTTCTTGGACTTGTGTATCTATTTCCTTCACCAAATTAGAGAAATTTTCTTTTATTATTTTTCCAAATAAGTGTCCAAATTTTTCTTTCTCTTCTTCTTCTGGCACCCTTATGATGTGAATTTGGGCCTCTTAAAGTTGCCCCAGAGCCTACTTATAGTATCCTCATTTTTAAAATTCTTTTTTCTTCTCATTCTGCTTGGTTGTTTTCTGCTTCCCTATGTGCCAAATCATTGATTCAGTTCTCAGCTCCATCCAGCCTACTGTTGTTTCCCTGTAAATTGTTCTTTTTCTTTTAAATAATTTTTTATTGCTGTTCAATTACAGTTGTCCCCATATTATTCTCCTCTGCCCTACCCTTCCCTCACCTCCCACATTCAGTGTCTTGTAAATTGTTCTTTATTTTAGTTAGTATATCTTTTGTTTCTGAATGGACTCTTTTTGTGCTGCCGAGCATCCTTATAACCAGTGTTCCTTGATGTCTTGCAGGCTTTCAAGGCTGTGCAGGTTCACCCGAGATTTGGGCAGACAGAAGAAAATTGGCGGAGCTATGGGAATACCTGACATCCCTTTATTCACGGGTGGGCAATGCATGCGTGCTTCAAGCCATGTGTTACGCTGTGGGAAGTCCCAAATCCTTTATATACTAAATACACACAAAGCCATCAGGGTGCCAAGATACTATATAATAAAGCATGATTCTGCACATGCAGGCCCATTCTTAAGGCTATGGGAATACCACTTATAGGGCCAGTGAGGGAGCCTACCTGACTCAATTTCCCCTACAATCCACCCCTTCAGGGTTCCTCACCATACAGTCTAAGTGAGGACGTCTTCTGCGAGGGTCCCTTGGTGAGGAGGGCAGAGCCCTGCACCCATATACTACAACAGCAGTATAGATTACAGCAACAAGCAACCAAAACACAAGTGCTGCCACCCAAGACAGCAAGGACCCACGGCCATACAGTGGTTAGGGATGCCCACCATTCATGCAGGGGATCACCTGTCAGGCGTTCAATAGCATGGGTCTCAGAAGCAAATGCCCATAGAGCTTGGCTAACATTGTGATGGACTTTAGGAATGTATACAGAGCAGTCAGCCCCTACTAGGGCACACATCCCACCTTGGGATGCCGTTAAGTATATTTAAGGCTACACGATTTTGTGAGGCTACTTTTTCTTAATTGATACACTTCCTCATTTAAGAGACTTGAGGAATCATGTGTTGCATTTAATGCACAAGCAGTGTGCAAAGCCAAAACAGTTATCTCAGTCTCAGTGATTATAGAAGCAGCTTGAAGAGAAAAAATAGCTAATGGGTAATATCACCAAGGAGTGTGCTTTATCGGGTGACATACTTTAAACACTCCCAAATTGGTTGGCTTCATTGCAATGCTTTCTGAACTCAAGCAGGCAAATAGGGCCATCCGCAGGTACATTGGCCAATCCAATTTCTGGGCAGGTACAGCCACCCATGTAAGCCACACACCCAGAGGGCCCCAGTGGGAACTGCAGCCCATGCCTCATTACGTGCTTCCCAGGAATGCTTCAGAGTCTGAGTCTGACACAGGCCTGTTGGAGTCCAGCCCACCTGGGCTTGTCCTTTGAAGTTCTCAATGCAAAAGGACACTGGTCCAGCCAGCTCCATGGCCTCAGCTGTAAGCCACACTGAGCCATCACATATGGAGTAGCTGACTAATGACGTGGGCCCGTCATACCACTGTGTTGCCTCACTGTACATGTCAGTCCAGGTCACATTCCATAAGGGATGTGCACTGTTCCACTGGTACTGTACCAAGTCCAGTTTGAGACAGAAGTTGGAGAAATGCGCCATGGGAGGCCAGCAGATGTGCTCGGGGATTTTGGTGCAGACCCAGCATATTGATTGGTTAGCCACTGAGGCATAGGTATGAACCCAGTCCACTAAGGTGTTATTTCTCACTCAAGGGGTGAAAAGACAGAGCAGTTATTGGCACTAACAATGGCAAACCAGAGTCCTCAGACAATATGCAAGCAAGTTTCTGGTCAGCTGATAAGACAGTGGCTGGCAGAGGGGGCCTACCTGGATACAAATACCATGCCTTTCATGCCTCAACTGGGGGTTCAGCATCTACTTGCAACCACAGTGGAGAACTCATAATGTGACATAAGGATATCACAAAGATGCCGCGAAGAAGTATTTTGTGGTCTGCTGGCCCTGGGTATGTTATCTTTAAGATTGGAGACATGTCCCATTCACCCAGGGCACTATGTGCAAGTTTCTCTCCACCCCTAGTCCCCAAGGGGCAATAAGAGCCACCCAATGCATGTAGGGGCTTTTATTTCTCAAGGCCACATCCAAGTGGCTGTTTACCCTCATTCCAGGCCCTGAGGTATGGGCAAGAGAACATTTCCTTGTTTTCCCATGCATGCTTTCAGCAAAGCATCCTTAGTCTGTATCTGCTGCTGAATTGGAGCAGCAGTCAGGTGGAGCAATGCTTCCACCAGAGCTGGGCCTCCCCATCCGACCCCTCTCATTTAGAGTCTGGAAGACAGTCCACAAGCACTCCGTTCAGCTCCCCACCATAGTGGTGGCAGCTGTGGCTCGCAGGCCCTGCTTTAAGAGACCATTGTACTGTTCAATGATTCTGGTAGCTTGGGGGTGATAGGCCACATGGAACTTGTAGTCAATCTCTAGGTCAATCTGTAGGGCCCACTGCTGCACCAAGGCCCCAGTAAAATGCACCCCCTGATCGCTTTTAATGATCAAGAGTTGCCCACAGGCAGCACATAAAGTCTCCAGTGCAGTGACTATTGCTTTCTGATCTGGGTGCCATGCAGGGTAAGCAGCTAAAAGTCCAGAAGTCATGTCCACACATGTGATGGTATACTTACACCCCTCTGAACTAGGCAGGGGTCCAATTACATCAACATGACACCAAGTCAGTGGTGCCTGTCCCCACATCACCTTCCCAGTAGTTCCAATAGGCCTCTGGGGATGCTCTTGCCAGCAGAAAAACACAGGTCTCACGAGCTTTCTGTGCCTCTGCTAAGGTGACAGGTAACCCCCAAGTTCTTATAGTAGACCACGTCGTCTTCTGTCCAGCATGAAAGAGGTGATGGTGTAGCCACTGGGTGATTTCTGTTCCCGACAGGCTGGGAGGCACTGTTTCCAGCCTTCACACCTGGGCTAGAGTGTTGCTGCAGTGTATATATCAATGGCTGCCCCATACCATTCTGTGATGAATGCCGCCAACAGCGCCAGTTGTGTTGCAGCCCTTCAAGGCTGGTCAGGTTCACTCGGGATTCAGGCAGATGGAAGAAAACTCGCAGAGCTGTGGGAATGCCTGCCATGCCTTTATTCATGGGTGGGGCGATGCGCATACAACGCAAGCTGCTGTCATGCTGTGGGAAGTCACAACTCCCTTATATGCTAAATACACACAAAGCAGATGGCGTGCCAAGACATTATATAACAAAGCATGATTCTTTGTATGTGGGCCCATTCTCAAGGTTATACAAATACTGTTTATTGGTCTGGTGAGGGAGACTGACTCCATTTCCCCTACACTTGAGCATCCTTATAACCAGCGGTTTGAACTCTGCATCTATTAGATTGCTTATCTCCATTTCATTTAGCTTTTTTCTGGAGTTTTGATTTATTCTTTCATTTGGGCCATGTTTGTCTTCTCGTTTTGGCAGCTTCCCCGTGATTGTTTCTATGTTTTAGGTAGGGCTGCTTTGCCTCCATGTCTTGGTAATGTGGCCTAATGCAGAAGGTGTCCTGTAGGGTCCAGTGGCACAGACTCCCCTATTACCCAGCTGAGTACCTTAGGTACACACTTTGTGTAGGCTGAGTACAGCCTCCTCTTATAGCTGAGCAATGGTTGCTTTTGGAAAATCATTGGGAGGAATTTACCTAGGCCAGTCAGCTGCAATCATTGGCTGTGACCACTGACCACCAAGCTCCATCCTCCATGGAGGATCAGCTGTGCAGGGGTAGCAAGGTGGTGCCCTGACGTAGTCTATAGCTATCCACTGGGTGTGCTGGCCCTGGCTTTTCCAGGATGGTGCAGGCCAAGGTCAGCCCCTACCTCTATGTTGCCAGGGGCACCCTGCCTGAGCTGTAAAGCAATCTGAAATGGTTGCTACTTGTGCTGGGCTTAGAGATTCCCAGGTGAAGCCAAGCTGTGACTCTAATCTGCCACCAGGGCTCAGGGAAGCTAGCTGTTGCTTGTTTGATCAGATTTAGGAGCCAAGATCAGCCATTCTTTATGGAAAAGCAGCTTGGCTTGTCCTGTAAATTGGGTGAGGCAGAACCTTTGTAGATCTCCAAAGCGCGTCATGCGGTGTTAGCCAGGTTGATGGAGTCTCAGATATGGCACCAGCATACTGACTCTGTGGGTGGTGGGTTTAGCAAAGGGACAATGGCCTCTGCTCTCCTTGATTCCTGACACCGTTTGCTCCCTGTATACCACTGGTCCTTTCAAGCTCCTACCCCAGTGCTAGAGCTCCAATGGAGTGAGTCTGAGTAGGTGAGACTGTGTGTGGGTTCTTTAAGAGGAACTGCTTGGGACTCTAGAATTTTCTTCCTCCAACCCAATCCCTTCTGGTTTTTGCAGCCAGAAGTTGTGGGGATTTATCTTCTTGGCACCAAAACCCTGGGCTGGGGAGCTTGGTGTGGGGCTTGGATTCCATGCTCCTGAGATATCTCTCCTGGATTTTTATCCACCACACTTGGGTGTGGGACTAGCCCATTTTGCATCTGTGCCCTTTTTACCAGTCTGGATGTGGTTTCTTTAATTCCTTAGTTATCAGACATCCATTCAACTCAATTTCTGATGATTCTGAGTGATGGTTGTTCTATATTTTAGTCGTAATTTTGATGTGGTTGTGCGAAGAAGTGAGCCATGTCTGCCTATGCCGACATCTTGACAGAAAATCAGCTTAGGGAGTTTTCACCAAATAAACCATCATTAAAGGCAATACTACAAGTATAAGAAGACAAGAAATGCCAGAGCTGATACTTCTAATTGTCAGATTTATCAGGAAGACTGTTGGAATATGGATTTAAAGATAATTAAAACTTGGTTTCAGATTTAAAGGAACTTAGACTGTAATATGGGAAGCAGTTTGTAAAGTAAAACTCAACATGAGAACTGTAACTGTAAAAGCTGGATGAGAGTAAGAATGTAGAGGAGTAGGGTATTAACTATCAGGGTAGAGGAGGTGATAGTTAAGACTTTTTGAGCTGGCTTCTGATTGAATCCATCTGTCAAACTGAAGTTCGAGGGTGGGAGGACATTATCAGAGGGTAGAAAGACCACTCTTGGGTCAGGGTGGTGGACTGGAGAGGGTCAAAGAAAACTGACATGAGTCTGCTGCCATAAACCACTCTGTACTTTGCTATCTTAAAATTGGAATTCTCATTTTGACCAAAATTCCCTCTCATTGGAGCTCTCTTTCCTCTTTACACATTTTGTTTGTTTTCATCATCGTTAAGGCCTGTAATCCCATGCCTCATTTTAACTCTCCCCCTTTAAAAAATTCTCAAATCAGCACTCCCAACTGCCTCCATCCTTCTGAGTCATCAATCTACATTTCCAAATGAATATTTTCTATTTCTGCTCTCGAACTCCCACCGTCGTCAGGGAATATCGCGCAACCTTGTAGATGGGAGCTACTAATGCACGATTGCCTGCTCACACTGAACCTCTACAACCCCCTAGAAATGCTTTTACTTCTTCTAATCAACACCTTTCACACTCTTTGCAGGCCTTCTGCAAAACTTTGTCACTTTCCTTAACATGCCTGCATTATTCTTAGCCATTCGTACTTTGTAGAGGAATGATAAATCACCAAGCTATGAGGCAGGAGCTCCTTCAACCATACACCCTTATTTCCACCTCTTGTCTTTCTCAACACTGTTCTCCACCCTATTGCCAAATCTTTCAAAGAAAGAGGTATCCCAGGTGTTCTCTTCTGAATCAAGATACTGCTCTTTTAATTTTGGCTGCACATATTCAGCACCTGGAGAGTTTAGGCAACCACTGATGCTTAGACTCCACCCTCAGAGTGTGGGCTGAACATTAGAAGTTCCCTCAGGTGATGCTAAATGTGTGGCCAAGGTTGAGAATGAACCCATCATCCTCTGAGAATTTGCTCCACCAATCTCTAATCTTTGCTTACAGGTAGATTTCATTTCTCTGCTGGATTACCAGTAGTCCCTCAAGGGCAGTGGTCATTTATTTTTCATTTTTATAAATGTAATGGTCTACATTCCTAGCAACTTTAGAGGATTCCAAAATATATTTTGAAATGAATAAGATACATCTTCCAAATCAAGATGTATACTGTTCTTTGTAACCCTTCCTCCCCAACCTAAGTTTCCAGTTTCAGATTCCATATTAGTAGTGCGGAGCCTACTGTGGCTTGTTTTATTGAAAGTTGCTTTTCTCTTTTAGTTTCCTATACTGGTAAATTGAATTATATATACCAAGCCACCTAAGCTATAAATCTGAGTTCTCTTTGATGATTTCCTCTTATTTCCCAAGTCCTGGGAGTTTTTTTCTCTAAACTCTTTCTTATCTTCTTTTTTTTTCTTTTAAACTGAGGTGTAATTGACATATGCCATTATATTTGTTTCAAGTGTACAACATAATGAGTTGCTATTTGTATATGTTGTCAAATTAACACCATAATAGTAAGCCTTGTTAATGTCTGTCACCTTACATAGTTACAAAAATTATTTTTCTTGTGATGAGAACTTTTAAGATTTACTCTCTTAGAAACTTTCAAATACACAATATGATGTTATTTATTGTGGTCACAATGCTATATATTATATTCTCTGACTTATTTAAAATAAATGGACATTTGTATTTGTGACCCCCTTCACCCACTTCTTTTATCCTACATCCCATTTGCACCTCTGGCAACCAGTCAGTTCTCTGTGTCTAGGTGGTTTGCTTCTTTGTTTTGTTTTTAGATTATACATATAAATGCCATCATACAGTGTTTGTCTTTCTCTGATGACTTATTTCACTTAGGATAATGCTTATAAGGTCCATGTTGGCTATCTATCTGTTCTGGGGGAAAATGTGTATTAAGATTTCTGCTTGTGTTTAGAAGTTGGATTTTTTATTTTTGCTGTTGAGTTGTATGAGTTATGTATACAAGGGGGACCCAAAAAAGAAAACCAAAATTATCTTCTGGAGAGCAGGCCCCTTGTAGTACAGGCCTCCCCTTTTAAGTAAGTGTTCTAGGAACCCATCTACATCAGTGTACTAGCTGCTGTTGTGAGAAGTTGAGTTTGGGTTCAATATTTTTTTTTTTGAAGACTCAATGCATTTGCCCATTCCATGATGGGTGATTTACAAGTGCACCTACTTATACTGCAGTGAGTGATCAGCAGTTTTTGACAAAAAATGGCAGGTCCTCTTACCTTCCCTATTTGCCCAGTCTCATCCCAAGTGACCTTTTTTTGTTTCCCTGGATGAAAAAATTCCTCAGAGGAAAATGTTTTGCTGAGGTGACAGAGGTGAAACAAAAAATGGCAGAAGCACTAGAAGACATCAAAACTGACAAGTTAAAAAACTGTTTTGAGCAGTGGAAAAAACGTCTCAATAGGTGTATTGCATCACTGGAGAGTACTTTGAAGGTGATTGAAGTTTAAACATATAAGTATAAATACACATTTTTTATAACTTTCAGTTTTGGGGATCCCTCCTTGTATATATTTATCTTTTATCGGAATTATGACTTGCAAATACGTTCTCACATTTAGTAGGTTAACTTTTCATTTTGTTGATGGTTGACTTGTGGTGCAGAAACTTTTTAGTTTAATATAGTTCCACTGGTTTATTTCTGCTTTTGTTGTTTTTATTTTTGGTATCAGATTTTAAAAAATCATCGCCAAGGTTTATGTAAAGCATTTGCCACCAATGTGGTAAAACTTCATAGAGTTTTATGGTTTGAGGTCTTTCATTTGAGTCCTTAATTCATTTTGAGTTAGTGTTGTTTATGTATAAAATAGTGGTCTAGATTCATTCATTAGCATGTGACTGTCCAATGATCCCAACACCATTTATTGGAGAAACTGTCCTTTCTCCATTGTATATTCTTGGCTTCTTTGTCGTAAGTCAATTGACCATCTATCCATGGATTTTTTTCTGGACTCTGAATTCTGTTCCATTGAGTTTTGTATCTGTTTTTATTCCTAACCATACTACATTAATATAGCTTTTAAATATAGTTTAAAATCAGAGTATGTGATGCCTCTGGGTTTGTTCTTCCTTTTTTAGATTGTTTTGGTTATTTGGGATCTTGTGGGGCTTCATACAAATTTTAAAGTTGTTTGTTCTATTTCTATGAAAAAGGCCATTGGAATTTTAATAGGGATTACATTGCATCTGTGTATTGCTTTAGATAGTATGGACATTTTAACAATACTAATTCTTTTAATCCATGAGCGTGGAATGTCTTTGTATTTATTTGTATCTAGTTTAGTTTCTTTCATTCGTGTTTTATAGTTTTCATTATACGATATTTCTTCTCCTTGGTTAAACTTATTCCTAGGTATTTTATTCATTTTGGTGTAATTTTAAATGGGATTGGTTTCTTAATTCCTCTTTCAAATAGTTTGTTATCAGAGTATAGACATGCAGTAGATTTCTTATATTAATTTCGTATCCTGAAACTTTACTTAATTTTGAAATTAGTTCTAACATTCTTTTTGGTGGTGTCTTTAAAGTAGTTTATATATATTATATTATCTGAAAAGTGGCAGTTTTATTTTTTCCTTTCCAATTTGGACTTTTAAAATGTATTTTTCTTGCTTAATTTATGTGGGTAGGACTTTCAATATCATATTAAATATAAGTGACAAGAGTGAACATTCTTGCCTTGTTCTTGATCTTAGAGGAAAATCTTACAGATTTTCACCATTGAGTATGATGTCCTTTCCGGGATTGTTGTATATGGCTTTTATTATGTTGAGGTTCATTTCCCTGATGCCCACTCTGTGAGAGTTATTATCATAAATAGGTGTTGAGTTTTGTCAGATGCTTTTCCTGCATATATTGAGTGGATCATATGATTTTTATATTTTGTTTTATTAATACAATATATCCTGTTGATTGATCTGTAGATGTAGAAACATTCTTTCATCTCTGCAATAAATCTCACTTGCTCATGGTCTATTATCCTTTTAATGTGTTGTTGAATTGAGTTTGCTAATATTCTGTTGGGGATCTTTGTATCTATGTTCATTAGGGATATAGGTCTGTCATTTTCTTTTCTTATTACGTCTTTCCCTGATTTTGGTATTAGGGTAATGCTGGCCATATAAAATAAGTTTGAAAGTATTTCCTCTTCTTTTTTTTTTGTGGAGGAGTTTTAGAAGGATTGGTAGTAATTCTTTTTCAAATGTTCAGTAGAATTCAATATAGAAATGCAATAGAAATTTGCAATATAGAAATGCAATTCAGTGAATTCAGTAGAATTCACCAATGAAGCCATCTGGTCCTGAACTTTGTTTGTTGGAAAAAAATTTTTAAATTTAATTTACTGGGTTGACATTGGTTCATAAAACCATACAGGTTTCAAGTGTACAAGTCAACAAAACACCATTTTCACACTGTGTCTGTCGCCCAAGTCAAAGTCTCTATCCATCCTAATTTACTCCCTCTTTGCCCACCTCCACCTACCCGCCCCCATTTACCTCTGGCTATCACCACACTGTTGTCTGTGTCTAAATGTTTATATGCATATGCATTACATGTTTATACATATGTGTGTGCTTCGGTGCTTAATCCCTTCATTTTATTTCATCCATCCTTCCAACCCCACCCCTGTAACCACTCTCATCTGTTCCATGTGCCATGTCTCTGTTTCTAGTTTGCTTGTCAGTTTATTTTGTTCACTAGATTTCACATATGAGATCATGTGGTATTTATCTTTCTCTGCATGTCTTATTTCACTTAGCATAATAGTCTCCAGGTCCATCCATGCTATCAGAAAAGGTAAAATTTCCTTCTTTTTTATGGCTGAGTAGCATTCCGTTGTGTAAATGTGCTACAGCTTGTCATCCACTCATCGGCTGATGGGCACTTGGGCTGTTTCTACATTTTGGCTATTGTGAATAATGTTGCAACAAACACAGGGGTGCATGTATTATTTTGAATTAATATTTTGCATTTCTTCAGATATATCCCCAGACGTGGGACTGCTGGGTAAAAAGGCAGGTCCATTTTTAATTTTTGGAAGAAACTGCTTTCCACAGTGGCTGCACTGATCTGCATTCCCACCGACAGCACGTGAGGGTTCTCTTCTCTCACGTCCTCACCAGCACTTGTTTTTGATTTATTGATGATAGATGTTGATTTATTTCTGACAAGCATGAGATGATAATATCTCATTGTGGTTTTAATTTGCATCTCTCTGATCATTAGTGATGTCGAGCATTTTTTCGTATGTCTATTGTCTACCAGTGTGTCATCTATGGAGAAGTGTCAATTCAAGTCCTTTGCCCATTAAAAAAATCTTTTTAAATTAAAAAAAAAGATTTTATTTATTTACTTTTATAGGGAGGGGAAGGGAGGGAGAAAGAGAGGGAGAAAAACATCAATGTATGGTTGTCTCTCATGGGCCCCCTACTGGTGACCTGGCCTGCAACCCAGGCATGTGCCCTGACTAGGAATCGAACTGGTAACCCTTTGGTTCACAGGCTGGCACTCAATCCACTGAGCCACACCAGCCAGCCTTTATCCATTTTCTAATGAGTCGTTTGTCTTCTTGGTGTTGAATTGTATACATTCTTTATATATTTTGGAAATTAACCCCTTATCAGATGTATCATTGGCAAATATGTTCGCCCTTTCAGTGGGTTCCCTTTCCATTTGGTTGGTGGTTTCTTTTGCTGTGCAAAAGCTTTTTATTTGATATAGTCCCATTTGTTTATTTTTTTCCTTTGCTTGCCTTGTTGGGAAATTTTTGATTACTGATTCAGTCTCCTCACTAGTAACCTATGTGTTCAGATTTTCTACTTCTTTATGATTCAGCTTTGGTAGTTGATACGATTCTAGAAATTTACCCATTTCTTCCAGGTTGTCCAGTTTGTTGTGTAATTATTCATAGTAGTCTGTTTCGATCCTTTGTATCTCTGTGGTATCAGGTTTAATATTCTTTTTACATTTCTGATTTTATTTTTTGAGTCCTTTCTTTTTTCTTGGTGAGTATAACTACTGGTTTGCCATTTTTGTTTATCTTTTCACAGACCCAGAACTTAGTTTTATTACTCTTTTTTTGGTCTGTTTTTACTTATTTTTACTTTGGTCTCTGTTATTTCTTTTCTTCTACTAAGTTGGGCTTTGTTTGTGTGTTTTTTTCCTAGTTCATAGAGGAGTAAACTTAAATGTTTATCTCAAATATTTTTTGTTTCTTGAGGTAGGCATTTATTGCTATGAACTTTCTTTTTTTTTTTTTAAGATTTTATTTATTTATTTTTAGAGGGGAAAGGAAGGAGAGAGAGAGAAATATCAATGTATGGCTGCCTCTGGTGTGTCCCCTGCCAGGAACTGGCCTGCAACCCAGGCATGTGCCCTGACTGGGAATCGAACCGCGATCATGTGGTTCGCAGGCCCGCGCTCAATCCACTGAGCTACACCAGCCAGGGCTGAACTTTCTTCTTATAACAACTTTTGCTGCATCCTATAAATTTGGTGTGTTGTAGTTCCATTTTATTTGTTCCCAAGGTGTTTAACAAAATTTCTCCTTTGATTTCTTCTTTGATCCATTGGTTGTTCAGTAGCATGTTTAATCTCCAAATATTTGTGAATTTTCCAGTTTTCTTCTTGTACCTGATATCTAGTATTATACCACTGTGGTTGGAAAAATGCTTCACATGATTTCAGCCCTATTAAATTTATAAAGACTTATTTTGCAGCCTAATATACTATCTGTACTTGAGGATATTCCAGTTACATTTGAGAAGTATATTCTGTTCCTTTTAGATACAATGCTCTGTACGTATCACCCTGGCTGAGTGCCTTCGTTGGTTGCAGCATTGTCCTGTACCCCAACAGGTGGCAGGTTTAATTCCTGGTCAGGGCACACACCTAGACTGTGGGTTTGATCTCTGGGCAGGCTGTGTATGGGAGGCAACCAATCTATGTTTCACTCTCACATTGATGTTTCTATCTCTCTCTCTCTTAAATGGATAAATACATCATTGGGTAAGAATTTAAAAAATAATAAGAAGAAAGAATGTTCTGTATGTGTATATTAAGTTCATCTTGTTTAATGTATCATTTGGAGTTGATGCTTTCTTACTGATTGTCCACCTGGATGATCCATCCATTTATTTAAGTAGGGTATTAAAGTCCCCTATTATTACTTTATTGCTGTCTATTTATCCATTCACATATATTAATATTTGCTTTATATATTTAGGTACCACTATATTGGTGCATAAATATTTACAAATATCATATCTTGTTGGAATGATCCCTTTATCCTTATGTAATGCACTTTGTCTCTCATTATAGTGTTTGTTTTAAAGTTTATTTAGTCTAATATAAGTATAGCTATTCCAACATTTTTTTGTTTCCATTTGTATGCTTGGAATATCACTTTCCATCCCTTTATTTTCAGTCTTTGTGTGTCTCTACATCTGACACACAGAGTCTCTTGCAGGCAGCAAATAGAAGGGTCTTGTTTTTTAAAATCCATTCAGCCACTCTGTCTGTTTATTAGAGAATTTAGTGCATTTATGTTTAAAGTAATTATTAATAGATATGTGCTTATTGACATTTTAGTAATTGTTGTCTGGGTGTTTTGTAGTTTCCCTGTGTTTCTTCTCTTGCTCTTTTTGTGATTTGATGATTTCTTTTAGTTGCGTGGTTAGATTCCTTTCACTTTATCTTTTGTGTATCTGCTAGAGGATTTTGCTTTATGGTTACTATGAGGTTTATATCCAATAATGAATGTTTATAACAGTCTATTTAAAGTTTATAACAACTTAGTTTGATTGCATTCTAAAGCTTTACATCAACCCTTGCCCCATTTTTTGTATTTGATGTCATATTTTACAGCTATTTATCTTGTGTATCTTTTAACTGTTAATTGTTGTAGTTACAGTTACTTTTACTACCTTTGTTTTTTTAACCTTTATATTAGCTATATAAGAGATTAGTTCACTACCTTTATTATACATTTGCTTTTACAATCAGATTTTTTTCTTTCATATGTTCTCGTTACTGATTAGTACCCTTTCTTTCTACCTTAAAGAAGTCTTTTTAACATTTCATGTAAGGCTGGTTTAGTGTTGATGAACTCCTTTCATTCTTTGTGTGGAAAGCAATTTATCTCTTTTTCAATCCTGAATGGCAGTTTTGACAGGTGGAAGTTGAGTTGGAAATTTATATTTCCCAGCAGTTTGAATATATCATGCCAATCCCTCTGGCCTACAAAGTTTCTGCTTAAGAATTTGTTGATAAGCTCATTGGGGTTTTCTTATAACAAGTTCTATTTCTCTTACTGTTGTTTGGATTCTCTCCTTGTCTTTGCTTTTAGATATTTTGATTGTAGTGTGTCTTGGTGTGGGACTCTCTGGGGTCTTCATTTTGGAACACTTTGGGCTTCCTGGCCTGGATGTGTGTTTCCTTCTCCAAGTGAGGGAAGTTTTAGGCATTATTTTTCAAATAATTATTCTGAGGTTTTATCTTGTTTTTTTTTTTTTAACATATCCCTTTGTTTCTTCATGTTCTATGACTCTGTGTCAGTTTGTATGCTTTTGATGAACCAATCACCTCTCCCACTCTTGAAGAGTTGTCCTGGTATAGCAGAAGCATCTTGCTGTTCAGCCCTCCCTAACTCTTTATTGTCTCTCAAACTTTTGTGATTGTCCCAGCAATGTATTTTACTTTTAATAGCTCCTAGTAGTTGAGGTTATGCCAAGACCTGTTAGGGTCCCAAAGGGAATGATCTCAATAAGCATCTAGATTGAAGCTGATTGGAAGCCAGACACTCAAGTAGCATTAAAAAAAATCACACACACACACACACACACACACACACAGAGTCCTGTGTGACTGCAAACATAAGTCCCGCTGGCCACCAGAGCCAGGTAATCTGGAGGTGTCCCCTTGGTGGTAGTCACAGAAATAGGGTCTCCAGACAAGTATATAAGCTCTTTTCTCAGAGTTACTGGTGAGCTGTAGTGAGGCAGAGGGAAAATGCAAAGATAGTGTCCATTGGCCTGTTCTCTGAGAATAGCTCCTATGACTCCTGTGTGTGCCAATCCTGAAGCCTTCCCCTCAGACCAAAGCTTCAGGACAAGCAAAAAGTCCTTTCTCATAAAAATATTGGGGATGTATTTCAGTCTGTTGTTTTTTCAGTGCCCTGCGGGTAGAAGCCTGCCAAGAACCTTCTCCGGATTGTTATAGTCCCATGGGACTCATGATAAAAGACCCCTTGGCCACCAGAACCAGGTGGTCAAAGGGTGTCCTCTGGGTGGCGGTGCAAAAATTAGGGCACCAGACACAAAAATCAGAGCACCAGACATGCATAAGCATTCCCCTCCAGGAAATACAGGTGCTCTAGGGTACAGCAGAGGGAGAGCACAAAGATAATGTTTGCTCTCTGAGGTCTATGGAGAGGGTTACAGTCGGCCCTCAGATCTGTGTTTCGTTATAAGCCTGCCTCTGAGGCTGCACAGATTGAGCTTCTGAGCGGATTTTTTCTTGTTATGCTCTGTGGGTGATAGCTGTTTAAGAACTCTTTTTCCATTGGTTATATAGTCCTGTGGAACCCGTGAGCATAAGCCCCACTGGCCACCAGAGCCAGGCCATGTAGAGGTGTCTTCTGGCACTAATAGCAAAAATTGGAGCACCAGATAAGGGTATGAGCTGTTTACTCTGAGAAGCTGGAGTGAGATAGAGGAGAGCACAGAGACAGCATCCATTGGCCTCTGTTCCCTGAGAGCACTTCCTTGGGCTGTACATATATGTCAAACCAGAAGCCAGGTGACCCTCTGGTCAAAGCTCCTGGACCAGCAAATAAGTCTATTCACAGAAAGAATAGGAGTGTGTTTTAGTCTGTTGTCTGTGTAATGTGCAGGGGTGGTGACTTGCCAGGAACTGTCTCTATGATTGTTATGGTCCTATGGGACCCAGGAATGGGAGCCCCCTGTGGTTATCAGAGCTAGGCAATCAAGGCAGCATTTCCTGGGTGATAGCTATAGAAATCAAGGTATGAGAGATGTTTAAAAACTCCCTTCTGGAAAATACTGTGCTCTGCAGTTCAGCAGAGGATCAGCACAAAGATGGTGCTTACTGGCTGCAGCAAGGCAAAAGGGGAGTGTAAAGATGGCACTAGCTGGAAAAAGAAGAAAAAATGTGCATATTGGCTAGAGTGAGTCCGAGGGAGAGCCCAAAGATGGCATCCACTGGCTAGAACAAGGCAGAGGGGGAGCATTAGATGGGGTCCACAGGAAAAAAAAAAAGATGGTACCTTCAGGCTAAAGCCAGGCAGAAAGAGAACATGAAGATGGTGCCTACCAGTCTCTGTCCCTGGAGAGTGTTCCGCAGTCTCTTAGATGTGTGTGCTAAATTGGATGCCTACCCTTCAGCCCAGTGCTTTAATATAAGCAGGTGAGCTTCTTTCACTTAAAGTCAGAGCACTATTTGCTGCCTCTGACCTGGGCCCTGGGGTGGGTGAGCACAAGCCAGTGAGCACTTTAAGAGCCATTTCTCAGATCACTATAGTCTTGTGGGTATTGCGGATGTGAGCTCTGTCGGTTTCCAAAGCTAGATATTTTGAGGGCTCACCTCTCAAGTATAGTTCTTAAAAGCTGAGGTGCCATGTGGAGTTCAACTCTTTGCTTCTCAGTGTTTGCTTTCCCCCTGGATTGTGGGTTGTTGCACTAGAGGTGGGGTTTATGGTAAGATAGTGGCCCAGTTTCTCCTGCCCTATTCAATGTGGTTTTCTTCTTATATGATGGGTAGATGTTGCTCAGCCAGCGATGTTTTTTTCAAGAGGACATTGCTCCATGGGTAGCTATAGACTTGCTCTGTCCCTAGGAGGAGGTGAGTTACGAATTTTCCTAAGTTGCCATCTTGAGCTGGAACCCATCCTTTTCCTTTTGAAAAGTTTTCTTATGTTGATACAATTTCAAACTAACAAAAATTCTGCAAGGATAGTATAAAATTTCTGTATAATTTTAGTTTCTATTATGTTTTTGTACTTTTACTGATTATATGTATCTATAAATGATACTATTTTATATTTTTAATTTACATAAATGTTATCACATAGATGTATCCTTTTGCAATTAGGACTGATGTCTAATTCCTTTGTTGTGTCTGTTGACTCCCATTTTGGGGAGAATTGTTTCCTTTTTTTGTCTTATAGGTTTTGAAAAAGTAACTCATTTTTAGTGATTTTTTAAAAAATGTTTCTATCTGGAAACAAAGTTGCTACTAGATCAGTGACCGATTTCTGGGCTTGAAAGTTCCAAAGTCATTCAGATATTGTAGAGTTGAAACCACAACCAGCAGAAGCAGAAATCATGATTACATATTCTCCTGGAGTCCATTTCTTTTCTCTTTTGAAGCTCATGCCAGGACAGAAGAGCCTCCTGCTCACTCAGCCTCCTATGCCAGGGGATGGGTTTCATCTCCTTCACCCTTTCACTGAGGCTGCAGAACTTCTCAGTCTTCTTCACAGACTGCTGGTGTTACATTATATGTTATGTTATGTTATGTTATGTTATGTTACATTATGTTTTTATGTGAGGCGAGGGCATGAGGAGGGACTCATCATTTTAATCTCTGCTTGTACTGAGGGCCCAAAGTCTTTTTTCTGGGGTTACCATATGGCCTTAAAAATTCAGGCACCTTTCTCATGCCAACCCCTCCTCACTGAAGACAGGGTCATCTTATTTTCTTTCAGCTCTGAGGTGCAGTTCCTTCTTTATTTCTGCCACTGAAGTATTCCCTTATATCTTTTGTAAGCTCAAAATGCATTAAAATACATATTTTGCAGCCAGCATAACTAGGTGTTTGCAGTGGAAGAGTTTTCATGATATCTAGTCTGATTGTAATAGTTAGGGTTCGACTGTGTTCACCTCAAGTAACAGAAACCCGAGTACGATGACCTGTCCAAGTTGGAACTTGTTTTCTCACTAGTAAGTTCAGAGGTAAGCAGATTTATGTGTCTCTACTTTTTTATTCTTAGCATGTAGCTTTCATTTTCATATCCTAAGCTGTTTCCTGTACTTCTAGGCATCACATATATTTCTATAGCAGAAAAAGCTGAAAGGTAAAGGCAAAAGACTATTTGCCACCTGAGTCTCCTTCCTTCCTTCTTTCCTTCCTTCCTTCCTTCCTTCCTTCCTTCCTTCCTTCCTTCCTTCCTTCTTTTTCATAAGCCACACTGAGCAACTTTTATTTATATCTCATTGGCCAAATCTGGGCCATGTGGTTCCTCATAGATGCAACAGAGTTTGTTAAATGCACTTTGCCCTGTTAAGAAACACTCATACTTTTCAATGAGGCACTTTGTCATTCTGAACAAAACAAGTGTACTGTTAACAAGAAAGAAGGGGAGAATAGTTAGAAAACAAGTAATTATCAATATTTGCCATACAGGAACTGAAAGTCTTTTGTGTTCTTTCTACTATGCTGCAACTTCCTTTCAGTTTTTAGGCTGATAAATGGGGCTGAAAACATAACTTGTGGGGCTCAGTGCAAAATGAGTGTATGGAGCCCCTTATTAAAGAAGCAGGAGAAAAGTGCCATGAAAAGGTACTGAAATAAAAAAACCTTTTTTCTTACTTCTGTGTTCTTTCAACTTCTCTAGTATTTTTTATTTGCTACTTAATGTCATTTTAACCAAAAAAAATTAAAAATTTAACTTATCGGCCTGAATTTTACCATATATATTCATATTTTTGCAATGCTGGTTTTAAAATGCAAATATAAGGGCGCTGAACATGTATGCATAATCATTGAAATTACACAATTTACACTTCATAGAGTGCACATGTATTTTGTTCTTACTAAAATAGTGAAAATATCGCACAAGTCTAAATCATTTTAACATTTCACTTTTTGATATATGTACATTCTACCAATTTTTTTCTACCTTTGGCTTACTGGTGAGTAATGAAGACTGAAAGGAAGAGGAACTATGGTTTGTCCTTTCCTTCTGTCATCATTTTCAGTACAGTGTTTGGCAGCTTCCATACCACTTACCTCGTGATCTTATTGGTACTCTGGAATTCCTATGCGTGGGGTATTGCAAACACTGTGTGAGTGGGTCACTGAGGCCTAGCAGTGAGCACACATATCTGACGGTGCCGATATGGAAAGATCTCCAAGATATATTAATAAAAAATATATCTTGCACTATAACGTGTGAGTCCTATTGTATAAATAGAAAAGGAATGTGTTTGCTACGTATATATAAGGACATTGAACATACATAACTTTTTACAGAAAAATAATTTTTAGAAACTATAGCATTCTTTGAGGAAAAAGTTCAGTGGAGTGAGACAAGGGAAGGTTTGGGGGTTTTCATTTTTCATCTTTTTTACTGCTTGGATTTTCAGTCTGTAATCAAACATGATAGACATGAAGAAAGCTGAAAGCAACCAGCAACCCACATTCCACCACTGAGAAACAGCCGGTGTCAGCATCTGGTGGGGATCTCTCTTCGGTGTGCACGCAGATGAGGAGTGAGTAAGAAAGAGATACAGACATAAAGAGAACAATCAGAGAAAGAGAAAGTTATAAAATGTACTAAATTAAATGTACTTGAATTTAACAAAAACAAAAAACTGGAGTGAAAGATGAATGGCTAAACCTTACATTATTTCTTCTCCACAAGAGGTATTGAGCCTAAAAGATCCCTCTTGGAGTTATTAGATGAGGTTCCCCCCTTCCTTTTTCAAACTGCCTGTTTCAATTGTAGGCATTGTCTATTAACTTCTTGTATTAAAGATGAGATAATGACACGTTTCCCCTTTCTTTTTCTTCCTATGAACTTATATTGCTTTTATTATTTTTACTGTTTAAAATGAAAATATTTTCAGTAAGGCGTTAGACAGAGAGTCAGAATTAATGCCCAGTGTTAATGGATATTGTAGGAAAACAAACACTCTCATAGACTTTTGGGGGAAATATACAGTAATAAACACATCTGGAGCAGGAATTTGCATATTTATAAACATTCTAAATATATGTTTTTCAGCCCAGCAGTCCTGCTGGTGCAAGATAATTATACAAAGATATTTTGCAACATTAATTTTAATACTAAAAAGCTGGAAATCAGTTAATCAGTAAGAAAGTGGTTTTATGACATTTAGTACATTTATAATATGGAATACTATATAATTGTTAAAAGAATTATGGAGATGAATATGAGCTAAAGTGGAAAAAATCTCTAAATTATATTAAGAGAAATAAAACAAGTCATATAACATATGTACGGTATGATTCCACTTACAATTCCTACGCCCACAATGGCACAGAATATACACACAGAGGAGACACAGAGAGGAAGGGACTAGGGCGATTAAAAGGAACTTACACAGTACACTTAAAAACTGCTTTTGTGTTTTACAAAAGGAATGTATACATTGTACAGTATAAGACAGAAAGGGAGGGGGAAAAGAAAAAACATAACTTCGCTGTCTTCTCAAATATTTAGTATGCTAGAGTGAGGAATTTAATTAATTTTGTCCAGTATTTCATGTTTAAGGATTAATATAATGATTAAATCTGCATCGCATTTCAAGTAAAAAAGCCAGACAAATCAGCTTTTGACACAATCTATATTGCTGGCTGTAGATATCAACCAATAAGCTGAAAATTTCCCTCACTTCAACATGACATAATTTCTTTCTTATTATGCTTAGAATTTTGGAATAATTTAGTTCACCATACCCTTTGATCCTGAGTAAAAGTGCAAGGTTCCTGGCAATATTATTCTCTTTCAAAGTGTTTCTAAAAAGATCCTGCCCTAGGCCCTGGCTGGTATAGCTCAGTGGATTGAGTGCGGGCCTGCAAACCACACGATCGTGGTTTGATTCCCAGTCAGAGCACATGCCTGGGTTGCAGGCCAGTTCCCAGTAGGGGACCCATGAGAGGCAACCACACATTGATATTTCTCTCCTTCTCTCCTTCCCTTTCCCTCTAAAGATAAATGAATTAAATCTTTTTTTAAAAAAGACCTTGCCCTTTATACCCACATTTTCACTGGGAGTACTGAATCCACTATAAAATAAAGCTCAGTTATAATTTTATTTTATATTTTAGTCATATAGGTTAGCCTACATTGTTGTAATTTAGGTTTTATAGTGGACAATATATAGTGGACAATATTTATAGTGGACAACAATTTATACTAGCAATAAACTTTCTATAAGGAAAGGTACATATCCACTATTCACTGGTGCTTTGAGGTATGGGGGTAAGGAAACAAATCACCAAATGAAAGTAGCATAAGTTTAAACCCTTAAGGATCCACTTATGTGTTACCTACCAATTAGATCAACAATCAAATACCTATTATGAATAAGCCCTATAATAAAATTGATGGGGACATCAAACTTTATAAGACTATTGGAGACTTCTGGTCAAGATGGTGGTGCAGGCAGACATGGCCCACCTCCTCACACAACCATATCAAAATTACAATTAAAATATAGAACAATCACCAGTCAGAATGATGAGAAATTGAGATGAATGGAAGTCTGACAACTATGGAATTAAAGAAACCACATCCATCCAGACTGGTAGGGGGGGCGCAGATGTGGAATAGGCTGGTCCCTCATCCACGTGTGGTGGATAAAAATTCAAGAGGGATACCTCAGGAGCAAGGAGTCTCAACCCCACACCAGTCTCCCCAGCCCAGGGTGCCAGTGCCAGGAAGATAAGTCTCTACAACTTCTGGCTGCAAACACCATCAGTGATTGAGTTGATGGAAAAAACTTCTGGAGCCCCAAGCAGTTCCTCTTAAAGGACCCACACTCGGACTCACCTACTTAGTCAGACTCTCTCTGATCTCTAGCACTGGGATAGCAACTTGAAAGGCAGTAATGGTATACAGGGAGTAACTGAAGTATCTGGCATCAAGGTGAGTAGAGGCCATTGTCCTTTTCTAAACCTTCTCCTGATAGAGCCACCTGGCAAGCTGGTGCCATATCTGAGATTCCATCAACCTGGCTAACATTGTTTGACCTGCCCTGAATATCCCTAGAGACTCTGCCCCACCCAACTTACAGCCCCACCCAAGCTATTTTTCCATATGAATGGCTGGTCGTGGCTCATGCTGCATAACTTTCTGAATCCTATCAAACAAACAGCAGCTGGTCTCAGTGAGCCTCAGGCCCAGCACTAGCTGCTGATAGCCTAGATTCATAACTTAGCTTTTGTTGGAAATCTCCAAGCCCAGCACAATCTGAGATGGCCAGCTAGTAGCCATCTCAGATTGTGTTATAGCTCAGGCAGGGTGGCCCTGAACAAACACAGATGAGGGCTGACCTTGGCCTGCACTACCCAGGAAACCCCAGGGCCTGTGTACCCAGTGGATAGCTACAGACCACATTAGAGTACCATCACCCTGCACCTGCATAGCTGATTCTCCATGGAGGGTGAGGTTGGTTGTCATAGCCAATGCTTGCAGATGACTGGCTTGGGTATATCCCTCCCACTGATTTGCCAACAGCAACCAATGCTCAACTACAGAAGGATGGTATACTCAGCCCAAATGAAGGGTGTACCTTAAGAGCCCAACTTGGGTGATAGGGGAGGCTGTGCCATCAGACCTAGAGGACACTTACTTCACCTAGACCACACTACCAAGACATACAGTCAAAGCAGCTCTACCTAATACACAAAAGCAAACACAGGGAGGCTGCCAAAATGAGGAGACAAGAAACATGGCCCAAATGAAAGAATAGATCAAAACTCTAGAAAAAGAGCTAAATGAAGTGGAGATAAGCAATATACCAGAGATAGAGTTAAAAACACTGGTTATAAAGATGCTCAAGTAATTTAGTGAGGACCTCAACAGCATAGAAAAGTTTGTCATAAATGAAGGGTACACTAACTGAAATAAAAAACAATCTACAGGAAAACAATAGTAGATGAAGCTGAGAACCAAATCAATGATTTGGAACACAAGGAAGCAAAAACAACCAATTGGAATAACAAGAGAAAAAAAAAGAATCCCAAAAAATGAAGATAGTGTAAGCAGCTTCTGGGACAAATCAAGTGTTCCAATGTTCACATCATAGGAGTGCCAGAAGGAGAAAAGAAAAAGCAAGAAATTAGAAATTTATTTGAAAAAATCATTTGGTAAAGGAAATAGATATGCAAGTTTGGGGAGCACAGAGAGGCCCAATTATGATGGATGCCGAGGGACCCAATCCAAGACACATCATAATTAAAATGTCAAAGGTTAAAGATAAAGAGAGAATCTTAAGCCTGGCTAGTGTGGCTTAGTGGATTGAATCCTGGCCAAAGGGTTGCCAGTTCAATTTCCAGTCAGGGCACAACCATGGGTTGTGGGCCAGATCCTCAATAGGGTGTATGCAAGAGGCAACCACACATTGAGTTTCTTTCCCTCTCTTTCTCCTCCCCTTCCCCTCTCTCTAAAAATAAATAAGTAAAACCTTTAAAAATGAAGATAGAGAGATAAAGCTCAATATATTATCCAATAAGATTTCCAGAAAGCAAGATAAGAAAGAAGAAGAGGGAAAAGGTAATGGTTGATAATTTCCCAGAATTGATGCAACAATGCCTCAAAGTCAATAATTAGGAGTCTCAGACAGGATAAATAAAAAGAAACACATACCAGGCACATTGCAGTGAAATTGTAGTACTACAAAGACACAGACAGAAAGGAATAAAATATAAAACACAGATTACCTACAAATAAATTACTATTAAATAGAACAGTATCAGAGTTCTGAGAATAGTAGAATCTAGAAGTTAAACAGTATCTTCAAAGGGCTGAGGAAAAACTCCAATAAATTTAGAATTTAATATGCAACTAAACTATTCATTAAAAGTTCCCAAAATGGTACTTTTTGGATAGACTGAAAAAATTTACTTCTCATAGACTGTCATTGAAAGACTAAAACATTCACATCATAGTATATGTTGTTTAAAGATGTATTCATACATATTGTATGTGTATTCCTGTGATACCTATACAATACACATAATTGGCAACATGATGAAAACAAGAATGAAAAAGAGAGACAGCATTCAAAACAGTGAATGTCTTTGGGAGAAGGGATGAAAATGGATTTGGAGCTTCATTTGTATTACTTAAGCCAGTGTACATGGGCATTCATAATATTTTAGACTCTTTTGTCGATTTTTAAAAAGGACAAAAGAGGTTTAAGAAAAGAATGGCCTACAGTATTAAATACTGCACCAGAAAATGAGAATAGGAAATTCCACATATTTGGGTATCGAAAGGCTACTGAGTATGCTCCAGAGTATCGTTTCCCTGGAGAAGGGATAATGGGAACATTCTTTCCAGCCAGCCGGCCTACATCTGCTTCTATCATATTTCCTCTCCTGTCAAAACAAAGAGATGTATGTCCTTCTGCCCATTGAAGGTGAGTCCGTTTCCTGTGTGTTCTGGATTCTACCTCTCTTCCCATTTTAGAACCTACCTAGTTATCCCTTTTCCTCCCTGTGGACTTTTCTCCCTTTCCACAAGTTCCTTATCTGCATGTAACATGCTGAAGTCTATTTTCAACTCCTCTCCTCCCACATTACTGCATGACCAAATACTCCTCTACTAACTCTTACGGCCCTTTTCCAACCACTGCCTTATTTACTTCCTTCCCATGTCAGTTAAATATTTTAATGAAAATATCTCCAATTACTGTTTCAATATCTGTTCCTCCCATTTATCTTTGAAATGACTCTAATGTGGCTTATCCCCCCACTCCACAAAAATTACTGTCCTTAAGGTCACCAATGATTTCTATTTCTTGATCTGTTACTATTAATTGATACTCTGCATCATTTCCTCTTCATCCATAATATTAATAAATGCAGTATTTTCCATTTTCCATATGCTAAGCACTGTATTAAGCATTTTATATGTGCTGTTTCCTTCTTGAAACATCTCTTCCTTTGGCTTCTATGACATAACACTCCTCTGAGTTTCTTTTTACTTCTGAAGTAGATACTCTCAAATCTTTGTTCATCTTTATTTCTTGGGCCCTTATGATAAAGTTCCTCAAGGCATCATCCTTATTTCTCTACCCTTCTCACTTCACAGATAATTGCATCCATTCATATGCATCTATCTATATACAGATGACTCCCTGTATTTTATTTTCATTTCATTTATTTTATTTTTATCCATTAGCATTTATCCATCAGCATATAAATCTTTTAAAGATAACTTTTTTGATTAAACATAACCACAATATAATTATCATACCTAAAACAAAGTGGACAATAATTTCTCAATATTAGCAAATACCCAATCAGTGAGAAACTTTCTGGTTGTCTTATATACCAGGTCTGTCTGGGAAAAGTCCAGCCATTGTTAATATAATAAAAACAGTTTGCATGACATTGATGTAACCTGGCAGCCAAGGAGAGTGGACTGGAATGTGCATGTGTGAACAATAATGACTTCACTGTACTAGTCAGTGGGGGCAGTAGATGCTATTGGGTGAGCATGTGTACTGTGTGGCTGTTGCATTCAAAATGACTGAGCAGGTGGAGCAATGAACCTCCATCAAATTTTGCATTAAGCTTGAACATTCCTCCATGGAAACTATTCATCTGACTCATAAGGCCACAGCTATGGGAAAGTGGTGATTGGCAGCTTCATTACGACAATGTGCCTGCACATGTATCACGTCTTGTGCAGAATTTTTGGTGAAATGTCAAATCACCCAGGGGACTCAACCCCACTACAGCCTAGATTTGGTGCCTGTGACTTCTGGCTCTTCCCTAAACTAAAATCACCTTTGAAAGTGAAGAGATTTCAGACTGTCAGTGTGATTCAGGAAAACATGCTGGAGCATCTGATGGTGATTGGGAGAACTGTGTGAGGTCCCAAGGTGCCAATTTTGAAGGGGACTGAGGTGTTATTATCCTGTGTACAACATATCTTGTGTCTTGTACATTTTTCAATAAATGTTTCTATTTTTCATGTTACATGAATGTATACTTTCTATGCAGGCCTCACATATCATGAAATTGTCTAAATTTTAAAAATTAAGGTTCTAATTAAGTTACTCTTTTCATTGCAAGTCTTTAGTGGTTCTCAGCATTCTTAGAATAAAGATCAAAATCTGTAACCTGACTTACAGACCTTGCATGATTTCTCTAGTTTATTTAGTCTGTGCAGTCAATAGAATCAAATCTAGAGATATAAATTGTTTCACATTCATTATCTTGAGTTGACATTCAACTGATATAATATTAAGTCAAACAGGGAACTGAGTCATTGTGGTAAAATTTGCATCTTCCTGGGTTTGTTTTAACCAAAAGGAGGGAGTTGAGATAGTACTAATGAGAGAAATGATGCAGGCCTGGCTCAGTTAAGGCGTAGACACTAATGGAAGAGCCTTCATCGGCACTGTTACCGTTGGCCAGCCTGCCACCCATGCTCCATGGCAAACTCTCAGGGTTCAGGAAAAATTCAATGCAGTGAACATGTTTTTCTTTGTTGCCCTGGACAACCTTCAAGAGGACAGACTGTCTAAACCGACATCTGTGCTGTCAGCTGATCAGTTCACCTCTGCAGATGCACAAAGGAAGACAGGGTCTCCCCAGACTGTCCTCATAAGCACAGTTTTTGCCCTTGTCCCTTAAGAGTAGTCTAATGACTATCTCTCTATCTATGAAAAAGCTCATTTGCAGATAAATAACTAAACTCTTCTTAGTTATTCTTTGATAAAAAGGCTGGGTGTTACTCTCACATCAGTTCTCTTTCTACTCTTTCTCACACTAATACTCCTGTCTGCTCAGTTGTTCAAGATAGAAATCTGGGAATATTTTCAATGCTTATTTGTCTCTCATCCCTAGATTCTTTCCAAGTCCAATTCATCACTAGTTTCTGAATCTACTTTCAGCATCTTGACAACCCTGCAGAGGTGCCTTCAATGCAACAGACTTAATGGATTTTATAATAACTTCACTTTTTAGAAAATTAAACTATCTTAAACAATTTTTCTTAAGTCACATGTAATTAGTGCTTTCTCTTTAATTAAGAAAAAGCCTGCCCCTAACTGCTACAAACTATAAACATACTGATTATAAACAAAAACGATTTCCTCTGCATATTGATATTCTATTTTGCAACAAGAAAAAAATTGCGTTGTAGCAAAACAGACTGGATCACTAATCATTACAACTGTTTTGAGGAAATCGGTTCCCCTAAAACCAGTGAGAGACCCAGCTTTGTCACTTGCTAGTTGTGTGGCCATAGACTTATCACTTTATTTTTCTGAGCTTCATTTTTTAATCTGTAAAACCAAGATACTTGAAGTGGTTGTTGTGAAAATGAAATGAGATAATAAATGTAAATGCCTAGCACACACTCAAAAATGATGATTATTAGCATCCAAAAATACAGGCTGGAGTGGGGAGGACTAGGGGGCTGGGCTGGGATGGGAGTAAAAGACAGAAAAGTGTACTTGAACAACAATTAAAAAAATACAGGCTGGGGCAAAAGTTCATTTACAATTGTTCATATGGAAAATAATATAATAATATAATAATAAATAATAAAAGAATAAACTATGTGTTTCACATACTCACAAATGTAAACCTACTTTGCTCCACCTTGTATATACCTTGACAGCAACCACTACAGTCTGAGCCCAAACCATCTATAGTTTTGACTATTGAAATATTTCCCATATGCCCCAATTGTTCTCTCTCCATTCATATTCATCTCCTTTCAGTGAATTTCATCATGGGGGCCAGAGTGTTCTTTTAAAACCATTTATTTCACCATATATCTTTCCACTTTAAATACTTTGAATGGCTTCCATTATACCTATGATAAAGTGATAAATCTGAATTCTTAATATCAACTTACTTCCTAAAGGCCCTACTTATATCTCCCTAAGCTACTGTCTGCCTTACAACTATTGCCTCATTGTCCTTTCAATTATTTGGGCAACGAGCCTATTTCCATCTCAGACCTTCCAGACATGCTATTCCCTCTGCCTTAAATTCCTGTTCGTACTTATTTTTTAGATATTGGCTTATGCATCACTTCCTCAGAGAGGCCCCTCCTAAACTCCCTACAAATTTTAAGATTCTCTTGTAAAATTCATCATAACTCTAAACAATTTATAATTTTATTGATTTGTATAATGATTAGTTTAATAACTTATTCCTTACTAGTCCATAAACTCCAAAAGAACAGGGATCATATCTGCTTTAAAAAAATTCTGTGTAAGGACTTCCAGCCAAAATGGAGGTGTAGATAGATAACTTTGTCTCCTTGTATAACACAAAGAAGGACAACAACAAATTTAAAAACAAAAAATAATCAGAACTGACAGAAAATCAAGCTGTATGGAAGTCCAACAACCAAGGAGTTAAAGAAGAAACATTCGTTCAGACTAGTAGGAGGAGCAGAGACAGGCAGCTGGGCTAGGTGGTTTCACATTTGCATATGGATAAACCAGAAGAAACAACTGGGGAGTGTGACAGACCACGCAACCCAGGATTCCAGTGTGGGGAACTAGAGACTCGAAACCTCTTGCTGTTAAAACCTGTGGATGTTCCGGTAGCAGCAGTAACTCCCAGCTTCACAGGAGAGTTTGTTTGAGAGACCCCCAGGGTCCAAGAGCATACACAAACCCATCCACCAAAATCAGCACCAGAAGGGCCCATTGTACTTGTGGAAAGTGACTGAAAGCTGGATGAGAGCCAAGCAAGTGGCGTTGTTCTCTCTTGGACCCCTTCTTTACATAGAGAGCCACAATGCAGTGACATGGGCTGCTGGGCCCTGGTGAATACCTAAGGCCCCTCCTCTAACTTCGTAACAGGTGTGCCCAGACAAAAAAATATGGCCAAAATGAAAGAACAAAGCAAAACTCCAAAAATAGAATTAAGTGATGAAGAGATAGCCAACGTATCAGAAGCAGATTTCAAAACACTGGTAATCAGGATGCTCACAGAAATGGTTGAGTATGGTCATACAATAGAAGAAAAGTGAAGGCTATGCAAAGTGAAATAAAGAAAAATATAGAAACAGTAGTTAAGGGAAGGAAACTGGGACTCAAAACAATGATTTGGCCCTGGCTGGTGTAGCTCAGTGGATTGAGCTCGGGCCTGGGAACCACACGATGGCGGTTCGATTCCCAGTCAGGGCACATGCCTGGGTTGCAGGCCAGTTGCCAGCCGGGGACTCACAAATGGCAACCATACATTGATATTTCTCTCCTTCTCTCCTTCCCTTCCCCTCTAAAGATAAATAAATAAAATCTTTTTAAAAACCCCCCAAAAACAATGATTTGGAGCAGAAGGAAGAAATAAACATTCAGCTGGAACAGGATAAAGAACAAGAATTCAAACAAATGAGGAGAGGCTTAGGAATCTTTGGGACAACTTTAAATATTCCAATATCTGAATCATAAGGGTGCTAGAAGAAGAAGAGGAAGAGGAAGAGATGGAAAACTTATTTGAAAAAATAATGGAGAACTTTCCCAATCTGGCAAAGGAAATAGACTTTCAGGAAGTACAGAAAGCTCAGAGAGTCCCAAAGAAGTTGGACCCAAGGAAGCACACACCAAGACACGTCATAATTAAGTTACCCAAGATTAAAGATACGGGGAGAATCTTAAGAGCAGCAAGAGGAAAGGAGAGTTACCTATAAAGGAGTGCCCATAAGACTGACAGCTGATTTCTCAAAAGAAGCATTGTAGACAAGAAGGGGCTGGAAAGAAGTATTTAAATTAATGAAATGCAAAGACCTATATCCAAGATTATCCATCAAAACTATCATTTAAATGGAAGGGCAGATCAAGTGCTTCCCAGATAAGGTCAAGTTAAAGGAGTTCATCATTACCAAGCCTTTATTATATGAAATATTAAAGGGACTCAGCTAAGAAAAAGAAGATCATCAAAAATATGAACAGTAAAATGACAACAAACCCAAAACTATCAACAACTGAACCTAAAAGCAACCTAAGAAAACAGGTAGAACAGGAATAGAATCACAGAAATGTAAATCACGTGAAAGGTTATCAGTGGGGAAGGGGAGGGGAGAATGGGGAAAAAGGTGTAGGGAATAAACAGCATAAACAGTAGGTACAAAATAGACAGGGGAGAGTCAAGAATAGTATAGGAAATGTAGAAGCCAAAGAACTTATATGTATGACTCACGGACATGAACTAAGCAGGGGTGGGGGCGGGGATAGAATGGTGGTGGGAGGGATGTATAGGGTGAAGGCGAATAAAAAGGAGAAAAAAATGGGACAACTGTAATAGCATAATCAATAACATATATTTAAAAAATAAAAAATTTGTGTAAGTGCCTAGCTTGCTATGAGCTAAACACTTATTTTAAACAAATGAATGCGTGAGATAAAGTATATGGAAGCATTTAGTACTGTGCCTGGCATAGACAATCCTCAAGTCGAGTTTCTATTTTAATTTTAAACATTTACATGAGACACTGCTCTTTCACTTAACAGAATGTTAATTAGGTTTTAGGAAAAGTATGTATTTTAAAGCTTTGGGTTGGCTACAGTCATTCCACTAGATGTCAGGCTAACCTAAAAAATTAATCGCTATAAAATTAAAGTACTTTGTGATTCCAGTGTTCAGTTGAGCTGTTAGATGATTTCCATATTTCTAATTTAACAGAAATAATTTTTTAGATACTTTGAGATTAAGATTGTGGGTGCTTCATGATTGCATATTGAATACTGAGGATATAATTCTCTTGTGCTGTAAAAATAATAGAGCTTTTGGTTTCTTTACAAAGAATGAAACTCTATCAGTAATAAATTACTTGTGAAATATAATAATAAGATAATAGCCGCTAATATTTATTTAGCACTAACTGCATGCTAGACACTTTGTTAAATGCTTGAATGTTTGATCTGATTTAATCTCAATAAGTTAGGACAGTAACTAAAAATATCTCGATTAATAAAATGATCCTGAGTTTAATGAGGGTAAGTAGGTATTACTAAAAAAATCCAGAAGAAATACTATAACATATAATTCTTTATTTATAAAATTAAATTAAAGATATTTTCATAATGGGGAGCTTGTCAACATTCACTGCTATTGGGAACTCTGGATTTCGTTTATGTGACAGCTACATAAATTATGTTTTTTAGTAGAAGAGATTAGGATGGTGGTGGAAGGAGCATAGACTTGGAATTAAGCAGACCTTGGTTTGCATCTCAGTATCATCTTTTACTAACCTCAGTCTGATTAAGGGCAAGTTATTTCATATCTGTGAGCCTCAGCTCCCTTATTAGTTAAGTGGAGATGTAATAAGATTCCTGCTTTACAGTTAAATAAAGGTTAAATAGGAAATATATAGAAAGTGCCCACTACAGTGACTGGCATGTAATAAGTTACAGTTCAGTAAATCATTGTTTTTATTAAAAATGTGTTGATGTAAGAAAAACAGATATTAATTTTGTGGATACTATGGGTAAAAAAAAAACATTGTATTTTGACCATGGTAGATGAATATGCAAAATACTAATGTCGAGTTCACACCTCAATGACTTAAAATTTCTCTATAGACAGTTTACACACAAAGGTTAATTATTTAACTTTCAAAATTTTGGAGAATATTTTTATTGAGGATCTAAGAATGGAGACCATATATTTTGTACTTAATCAACATTTTTTGAGTATCTTTCGTACTTGGATATGAAAAAGGAAGTAGAGAGAGATGAGATTCACTCTTCTTTCTGTGTTTATTACTACTAACCATTTATTAATACTAGTACGAATCACTTCTTGCTTAGATCACTTTAATAGCCAGCCTCCAAAACCGTCTGTTTATTTCAGTCTCCTTTACACAAGTTTGAGAGATGAATACTCCTAAGAGTGTATACAGCTCAGACCATTTCACAACTTGCTCAAGCATCTGCAGTTTCTGTTGCCTACCGACCTAAGTATAAGCCAGTCTTGGGTAGAGTCTTGGTGTAGACTGTCCCCTTTTTAGTATTGTATGCCCTTGTGTGTATATCCAGAGCTGGATCAAGATGGGCACACAAACTAATGTCCCAGGATGAAGTGTATATTTTTGAAATGTTTATAAATTTATTTGCTGAGAAATGTAACCAAACAATGCAAATATGTATGAAATGTATGAAATTTGATAATGTTCCTATTTATAAACAAATCAATTAGAAATAGTAATTTTTAAAATTCAGAGGGAATTTTTATACTTTGAGACATTTTTTAAAATTCAGAAAAATAGAACATTATGAAAATTCCTCTGTTATGGAATTAGCATTGCTAATTAGCATTGCTAATTTTTATCATATCTTGAATTTTTTTAAAGGCCTGAAATGTTACTGGTTTACACAGAAACCAGCATGGCCCTGTCCCGTTCTCCTTTCCATCCCTTCTGAAGCTTCCTCCATGAAGAGTTTAAAGTGTGTCCTGTCCAGTTTTTAAAATAATTTTCCTTATCTATGTTTACAAAAAAATTTGTATATTTCATGTTTTATGTATGTGATATCATACTGTACCTAGCAACTGCAGTTTTCCTTAATGTTATGTATTTGAAATCTGTTTATTATAGTTTGGAAGATATAATGTGTTTCTTTTAGCTATTGTAGAGGCCCATTTCATGAATACAGCACATTTTATTTCTCAAGTCCCCTATGTCTGGACACTTAGATTATTTTCTGCTTTCACTCTAGCAACCATGCTGTAGTAAATGTCTTCATGTATTCCAGAATACAAATATGAGAATTTCTCTAAGGGATCTACCTATGAGTGCACGCATTTTTTTAATTTTACTATAACAACAAAATTGCTTTCAACAGAAAGTCCCTATTTCTTTCCATTTCACCAAAACTTGATAGATATTATTATTGGGTGAAATTTGTGTATGTGTGTGTGTATATACAATTTTAAATCTGCTTTTCTCTGGCTGCTTTCAAGAATAAGAGTCTTCTATTAATGTGATTGGCCTTTTAATTTTTCTCTCTGTGCATTGGTGGTTGAATTGTTGGTATTTTTATTTCTCCCTCCCTTCTTTTTATTGAATCTGAAAATATCTGCTTCCTATTTGTCATGAACTTTTAGTGCCTTAAAATTTTTTTATTAAGCTATCTTGATTTGTATGTAATCATAATTCAAAGAATTGAAATCTTGGTATTGAATACTTGAATACATGAATGTAATGAATTTCTTTATTTAGTTTGATCTCTTAAAATGTTCTTTTGTAATATTTTATAGTTTCCTGCATTTTTGGTTAGGTATTTTATTTTTAAAATCTTTATTTTTTCCCATTACCCTTTAGCCCCCTTCTCCAGCAATCACCACATTGTCTAGGTATTTTGTAGTTTTATTTCTATTGTGAATGAGAATTTAAAAAATTACTATGTTTAATTTATTTGTTTATAAATAGAAACATTATTGAATTTCATATATTGAATTTACTATTTGCATTGTTATGCTTGCACCCCTCAGAATTTTCTATGAAGATGATTATGGTTTGAAATAATGACAGTTTTGTCACTTTATATCACCCCTACTTATTCATTATCTTGTCTTTTTGCACTGGTTAGGGCCTCCAGCATGACCTTGGTTATAAGCAGTGCTGTCAGGTGTCTTGGTGCATTCATGACTTTAATGGAAATGTTTCTAATGTTTCTTATAAAATACGGTGCTTTGTATGGAATTGTCCAGGTGCTTCTGAAAGTTCTGTTCACATCCCAGTTCTTTTTTAAAAAGAACATGTTTCTTTTTTAAAAAAAATCATGAATAGGTACTTGAATGTATCAAGTGGCTTTTCTGCACCTGTTGGGATACTTATTTTTCTCCTTTAATTTGTTAACACAGTGAATTGCATTGATAGGGTTTCTTTTTTATTAGTTTTACATTTTTATTATTATTAGTTTGTTCATTTCCTTTGAAATTCAGGTATGGAATTCTATTAATAATTTTCCTCAATGGTACACTATTATCATTGGTCCATGGCTCCTGTATTGTATCATTTAAATTATTTTTATTTTCATTACCCACAACCCTGTTCCATTTCTCCTGTCCTCAAAGGTTCTTACTTTAATGTGTTTGCTCTGTATCTTGGTAAAATAAAGTGTTATTTTTTGTGTGCCTATGTTTTAGTTTATGTAAATGGTGTTGCCTTATTTTGTTTTAACATTTTCCACTCAACCCTACATGTTTAGGATCTAGTTTATTGCTATATTTGTATCTACTGTATTTTTTCTTCTTTTAGTAGAAAATGTTTATTTTTTATAATTTTTTTCATTGTTGTTCAAGTGCAGTTGTCTCCATTTTCCCCCTATCACACACCCCCCGTCCCACCCATCCCTGCCTCCCACCCTCAAACCTATGCCCTTTGGCTTTGTCCATGTGTCTTCTATACATGTTCCTTGAAGGCCCTTATTGTTTCTAAGTGTAGTATAGTATTTCAGATGGTATACCCTTTCATTTACTCATCTATTTCTGTAGCTAGGGAGACCTAAAGTACACATAAGCTTTCTGCAACTAAAAAATGACACAATGATGAATATCTTCTTGTAAGTTGCTTTTTTGTGTGTGTGCTGGTTTCCCTGATGTTTATCCCCAGGTGTGTGATTCTTGAAGTATGGCCTAATGCGTATATTGAATTAATTATGTGCCATCAAATTCTTTTCCATAATACTGCTTCAGTTATACTCCTGCCAGATAACTTCAGTTATCTGATCTTTAATTTTTATGAATCTAGTTGATGTTAAGATGTATCTCAATGTTGTTGCAATTGTCATTTCTCTGATTCTGGTGCATATCTCTGATTTCTATACTTGACTATACTTCCCTTTAAATGATTTGCCTACTTTTATCCTTTGCCTATTTTTCTATTGAGGTTTCCTGTCTTTTTCTTATTCATTTGCAGCTGTTCTTTATACATGCCATGTATTAATTTCGTAGCAGGTTTTAAACATTGCAAATATCTTCTGTGGTCTGTTCTGTTAATTTTGCCTGTGATTTTCTGTGTGAACAGAAGTTCTCAATTTCAATGTATGTAAATCCAGAGGAATTGGTAGTTCTTCTTTCAACACTTTAAATATGTCACTCCATCCTCTTCTTGCTTGTATGGTTTCTGAAATTTGCTGTAATTCTTATTCTTATTCCTGGAGTTTTAACCTCTCAAGCTTAGCCACACTGAGCCTCTGGCAAATCATCACTTACAGCTTGAACTTCACTGGTGACTTCTGCTCCTGGTAAGCTGTGATTCTCTGTAGTTGCCTGTTCCTCTAATTTGGGGCAGCATGTTGTGGTGTGACCTTAATTCTCTGATGCAGCTAAAAAGAATTGTTGATTTTCAATTATTCAGTTTTTTTTCTTTGTTGTGAGGATGGGCGTGATGCCTTGGAAGCTCTTTATGTATCAGAGTGGCACTGTTGATTTTTATAAATTGATCTCGTGTCTGGTAACTTTGTCAGAACACTTTTTTAAAAAGTTTTAATTATTTGTTAATTCTACTGCATTTTCTATGTTACCTGCAAATAGTTGCAGTTTTGTTTCATTCTTTCTAATTATTGTATCTTCTATTCCTTTTTTTCTTGTGTCATAAAAATCTTACTCTCTTTAGGACTGCTCAAGTTCTATAACTCACTTCTCAGGATAGTGGCGATATAGGTGAGAATAAATTCTGACCTGAGACTTTCAAAATCAATAATAGTTTAAAAATGATTTATAGACTCTTGAGTGATTTATCTTCTTAGGAATTTAGAATTTTCCTTCTCTGGTGTCTAATTTCTCATCTCCACCTGAAGATTTAATACCTCTTTTCATTTTAAATGATAGTGTTTGGACACTAAGGTTAATCATATCAGATAAAGTTTTCAAAGGTTTCATTTTTAATGAAGAATGGGGATTAAATTATTATATATTTTCACACATGTATTGAGGTGGTAATATAATTTTTCTTTTTAATCTATTAATGTGAATTACATTGATTTTCTAATATTAAACCACCTTTGGATTTCTGGGATAAATACAATTTGGTCAAAATATAGTATATTTTTACATATTCTGGATTTAATTTGCTAATGTGTGATTTTCTTCCTGATTTTTCTAGATAGGATTCTTCTTTCAGACATTTGAAGAGTTTTTGAAATCTTTCTGCTTATAAACAAAGGGTTTTCCTCTAATATAACTGTCATTCTCTGTTCTTCTGTCTTGGTCTCTCTCAGAAAAAAATCACACTATTACTATATTAATAGCTTAATTTACATTTTATTAGATAGTTTACAAATTCTGTTGACATGATACAATTAATTTCTTGAAATACTGAGTTGATTTAGTTTCCTCTTATTAAGTGGTTAGTTTTCTTTATATCGAGTCCTCAATATCATGTGCACATCATGTTTTGTGGATATTTTGATTTGTTTGATGGCATTAAAATAGTCATTACTTTATTTAACAATTATTTATTAAATAGCTACAATGCATAGAGTACTATTCTAGATGCTGAGGATGCACCTATGAAAAAATTTCCTGCCCTGACCGAGCTTCTTGGTGATGTTCTGAGGACTTAATAATGATCTCAGAATGTAAAAAGGGCTTCTTGTGATACTATGCAATTTATACAAAAAGGCATTCTTGCTATCTAATAGTCATTTCATGCATAGACTCAAAACTTTGGTATACCACTTTTAATCAATGATGAAAAGCAAATTTGACCCTTACTTCTTTAGACCATTTTTTAAATTTAATTCTTGTTCAAGTACAGTTTTCTGTCTTATATTCCCAGCCCTGCCCTGCCCCCCAGTGCTCCCTACCTCCCTCCCATTTTTGCCCCCCACCTTAGTTATTGTCCATGTGTCCTTTCTACTTGTTCATGTGAGCCCTTTTCCTTTTCCCCTGTGATTCTCTCCCCTCTCCCCTCTGGTCCCTGTCAGCCTGTTTCATATTTGAGTGTCTTTGGTCATATTTTGCTTGCTTGTTTGTTTTGTTGTTTAGATTCCTGTTAACAGTGATATCATATGGTATTTGTCTTTCACCACCTGGCTTATTTCACTCAGCATAATGCTTTCCAGTTCCATCCATGATGTTGCAAAGGGTAGGAGCTCATTCTTCCTTTCTGCAACATAGAATTCCATTGTGTAGATGTACCATGATTTGCCATTCATTTACTGATTGGCATCTAGGTTGCTTCCAACTCTTGGCTATCGTAAATTGTGCTGCTATGAACATTGGGAGGCATAGGTTCTTTTGGATTGGTGTTTCAGGGTTCTTAGGATATACTCCTAATAGTGGAATTGCGGGGTCAAAAGGCACGTTCATTTTTAGTTTTCTTAGAAAATTCCATACTGTTTTCTATAGTGGTTGTACCAGTCTGCAATCCCACCAGCAGTGAACTAGGGTCCCCCTTTCCCCACAACCTCTCCAGCACTTGTTGTTTGTTTCTTTGTTTATCATAGCCATTCTGACTGGTATAACGTGGTATCTCATTGTGGTTTTAATTTGCATCTCTCTGATAGCTAGCGATATCGAGCATCTTTTCATGTGTCTCTGGATCCTCTGTATGTCCTCCTTGGAGAAATGTCTGTTCAAGTCCTCTGCCCATTTTTTAATAGGGTTGCTTGTCTTCTTTGAGTGGAGTCGAGTGAGTTCTTTGTATATTTTGGAGATTAAACCTTTGTCTGAGGTATCATTGGCAAATATGTTTTCCCAAACAGTTGCTTCTCTTTTTATCTTGATACTGTTTCATTCATATTTTAATGTTAATGATAGAATGTTGAATTCAAAAAGTTTGTATATAATGGAATCAACAAAATACAACTACCCCCAATATGGATAAATCTCACATACATATTTGAGTAAATGAAGTCAGTTACAAAAATATGTAATATATGATTGTATTCATATAGAGTACCTAAGTAGCTAAAACAATCTATTCTATGAGAAGTCAATATAATGTTTATCTTTTGGGGAGATAAACATTATATTGACTCCCTTTTGGGAGACTGAAAGTGAGCAGATAGGGGGTATCTGGGAGGCTGGTAATGTGCTTGAATTACACGAATATATTTGTGAAAACATCTAGCAAATAATGAAAGGCAAGAGGTTTGCATGTGCTATGCTCTAGGGAGGGGTAGGAAACGATATAAATAAAGTGTTATATAATATAAATACTTTAAATAACTCTCCTTGGCCTGATTTTGTGTTCTCATACTAGAGAACATACATAAAGTAACCAGCTTATTCTTCCCTTATCTCTTCACTCAACAGTTAATAATTGAGAATTTACTATGTACCATGATGTGTTATAGTGCATAAAGTGAGAACACCAGCAGGTCACTGCTGTCATGGAACTTATATTCAGCAGCAGGGAAAATAAACAACAAACATTCTAACATTCCATTAAAAATTAAAACATATCAGGCAGTGTTAAAAGCAGCAAAAGAATTTTGTAAAGAAAGATATTATGGTGACTGAGTTGCTGCTTAAGGCTGGGTTGACAGAGATAGCTGAAGTGATACTTAAACAGATCTAAAAAAGAGTCAGCCATGAAAAATTAGGTAGAGGAAACAGAAACTTCAAGTTAAGAAAATGACTTCTGGCTTTGAGTGCAGGCCGCTGGGTGGCTCAGTGTGGCTGTTTCTGCAGGAAGAGTTGCAGGCCGATGTGGCCGGGCAGGGAGGGGCTGCATTTCTCAAGTGTGAAATAAGTTTTTAGTTGCTTTTGAATGAGTCAGGCCTTGATATTTTTGGAACTGGTTTGAAGGATAAAAGTAAAGCCTGGGCAGATGTAAATAGGGTCACAGAAGAAAATGGGATTGGAGAAGTATATTAGGCAGAAGTAAATTCATATAAAATTTGAATCAACCTAAATAGATGCTAAAGGCTAATTGGGAGTTTAATCCCATTAGAGGGGGACTGGAAGAGTTCAGAAATACTTCCCAGGGAAGTGACACCTCTTTTAAGAGCTGAAGGATGAGCGAGAACCATCCATGTGACTGTAGGACTTGAGAGTGGAGGGGTGGTGGCAAGAGGCTTTCCTGGAAATGAAAAGCACCTCATAGCCTAAGAATGAGAGATCTGAGTCATAGTGAGAGAGGTTGGCTCAGTGGGCACGAGATCTATGGATTTGTACAGGACCCCATGCTTAGAAGGTCCCTGTACTTGATTTAATACTTTGCTGTTGCCATCTTGAAATTCTTTTTTTTTTTTTTAAACATCAATGTATGGTTGCCTCTCGTGAGTCCCCTGCTGGGAAGTGTCCCGCAACCCAGGCATGTACCCTGACTGGGAATCGAACTGCGATCATTTGGTTTGCAGGCCCGCGCTCAATCCACTGAGCTACTGAGCTACTGCTGGTGCCAGGGCCTTGAAATTCTTATTAATTTTGAACATGGAGTGTCATTGGAACAGTGACTATAACAATGATAATCATTCAGTTATTTTTCTGAATCTTACTAATTCACTATTAACTACTAGATGCAGTCCTGGAAATAGATCTAAGCCAATGCCTGACCTGGAGGGAAGAGCCCATTACTGAGATCCACATGAGCATTGCCCTAAAGCATCTGGGAGGGTAATTATAACCAGGCTGGTGGACTTTACTAGAGCTGGGGGTCGGGGTGAGGTGGGAAGGACACAAGGAAAATCCAGCTGTTGTAAATGATTTCTATTGCCAACACAGAATTTCAGGTGTTTATTTACCTCTCAGTAAAAGGCCAGGTGTCCTACACTTACCATTTTTTACATTTTCTCCCTGTACATCCATAGTCACTAGCACTGGCTGAGTAGGTGCCAACCCACTAAAGGAACTAATGTGCAAATAGACCTACAGCACTGTGTCCAAATGCCCTACTGCACTGCTTGTTTTACCAAGATTGCTGTGAGAGTACTGAGCCACACCAGTAGTTGGGGGTCTCCTGCTTATTTCCTCTTCCCTTGCTCCTCGACTACTTCCAATTTCAAACACAGGGCCCTTTTTGTCAATCCTAATCATACCAAATTAATTACGTCAGATCAAAAAGTCTGTTCTGTTTAGATGGTAAAGGTGACCCCAGGACTCGGTGTATACGGCTTTTATTTTGGTTGACTTCCAAATCTTTAAATAATTCCTGCTAAGGTTATAATAGATAAGGAGGCAAATGATGGATGCTGATCTTTGTGCTTTTCAGGTTCCTCGGGGAATTGAATTGCGGTGGTAAAACTCTCTGTGCAAAGTGAGATGACCACTAATTGGAAGAGCAGGTAATCATATGTTGGTAATCTTGGACTTTTAAGTCCACCTACTGCGTGAATGAAAATTTTCTGTGCACCATAGTAGGTCCGTAGTTACATGCTCTGCATTTCATTTTGTTTGCATCTTTAGGGTCTCTGGCAAGCCTGGCCATTGCTGACCATGTGAAGCTGCTCTTCCCAACCTACTTTCTCTCTTTAATTGATCTCGTTCATTACTATGGTTGTGACTTGTAGACTATGACTCAGTGATAACTAAATATTTTTAAAATTTTAGTTTTTTTTTATCTGAAATATATATGATTATATTGAGCTGTGAACTAAGACTGGTTTGACAGGTGGTAGCTGATTTTTTTGCTAGTATCTTCCACATCAGTGAATTGCGGTGTACTTGACCTTATTTATATTACATATAGTAGTATATAACTGGAAACTTTGGATGAATACAGTAACATTAAATTACACCTAAAAATTCTAAGACCAAATTCATTTTATTCAAATAGAGTTTATTTACTTTCTTACACTCATATTTGACTAGTCACGCAGATAATTTTAAACATTTTTATGAAATTTGAAGTATTACTTCAGACAGCTTTTCTACCAAATAATACACAACCTGATATTAATGTAAAAAAGTTTTTTTATTCATCACTTTTTCTGATAAACAAAACAATAAGAAAAAAAAAGGTTAAACTTTACTAACTTACAATTTTTAAATACCCTTGGATGTTTATACTTATATTATTCCTTCTAGAACTCCTAAAATTATTTTTATGACTTCATGATCACACAGGATGAAGTTAAAAATTCCGAAATAGTCTTTACTTTTGTTGTTGATTTGTTTTAAAGCCCTGTTTTAGGTCTGCTTGAATTTCTTTTCTTCTTTAAGATACAAATGGTGACACTTAAAATAATACTAATAATTACCACAGATCCAACCACTAACAACACCAAGGAAGAAATGTTAATTCCAGAATTAGGATGATTTCCATCAGGACCCGGATTTGGAGGAATGTCATCAGGATTTGCCTGAGGAATAAACAAAGCTACTTGTGCAATGTTGGATACTTTGGATATCAAATTGCTTTTATCCACACTTTGAATGGCAATGAATATGTGGGTTGCATTTTCTCCTGAGATATTTCCTGGTTTAAATGCAAAGTTTTCCTGAGAGTTGGCCTCATTTGGTGACAGATCAGTAGTGTTTATTTGCAGAGCATCATCAAAATTGTCTCTTAGTTTCAAGACATTTTCACTCATTCTTATGATATACTGTTGAACTGAGAAAAAAAAAACATGTAAATCAAGTTTAGAAACTAGAGCATACCATGTTAAATTCCTTTTTTATTAGTTTACCTCAAAAATATTGTTTAGTTATGCCAAGTATATACTCATATCCAAAGCTTTACTAATGTTTTTATATAAGCAAAATTATCATTTTTAAACTTTGCCATTGCTACCCTCTTTGTTTGAAAATGGAACCAGTTAAAATGTGTCATATTTGACAGATTAAAAAATATTCGATTATTGCCCTGGCTGGTGTAGCTCAGTGGATTGAGCACGGGCTTGTGAACCACATGATCACGGTTCGATTCCCAGTCAGGGCACATGCCTGGGTTGCAGGCCAGTTCCCAGCAGGGGACTCATGAAAGGCAACCATACGTTGATGTTTCTTTCCTTCTCTCTTTCCCTTCCCTTCTAATGATAAATAAATAAAATCTTTAAAAATATTTGATTATAAAATTAATATATGACTGAATTATCAATCAAAACTTGTTCTCCTCCCACCCACACTTTTACCAGTGCATTTGCATGTGCATCTTCCACTTAGTCAATGCTGCATAACAGTTCATCCTTACCTTTTCCGACATCCAGATCGTCTCCTGGTGCTGTCCATGTCAGCCTGATCACAGCCCCATCCAGTGTGGCCTCCAGGTCTGTGATTTTACTTGGTGGGTATATGTCAGGCAAGGGAATTGCTGAAATATTTGAAACCACAAATGCACCTCCAGATGCTGTTCTGGTGAAACTCTCCGTGTTTGTTTGAGTAACCTCATCAATTTCAGGTCTTGGTGGATTCTTTTCAATTTTCCCTGCATTAAAAGTTTCCTTGTTTATGATGAGCACAACCTGTTAGTATTTTCAAATTAATTCCCATCCCACTTGTCTTCACCTTTTATATATGTATATGCAGTACATATACTACATATATGTTGGGAACCCCTCTGCCTGGTTTCAGGAGTTGTAACCGCCCCCATGGATAAGGCTGAGTGAGTGACCTTCAGACTGTGAGCCACTAAGGAGACAAAGCTTATCTCCCTGGCAGGAGCACCGCTTCCGCTTCATCCATCTCTGGCCCCCAATGCTTGGTCGGTTAGTCAATGATGGGTAAGACCCCTCAGAGCGGGGGCAACCTAAGCCAGACACGATCACTTGGGAGGCCCTCAAGGAAGGACTCAGGGGGCTGCAGCAAAGAGGGGGTGATAGACCCTCGCCCTCCATGTATTCTAACATAACCTGAGTCCCCATTTCTGCCTGAGAGAAGTGCTTTCTGGCTCTAAACCACTTAAGCCTAAAAGCCTATGACGGGGAGGGTGGTGCATCCCCTTGCTGGCTAAAGCGGATTCCAGGTTTATTGGGCATAAGAAAGAATTCCTAAAGTCCTGTGAAGCCTGCTTTGCTAACAGTGCTTTCATCCATATGATAAAGGTCCGAGCAGGAAATGAGTATGTCTCCCAAAGGTTTTGCAACCCCCTTACCTGACGGACACTGACTCAGATTAAGCCCTCAGATTTCTTTGAAATGTTATCTACTGTTTGATCCCCACCTGATATTGATTGATGAGCTTTACCTGTATTCCTGTGTATTACCAACTTAATAAAAGCCATTGAGGAAGGGGTTCTTGGTCCTTCTCCTGTGAGAGATAGACCACCTCTCCTCCCCAAGCAGATGATGTCTTGATAGTTTTATTTTCATCTGTGGCAGATGGGGGGACTTGAGGGCAAAGTTTCCCCCACACATATAATATATAGTACATAGTGTATATTGTATATATTAAATATAGTATATATAATATATACAAAGAGTGAGGCAAAAGTAAGTTTACAGTTGTGAGTATGTGGAACAAATTTATTCTTGTAGTATTTATTAATTATTGTATTATTTCCCCTGTAACTGTACTTTAGCCCCTCCATATATCTATATAGTCACAGTAACATTTTACTAAGTTTGGTAACAAAGTTATAAGCATCCCTTTGGTGGAAGAATTTGTTTTCTTTAGCATCCTGACTAGGATATTGTAGAATATAAATGGATAACAACTAGGCACCCCCTGAATGGGAATAATGTTATACAATTCAATATATGCTTAAAAAAAGAAATTTCTCTATTTCTCAAATTCTCTTTAAGCTGGGAATAAGCCTGGGGAAATTACTACCAGTTCCCTTCTAAACACTTGTGCCAGGTTCTTCCTTCCTCCCTGTTGCAAGTGCTAAGGAATAAGTACTTCAGGTTATATTCCAGTTGTCAACGGAAAACCCCTAAAAGTCACAAGATAAGAGAATAGACAAGGGAAAATTACCAAGAATTGCATTCTTAATTCTTATCACCACCTTGCTGGGTATGTATTTTCTTTCGACTTAGTAAAAATATTCAAAATAAATGTTTACCTGTTTATGTATCTTTTGTGTAATCTGAAGGATAAATTCTGCCACTGGTTTATGCTTAGGTACGTAACAAATTAGCCTGTTTCCTTTATCCTTAGTTGGAAATCTGGCATGTTATTGTTGCTATAGGTAAGATGCTCCAAATTTATATAATGGCTGACCTTTACTGAATGCTTACTAGATGACAGACATTGTACCACAGCACCGGTTAATTTGAAGGCAAACCCCAGTATGACTGAAACCTTCATTCCAGAAATGGGAAAAGCTATACTTCGAGTTGTAAAATGTTTGAAGCCTTAATCATATCAACTTATGATTATTCCAGCCAGCACTGGGTTTCAGAGATCATGAGTTACTCACCATCCACTACCCAGCCTGGTACATACATGGCTCTGTTGGGCGGCTGCCTTACGTTTCCTGTGACGGTGGTTGCTCCTCCATGCACCCGTACTTTTAAGCTGTATCTGCCATTTCCTGAGTAAGCTGTAAAATATCTGGAGTAGATGCCATCATTCTTAAAAATATCAGCACCTTGTTGTAGAAATTAAGAAGTAAATTATTAGTGTAAAGAAAAAGAGACATGTATTCATTTTTAGAGTCAAGCACGTGGCCTTTGTAAGCCTATCACCTAGATTGGGCTCCTCATTTTGTGATTGACCCCCTGGGGGAATATTTCCATTATACTCTATCAACCAGTATATTGTTAAATTGATATCCTTGAGTTATGATCTATAGATTTGCATATAACATGTATAATATTATATATTACTTTGTAATATACATATTACACAAATATACACACTGATACTGACGTGTGCATAATAAATACCTTCACTTTATCAACTTATATGCAGGTTATTGTAGTACTTTTAGGATTTCTCAGCCAAGTGGTTGCTTTGCAGCTCTTACTTATCTAAACACAGTCAGATCAGATCTGATCTCTGTTCAGATCATAAGGATCTCCACTAAAGAAAAAGTATATTAGCATAAGACTTAATTCTCACTATAATCACCTATAAATTACTTGTTTTGACATAATCTTCTACTACTTCCTGTTTTTAAACCCTTGCTTCTTGCTCTCTGATCCATGAACTTCCTGGTCTGATAGTGGAAAGCCCCATCTATTATTAGAATAAACTATTGGGGAAGTTTAGGAGAACTATATCATAAGTATATTTCTTGGTATTACAAGTAGTGAATTTATTCGCTAAATTGCAAACACATTCCTCAGGGCATTTAACAGTCTAAGACAGAAGTTCTTAAAAAAAGGTCCTTGGACCCACAGCATCTGCATCTCTCTGGATTGTATTAGAAATGCAAATTTCTTAGACTTCCTGGGGAAAGGCCCAGCATCCTGGGTTATAACAAGACCCCCCAGGTGGTCCCTTTGTTAGCTGAAGTTTAAAACCCCTGCTTCAAGTCATTGATAATGACCAACACATACTTAGGGAAAGGCATTCCAAATTAGCTGAGTAACCAACCACCTGGTAAAACCTTGTGAAATCACAAGATCCCCGAAAGTTTTAATGTAGCATGGAAGGGGTAGGGGAAAAGGAAGAATTAGAGGAGAGTTGAGGAAAATACCGTCATATCAGGTGAAGTCACTGAGGTGAACCAAAGAATAATTTTACCTTCTAAGTTTTTCATAGGGCCAACTCTTGCTGATGATAGGATTATAAGTTGACGGAATTAATACTGATATGATACTGATAGATATGATACTGATAGAAATTCTGTGATAATTTAGATGTCTCTCAGACTAGTTTTTCCCTTGCTCACTGACCTCTCGAAAGAAGGTTCAGTTCCCAGAATAACCCAGAGTCTGTGAAAAAGGTCTTTAAGCACCACTCATTCACAGAGACCATGGAGACAGCGTGGCCAGTGCTGTGTCTTGTTTCCTGCCAGTCAGACCCAGATCCAATGCCCTCATGGTGACCCCTCCTCTCTTGTGGCAGTTCTCCCTGCCCTTGGGCCTCAGTTTCCAGGATTATATTTGCAGTTTGGGAATTACTCTTGCCCATCCTTCCTACTTTGCTGGTTGCCCAGATTCTACCACTTAAGCACTATGGCTGCTGAGCTTCACTCTCATCGGCCAGACTTGGTGATGTGCCCCTAAGAAACACTTGTTCAAAATTCTTGATGCCGTCCTCAGTTTCTTGGATGAGACCTTCCTATTTGGTGATAGACATTGATAGTCTCAATGACAAACAATAACGCTGACAAATGACATTTATGGAGTGTTACTATGTACAAGATATTTGCTAATCACTTTGTAGGTTTTACCTAGATAGAATTTCCTGCTGGTCCTGCTTTTTTTCCATAATCCACATCATTTCTCTTGGTGTCTCTCACTCCCCAACACTGCCACTGGGCCCATAGCATATCCTGAGTTATGAAAATATAAGCTTATTCTTTAAAAAAACTTGTAAGTTACCTGCACCATTATCCAAAAGTTCTAAAACTTCTGTTTTTCCAACATTTGATTCGATGAATGCAGTCACGTTGGCTCCAAGAATGGGTATATTCCCTTGTAGAATTTCTGCATAAACAATCATTGGGCTGGGGAAGCTGTTTGTGTCTTTATTCATTTTAGCATTCACTGTGATTGGAGGCACAGAAGAATTTGCTGCTTGAGAATTAACTGTTATAGTTAATGTTTCTGGTTTTGTTTTGGCTTGAATACTGTAAGTCCAAACACCCGCCTAAAAATTCAATGGAAATATAGTAAGTATCCAAGATCAAACTATTTTCTGCATTTCTGTGATTCAACTCTAAAATAAATCTTAGAAATTTGTTGCAGAATGAACAGGGTTTTGAGATTTTTTTGAGGCTTTTTTGAAGTAAAAGGATGAAAGTTGAGGTGATTTGGACAAGGCATCCTGGCTATTGTCATGCATGGTGTCCAAAGTTTGTGAGATTTTAGCTGGGGAAAATAAGTTTTAGAAAGTTTGCTGTGGTTTTGGCCTTATTTTTTGACCTCAGATTTCATAGATTCTATAATTTTGTAGTGCTAATAAGAAATGACTATCCACACACCAAGTTTCACAGACTCCCTGCATTGCCTCCTCAAGGTTATTCTTAGTTTACCTACATTTCCCCCTTGTCTTCCTTCCTTTTAATGTTTAAGTTCTTTCCTCCTTTTCCTGCCCCCATAATTTTCAGGACCATATCAGCATAGAAAGTACATTATATTTTATCTTAATTTGGAAGATAACACAAGTATTGGTACTCATATTTATGATATTAAACAATGTATTTTAAGCTATGAAACAGATTTGTGTGGGAACCAAAAAGCTCATTGCTTACCTTTGCAGTTCCTGGAATCCTGAGATAGGCCATTTTGGAGCCCTGATCCTCTATGAAATTTCCCATTGGTGTTCCAGTGGGATCCCAGAGAGAAATAATGGGATACTGTCCTTTCCACGTGATGAGAAAAAATGTGTCCTTTCCCACAGTGCTATCAATGATTACAGTTCCATTCATCCAAATATCATTGAGTGTTAATCCCTTACTTTCAAGCTATATAAATATATATATATTTAAAATTAGTGACTGGAGAGAAGAGTCATTTTATTCTTTATTCTTTTTAAAACATAGCTTTTACTTTCCAGCCTGATGTGAGAACAAGCTTATGTAGGCCATACCTCCTTAGGCTTGTGATCTCTCTGAAAGCTGATTGGGCTGTGACAGTTGTTAGGTAGAAAGTACGGAAACATAGGGTCTGAGGAAAGGACGGAATGTAATAAAAGCATTAGAATAGGAGAATGTGTTTTACAGTTGGAGACATGGCCATATTATTTTTCTCAATTATTTTGTAAACGCCCACCTGAGACTTTAGCATTAAAGGGTGCTAAAAGTCAAAGAAGGATTGCTGTAGGATGTATGTGTGTGTATGTGTGTGTGTGAGAGTTACCCTCAGTTTACCCAACTTCTTGATGACCTAAAAGAAAAGACTTATTGATGGTGGCTACAATATTTGAGTAGAGACTCAGTAATGCCAGGACTAGCAAATCCTGGGACAAGCACTCATGGATATTTTTCTGGTGTGAAATCTTCAAATAATTTTTCACACATTTAAGAGTGAGTAACCCTTGATAATAAACAAGCCCAAGAGGAGTGTGAAGAGGGCAAAATGATTATGAAGGTTGGAATCTTGAGAAGCAAATGTTAGAATCTTTGTCTGAGAGGAGCCTCAAGAAAAGTTTTTCAAGTCTTTGTGGATGGCTCTTAGTCAAGTACAGCAACTTTATCTACTGACCAAGAAGGTGCTTTCCATAGGTGTGTCATTTCAGAAAATGATGGAGAATTTCACTTCTATTCCAACCCAGTCTTAAACCAGATATACCTCTATATGAGTGCCGAGAGAAGAGAGTCAATTGTACCATTGAAACATCATTGCGCTGACAGAAATCGCAGTCCTATGTTAAGTAGATATGTCTTTGAGTGAACAAAGTGTTATTATCAAGTTACATCTGAAAGTGAGTGACTTTTTTTAGACTCTCCACTAGGAAAGTGTAGGAAAGTTAGAAGCCTTTGGCTACATAGTAGTAGGGAAAAATAACTGAGTAGAGAGTGAGACACACCCTCTCCTCAGTATTCTGGCTGCCAAACAAACCCCACTCTTTGGGGTCTTAAGTGAGGGGAACAAAACATTTCTGCCCCTTCCATACAGTTTATGAAGTCCATTTTTTAAACTTTGGGCACTTTCTATATGCAAATGTCTCTTTTATGGCTGAATTTCCACATCCTGCTCTTATATTTAAAATTCCTTTGGAATATTCTATTTTAATGTCCCACTATCCACTAAAAATCATTAAATTTTAAACAGAACACAAAACAATATCTTCAAAATCAATTTTTTCTCTTATCAATTTTAAACAGTAGTAGCATTGTTTCATAGGACGACCAGATTGAAACACTCAGAAATTAGTTTTATTCTCCTTCAGTTTATTCTCCATACACTGCCAAACTAGATCCCAGACCACTATTTAATCTGTTTGCAATGTAAAGCTACAAATCAGATCTCTACATCAATTTGCACATAGAATTCTCATCCTGCATCCTATAATGTATGTGATTTTCATTGTTGGGGACTAGAGGAAAATAGGTTTTTTAGGTGATCATGTCAAGCTTTAATGTAGGTAGTGATCTAATGAATGGGAAGATGGAGGACAAGTCTTCACATACGGCAGACTTGGTGGGAATGGATACAGATAAAAACAGAATTTTGGAAAAAACACTGTCAAGGAAATAGACTGTGTTGACATTTCACGTGGGCCGTAAATAAAGAATCAAAGGTTAGTCCAAGATTTTGAATCTAATAACAGAAAATGAGGGTGTTATTTAAACATGGATGAATAAAGAAGTTGAGTTCAGAGGAGAATAAAATAGAAAGCCAGTGAAAAGAGTGGTCAAAGGCATGAAAGGAAACCCTAAATTTGTAGATATGTAATGATTATTCATTCTATTTATTCAGATAAATTTCTTTCCAAGATACTTTTCTTCCAATTCCAAACCAAGTTCTTGAATTAATTTATCTAATTTAAATTTATTTCACAACATTGAAGGGTGTGAGAAATCTTAGAAGTATGGTTATTTTTTAAGCATTCACAGAAAAGTGGATGCTATATTATGGGACGAAGTCTATTTTTTAATGAAAAAGTTTAACCTTATGATGTTATCCTGTAACCAAAATCTATGTGAAAAGAAAAAGAAAAAAAATGTCTGTTATTTTACTACTTACTTCACTATTTTACTATTTAATTTGGCCATATCTAAAGAATAATTTCTATTTCATACTTAAGTTTTGATTTAATTAACAACTTACTTTGTGAAATATAGAGAACTCAAAACTTGTAACAACCAAGTTATTTTTCTTGTTTATGGCTAAATGCAGACACAAAAACTTGAGGAATAGGAACTCAGACCTGAAGAGACTTCTGGGAAGGGGCCGTGTTTCCTGACGCAAGGGTCCCAAAAGCATCAATGAGGCCGTTGTTCACGGTGCTATCTGAGGCAAGAAAATGGCTTCCTCCTAAAATGTGAATACATTAACTAGGCTGATTTTTAATAAGTACTTACCACAATTTAGTTAGTGATTTTAAGGTAACAGTAAACAAACCAATAGTCTTAGTATATATTATTAAAATACAACCAAACCAGATAGAGGTAAAGAATAACAGAAATATTAACTTAAAAATGCCCTAACCAGAAAGTGTAAGCTACCTTTATACTTCACTTATAGAAATCTCAGCTGGTTGAAATGCATTAAATAATCATAGAATATAAAGAAAAGATGTTATAATTCCATATATTAAAGCTCTCAGACTTCACACAGTCCCTTCGAAGAATTACTCATTTTTATTTTATGATACAGTTCTTAACAGTGTTGGCTTTGAGATTTTCCAGCCACAGCGGATCAGAATCAGAGAACTAGGGTGGTTAAAGGGCTGCTATATTGAGGTCACCTGACCATAGCTGGTAATGAGGGGGGAGAAACACAGTAAGCAATGGAGACAAGTGTCCAACAGGAGTACTTTTGGGGGGCTAATTGGGACAGAAATAAAGTTTACAAAGGCCATGGAAGCACTTTGAAACTATGTGAGTTTATACAACTAAGCATTTAAAAAACAAGTGTATATTTGGTAACATTAGAAGCCAACTCAATATAGAGGGTGGGGCAAAAGTAGGTTTACAACTGTCCATATGGAAAATAATATAATAATTGATAAATAATAATACAGAAATAAATTCTATGTTTCAGATACTCCCAATTGTAAATCTACTTTTGCCCTACCCGGTAATAATTGATATCATAAAGTTTTAAATTGTATATTCTCTTAAGAAGGCACTGAAACCATGTAATCCATTTTTACCACACATCTCAGTATCTAAGATAATAGCTAACAGAGTAAATTTTTATCTAGAACCTTCTTTGCTATTTTGATCTGATCAGCCTGAGCCTCTGTTAATCCTATTTCCCACCTACACCTGCAGCCTAAGTAAACTTTTGTCTCAGGGGTTTCTTACCATCCTCCACGTGCCCTGCATCCTCATCACAACAAGACTTTTTTACTCGTGACTTGATCGTCTTTTCTACCCTTTTTCCTCCAGAGAAATTCAACGTCTTGTTCAAGGTCCAGCTCAGAAGTCACCTGGCCTCTCATGCCTTCTTTCCCTGACTTATACAACCCTGGGAGAATTAATGGCTTTCTCTGCTCACATAGTGCTTGCCTCATATATAGTCCCCCTGTTATGGAGGAATATTATCTGAATATGCTCTCTGATTGGTAGATTTATTTGTCACTCTAGCCAGCTGGACTCTGAGCACCTTGAAAACAGAGATCAGGTGTGGTTTAACTGTGGTCCCTAGCTCCTGGCACAATGCCTTCAGAGCTCAAAAGAAGTTAAGTTGTCAGTTTCTACACTTATGCACTGTTATTAAAGGACTGGAATATGAAGGGCATATTTTACCTGTGATAAGGCTCATCTCTGTGACTGCTGCATCAGCAGATGGCCCCAAAGCAATTGAATGAATGATGGCTCCACTTTTTGACACTTCATCAATACAATTTTTTGCACTGCTATCTTCCCCGTCGGTCAGCAGCACTATTTCAGATCCATCTGTTTGGGAGACCCTTTTTCTAATTACCTAATCAAAGCATAATTACAAAATATTCCTAGGTGAAGTAGACTTATGGGAAATTAGAAAAAGATGTACAGAGAAAATAAATAAAAATGTGCAGAAAAAAAGAGATAGCTTCTATTTTCAAATTATAGAATCTGCAATCAACAACCTCCAAGGGAAGTTAAACGTGACTGTATTTTCTGTCCATCTGCTATAGAGAATATTTGCTCGAGTGAAGTTATGTGGTAGCAGGGTTTTGGAAGATCCTACTTGGGTTAAATAACAATTACATCTCAGTCTGGGAAAGTCAGGTCAACCAGGCACTAAAAATGTAATTGTGGAGTAGCATTAAATATTTCTCATTTCTTTGACTAGACCTTGCTCTGACAAGCCTTCAGTATATAAAATCTGTTGCATAGATAGCTAAACACATTATGAAACCACTTGAACATTAAAAAAATCTTAATGGTTTCAAATTGGGGAACCCCCAGTATGCTTATAGCGAAAGGATATAGAAAGTTCTAAGCAGGCGCAGGTTAGGGATCTTGTTATATAACTTTTATTTTACATCTAAAAGTAACGAGCACAAAACTAAGTATATTGGTGGTGCTCAGAGAATATATGGATTATGTTTACTGAGCTGGAATTCTGTGTGTGACATGAACCCTTTTCCTACAAAGCCAAACACTTTACACATATTTCTGAATCTAGTCTCCTGTAAAAAAGGAGAAGAGCATTTGCCACAGGATAGCAATTATATTTTATCTTCTCTGACAGGTTTAATTGGTAGTGGCTTCCTGGTATACCACTTGGAGAAATTCAGTGCAGGCCAAGCGGAAACACGGACAGGTTTTTCAGTGACTTCCATGCGTTAAAGTGGAGGTGTGTAGATTTGCAAGAAAGGGTTTGCTGTGTGAAAATCCCTAACAAACTGAGAAATGGGAAAGGCTTTTATATATTTACTGAATCACCACCACATTCTCCCTACACATTTCATTGCGAAATGAAGAGCCAAAGATGAAGCAGATTTCTCTTTTCTTCACCATTTCCTTTCTTGTGTTAGTTATTCACTAAGCACTTAATATGTGTTAGTCACTGTTTGGGCTTCTGGGGATTCAACAGCACTACATGGCTCCTGCATTCCTGGCAAGGATGGAATGAAATTGAAAAATATTTACTGAATCATCAGAGAAATGTGAATTAAAACCACAGTGAGATACCATCTCACACCTGTCAGAATGGCCATCATCTATACATCAACAAACAACAAGTGATGGTGAGGATGTGGACAAAGGGGAACCCTTTTGCACTGTTGGGGGGAATGCAGACTGATGCAGCCACTGTGGAAAGCAGTTTGGAGATAACCCCAAAAACTAAAATTTAATTTGCCTTTTGACCCAGTGATCCCACGTATGGAAATATATCTAAAGGAACCAAAAACACTGATTCAAAAAAATATAAGTACCCCCGCGTTCATTGCAGCATTGTTTACAATTGTCAAGACATGGAAACAGCCCAAGGGTCCATCAATATATGACTGGATAAAATAACTGTAGGACCTTTGCACAATGGAATACCACTTCACCATAAAAAAGAAGAAAATTTTACCTTTGCAACAGTATGGATAAACCTGGAGAACATATGCTAAGTGGAATAAGCCAGTCAGAGAAAGACAAATCCCATATGAAATCCCATTTCACTCATATGTGGAATCTAATGAACAAACTGAACTAACAAATGACATAGAGACAGACTCATAGATGGAGAGCAGGATGACAGCTACTGGGGAGGAGGAGGTTAGAGGGAGGAGGGATGGAACAAAAAAGGAAAAGGAATCATGGACACGGACAACAGTGTGGTGGTTACTGGGGAGAGTAGAATATAAGAAGACTAAAAAGTAATATAAAAATACAGTAAAGATTAAATTAAAAATATTTATTGAGATAGAGATGAGGGACTGAGGAGATAAAAGATTAGTGGCAAAGAGAATGTATTGTGTAGTTCAAGAGAAACAACACAGTGTTACAGTGCTACACTCTCTGAAACACTTGCTGAGTGTTAAATGTATTTTATATGTGGAATTCAAGTCCAAGCCCCCAGTCTGTCCCTGGCCCACTATCCTACTACTGCTCTTACTCCCTACAGTTTATTTTATGCAGGGCAGCCAGAGTCATCTTAAAACATGAATTGATGATCAATCTCTGATACTTAAAATCCTTCAGTAACTTTCTGTTGTGCTTAAAATAAAATAAAAGCCTCTTATATTTTTTAAGCTTTGAAATATCTAGCCATTATCTACCTGCCAACTACATTTTGCACCCCCTCATTTGTAAAACTCCAGTGCCAGTAGCTTTATAAATTCATAGAATAATCCAGTTCTTTTCTTAAGGGACTTTACACTTTCCTCTCTGCCTGAACCAATGGCTCTTTCTCATCCTTCAAATCATAGCTTAATGGTTACCCTTCAGAGAGGGTCTCAGTGGCCTCTCCACATAAAGTAGGCAGTGCCCCTGCTTTCCCAGTTACTCTATCTCATCACTCTGTGTGGTTTCCTTACAACACCATCTTCACAACCTACCATTATTGTTTTTTTAAATATAGTTTATTGATTATACCATTACAGTTGTTCTATTCCCCCCTTCATTCCCCTCCACCCACACACTCCCCCCCCACCCTTCTCCCCCCTTAGTTTATAACCACGTGTCTCAACTTCTTTAGATTCTATATTTCCCCCGCTATTCTTGCCCTCCCCCCTATCTATTTTCTACCTACCATCTGTGCTATTTTCTGTGCCTTCTCCCCCCTTCTCCTCCTCCCACCCCCCTGTTGCTAACCCTCCATGTGTTCTTCATTTCTATGGTTCCACTCCTGATATAGCTGTCCTCTTGGTTTGCTTTTGTTTTAGGTGTGGTTGTTAATAACTGTGTGTTTGCTGTCCTTTCACTGTTGATATTTTTCATCATCTCTTTCTTATATAAGTCCCTTTAGCATTTCATATAATAAGGGCTTGGTGATGATGAACTCCTTGAACTTGACCTTATCTGAGAAGCACTTTATCTGTCCTTCCATTCTAAATGAAAGTTTTGCTGGATAAAGCAATCTTGGCTGTAAGTCTTTGGATTTCATGACTTGGAATACTTCTTTCCAGCCCCTTCTTGCCTGGAAGGTCTCTTTTGAGAAATCAGCTGACAGTCTGATGGGTACTCCTTTGTAGGTGACTGTCCCTTTATCCCTTGCTGCTTCTAGGATTCTCTCCTTCATTTTAGTCTTGGCTAATGTAATTATGATGTGCCTTGGTGTGTTCCTTCTTGGGTCCAACTTCTTTGGCACTCTCTGAGCTTCCTGGATTTCCTGGAAGTCTATTTCCTTTGCCAGACTGGGGAAGTTCTCCTTTATTATTTGTTCAAATACATTTTCCACTCGTGGCTGTTTCTTTCCCCCTTCTGGTACCCCTATAATCCGGATGTTGGAACGTTTAAAGATGTCCTGGAGGTTCCTAAGCCTCTCCTCATTTTTTTGAATTCTTGTTTCTTTACTATTTTCTGGTTGGATGTTTCGTTCTTCCTTCTGGTCCACTCCCTTGATTTGAGTCCCATTTTCCTTTCCATCGCTATTGGTTTCCTGGACATCTCCCTTCATTTCAATTAGTTTAGCCTTCATATGTTCCTCTAATTTGTGACTAAGTTCCTCTAATTTGTGACTGTACTCTACCAATTCTGTGAGCATCCTGATAAATAGTGTTTTAAATTGGGCTTCTGAGAGGCTGGCAATCTGTTGGTCGCTTAGAGTTATGGGCTCTGGGACTTTGAGTTCTTGCACCATCTTTTGGGCTGTTCGTGCCTGTTAAGTAGCAGGAACGGAGCCCTAGGTTTTCACCAGAACAGGGCAACTAAGTTGCTGGGTTGTGATGTTGTATGTGGGGGCGGGGTCAAAGAGGGACAATGGCTTCCCTCCGGTGCCTGCCTCTGCGACCCCCACCAGCACCGCAGCCACCACCGTCACCAGGGCCACGCGCCCCGCTCCACGGCACTCGAGTGTGCCACCGCTGTCAGACCTCCACCACTGGGTTCGCCCCCTGGGGCCTGCGTGGTCCGTCTCACTGCGCACGAATGTGCGACCTTGGTCAGTCTGCCCCGCACCCCGACTAGGTCCGGGCTGCCTGCGCTCCTAGGTCTGTCCTTCCCGACCCTGCTCCGCTGCTGGCTCTGCCTCTCTTACCGTCCCGTTGAACGGTTCGTAGCTGACGGACTTCCGTATAATTCGGTTTTCTGGTCTCTGGGTGTATCTTAGTTCTCCAAAACTTTTGTTGTATCCAAACTTGGTTGTGGGAGAAGGCACAGTGTTTCCACCTATGCCTCCATCTTGGCAGAAGTCCTACCATTATTGTTTTCATTCATTTATTTATTTATGTACTTTTCAGTTTCTTACTGAAATCACATGTACCCCAAGAACAGAGAAGCTTTGCTTGGCACATAAGTATATGTTGAATAAATTATATGTTTGCCTCCTACTTCCTACAATAAATATATCTCGAATAAATTAAAACATGAAAAACCCTATGTACTAGCTTTTATTACCCCACTTTACCATGAGGTGATTGATGACTTCAGAGATGAAGAATCATGCTTAGTGCCACAGAGCTAGTAAGTGACAACTGGAGTTTTAACCTAGGACTTCATGCTAGAAAGCTACACTAAAATGTGATACAGTTGATAAATGAGAGAGATTTAATAGTTTGGGGAACAACAGAAAATGCTACAAGAAGCGAGGGTTTCGAATAATTGGTAGAATGTTAGCTCGTGAAGATGGAAAGAAGGAAGGTCTTAGGCAGAGGAATTGCCTGGGTGAGAAAGTACAGAGGCTGTTAGTACGTGGTGGGTTTGGACAACAATGTGCATGGTAAATTGGTTACAGCATAGAGCTGAAAGGGAGAAATGAGAAAAAAGGCTGGAAAGAGAGATGAGAGCAGCTTTACTGAGGGAGTAAGAGACTTTTGAATAACATCAACCTGAAGAATTCAGACTTAATTTTATTGACTGTGAAGGGAGAGTGGAGATTTCTGAGCAGGAAAATGACACATTTGACATTAATTATAAGCTCAAGATGAAAATTTGGAAAAAATAAGATTTACGATAATAGATGTGAATTATATATTTACTATGTAATATAATTGTTCTTGTATGTGAATAGATTTCATTTAATTTCCATATTTTCCTATGAGGTAGATATTTTTATGTGACCATATCTTATAGATAAGACATTGAGATACTAAAAACGTTGCCTAAGATTACATAGTTGGGAAATAGCAGTCAGTACTATCATGTCAGAACTCATGTTCTCACCTGTGTTCCTTACTCCATGTAACAGTCCCTGCTACATCCGCTTTAATAGGTAAGCGTCTTGTCGTCCTACCTGAATGTCATAGAAACTAAAATGGGGATTGGCCCAGGGTAGAATCATACCATATAGCTTGTTTCATTGTCTTAAATGTTGATGACTTTTGCTGCTCAACGCACTTACTTATTTAGCTAACATTTATTGAGCACTGATTATTGCAAGGGAAAAAAACAAAACAAAAGACACACACACACACACACACACACAACAAACAAAGAAACAAACAAAAAAACATGTCCCTGACTTCATTGGACTTACAACTCAGTGGCATTTATATAGTACTATATTTACCCATCAGTTTATCCACTGATTCACTGATCCATTAAGAAAATCAAGTGCATTAGTTATGCCAAAATTAGTGAGCAAGTATGTGCAGCAGCGCTAATAGAAAATAGTCCTAATAATAAAAAACCGAACAGCGCTGGCTGATGCCACTTAGGTTGTGGGGTGTTGCACTGCGGAGGTGGCTCTTCCAGTTCCCGGTCAGGACACAGGCCTGGGTTGTGGGTCAGAGACAGGGTGGGGTGCATGGGAGAGGCAACTGATGTTTTCTCGCACATCAATGTTTCTCTCCCTTTCTTTCTCCCTCCTCTCCCTTCTCATTAAAAATAAGTAAAAAAATTTTTTTAAAAGTCAAACTATAGACGCAGTATGAATTTCACCTGAAATGCTGATTGAATTCCAGCACAGATGGAAGTTCCCCCATCAGCTGCTGTAGGCAAGAGTTTCGAGAGCGTTTCTCTTTCCTTGGTGCTTATTATTTGGATCAGCTCACTTGTAATGTAGGCAGTGCTATCAAAGTGCACCATCCCCACCCAGGTTCCATTCCCAATAATCTGCAGCAGGAATTTTGCGGCTTGATTCATTCGATTTAGGCGATCAGAACTCTGAATGAACAAGGACAAGAAAAACAACCAAGTGGTTTTGACAGGAAAATAATAGCAGTTTACACAAAGTAAGTAAACAGAGCTATTAAGAATCTTGTATTATTAGTCATTTCCATTATTAGTAATTGGTATTATTAAAAAACAATTTTAAATTGATAATATTTAAAAATATAGTTATGTACATTATGAAAATATATAGTATAGTAGTACGTAGTAAAGAACACAGGCTTTTAACTAGCAGTGATTCTTGACTACTTAGCTCCCAAAATACAGGTGCAGGTTCAGGGGTTGGGTTGGAATTGCAGGGTGATGATTCGCACCTTAGAGACTTCCTAATTACTGCTGCTGTATGAAGATGAAACCACTTCCAAGGTCCCACAGTATCAAACCAGACTATCAGGATTCCATCTAGAGACCGAAATTTCCCCATCCACGGGAGACTAAACAATTCAAAAGTTAAAACCTTTTTGACCTGCAGCTAAATTCTGAGAGACCCTGATCCTACCTCTTCTTCTAATCTCTCCCCACCATTTCTCCACCAGTGAATTAATTGGAATTGGTTCTCTGGGAACCCATTAAGACTCATATCCCTCTTACCTAGTGAATGCCCAAATGTAAATCTCTTCAGACATTTTTGTCTTTTCCAGTCCCTCAACACCAACTTATCTGTAGTACCTCCCCTTAACACACACCCAAATTCCCTTCTGAACTCCCTAGATCCAGATCAGAGTGAGAGACTTCTACATCCCCATCTTTGAGGGCTCTCTCTGTCACTTCGTTTTACCTTTAAACCTGCCTCTTTCATCTCTCCCCAGTGACACTCCCTAGAACATTTCTATGCACTGATGTTTAGTACTGATGCTCTTCTGAAACCCTGTGCTATTGTGGATTATTCTCTGCCCTTTTCAGTAACCACACAATCCCCCATTTGTCGAATATATTGTTTCTGATCTTTAGCATGCTCAGTTCCCCCTCAAATGTGCCATCCTTCTTGGATGCCTTCTCACGTTATGTCTGCTCTTTTGTAGGCCATTTATTGCAATGATTATTTATTGAGCACCTATATGTGGTAAATCTCACTTGAGGCAAAAGGGAGACAAAGATGAGTAAGGCATGGTTTCAGGTACTAGAGGACTGGTTCCTAGAGGATATGGTTCCAAGTACTAGAGGGGTGTCTCATCTAGTGGGAGAGAAATGCGTGATTTCAATATATATACAGTGGCAGAGGCTTGTACGGTTCATTGTGGGAGACCAGCAGAGGGCCTTCAGCCCATCCTGGAAGACCAGTCCTTCTCCTGGAGGAGCTGGATGCCTGCACCAAATTTTGAAGGGAAAGTATGTGTTGACCAAGTAATGTGGAAGGGAAAGTTTTCTCGATGCAACTGTGAACACTGTGAGGTTATGGATCTCTATTGCTAGAGCCTAGCATTGTGCCATTTACTGAATGATAGTGGAAGGAATGAGTGGCTAAATCTGACCATATTTTCCTTATGGTGAAGCTTTTTGTTTGTATCTTTGATTGTTCAGAGGTCCTTTATATAGATGATAAAGCAGATTGACTCTGAAAGTTCAGCAATCCACTTTGTCCTCATGTCTGTCAAGTATTTCCAGTAGGTAAAGGGGGCCGATGAGAAAATACTTTAATATTTCAATCTATGTTCTGGTCTTCTAACTAAATCTTTACTAATGGGCCTAAACTAAAAGTCCTCCTAAGTAAACCCTCCATTTTCTGGAAGAAAAGAAAGAGACCCTCAGGTTAGGACTTTTAAATTCTCTTGCTGTCCTTTTTTCATTACAATAGTCAATGCCCATTCTAGGTCCTGATCCCAGGACATGATGGGACTTACACCACCGTGCAGTTTAACAACCCAGGTGAAGGCAGTGTTCTCAGTGTTCTTAGACATTCACTCCCCCTGCCCACTAGTCACTATATCTAGGAAAAATGGGCCCATGAACTTACCGCCATGCTTCCAGACTTATCAAGAACTAAGCATATGGTTCTTTCTCTGATCTGCAGCAATGAGAAGACAGGCGAAGAGGGTGATCCCGCCATAGGCGTGGAGTTTTTTATGTCCTCAGAATTGCTAATTACCTCCCAGGTGCTTCTGTAATCACACTTTTCATTTTGTAGACTTGGAGCTTCATGGTTGTGGCTTTTTTCATCACAGAATTCAACAACCTAAAAGGTTAATAAAATGAAAATAATAAGTTTTATATATAATGCATTTAAATTTTTGACTAAAAATACAATAAAAATAAAAAAATCTGCTGTGCAAATATGCTATTTAATGAAATATGATTCATTGAGGAATCATATAATAAATAGTAAGGCAGATTTTCAATAATAGTAATAATAAGTAATTGAGTGCTTACTATGTGCCAATCAATGTTCAAATAATTCTATATCAATACATCTAATTGTTCAGGTCACCTGCATAGGCATTTTGCAAAGAGGATAACATGTACTTGGATTATAAATATACAATATGAAGTATGACATACTTACAGAATCAATACCTTGCATAAACATTATGGATGACTTTTCAGTTTGATATTTATCAAGGAAGAACTGACAATCTTTTTCAAACAGTTTTGTCTTAGAATCAATTCTGCATCTATTAAGTATACAACTGTTTCCTTGACACTTATAAACTCTATTCATCCCAGTAACACCTTTGGAACACCTGAAAATAGATGACAGTTAATCTTTGAGGCAACCTAACCATTAGCATTTTTTGAAAATCTTGTGTTTCTCTATCGAGGCTTTTATTTTTATTTGAAAGCAAAGTTTAAGGATTTCTACCAGAGCCATTTTCCAAGAAATTTCAGAGGGAAATTTCAAGTGGTATCTCCAGCGTACTCAGTGACTCAGTTATCTGCTGAGATTAGGGTTGCTGCTGCCCTGCTTACACGAATGGCTGGAGGCTCCCCTTTTCCTAACAGCTCTCCTGGCAGCCTTGTGGTAGTAGATGCCTTGCAGGCATCTACTTGTGAAACCACTTACTCTTGGTACCACCTGAGCTTGTTCTCCATAGATTGTTTTCCAAGAAGATATCTCCAAAAGAATGTCATGTGGAATAACTACAAGTGTTTTGATTAGTCAGGGAGCATTTTTATCCAAAGTGAAATATGGCCTGAAGGAAAGGCTGAGGTACTACCTCGGACAGTGCAGAATAGTGGAGCCATTTTAGACATATGTTTTATTGCATAGAATTGCAATTATGCCCATATTGAATGGGATATAACAAACATGCTGGAAAGTGAATATATCCCATCTTTTCGATGTGTTTCCAGTCCATATTTAAGAAACAATGAGTAGCTTTTATACAGTCATATAGGGAGTCTCCTATATATATGTATGCTCCTACTACCCAAAAACTCAGTGACTATAATGTTATCTATGTTAACAATCATGATGAATTTTCTGCAGTAGAAACTAGACATTTAGGGAGAATGTGATGTAAACAAATGTAATCAATATAACACTCTTTAAAATATGTGTCCTGAAACTGGTGCTATGAACTGATAAAAGGCCCTCATTGAAATCATGTATCTTTGAGTTTGTGCATTTTTAATAAGTGCCTAGCCCCAGTGGGGCATCTAAGATTGATTAAACTGATGGTGCACAATTTTAGATAGATTTCTTCCACCCGTTCAGCTCTCTTGACCTCAGAACTGAAAGGATTGCCTTTTATTAGCTGTGATGTTAGATTGGTATTTTAAAAAAATTTATAAATCTTAAGAGATCCCTGTTGGCTCCTTGAAGCTGGTTGATTTCATGTACAACTTCAGTGGAAATGAGTACTGGCAGCCATAGTGGAGAGGTATGTCATCTTGGCTTCCAAATGTTCCTGAAGTTATCTGTTTTTTAAATGGGCAACTAGTACTTGGAGATACATTTTCTAAAAACAAAACAAAACAAAACAAAATAGAAAAGCACTGTTTTGTAATGTAGCATCTGTTATCTACATTGGAACAAATGAATGGTATTTCAAATAAATCAAAGTAAGGAAAAGAGAAAGTTACAGGCTGAAGTAATTTAAGAAAATTTAACTGGCCATGCCTTGTTGCTTCAATTTTTTTTGACGAAGCACTGTAATAAGGCTTCTCTTCATTGTACTCATCAAACACTCCCCAGCGGAGATGGGCCCACTCATGGACAAACAGTCTACCTGTGGGAAAATATTCCAAATACATGATCAAAATTCAAGTGACAAAATTTGTCCTTCACATATTTTAAGAAATGTCCTAATTATATTTGGATTTTAAATAAGTGACCATATTTATACATTTGTTTAAAAAACATAGCATCATCTTACATTATAATATTGTATATAATATATTTTAATTCTACAACATGTGAAATCAACAAAACATTTATTATGTGTGTATGTATATTCTATGGATGAAATAGACTGGGCTTTAGGTTTTGGATTTTGGAGACAGGGGACAAAATGTCTTATATATTACAATAGTTTTTGGTTCTATAAAGTTTACTCTGTGTTGGGAACCACCCTGCCTGGTTTCAGAAGCTGTAACCCCCCCATGGCTAAAACTGACTGAGAGGCCTTGGGACCATAAGCCACTAAAGAGACAAAGCTTATCTCCTTGGCAGGGATGCTGCCTCTGCCCCCTTTTACTTCACCCTGCTTGGCCCTGGATGGATGACTGGTTAGCCAATGATGGCTAGGATTCCTCAAAAGAGGGATGGCCTAAGACAGTCATTGTCACTAAGGGGCCTTCAGGAAAGGACTTGGGGGGGGGCTCTAGAAAAAGGGGGTGGTGGACCCTCAACCCTCAGCTTTGACATAGCCTGAGTCTTCATTCTGTCTGCAAGAAGTATCCTAATCTCTTGGCTGCCTTACTTCCCCTCTCTGACTTAAGTGTAAAACAATGCCAGAGTGTGGTACAGCCATGGGCAGGAACAGGTGGTTCCCTGGGGTGAACAGGCCTGAGAAAGAATGCATAAAATCCTGTGAAACCTGCTTTGTTAAGAATGTCCTCAATTTTCTGATAAGGGTCTAAGCATGAAATGAGTTTGTTTCCCCAAGTTTTATGGCCCTTTAGCTAACTGACCCAGACTCAGAATAAGCCCTCAGAATTCTTTGTGTGTTATCTATTGTTTGATCCTTACTGCCTGACAATGACTTTACCAGTATTCCTGTGCAAATTGAACCCAATAAAAGCCCATTGAGGAAAAGGCTCCTGGCCTTTTCCTCAATATCCTTTGAGAAATTGGCCACCTTTCCTCCCTAAACAGATCATGTCTTGGTAGACTTTTCATCTGTGGTGGATTGGGGCCCCCTGAGGGCAGAGCCCTGCCACAACTCCTACTAACAACATGAACAGATATGTAAAATTTGTGGTACTAAAATTTTAACTAAGTGTTTAAAATGTCTATAAATATTTCCTAGGGGAATCAATAATAAAAAAAAGATTGAAAACACTAGTATAGATCATATATAATGTTGAGGATACCTAAATGAAGTGATTAATTTATAACACTTAGGATATGCAAGCATTAATTATATGAAAATAATTATAAATTATATACTTAACACTATATTAGGTACTAAAAATATAAAATTAATAAGATATTCTTTTATTAGGATGAACTTACAGGGAGTCAGAATGAAAACATTTTTTTTTCTAAGAATTTCAGGGTAAATGGAAAAATAAAGGTAAATCCACAGCCTGATGGAAGAAAAACCAAGTAGAATTCTTGTTTTATTAATATTAGCAAAGCTTCAAGGAAATAGACATGGAGAAGGGGAAGTTGGAAGTATGAGGTACATCATGTGTCAGTTCCCACTAGCCCAGTTCTCAATTCTAACAGCATTCCACTCTTTGTGGAATGTGTACTTTTAATATCTACAGTGATGGCAGTCTTCAGCAAACCGAGCGAATACCAGGATGGTTGGAATATACTTCCAGGTAATTATTGTTGTTCTTATCATTTTATTACAAATTGCATATATTTTGAGGACTTAATCTTATTTTTCAAGAGCTGTGTTGTTGTTAGAACACTGTTTTTTCAGAATGTGAGTTTTTCACAAACACTTGTTTAACATTATAGGAGAAACTTCTGTCTAAAAGTGAGGGGGAAAACTGTCAGTTACGGAACAGGGCTGAGGGGAGGGTTACAAGAAAAGAGCAAGAGCTCAAGTGGGGATGTTATCTTTAAAAATTGGAGAAAATCCTCCTCAGTTAAGATTAGGTGAATGTTGGCATGAGTTTAGAAGTAGAGAAGAAAAAGTAGGGGTTCTGTTTGCTTAATGAAGACATCTGTTGATTGATGATATTGAATGAAGTGACTGGAGATCTTGAAAAATATGGTAGAAGTTTTAAAACAGTTCCTGAGGAATGAGAATGGAATTGAGAGGAGGCAAGTACAACATTGCTGAGTAGCTTTGAGGGCTTCACTAGGTTTGAAAAAATGTGTTTTTGTAATGATACCAATTAATTTTGTAATTTTCTTTCACAATCTTGGAAACATTAACAGGAGCAAATGGAAACTAGCTGGAAATTGAGCAGAGAGGATTTGGCAAGTTGAATGAAACATAAGGATAAAAATGGTGAGGGACTTGAACTATTTATACCTTGCTAAACATGCTAGGTAGGGACAAAATTAAAGCTATAAGGGAGCAAAAGATTAGAGGTGCCGAGGAGAAGAAACATGGTCAGACTAAAGTATGGGGGAGAATCAAGATTCGTATGGGATGAGATGATAGAGCTTTCAAGACTTCGGGGGAAACAGGTTCAGGTAATGATGAGAACCAGAGCTAACTGAGTGACAGAAATGAGAGACTTAGTGAATGTTCATTGAATGGACAATTGAAGAAGGAGAGATAATCTTGGGGTGTGTGGATTCAGGCATGTTTTCATGTTTAGTGATATGTGAGAAAAATGTGCTTTAGTTCATTTGAACCAATGATCTTAACTTTTGGATTGAAGTAGATGAAACTGCCATTTTTTATAGGTAAAAATGATCACTAATAGACAAGCACATCTGGTTCAACCAAAGAAGTTAAATGATAATATCAGCAACTACAGCCCAGGAGTGCTTTCTCTTGTTTGGGAACTGTCATCTTGGCTTTTTTCAGCTTTTCATGCATTTGCCTTCCATCAAGGTGGCATGTGATTGACTAATATCCAGCTGTGGAAAACTGGAAAATTAAGAGATGAAAAGTATGGTTTGTAAGAAAAAGACTTATTATTGTTGTTGTGTGTTCAAATCTCTGTAGACACTCTACTAAGTACAGTTATATGGATTATCTAACTTAACATTCACAATGATTCTATAAAGTAGTAATTCCTCTATTCACCATTTCACAGGAAATAAGCTCAAAGAGGCTAGCTCACTTGTTGAAGGTCACACAGAGCCAACAAGCAGGGGAAGTCTAAGGCTTGTACACTTAACCGGGATTCATAGCTGCTTTTTGGAATCATCACAAACTATATATTGACGTAAATTCCTACCTGTTGGTCCATATTCACTTTGTTTTTTCCCAAGGACAAAGTCAGGGGTGAGATGAATGCTTTTTCCTTTTTCCCCACAAGGTGTGAACTTCTTGGTGTATGGTTCATCTCTACCTGGTTGGGTAGGTGGTGCAACTAAAACATCAGCCTGAGAATGTTTAAGAAGATATTTAAAATGTTAGAAATATAAACGATAACATTTAGATTGGAAAACTCTGAAACAATTTGCAGCATAGTGGAGAAGAACCAGAAAAATATAACCCTTTAAGAAAAGTTTTTTGGCTCTTACCTGTTCATAGTTTTCATATTGTGGTATCTTGTACAGAGAGTTTTCCTTCCAAGTCTCAGGAATTAATATTGATACCTGTTTGAAATGAAGTCTTTTCCCTGTGGCTTCAAACAGATAAGTAGATGCTTTGGTCACCATGTCCTGTTACAAAATGAAAAGATATGTGAGGATGATCAAGTGAGAATGAGCTAAATGTGGAGAGGTTCATCACAGGCATTTACCAGATTGAGAGTGGACAGAAAAAGCAACTGACTAGTGAGCAAAGTCTCTGCTTCAGAATTCTAACTCTGCCGCCTTTTGATCCAAAATTATAGCTTAGTCTTGCACATTTAAAGGTTTTGAGTATAATTCTTCATGAAAAGGCAAATATTTCTATTTGGTGTCAGGAGAAATTGCATAATATGGCAAAGAGCATTGACTTGAAAATCATCTACTTGGTCCAGTGGTGGCATTAGCATTTTCTGGCCACTAGAGCTTGACCAATTTATATAACCCTCTGACAGAGCTTAGTTTCCTCATCTCTTAAACAGACTATTGCTACCTATCTTTAAAGTTGGTATAAACCAGAAATGAGTTATAAAGTGCTCTATACATAGAAAGTCATAAAACTGGTTGATAGCATTACTCTTTAAAAATCTAGTAGAGAACAGCCTTAATCAATACAAGCTTAAAACATTCTATAGGCATGGGTCACAGGAGAGGTTTTTCATTACATACCCATTCCCACAGTGGAAGCACCTGTGTTTGATTGGTGCCTGGGAGTGGGATGATGGAAAAATCTGTGGTAGAGGTTGAGTTTTTTTTTTATCATAGACAGAACTTGTTGCTTTCCTCTCAAGGGGAAAACAATGTAATCCCATTTGTTCAGTATTCTGAACTCCAAAATACAATGATTAATAGGAGAAATGGTCCCACTTAGACCTTACTATCTAATGGGGGAAATAGATGGAGGAAAGGGTTTTATGGTAATTTAGTCTGCATGGTCAAACCCAGTGAATAATTGAGAGATCCTAGGTGCTAGATGATGTTGTCAACCTTCACCTTGCTGGCAACATCCCAGTCTATACTGATGTTTTCCTCAAGGCAGGCTCTTATCCTCCATGATCCTGGCCTAGCATAAGCCCAGAATAGGACTCTCCTTCTTCAGGAATTCCAGGACTCTCTTTTCTTTTCTGTTGAAGGCAGGCCAGTGTGCTTACTCATATGTACTGAAGAGAACAGAGCCATTCATTCAGAGAACTGAAGGCCCAGACAACTAGCTGAGAGCCAGGAAAAGGGCTTGGAGAGCACCCATGGTAGATTGCAGGTTACTTCATCCCTAGCCTAAAACACATGAAAGAATTTTCATCTGTTCTCTAAGCATGTCTCCCTTTTCCTTTTTGTTTTCGTATGTTCAGGTCTCACTGAGTCATTTCCTTCTGCTTGAAGTGACAGCTCTGTCTGTGCCTATGAGCTAAAAATGTATGTGCTGGTTGAACTCACCAAGAATAGAAAGGAGAGGAATGAAATAAAATCAGAAATGAAACAGGAAATGTTACGAGTGATACGAGAGTAAACAAAGAATTATGAGACTGTTATGAACAATTATATGCCAACAAATTGGACAACCTAGAAGAAATGGAAAAAGTTCCTAAAAACATACGATAGGCTAAGACTGAATCATGAAGAAATAGAAAATCCAAACTGACCAATCACTAGTGAGAAGATTAAATCAGTAATCAACCCCTCCCCCCCAAAAAAGTCCAGGACCAGACAGCTTCACTGGTGATTTATACCAAACATTCAGAGAAGAATTAATATCAGTTCTTTTTCAAACTTTCCCAAAATAGAAGAGGAAGGAACACTTCTAAACTCATTTTATGAGGACAAAAATATCTTTTTTTAAAGATTTTATTTATTTATTATTAGAGAAATGGGAACAGAGGGCATCAATGTGTGGTTAACTCTCATGTGCCTCCTACTGGAGACCTGGCTTGCAACCAAGGCATGTTCTCTGACTGGGAATTGAACCAGTAATCCTTTGGTTTGCAGCCAATGCTCAATCCACTGAGCCACACCAGCCAGGACAGGACAACAATATCCTGATGCCAAACCAGGTAAGGATGTGACCAACAAGAAAATAAAAAATCCTAAATCCCTAAGACCAAAATCCCTAATGAACATAGATGGAAAAATTCTAGAGAAACTATTAGCAAACTGAATTCAATGATACTTTAAAATGATCGTATACCATGATCAAGTGGGATTTATTCCACAGATGCAAGGATAGTTTACCATTTGCAAATCAAACAACATGATATACCACATTAGCAAAATAAAGGATAAAAATCATATGGTCATCTCATTGGAAGCAGTAAAAGCATTTGATAAAAGTCAACATTCTTTTATAATAAAACTCTCAACAAAAGTGGATATAGAAGGAACATTCTACCTTACAATAAAGGCCATTTATGAGAAGCCCTCAGCTAATATCAAGTGAACTCTCAACACCCTTTTCTTGACTCATCATACTCAGTGATGAAAACTTTTTCTCTATGATCAGGATCAAGACAAGGATGCCCACTCTTGCCACTTTTATTCAGCACAGTATTGGAAGCCCAAGCCAGAGCAGCTAGGCCATAATAGAAATAAAATGCATCAAAATCAGAAAGGCAAAAGAAAAACTCACCATTTGAAGATGGCATGATATTATATATGAAAACCCTAAAGATTCCCCCCCCAAACTGTTAGAGCTTATAAAGAAGTTCAGTGAAGTTGCAGGGTATAAAATCAGTATAAAATATATGTAACATTTCTGACAGTAGTGAACTATCAGAAAGAGGAATTAAGATAATCCCATTTACAATTCAAAAAGAATAAAATGCTTAGGAATAATATTAAGTAAGGAGGTAAAATTATTGTACACATAAGACATTGATGAAAGAAATTAAAGAAGGTAGAAATGAATGGAAAGATATTTTATATTCATGGATTAAAGAATCAATAATGTTAAAATGTTCAGACTTTTGGCCAAGAGAGAAGTGTATGTAAATATACTTTGTTTCCTTGTGCAACCACAGAAAAAATTACAACTAGACTTCAAAATGAATAACAACCAGAACCATCAAAAAATCAAGCTGTATGGAAGTCCAACAATTGAGGATTTAAAGAAGCCACATTTATCCAGATGGGTAAGAGTTGGGGAGATTTGGAGATGGGTGGAGAGGCATGAAGATGCCATGTAGCACAGGGGGCAGTGGTAGCAGAACAGGAGGTCCCACATTCATGTGTGGTGAATGAAAATGGGGAGGGACACCTTGGGAGTGAGGAATCCTAGCCCTAGGTGAGACCACACCGCAGCCCAGGGGTCTGGTGCCAGGAAGATAAATCCCCATTACTTCTGGGTATAAAAACTAGGGCAGAGGTTTGGGGGAGCAGAAGAAACTGCAGGATTTTCAGGAGACTCCACTTAAAGGGCCTACATGGACTTAGAACCTGCATTGACCCTCTCCACCCCACCCCAGGATTCAGCACCAGGGCAACAGCTGGAAGGGCACTAATTGCATACGGGGAGTAAGTGAAGTGACTGGAAATAGAGAAAGTGCTGGGCAAACCTCTAGAAGCCAGTCAGTGGCATCATCCCCCCTTCAACCCGCCCCCCCCAGAGCCACAAAGTGGTGAACTGGGTTGCCTCATCTGGTGATTACCTTAGACCCTGCCCCACACATTTTATAAGTGCCTTTTCCACAATAGGCCATGCTACTAAGACAGGGAGTCAAAGCAGCTCTACCTAATACACAGAAACAAATGGGGAGGCTGCCAAATTGAGGAGACAAAGAAAATATGGTTCAAATTAAAGAACAGAATAAAACCCTAGAACAAGGATTAAGTGAAACAGAGATAACTAACCTATCAGATGCAGAGTTCAGAACACTGGTGATTAGGATGCTCAGAAACTCATTAAGTAAGGCAACAACATAAAAAAGACACAAGAAGAAATGAAGGTTATACTAAGTGAAATAAAGAAAAATCTACAGGGAACCAACAGTGGAGGGTTGAAGCCAGGACTCAAATCAATGATTTGAAACATAAGGAAAAATATGCATTCAACCAGAACATCAAGAAGAAACAACAATTCAAAAAAAACCAAGGACAGTATAAAGAGCTTCAGGGACATCTCCAAACATCTGAATTATAGGGATGCCAGAAGGAGAAGAGGAAGAGAAAGAAGTTGAAAACTTATTTGAAAAAATAACAAAAGAAAACTTTCCTAGTTTGGTGAAGGAAATAGACATACCAGTCTAACAAACAAAATGAGTCCTAAACAAGTTGGACCCAAAGAGGACCACACCAAGATACATCATAATTAAAATGCTAAAGGTGAAAGATAAAGAGAGAATCTTAAAAGCAGCAAGAGAAAAGCATAAAGTTACCTACATAGGAGTTCCCATTAAGTTTATCAGCTGATTTCTCAAAAGAAACTTTGCAGGCAAGAAGGAACTTGCAAGAAGTATTCAAAGTGATGAAAAGCAAGGAACTACAATGTAGATTACTCTATCCAGCAAAGCTGTCATTTAGAATGGATGGACAGATAAAGTGCTTGCCTGACAAGATAAAATTAAAGGAGTTCCTCATCACTAAGCCATTATTATATGAAATGTTAAAGGGGACTTATTTAATAAAAAGATCAAAACTTTGAACATTAAAATGGCAACAAATTCACAACTATCAAGAATTGAACCTAAAAAACAAACTAAGCAAACTAGAAGAACAAGAATAGAATTATAGATGTGGAGATCACATGAAGGGTTAGCAGCTGGGAGAAGGAGGAGGAGAAAGGGGGAAAAGATGCAGAGATTAAGAAGCATAATTGTTAAGCACAAAGTAGATGAGGATATTAGGAATAGTATAGAAATGGAGAAGCAAAAAAACTTATATGCATCACCCATGGACATGAAATAAAGTGGGGGGTGTTGCTGGAGGGAATGAGGATACTAAGCAGAGGAGGGCAAATGGCAAAAACTGGGACATCTGTGATAGCATAATCAATAAGATATATTTTTTTAAAATGTTCATACTAGCCAAGATAATCTACACATTCAATTCAATTCCCATCAAAATGCCAATTGTATTTTGCACAGAAAGAGAACAAACAATCCTAAAATTTGTGTGAAACCACAAAAGATCCCAGGTAGCCAAAGCAATTTCGAAGAAGAAGAACAAAGCAGGAAACATTATGCTCCCTGATTTCAAAATATACTGCACATCAGTAGTAATCAAAGGAGTATGGTGCTGGCATAAAAACATCCTCATAGTTCAGTGGAACAGAATCAAAAGTCCAGAAATAAACCTACACATATATCATCAATTAATTTATGACAAAGTTGGTCAAGGACCATCTCTTCAATAAATAGTATTGGGAAACCTAGACCAACCCATGCAGAAGAATGATACTGGATGCTCTCTTACACTCTATACAAAAACTAACTCAAATGCATTAAAGACTGACTGTAAGACCTGAAACTATAAAACTAGAATAAAACATAAGTTCCCTGATTTGGTCTTGGCAGTGATTTTTGGGAGATTTGACACCCAAAGCAAAGATAGTAGCAAAACAACAACAACAACAAACTGATAAAAAAAGTGGGCAGAGGATCTGAAAAAACATTTTTTTCCTGAAGAAGACATAGAGATGGCCAACAGGTACATAAAAAGGTGCACCACATCACTAATCTTCAGGAAAATGCAAAGCAGGACCACAAAGAATGATTATTTCACACCTGTTAGGATGACTATTATCAAGAAATAATAAATGTTGGCAAGGATATGGAGAAAAGGAAATCCTTATGCACTGTTGGTGGGAATGTAAATTGGTGCAGTCACTATGGAAACCAGTATTGAGGTTCCTGAAAAATTAAAAATAGAACTAGCATTTGATATAGTAATTCTACTACCAGGTATTTATTCAAAGAAAATGAAAACACTAATTTGGAAAGATATATGTACCCTCATGTTTATTGCAGCATTATTCACAATGGCCAAGACATAGAAACAACCTAAGAGTCCATAGATGGGAACTAGATAAAGAAAATGTGGTATATATAAACAGTGGAATATTATTGAGCCATGAAAAAGAAGGAAATCCTGCCATTTCTAACAACATGGATGGACCTTGAGGGCATTCTGCTAAGTTAAAGAGCTCAGATGGAGAAGGACAAGTACTGTACAATCTCGCATATATGGAACCAAAAATAAAGAAAAAAGAAAAAAACAAGAAAAACTATATTATGGTGATGGATATTAACTAGACTTATTTTGTTGATTGTTTTCTAATATATACAAATATCAAATTATTACACTGTAGACACAAAACTAATATGTCAATTATATCTCAAAAATTTTTATAGGTGTATATGGTGGTTTGAATTATGGTACCAACTGGAAATGTAGGATTGCCGTATACGGTTGTATAGGTTGTACATTGTATAACTCCAAGGTACTTTGTTTACTTTGGAGTCTCCATGTCCCTTTGGACAGCCTTCAGTAGTGGTATGTTCTCAGGTCATGGAGCTATTTCATAAACCCTGTATCAGATGACTGTGATCTCTTGGAGCATACTAAGGTGGCTAATAATTGTTCCTACAGGTTTTTCCAGCAGGAGTCCTATAGTATTCATTCTAAATTATTTCTAAGACTTCCTATAATATTCTAGTTGGAGCAAAGATTAAAATATCAATGTTTCTAAAAGTAAGTACTCTAAAATTAAAAAGACACCTGAATACAGAAATAGAGACAGTTGGCACAGGGAGAAAGTTTCTTCCTTTCCACCAGGCTGAAGATATAAGGAGTCTTAAAAGGCTTGGTTAAATGATAACCAGAACACATTAAGCAGACTCAAAAACCTCTTAAGACCTAAATTCCTTTGCACTTAAAAATAAACCATCTAATTTGTGTGTAGAAGATGTCCAACTAGAGGGATAAATGTCTGTTAAACTAAAAAAAAAAAAGAAAAGAAAGTTGAGAAGTGACATCTCAGGCCATAAATTATGAATCAATTTATCATAAAAATATTTCTGTGGTCAGATATTATCCCAGGAGTAAAGTTTTGTTCACATGTTGGCTCACCAGTTACAAAAAAAAGAGTGATCTTTGTCATCTTGCACAAGTCATAACTCAAACTCTGGCCTCTAAGTAAGTATTCAAAGCCCATGCGCTGGATCTCCACTCTGACTGTGCTGTTTAGAGAACCTTTGAAAAATCATTTAATTTCTCCAAATCTCAGTTTTGTTTTCTATATAATGTAGATGATAGTTTTTTACATGGTTGTTTGATATTATAAATGCAAGGACTTTCTAGCAGGCTGAGAGAATATCAGGAAACCTTGTCTAAGCTGGAAATATTTACTAACAATTGAACTTTTAGTTACACTTTCAGTAGAAGACCATTTTAGCAATTTTTTTATCCCTATGATTAATTCCTCCAAATACTGATTTCTGAAGTTCAGTATATTTGAAACTAATCAATGGCCCCTGGACACTGAGAAGCTATCATTCAGAATCAGCTATATCAACTGCTGTTCAAGCTTTGTTCTTTAAAAAAGAGATCTTTACCTTCCTCTGGCATTCAAAAGGTATCGATAGGTGAACATCACTATGCTGCAGGAGTTTACACAGAATGAGTAATAAATGGCAACCACATAACCACTGCTCACAATTCAGGTCCTGCCAATCGGCTTCTGCTAGGTAACGCCCATAACGCCGCTAAAACAGTGAACCTAAGGACACAGTAGTGGAGGAACTGAATATAAGGAAATAGTAGATGTTGATGACAGGGCCAGGGGAAACAAAGATTATAACACCAATCTGTATTACCAGGAATGTTACAGTTGAAAGAAACTTTAGAAATACAGTCCTTGGTTCAGTTCTGGAGCCTCTCTCTTCCCTGTCTGCACTACCTAATGAGCTCATTTGTTCTCATGGTGTTGAATCTCATCTACACACTGGTAATTCCCCAGTGTCTATCCCCATCCAGATTTTCTTCTGAATTCTGATTCCTGTTCCCATTGGTGAGGATAGCTAATAAGCATCTCAAATTCAAAATGTCCCAATCTTACTCCTGATATCTCAGCTGCCAAATAATCACTTAAGTCTTTCCTTTCCCAGTTGATGATAATTCCCTCTTTCCAAGTAGATAGGCCAAAACCCTTGGCGTCTTCTTTGACTTTTTTCTTTCTCTGATACTTTCACCTACTCCACATACATCTAAACCATCAACACATTTGTCTGTGATACCTTCAGAATATGTTCAGAATCACAGGGGGTGATCTCTACAGGAACATCCCTCTTCCTAGTTACCATCACTTCTCATCAACAACAGCTTTTTACCAGGTATCCCTCTACATCTCTATGCTGTGCAGAACTCATACAGGATTAGCAACAGGTGGAAGCTCTCTGCCGAGTTTCCTCAACACTACAGTTGATGTGATTCTAGAACAGGTGTGAGAGAGCATCCCTCTCCTCTGCTCAGAATCCTCCTATAGATTCCTGTCTGACTCAGGGTACAAGCCTAAATCTTTCTGCTGATCTGGGTTTCTGCTATCTCTCCAACTTCAGCTCTCCCATTGTTCCACCTTCTCATTTATAGCTGTTTCCCTGGTCCCAACAAGAAAGCTATCACTTCCTGCTGCTGCACTCTCTATTCCCTACCCCAGATTTTCAACGGGCTCTTCCCTTGCTCATCTTAGGTGTCTGCTTAGAGGACACATTAACAATAAGCCTTTCATTGACCACCCTACCCCTAGTTCAGCCCCAACTACAATGTCTGCCCTCTTTTGCTGATTTATTTTATTCCATAGCAATTTACTACCAACTGTCCTGCTATATATACACTTACATGTTTTTATTACCTGTATCTGAAAAGATCATACACTGCATGAGGGAAGAGTCTTTTCATTCCCTGTTGTCCTGCTATAAGCATTCAATGGTTGTTTAAACACCAGATAAGTCCAAGCCCTGGCCAGGTAGCTCAGATGGTTAGAGCATTGTCCCAGTATGCCAAAGTTATGGGTTTGATCCCCTGTCAGGGTGCATACAAAAATAACCAGTGAATGCATGAATAAGTGGAACAACAAATCTCTCTCTCTCCCCCACCTCCAAAGTTAATAAATTTAAAAAAGAAAGAAAGACAAGTTCAATTGCTCATTTACAGGTGAAAAAACTAGGGATCAGGGAAGCCCAGTGCCTTGTATTTGATTTTACATTGGAAAGGGGAGAACCTCCTGTAAAGCTTCCAGTTCCCACTGTCTGTGCAGCATTGTCCTCACCACACCATCTGCTCCTAAACTTTCTGGAGCATTCAGAAATGTTCATAATAACTGTTAACTACTAACTTTTTTCCTTCTCTATAATTCACACAGAAGAAAATCCCATTTTTTCTTACCTTTATTTGTTCAATCAGTGTTTCATTTTCTGGCACACCAGGGTCTATAGCAATAACAATGCCTTCATAGCCATTGTTATTCAGCTGAACAAAGGAAGTGTTGGACTCCTGCAGCAGGTATAGGACTGAGAGGAAGACAAAGCTTCTGAATAACACCATTGTTCCTTTTAGGTTGTTCCTGGCCTCAGGGTTAGTTTGTTCAAAAGGCTAGTCTGTCTGTCACCTTCTCTCTCTGTGTCTATCTCTCAATTTCCATGTATATATACCCACACTCAACTCAATAGGTGTGGCTGCTTATGGGTCAGAGAGTGCATGAAGATAAGAGTTACGTAATCATTTTGTTGTACTGTAAAAGAGATCAGAAAAGTAAAAGTAATTAGAACTTGTTATAAAATACACATTTTTGACTTGGGAAGATTTTTTCTATACTTCCTAATTTTAGTTAATTTCCTAAATATGGACATGTACTTTGTGTTTTCTATAGAGTGCAGTATGGAAACTAATAATATTTTATAATGAAATGAATAGAAATGATAATGCTAATGTTGTTTTTCAGTATTACAAAGCAATTTAATTATTGTTTAGATTATTTACCAAGGGTATAAATAATGGAAAAGAATATAAAATTATTAAATGTAAATAACATCAAATTAGGTAAGATGTCTTTGAAACATAAACTAAAAAGTTTAAATACTTTGATAAATTAAGAAAAACTTGGCAAAGTTATTAGAGTAAATTTTCTTAAACTCCTGCCCAGTAAAGAATAAATAGAATCTGCTTTAATAGAAGTGTATTTAAAAAATCTGGTAGAATGATAACTATTGTTTTTAAGAAAAAAGGCTGGTAATATGCTGGTTCCTATTAAAGCAGAGGGAGCAATATTAACTCTTAATATTTATTTAGGGCTGACCAGCACAGACTCTCTCAATTAATCCTCACCACAGCTCTCCAAGGTTAATCTTGAATGTTATCTTCATCCAGTGTGCAGAACTGAGGCTCACAGACTTTCAGTAACTTGCCAAGATCACATAAGTAGTAAATGATGGAGTCAGGGTCTGTGCCAAGCATTCCTACCTCAGAATGCGTGGATTTAATTACTTTATAAGAAGGTAATTTTGTTCTGTAAGGCAAACAATATAACAAGATTTTTTAAAAGGAGGAAGTGGGTCAGTTTAGGAATTGTGATGATGAACTAAGCATGGCTAGTCCTAAAGAGAAAATAGCCAGTTCTCATCAGAAACCCAAAAGAGAACTGAAAATATAGAAGCAGAAAATGTCTTTAAATTAAAAGCTCAGATAGGAGGAGATTTGTGCTGCATTTTGAACAAGGAACATCCTCAAGATAGAGGTATTGTCATATGTACCCAGACTCTGCCCTTTTAGGTGGCATCCTTCCCACCCTCCTCCCATTCCTTCAGGGATATTATAGGATAATTATATTACCATACAGAGCTAATTATTAATAAAAAAGAGAGAGAACAAAGGGAGTTACACATCGAGTTTAAAAAACTGGGGAGCATAAGCCTGTTTGCTTCACCAGAAAGCAATACCTTTACACCCCAGGGGATTACAGCATTTTTCAAGAAGGAGATTTATACTCCTCCCACCTCCCCTCTGGTATCAGATTGCTGGGGGCAATGGCAGGTACTTGACCAGGGAGACCTGTCAGTGTAAGTAGGGGTTGTGAACCTACCCAAGCAAAAGCTTGGGAACTTGATTGGTTGTTTTGGAAAAGGACCTGGTCTGTGCCAAATCCAAGCTAATATAATATCAGGGGAACTAAGAAACTCACTCTCTCTCTTTCCTGTGACCTGCACTCACCCTGTTCATTCACACATTCTCTGTCACCAGGGAGCACATGGTCACGTGGGCCCCCAGCAGACGATGTGGACTGCGAAGGATTAAGCTTTAATATGAAGCAGAAACTCTGGATACTGGCTTTTGTTTTGGCCAAGATACAGTTGGATGTTTCCCCCAGTTAAGATGGAGGGAGATGGTACATTGGAAATAGGGGCAGATTTCTACTCAAAAAAACCTTGCCATTCCATGATCTGTGTGTGGGTAATTGGAATGTTTTCCTCATAATTCCATGGAAGGAAACAATTGTACATTCACAATTGTTAATATGTTGTGCAAGATATAGGGTGGAGCTGTTGGCACTGGCAACCCCAGGGAAACTGCGATTTCCTGGAGAGGAGAGGGGACTGTATACTTAATAAATCCATCCTAGGCAGTTTTGTTCTGGTTCCCTCACTGACTTCTCTTCCATTTATTCTCTTCCTCTCCCTGACCTCTGGATTGGGGCTTCAAACATGCTTCCGTCCCACAGAGCTGGTGCTCAGGAAGTTCTTACTGACTCATGGATGGATCAGTGAATGATTACCATTTTAACCTAAAATAGCAACATGTCACAATCCCTAAACTGAAGTTGGTCCAAGGCCTTTGAAATGTTGGAGAGAGCTGGGGGACTCAGATCTCCTCTAGTGTTTGGGTCAGTGCCTAGACTATTTTGAGGGGATGCTATTCGTCCTTCAATATAATTGGGAAATTTAAAAAATATATTGTATTGATTACGCCATTACAGTTGTCCCATCTCCCCCTTCATTCCCCTCCACCCTGCGCACCCCCTCCCACGCACCTTCCCCCTCTTTAGTTCAGATCCATGTGTCATAAGTTCTTTAGCTTCTAAATTTCCCACACTACTCTTGCCCTCCCCCTATTTTTTCCCCACTGTCTATGCTACTTATTCTCTGTACCTTCTCCCCCTCCCCTGTTGCTGTTAGCAACTACCTAACAGTGGCTAACTGTTGCTAACTGTTGCTAACTGTTGTAACTACCTCCCCTGGCTAAGAATGAGTGAGCAACCTCTGGAATGAGAGCCACAAAGGAGACAGTGCTTGTCTCTGGTAGCAAACGCTGCCTCAGATTACTCCATTGCCCCCAAAACATGGTTGGCTAGTCCATGACAGGTAACACCCCTCAGAGGAGGAGCAACCTAAGCCAGACATGGTCACTTGGGAGGCCATCATGGAAGGACTCGGGGGGCCGTGACAAAGAGGGAGCAATGGACCCTTGTCCCCAACTATTCTGACATAGCCTGAGTCCCCATGTTCTCTGGGAGAAGTGCTTCCTGGCTCTAATCCACTTAAGCCTCAAAACCTATGCTGGGGGACGTGGTGCAGCTCCTTGCCTTGCTAGAGTGGTATCCCGGGTGATCAGGCATCAGAAAGAGTTTCTAAAAGTCTGATGGGGGAGCAACTTTTCCCGCAAGTTCCCCCGTCCACCACAGATGAGAGTAAACAAGACGTGATCTGCTTGGGGAGGAGAGGTAGCCAATTCCTCCAAAGAGAAGGCCCGTGAGCAGTGGCCAGTTTCTCAGGGGGAAAAGGCCTCAAGACCCTTCCTCCAGGGGCTTTTATTGGGTTGTAATACACAGGAATACAAGGTGGCAAGGATCAAACAGTAGATAACATTTCAAAGAAATCTGAGGGCTTAGTCTGAGTCAGAGTCTGTCAGGAAGAGAGTTTTCCAGAAACTTTTAGGGTTTCCTGCTCAGACCCTTAACAGATGAATGAAAGCACTTGTAGCAGAGCACATTTCATAGGTTTATCAGGAATTCTTTGTGATGCCAGGTTTTTCCCTGGGACATGCTCTAGCAAGGCAAGGAGCTGCACCCCTCCCCATCAGGTATTCAGGCTTAAGTGGATTAGAGCCAGGAAGCACTTCTCCCAGAGGACGTGGGGACTTGGGCTATGTCACATAGCCTGGGAGGCAAGGGTCCATTTCCTACTCTTTGTTGTAGTCTCTGAGTACTTCCATGATGGCCTTCCAAGGGGTTGAGTCTGGCTTAGGTTGCTCCCCGCTGTGAGGAGACTTACCTGTCATGGACTTCCGACCAAGCTTTGGAGGAAGGGAAAGGAAACTGAGGCAGCATTTGCTACCAGAGACAAGCTCTGTCTCCTTTGTGGCTCACATTCTGGAGGTCACTCACTCATCCTTAGCTATGGGAGGTATTTACAATTCCTGAAACCAGGCAGAGTGGTCCACAACAAGTCCTGTGAAACCTGCTTTGATGAGTGCTTTCATTCATATGTTAAGAGTCTGAGCAGGAAATGAGTATGTCTCCCAGTTTCTGCAACTTCATTTCCTGACAGACTCTGATTCAAACTAAGCCCTCAAATTTCTTTGAAATGTTATCTAGTGTTTGATCCTTACCGCCTATATTCCTGTGTATTACAACCCAATAAAAGCCCATGGAGGAAGGGGCTCCTGGCCTTTTTTCTCTGAGAAATTGGCCACCTCTCCTCCCCAAGCAGATCATGTCTTGGTAGTGTTTACTTTCATATATGGTGGATGGGGGGACTTGAGGGCAAAGTCACCCCCACAGCTAACCTTCCATGTGATCTCCATTTCTGTGGCTCCACTCCTGTTTTAGGTGTCTGCTTAGTTTGCTTTTGTTTTGGGTGTGGTTGTTAATAACTGTCAGTTTGCTGTCCGTCCACTGTTCATATTTTTTATCTTCTTTTTCTCAGATAAGTCTCCTTAACATTTCATGTGATAAAGGCTTGGTGATGATGAACTCTTTGAACTTGACCTTATCTGAGAAGCGCTTTATCTGACCTTCCATTCTAAATGAAAGCTTTATAGAGCAATCTTGGATGTAGGTCCTTGCCTTTCATGACTCGGAATACTTCTTTCCAGTCCCTCCTTGCCTGTAAGGTCTCTTTTGAGAAATCAGCTGACAGTCTGATGGGAACTCCTTTGTAGGTAACTGACTGTCCCCTTATCTCTTGCTGCTTCTAGAATTATCTCCTTCACCTTAATCTTGGCTAATGTAATTATCATGTGCCTTGGTGTGTTCCTCCTTGAGTCCACCTTCTTTGGGACTCTCTGAGTTTTCTGGACTTCCTGGAAGTCTATTTCCTTTGCCAGATTGGGGAAGTTCTCCTTTATTATTTGTTCAAATAAGTTTTCCACTTGTTGCTATTCCTTTCTCCCTTCTGGTACCCCTATAATTCAGATGTTGGAACATTTAAAGGTGTCCTGGAGGTTTCTAAGCCTCTCCTCATTTTTTTGAATTCTTGCTTCTTCATCCTTTTCTGTTTGATTGTTTCTTTCTTCCTTCTGGTCCATTCCATTGATCTGAGTCCCAGTTTCCTTTCCATCACTATTGGATCCCTGTGCATTTTTCTTCATTTTACTAGTGTAGCCTTCATTTTTTCATCTAATTTGTGACCAAAATCAACCAGTTTTGTTTTGAACTGTGCATGTGGTAGGTTGGCTATCTCTTGGTCAGTTAAAGTATTGGCTTTGGGGCTTTGATTTGTTCTTCTGATTGAGCCATTTTTGGTCAGTTCACACCTGTTACGTATGAGTGGTGGAGCCATAGGTTGTCCTCAGGGTGGGGCAACCCATGTCTCTGGGTTGTGATGCAGTATGTGGGGGCAGGGTCAGAGAGGGAGCAATGGTGCTTGTTCCACTCTCTCTTAGATTTCAGTCCCCTCTGCCGCTTCCCACAAGCTGGCGCCTTTTCATTCGGTGCTTTTTGTTTCCCGTCGTTGGGGCCCTGGGTTGCGTGGTCTGTCTCGCTGCCTGTTTTTGCCTAGTTTATCTGTGTGCAAATGTGTGACTGCAGTCAGCCATGCACTGCCTGCACTCCTGGGTCTGGCTGCCACTGCTTTTTCCTGCTGCAACCCCTCTCTGCTGGACACCGACTCTGCCCCTCTTACCGGTCTGGTTAAATGGTTGTCAGATTTCGGTACAGTTCAATTTTTTGTCTGTTCTGGTTGTGTTTTTGTTTCTAAATCTTTGTTATTCTTATTTTGGGTTGTGTGAGGAGGCACAGTGTTTCCACCTATGCCTCCATCTTGGCTGGAAGTCTACATATTAATTGGGAAATTCTTGATTTTAAGCTTGGAAGGGAGATCCTTCCATGTTGCCAGAGGTGTTAGGAAAATCTTCCTTCTAGCAGGGGGCGCATGCAGCTCCCTGAAAAAAGTTAAATATCTATAACATTTGTCCTCTGCTTTCTCCTGGTGGCACAGAAAGGAGTGATGCTTCAAGGATTGTGAGGAAGTTCCTTCTCAGAATTAAAGACAAATGTCTGCCCTTGTCTAAATTTCAACTCTTTTTCTTGCTGTGTTTTTAATCCTTTTTATCAAGAGGGGTGTGGGCAGCCTCTCTGATGCCCTCAGCCATTGCAGTTAGTAACTAGCTTACCTCTTGCCAATTCCCAGTTGCCTGGCTCAGCTACATGGGCCACTATTTCCATCATCCCAACTTGAGGTCAACATTCTGGGAAGAGGCTGGCTGGTCACGAATCAGGAAGGACTATGCTAAGAGTGCCTGAACTGAATTCTGTTCAGGCAAAGAAACTCACTCAAGGTACTTAAAAGAGTTGTGCTTCCCTATCTAGAACTGGGACAAGAATGACCTTTGAAAAAAAAACAGTCATTATCCAAAATATCAAACCTGTGATTTCAAAGATATTGCTGTTATAAAAGTACCACATTTTTTTAAGTGAACTGATTTAAAGATTAAGAAAATCATAGAATGGGTACATGAACATGGCAAGACCCTTAAGCTGGTATGTAAAGGCATGAGGTTAGGAAATGTAATACATGGTGGTTTGTATAAAATTATCTCATTTATTCAAATAGTGAATACAAATTATATAATATAGAATAGTTATAAGCATTTCCTTATTGTTGAACATTTATGGTACTTAGTTTCCAGTTTGGGGATTATAATGTAAGAAAAAGTTTTCTTCCTATACCTTCACAAGCCCCATAAATTATGTATCTAAAATTATTTTTGCTGCTTTTGATTATTATTGTTGGTAGTACTCATTTCATTAAGATCTTCTATCAGTCATTGCTTTGACTACTTTTAGATTTATAATGCAGTTCTTTTTTCTAGCTTCTCAAGTTGATTGTTAGTTTATTTTTATTTATTTTATTGTTGTTTAGGAATAAATAATAAAAGAAGTACATTAATTAGATTCTTCACCATGTCTCATGAATTTTAAATACATTGCATTCCACTTTAGATAGTCCATTTTGCTCCACTGATGTACTTGATATTTATTGCTACATAGTTTAGTATTTTAATTTTAATTTTGATTTCCTTTCTAATTGTACATAAGATTGGGGAAATTTGAAACATACAATACTAAGGCTATTTTTTAAATTCCTTCCAGTGTCTTAAATATCATACAGTAATTTCATGTTTGGTTGAGTTAATTTATATTTTATTTTTTAATAAAATTTCTAGGTTGATATATGCAATATTGATAAATTGATAAATATAATTTAAATTGATAAGTATAATTACTATGAATTAGTTCTTCATGAAACTTTTATTATGTATAAAGCTCTTTATTCAATTTTAAAATACAGTTTTTGCTAAATTTAGGTATCAGATCATAATCTCAAAAGGAAAATAATTGATACAATTTATTTGATAATTGATTCTAGTGGGTAACAGTTTCCACTAAAGAGTATTAATAGTTTGGGTGAGCATTTAGGATCTTAGGAGAATTTACCTTTACTGTATTAATAATTTCCCATCCTAATCTCTTTCTGTCTCAAACAGGCATCTTACTGCTGTGATAAGAAATGGTGGTGTTCACAGGTGAATGAGTAACAAACAACACTCTTTTCCAAGAGACATAAAAGAAACAGATTTGTCTTGTTGTTACCAGACAGGGACCAGCCCAGATCACATCTGTCTCAGATTTGCCTGAGGTGTGTGGTTTCTTGGCTTTGTATAGCAAAGACTTTACAACATGAGTCCAGGTGATTTTGAGAGAACGTTTATTAAAGCTGGGGACAGTGAAGAAAAGGAAGAACTTAGGGTAGAAGAAGCAACAGGGAGAGACTAGGCAGTGCTCTGCTTTGACTCCCTAGAGATGTTATGGGCAAGAAGTGAGCGTTAGCTCACTGAGAAGTGGGAGAAAAGGGAGTGGGAGACAGGATCTGAGGTAAACCTTGGATGAGCTGCCACTGCCTGCTGCTCCCCTGGTTGTAGATCTCAGCAGGGACTCTTTGAGTTGAGGAGGAAGTAAAAAGTTCATGCTTGATGAGGGGCATGGACATGCACAGATATCCTTTGTTTTGAGGGTTTTATCTCTCTTCTGTGGGTGAGAATATTAGGGCAGGGTTTCAGCAGAATATTCATCAGATTTCCACGTGCATTTTTAATACGCTGATGCCTCAAAACGAGCATATGGGGGTAGCCTGGAATTATTCCTTGGTAGCTTTACTATTTTACTTTTATCTTGGGTCTGTCTGGCTTTAATGGGGTTTTTGTCATTTGTTCCTCTAACCTCATCTGTCCTTCAGTTTAGCTGGCATGAATGGCATTAATTAGGTCTGTGTTCTCTAATTTCCTGGACCAGGGTGATTTAAGCTACTTATTCCCTGGTTAGGGAGAAGAGGGACAAATCATTCTCACTCAAGTGTCCTTGGTTAGGGGAGATAAGACCTTGTGATCCACTGTTAGTTGATCAAATTATTTGGCCATGTTGAATTTTTTTCTCTCAGTTTCCTCATTCCACTTGCCCAGGAATTTTCCTAGCTTCTTACTGTCCTTCCTCACTTTCCCGTGTTAATTTACCAATGAGAGGAGATGTACCTTGTACTTTTCACAGGGAGAATGAATACACCTAGTCAATAAAATGGGATATTAATTTTATGTGCTTTTTCCTTTTTAGCATTCCATCCCTGATTCTTCTCTTCTTTGACAATTTAGCTGAACAACACTGGTTTCTCCAGGGAGGGTCAGATTTCTGATTACTATAGCAACACAGAGGTCCCTTGTCATGGGACTTAAAAAAAGTTTTAAAAAATTTATTGATTTTAGGGGGGGTGGGCTGGGATGGGAGAAAAAGACAGAAAACTGTACCTGAACAACAATTAAACTAAAAAAAATAAAAATAAAAAATAAAAGTTTATTGATTTTAGAAGCAGAGAGAGGTAGAGATGTGGGGTGAGGGAGAAAAGAGAAAAACATGAATTTGTTGTTCCACTTATTGGTGCATTCAGCAGTTGGTTCTTACAAGTACCCCGACCAGGGCTTGAAGCCACAACCTTGGTGTGTTGGGATGGCACCCTAACTAACTAAGCCACCAGGCCAGGGCCCTGTCTTGAGACCTTTAAGTCGTGGGTCAGTAACATGCTAACAGAGTAATAACAGCTAGTTTCTTTGCTTATGAGAAGAGAATTTAGATTATTATTACTGAGGTAGGAATGTGGTATATGATTTTATAGAAGGAATGATATCTGGAATATTTTCATTAAAAAAATGAAAAGAGCTTCTTTCTAAATCGCAAAGGACCACTGGATTTCTATTATGAGTTATTTATTATTAACCCCCATGTCCATGGCATGTTCTTCCTGTTCTAGATTCCTTGTGTTAAGCACACATGTATAAGGCTCCTCCCGTCCTGCCTTATGGAGGTAGATCTGGAAACTAGTTTCTCTTTCCTTTCTACTAGTGACTAGTGCCCCGTTTGTGTGAAGTTGTGATTCCCTCCATACCTACTCAGATAAGGGTCTGCCTTGCAGACTGTGTTTGTGGGGAGGTGGTGGAGGGAGTATCTTTCTGAGTCCTAGACTGGGAGAGAAGCATTAGAAATCCCACTTGTGGCTTCAGGTCAAGGTCAAGTCATTTTATTACTCCAACTTCACTACTGCCATAGCCAGTATTTTGATGATCTGTCTGACCCCTCTCTCTATTTCCAAATCAATCCAAAGTCTGGAAGGGAAATGGTTGTTTTGTCACTTTGAAGCTCAATACGTTAAGTAGGGAACAATGTAAAACCACATTTTTGTATGTTCGCAGGACATCCCACTATTAAGGGGCTCTTATTTGCACTCCTTTCTATTTAGTGTCCCACTTTCCCGCCCCCCCCCCCTCATTCTCTGCTTCTCAACCCTTTCTTCCAGAATTGTTGAATTCCTGGAACTCCAAACACTTTCTCTGTATTCTATGAAAAAGTACTTCAACTCTTTCCTACTTCTACTTCCAAATTTACACATTCAAACCCATTAAGAAGAGGGATTTATGATTATTAGAAAGAGCTATATAGTCTTACATAAATAAAGGAAATCTACCTTTTTATAGGTTTTCCACATGGGGATGGGCAGTTGGAGGTAATTCAGTTTTCTTTCACCTCCAAGGAGGAACTGCACCCTGTTCAATCTCTATACATTATAAACCCTCAATTTTTAAGGAGCAGGATGACAGCTAAGGTGGGGAGGTTTTGGAGTGGAGAGATTGAACAGGAAGAAAAAGAACTCATGGACATGGACAACAGTATGGGGATGGCCGGAGGGAGGGAGTATAAGGGGACTAAATGGCAATGGAAAAAATACAGTAAAAATTAAAAATTTAAAAATCTCATAAATAGGCCATTTGGCAATCCTTGTTGGCTAGATTTCCTAGCCAACATTTCTGGCTCTGACTCATCTTGTACATCACCATATTATCTTAATACAACATCACCTTTCCCTTCTCTAATTTTCCAAGAAATTCAGATTGGCATAATTATTTGCTTACTATTCAGAATACATCACAATCTAGTCAATTTATCATTTCCAGTTTTCTCTCCCAATACGACCTATAATGAATCTTTCCCTCTAATCAATGAGGTCTACCCATATTTTGTGAAAAATTCTTTTTACTTTTGACTCTTATGCCATGCTTTTGACCATACTCATTTTTCAAATTCCTGTTAGTTCTTCAATACTAACTTACATTTTACTCCTTCGTGGTTTTCCTCATCAACTCAACCTGTTATTTCTTTTGTCCGAAATTTTATACCCTTTGTCCCATAATAGGAAATTCTATACAGGAGACCCTCCGGATTTCAGGATTTAGGAGCCGAGGTTTCAAACATCCACATAATAGAATTTTAGTGCTAGAAGGTACCTGAGAGACCATCTAGTTTGACCACTGCGGTTCACACATCTTAGGAATGTAAATGAGATGGTGGCAGATCTTGAACCAGACACATCTGACTTTCAGTCCAGTTTGGCCACTTCTCGTGGCTTCTTCCTCTTGAACACTGAGCCAACCCCTTTCCTCTCCCTGGTGGTTGCTTCTGTTGCTCTCTGTTACACCGGCTCTACTCTGAGTTCAAGGTATCCATTTTTTTAGAAGTTGTAAAGGTAGCAGATGCTGTAGAAATATTGCAATGTGACTCCTAAAATAAAGAATTTCCCCTAATGTAATCAGAAGGACTCAAAGGGCCATAAGAGGAAAATCCTTTGAACAAAATGGCTTGAAACAGAAAGTTTGTCCATAAGATTTTATTCCAGAAGCAAGGATTTACAGATTCAACTCTGCATGGTGATGTCTATAATCCATTACACACACACACACACACACACACACACATATATATATATATATATATTTATATATATGCCTATAGTGACTAGGGAGAGCTGATATATACAGATATGTATGCATACATTATTATATGAATTTTAGGCATAGATTATAATTTAACGTATGTGTATACAACAAAGTGCTCACCCCAAAAGTCTAATTACTATACCTGACCGTACAATCGACCCTCCTTCCCTTTAGCCCACCCTTCAGTCCCCTCCCACTTGGTAACCACTGATCTATTTTCTGTATCTATTCACTGTATTTATAAGTTTATTTTTGTTTTGTTTTGTTTATTTCTTGTATTATTTTAGATTTTACATATGAGCAAAATCATATAGTATTTGCCTTTCTCCTTCTTATTTCACTTAGCATTATTCTCTCAACATCCGTCCTTGTTGCCACAAAAGGCAAGATTTTATATTCCTTTAAAAACTTTAAAGGAATAAACTTTAAAAGGTTTTTGTTATTTATTTGTAGAGAGAGGGGAAGAGAGGGAGAAAGATAGAGAGAAAAACATCGATGTGAGAGAGAAACATTGATTGGCTGCCTCTTGCATCTCGAGCACGTCCCAACTAGGGACCGAATCTCCAACCCAGGCATGTGGCCTAACTGGGAATCGAACCAGCTGTCTTGCACTTTGCAAAAAGATGCCCAGCTGAGCCACAGCAGTCAGGGTAAGCTTTTATTCCTATTAATGCTTAGAAGTGTTCCATACATGTATTGCATCTTCTTTATCCACTCACCCATCAGTGCACACTTAGGCTGCTGCTTTCACACCAGCTAATGTAGATATGCAGCAGTGAACATAAGCATGCCAAGTGTCTTTCAGGCTAGTGCTTTTTATTTTTCAGATAAATACTCAGAAGTGGAATAGATGTACCATATGTCAGTTCTATTCTTAATGTTTTAAGGAATCCATAGTGTTTTCTACAGTGACTGAGACAATTTACAGTCCCACTGGCAGTTTATAAGTGTTCCCTCTTTTCCACATCCTCTCCAACATTCCTTATTTCTTGTCTTTCTGATGATAGCTATTCTGACAGGTGTGAAGTGATATCTCATTGTGGTTTTCATTTGCATTTCCCTAATAATTTGTGATATTGAACATATTTCCATGTGCCTCTTGGCCATCTGTAGGTCTTCTTTGGAAAAATGTCTATTTAGACTCTGTCCATTTTTTTTAACTGAGTTGTTTGTTTTCTTGCTCTTGTTGTGTTGTATGAGTTTTTAATATATTTTAGATGTTAACCCATTATCTGATATAAAATTTGCAAATATCTTTTTCCATTTAGCAGGTTGCCTTTTTTCAGTCTTCACTAAAGACATGCTTATTGATTTCAGAGAGACAGAAAGGGAGGGAGAGAGGGAAAGGGAACAACATCGATGTGAGACAGAAACGTTGATAGATTGCCTCTCAAACGTGCCCTGATGAGGGACCAAACCCACAACCCAGGTATGTGTCCTGACTGGGAATCAAACCCCAAACATTTCACTTTAGGGTACAATACTTCAACCACCTGAGCCATACCAGCCAGGGTCAGTGGGTTGCCCTTTTGCTTTAATGATGGTTTCCTTCACTGAGCAGAAGTGTTTTAGTTTAATATAGTCCCATTTGTTTATTTTTGCTTTTGTCTCCTTCATATTTGGAGTCAGAGTCACAAAAAACATTAGCCAAAAAAACTGTTAGAACTAATAAACAATAAAAGAATTCAATAAAATCGCAGGATACAAAATCAATACACAGAAATCTGTGGTGTTGCTATAGACTAATAACAAACTGTCAAAATAGAAATTGAAAAAACAATACTATTTATCATTGCTTCAAAGGAATAAAATACCTAGAAATAAATTTAACCAAAGATGTGAAAGACTTGTACATTGAAAACTGTTAAGTCACTTATGAACTAAATGGAGGAAGACATAAATAAATGCAAAGACATTTCACACTTGTGATTGGCAGACAACACTGTTAAAAGGTCAATACTCCCTAAAGCAATCTAAAGTCTCCCTAAAGACTCACTGCAATCCCATCAAAATTCCAATGGTATATTTCAAAGAATGGGTCCAAATAATTCTAAAATATGTATGGGACCAAAAAAGATCCCAAATAGCCAAAGCAATCTTTACAGAAAGGACAAAGCTGGAGGTATCATACTCCCTGATTTTAAACTGTACTAAAACCAGTAATCAAAACAATATTGTATCAGCACAAAAACAGACCCACAGACCACTAGAACAGAGTCGAGAGCCCAGAAAGAAATCCACACATTTATAAATTACTGCAAATTATTTACAACAAATGAGCCAAGAATGTACAATGGGGAGAGGACAATCTCTTCAATTAATTGTGTTGGGAAAAGAGGACAGTCATGTGCAAAAGAAAGCAGCTGGACTCGTGCTCCCTTTCCCTCCAGCGCCTTAATGATGTATCATTTGTCCTTTTGCTCTCTCTGTATCTTCCTCTCTAATGTCTTCCTACTCCAAACCTTTTCCTCTTAAACAAGAAAATTCAGGAACTTGGATTACTGTTTCACACAGTGAACAATTTGGAGTATTAATCTTACTTGACCTCTTTGTAATTTTTGTTGCTGATCATTTCCTCTTTTTGAAGTGGTCCCTTTGGTTGGTTTACATGACGTATTCCTGATTATCTTTGTACGTCTCTAGATGTTTCTTCCTGTCTAGTTCACAATGCCTCTTTCTTTATCCCCCATTTAAATGCTGACTTTTCTCAAGAGTCCATGTTTGGTTCTCTTCTCTTTTTCTATGTTCTAGTTGGTGATCTCACTCCCATGCATGACTTTGTTATCCTCTTTACACTGATGATGACCAACTACACATCCAGCCAAGATTCCTCGATAACAACCCCAGGTGCAAGAAGAAATGTGATAATATTGTCAAAGTGCTGATAGAAAAAAGTTAAACCTATATTTCAAATGATCGCTTAAATATTAGAATGAGGTAAAAACAATGTCAGAATTTCTAGGCCTCAGACTACCTAATACATACTGAAAAAATACTCTTGGAGGAAAATCTCCAGCAAGAAGCAAAATACAATTTTTAAAAATCAGTAAGATAGGAAAAATAAATAGTTTAGTAAATTTCTTATCTAAAGATGCAATGAACAAATACAGCAAAATTTGATTAATTCACAATTTAAACTCTAGGAAAAGTCAATATGAGGGAGGTTGATGTTAGAATCCAGTTAGAGACAAGATCCTGGTAAACATTTCTATTGGAAGTGAAGGGGATACAAAGAATATAAATATTGATAAGTGAATTCTATTACTACAGGAAATAAATGAATAACAAATATAAGAATGGGTCTTGATAAGTTTAGATAAGGACCAGAAGATGAAAATCATAATGTGTAATTTTCAGTCCAGCAGAGTAAAGTTTAATCTATTCAGCAGAAGTTAACAAAGGAGAGAAACAGAAGAAACAAAAGGAAAAATGTAAAATAGAAAATATGGAAAAAGTTGGCAAATAATTTCTAACACATCATTAAACCTATGTGAATTGGTTCAGTTCACTTGGTAAGACAGAGATTCTCAGCTTAGATTTTGAAAATATACAATAAATATAGACACATTGAAAATGGTAATATTATAACAATTCCTAAATTATCTATGTGTAAAAGAAAATGTAAGGAAAGTGTAAGTTAGTAATAAAAAAGAAAAATTCAGTTGAGTCCGAAAGACTTTATTGTACCTCATAATTTTGCATAATAGTTTACTAGCTCAAAGACTGCAGTTTCTGTGTTTACAGAACTCTGTCTTTATCCTGATTCCTCCCTATGCTCGTATTCTACAGCACAGTCTTGCTCTAGTGCAGCGTTTTTATGATCATTTCCCCACTGCCTACAGCCTAAAGTTCAAGATCTTTTTATTAGAATTCTTTCTTGATTTGCAGCCTAGCTACTTCCCTATTGCTCCCTACCCAGCCTCCTGTCCTCTCCACTTCCTGCTTCAGGCATACAGAAAGGTCAGCGCATTTCCAAATGAAAAACATTCAGTCTTTCATTTCTATGCCATTGTCTGACTGGAATTTCCTTCTTCCTTTTCTACTTCTCCTTCAAGACTTACTTGAGATGCCATCTCTTCCATGATACTTTCCCACATATTCTCCTGTAATTATATGATATCATGTCATATCACATGAAATTACTGAAGTCTAAGTCACTGGAGCAGCAGGGACTGTGTGGTCCCGGCCCCCACCGTGCTGCCTGTCATACAGTACAAATTGTTCTCAATGTATAAATAGATTCACGCCAACAAATATTGTATTCCAGGTGCTAGATGATACTAGACTCAGACCAATAGGTAAGAAATAAAACTCTAGGGAATGAGTTCTGTGTATAAAGGTTACAATGAGTGGGGTTTTTTCAGTACAAAAAAAGAGAAACAAAACAATTTATTTTTTAAAATATAATTTTTATATGAGTATTTTAGTCAGCACTCTGGTTGCATGTGACAGAAAACCAATGCAAATAAATGGTTTGTTTATTTACTTAAAGGATATTGAGCAAATAGGTGAGGTTGTCCTTACATCTCAAGTCATGTGGGAACTGGGGAAATTAGAGATGTGAATTTAGCCAGGTCTTTGCTAATTTCTTGGACTTTTGGCCTCACATCTCATCTCATATCTCTTTGAGCAGGAAAAAGTGGACAGAGACTAGTCCTGAGCCCCGCAATACCTGCTTTTGCTGCTACATTAATCATCTTCCCTACTTCTAGTTCAGAGCCCTGGAGAAGAGCTCTGATGAGCTTGTTATGAGTCAAGTGGCCATCCTAAGGCATTAACTTTGGCCTGGAGAAAGTTCTGATCTTCCTGAGTCAGATGCTATCCTGGGTGAATCAGTGATAGCAGAGAGGGCAGGGTCAGTGAGAAGGGAGGGGCAGTCTCAACCCTCACCACCAAAAGTGAGGTCCTCCAGCATTATCTGGAAGTTGTTAGAAATTAAGAATCTTGGGTCCCTGGGAAGAAAGAAGGGGAAGGGTCTAGTTAAAAAACAAATATAAATGAACCATTGACATGGACAACAGGGTGGAGATTGACTATGGGAGTGGGGAGGGTGAGTCGGGCAGAGGAGAGCACTGGGGGAAAATTGGGACAACTGTAATAGAACAATTCAAAAAAGACCCTTGGGTCCCTGAAGCTATGGGACCAGATTCTGCATTTGAACTAGCTCCTCATGTGACTTATGTACACACTCAAGTTTGAGAAGCACAGGATGCGTTAACCAGGGACAAATGTTCTCTACTTCTGAGGCCGGAGAATTAGCACTGATTTTAAGTTGTAGTAGAAAGTATTTCAAGGAAATGTTTATGAGATTATTCTAAGTGTTTTAAACATAAAACACAGTGTTTTGAACCATTTTGGAATTTGCTCTTTTCAAGCAAATCTTATGGAGAAGTATCATTTATTATTTTTCTCTGAGATAATGTTTGTTACGTATGCAAAGAAACAGGCATTTCACCTTCCTTTACTGTTCCATCATTTTTGTACCAAATTCATCTACTCTTATGTCATTGCCCAAAGACTAATTACTGGCTCCTAGAAATCTCCCTTTTCTAAACCAGGGATCTATTTCCTCCTCGGGCCCACTCTCGTTGTGTTTTCCCCCGATGGTCTGTATTCAGCAGTTGGACATTAACCATGATAACTCCTAAGGCGTGGTCCTGTGGTGAGATCAGTACACTTTCTGGAACTGTTGTTATTATTCTATGACCTGCAATGTCATTGACCAGGATTATTCTAGTGGCACAGCAATAGTAAGGAATATGGCTGGTCTGTCTATGTTGAAGCATTTCCCTTTTGTTTTCTGAACGTGTGGTTGTACCATTTCCAAAGCAGCAACTATCCATTTGAATCGTAATGAAACGAAAGTAGCCAAATGCTCTTTCCATTTGCTCCCGAGATATACTGGAGGCAGCTGAATTGTTTCTCCTCCAGGAAATAGGTCCCTGAGAGAACTAGGAACTTGTTCTACCACAGATTATCCAGGAACCAGTACAGGTCAGTTTTGCTGGCAACTTCTTCCTTTTAGATCAGATTCTGAAACTATCTGGGTGAGGATTTCCTAAACCTTGAGATGATCTCAGGTGAAAACACCTTGGTTGGCAGATGCATTACTCTGCTCTACAGGCTGTTCTGGGATAGCCAGTCTCAGCCAAACTGGTGTTCCTTGTTATTATTTGTAGGGGTCTATGGTAGCCTGGATTGTCTGGCAGCAGTCAGGAATAAAACTCTGTCACTGAAATTTCCAGATAACTGAAGCCTAACTCGTTTGGTTTGGAAACTTACATTGAACTATTCTCATGCCTATATTTCTGAGGGAGAATACGTGCAGTAGAATGTATTAAAGATAACTTGGGTAAGTAATGGGACTAGGAGTGTGTGCAGGCAGCAAGTCTTCAGGAAGGCTGTCCAATAGGTCCCAGGATCATATGTTCTAAATCTTTGTCCAGAAGGATGAATTTCTATTGATGCAGACAAATATTTTCACCGAAGGGAAGTGCCAGATTTTAATCCCTCTTTAGTAATAAATTACAAGTAGATTCACACGGCAATCAGTTATGGGGAAAAGGAGCGGCAAGTGCTCATTCTTTACATCTGTCTTCTCAGAGAGGTCCTTAAGTTGGCCCTTCTGTGCCACCTTCTGTGTGGCATTAGAATTAGTTTAGCTGCGAACTCTGGATCATCACTCTGTAAATCCACGTGTGGCCTGTCCTCTGGAGGCAAATGCAGTCTTTTTGAAAACAAGTTCATCTCAGAGGCGTGTGGTGCTCCCTGTGTCCTGGTGTAGTGCGCTGCCCCCTCAGGGCACTGCTGAGACGCTCTGCTCTCCAGGGGCTGCGGGGATGCATGTTCTCCGAGCTCCTCAGTTCCTGCTCTTTTGTGTCTTCTGAGTGCCCATTTTTGGTTTCCATTTTGGATTTCTGGCATCAGCTGTTTTTTGGTTTGTTTTTCAACATGTTTTGGCTTTGGTACTAGATTGCTTCTTTTTTATATGTAAAAATCTTTGCACTGCTTATAAGTAGTATGTGTTGATTGTAAAAATAAGGAAGACATTATGAGGCTTAAGGAAGGACATTTTAATGATCTATTATATATTCTTTCTTCAATTATTAAGACATACTCTGTGTTTATTTATGTATTTTAAAATAATTTTTATTTTTCAATTACAGTTGTACCATATTATATTAGTTTTAGGTATGCAACCAGTGAGTAGACATTTATAATTTATAAAGTACTCCCCTGAAAAATGTAGTTCTCATCTGACATAATACATAGTTGTTACGATGTTATTGACTATATTCACTATGCTATACTTTACATCCCCGTGACTATTCTGTAACTATCAATTTGCACTTCTTAATCTCTTCACTTTTTTCACCCAGTCCCCCAAACCTGTTCCAATTTGGCAATTGTCAAAACGTTCTCTGTATCTATGAGTCTGTTTCTGGTCTACTTGTTCATCTACGTTGTGTTTTTTTATTTTTATTTATTTTTTAAAAGATTTTATTTATTTATCTTTAGAGGGGAAAAAAGGAGAGAGGGAGAGAAATATCAATGTATGGTTGCCTCTCATATGTCTTCCACTGGGAACTGGCCTGCAACCCAGGCATGTGCCCTGACTGGGAATCGAACTGTGATCCTTTGGTTCGCAGGCCCATGCTCAATCCACTGAGCTACACCACCTAGGGCATATGTTTAGTTTTTTAGATTTCACATGTAAATGAACTTGTGTGGTATTTGTCTTCTCTGTCTGATTTATTTTACTCAGCACAATACCTTCTAGGTTCATCCATGTTGCAGATGGCAAGATTTCATTTTTTATGGGTTCCATATCTTGGCTGATATAAATAATACTGCAACAGACATGTGGATGCATATGTCCTTTTGATTTACTTTGGACTATTCTTTATTAAGATTATTCTTTGGGTAAATACCCAGAAGTGGAATTGCTGTGTCTTTCTTTGTCTCTGGTTTGTCTGACATAAGCATTGCTACCCCAGAATATTTTTTAATTTACATTTTCCTGAAATATCTTTTTCCATACTTTTATTTTTGGTCTCTGTGTGTGTCTTTTGATCTGAAGTGAGTCTCTTATAGATAGCACATATAAGGTCTTATTTTATTATCCATTCAAGCCACCATTTGTCTTTTGATTGGAGCTTTACTGTATTATATTTAAAGTTACTATTGATAGATATGTATTTATTACCATTTTGTTATTTGTGTTTTTGCCCTTTTCCTCTTCATCTTCTTCTTCAAGATTGTTTAACATTTCTTATAATACTGGTTCGGTGGTGATGAACTCCTCTGCTTTTTCTTGTCTGAGAAGCTCTTTATCTGTTCTTCCATTCTAAATGATAGCTTTGCTGGGTAGAGTAATCTTGGTTTAGATCATTGCTTTCTATCACTTGGAGTATTTCCTGCCAATCCCTTCTCACCTGAAATGTTTCTGTTGATAAACCAGTTGACAGTCTTATGGGAGCTCTTTTGTAGGTAACTAAGAGTCTTTCTCTTGCTGCTTTTTTAAAAAGATTTTATTTATTTATTTTAGAGAGGGGAAGGGACAGAGATAGAGAGGGAGAGAAACATCAATGTGTGGTTGCCTCTTACACTCCCGCTACTGGGGACCTGGCCTGCAACCCAGGCATGTGCCCTGACTGGGAATCAAACCAGCGACTCCTTGGTTTGTAGGCTGGCACTCAATCCACTAAGCCACACCAACCATAGACACATGGGTTTATTTCTGGGCTCTCTATTCTGCCCAGTGACCTATGTGTCTGTTCTTATGCCAGTACCAGGCTGTTTTGATTATAACTCTAGCTGCTTTTAAGATTCTCTCTTTGTCTTTAATGTTTGGAATTTTTATTATGATGTGTCTTGATGTGGTCTTCTTTGGATTCATCTTGTTTGAGATTCTCTGTGCTTCCCAGACTTGTATGTCTATTTTTCTCACCAGGTTAGTGAAGTTTTCCATAATTATTTTAAATTTGTATTTATTTTGTTTTATTGTTGACATTATTACAGATGTCCCCCATTTCCCTCCACCTTTGTCCACATCCAGCCCTCACTCTCACCTCCCCTGACCTTCATTACACTATTGTCCGTGTCCATGGGCTATTCATATATGTTCTTTGGCTAATCACTTCACCTTCTTTTATCCAGTCCCCACCATACTCCTCTCTTCTGAGATCTGTCAGTCTGTTCCATGTACCCATGCCTCTGGTTCTATTTTGTTTGTCAGTTTATCTTGCCCATTAGATGTCACATATAAGTGAGATTATATAGTATTTATCTTCTCTGACTGACTTACTTCACTTAGCATAATAATCTCCTGTACCATCCATGCTGTGGCAAAGGGTAAGATTCCCCCTTTTTTTAGAGATTTTTCTTTTAGAGAGGAGGGAAAGGAAGAAGAAAGAGAGAGCGAGAAACATTAGTATGTGGTTGCCTCTCATGTATCCCTTACTGGGGACGTGGTCTGTAACCCAGGCATGGGCCCTGATGGGGAATCGAACCAAGATCCTCTGGTTTGCAGGCCTGTGCTCAATCCACTGAGCTACACCAGCCAGGGCTCAAAGGTTTGTTTTGAAAGGAGGATAAAGATTAGTCATGAGTTGACTAATACTGCTTTAATGATTCCCCTATGTTAGGCCCTGTTCTAACCACTCTGCTTATATTTATACAACTAATTTTCCCATCAGTCCTCTGATGCCTTTATCCTCCACTACAGATAAAGAAGTCAAAGTACAGCAAGATAAGCTACTTGCCCAATTTTCCATAATTGGTGAGTGACTATATATTTCTTTTTAAGTATAGTTTATTGATTATATTATTACACTTTTCCCAATTCTTCCTTTTATCCCCACTCTGCCTCACACCCCCCAACCCTCCAGCATTTCCCCCCTTAGTTCATGTCTATGGGTTGTACATATAAGTTCTTTGAGTTCTCTGTTTTTTATAACATTTTTTACCTCTCCCCATCTATTTTATGCCTACCAATTATGCTTCTTTTTTCAATATAGTTTATTGATTATGCTATTACAGTTGTCCCATTTCCCCTTTCACTCCCCTCCACCCTGCATACCCTCTCCCACCCACATTCCCCTCCTTTAGTTCATGTCCAAGTGTCATACTTATAAGTTCTTTTGCTTCTACATTTCCCATACTATTCTTACCCTCCCCCTGTCTATTTTCTACCTATCATCTATGCTACTTATTTTCTGTATATTTCCCCCCTCTCTCCTCTCTCCACTCCCCTGTTGCTAATTCTCCATGTGATCTCTATTTCTGTGGTTCTGTTCCTGTTCTAGTTGTTTGCTTAGTTTTTGTTTTTGTTTTAGGTGAGGTTGTTAATAATTGTGTTTGCTGTCATTTTACTTTACATGTTTTTTTATCTTCTTTTTCTTAGATAAATCCCTTTAACATTTCATATAATACGGCTTGGCGATGATGAACTCCTTGAACTTAACCTCATCTGAGAAGTACTTTATCTGCCCTTCCATTCTAAATGAAAGCTTTGCTGGACAGAGCAATCTTAGATGTAGGTCCTTGCATTTCATGACTTGGAATACTTCTTTTCAGCCCCCTTCTTGCCTGTAAGGTCTCTTTTGAGAAATCAGCTGACAGTCCTTTGTAGGTGACTGCCCCCTTATCTCTTGCTGCTTCTAGAATTATCTCCTTCATTTTGATCTTGGGTAATGTAATTATGATGTTCCTTGGTGTGTGATTTCTTGGGTCGACCTTCTTTGGGACTCTCTGAGCTTCCTGGACTTCCTGGAAGTCTATTTCCTTTGCCAGGTTGGGGAAGTTCTCCTTTATTATTTATTCAAAAAACTTTTCCACTTGTTGCTGTTCCTCTTCTCCTCCTGGTACCCGTATAATTCAAATGTTGGAACATTTAAAGATGTCCTGGAGGTTTCTAAGCCTCTCCTCATTTTCTTTGAATTCTTGTTTCTTCCTTCTTTTCTGTTTGGTTGTTTCTTCCTTCTGTTCTACATTATTGATTAGAGTCCAGTTTCCTTCCCATCACTATTGGTTCCCTGTACATTTTCCTTTATTTCACTTAGTATCGCCTTCATTTTTTCATCTAATTTGCAACCAAATTCAACCAATTCGGTGGGCATCCTGATTATCAGAGCTTTGAACTGTGCATCTGATAGGTTGGCTACCTCTTCATCACTTAGTTGTATTTTTTATCTGGAAGTTTGATGTGCTTTCTTTGTTTGGGCCTTTTTTTTTTGTCTTGACATGACTGTTATGTAGTGAGGGGCAGAGCCTTAGGTGTTCACCAGGGCGGAGCAACCTCTGTCACTGGGTTGTGATGTTGTATGTGGGGGAGGGTTCTGAGAGGGAACAATGGCATTTGCTGGACTCTCTGCCGGATTTCAGTCACCTCCCCTAATTCCTACAAGCAAACTGGGCCCTTCTGGAGCTGGTTCCTGTATGGGTGGGCTTGTGTATGTTCTAGGACCTTGTGGGTTTCTCCAACAAAGTCTCCTGTGAAGCTGGGAGTCTCTCCTGGCACCTTAACCCCCCACAGGTGTTTTCAGTTGGTGTTTTTGAGACTTTATTTCCCTGCACTGGAACCCTGGGTTGCATAGTCTGTCTTACTCCCCAGTTTTTCCTGGTTTATCTGCATGTGAATGTGGGACCGCCCAGTCCACCAGCTGCCTTGTGTACTGCACCCCTCCACCATCTGCCCCTTTGCTGGGTCTGCCCACTACCGCTTTGCCATGAGCCCTCTCTGCCCAGCTGCCTTACTCTTCCCCTCCTACCGGTCTGGATGAATGTTTCTTTAACTCCTTTGTTGTCAGGCTTCCATTCTGTTCAATTTTCTGTCAGTACTAGTTGTTTTTTTGTTTCTAAATTTTTGTTGTCCTTATTTTGGTTGTGCAAGGAGGCACAGTGTGTCTGCCTACACCTCCATCTTGGCTGGAAGTTCCAGTTATGCTTCCTATTCCCCTCATTCCTTTCCCGCCCTATTCCTCCTCTTCCCCTCCCCACTGAAATCCCTCCACATGAGGTCCATTTCTCTGATTCTGTTCCTGTGCTGGTGGTTTGCTTTTTAGTTTTTTTCTTTTTAGGTTCATTTGTTGATAATTGTGAGTTTATTGTCATTTTACTATTCATAGTTTTTGATCTTCTTTTTCTTAGATAAGTTCCCTTAATATTTTATATAATAAGGGCTTGGTGATGATGAACTCCTTTAACTTGACCTGATCTGGGAAGCACTTTATTATCTGCCCTCCTATTCTAAATGATAGCTTTGCTGGATAGAGTAATCTTGGGTGTAGGCCCTTGCTTTTCATGACTTCAAATACTTCTTTTTGGCCCCTTTTTGCCTACAAGTTTTCTTTCGAGAAATCAGCTGATAGCCTTATGGGCACTCCTTTGTAAGTAACTCTCCTTTCCTCTTAACTGCTTTTGAGAGTCTCTCTTACCTTTAACCTTGGGTAACTTAATGATGATGTGCTGTTCTTCTTTGGGTCCAACTTCTTTGGGACTTTCTGGGCTTCCTGGACTTGCTGGAAGTCTATTTCCTTTGCCAGATTGGGGAAGTTTTTCTTCATTATTTGTTCGAATAAGTTTTCAATTTCTTGCTCTTGTTCTTCTTCTACTAGCACCCCTATAATTCAGATATTGGAACATTTAAAATTGTCCCAGAATTTCCTAAGCCTCTCTTAATATTTTTGAATTCTTGTTTCTTCATTCTGTTTTGATTGGATGATTATTTCTTCCTTTTGTTTCAAACCATTGATTTGAATCCTGGTTTCCTTCCTGTTACTGTTGGTTCTTTGAATATGTTGCTTTATTTCACATTGGGTATTTTCATTTGCTTTTTCACTTTGTGACCAAGCTCAATCAGTTCTGTGAGCATTTTGATTACCAGGGCTCTGAACTCTTTATCAGATAGGTTGGCTGTCTCCTCATTGCTTAGCTCTCTTTCTGGAGTTTTGCTCTGTTTTTTCGTTTGAGCCATATTTCTTTGTCTTGGAGCACCTGTTAAGTTGTAAGGGTGCGGGGCCTTAGGTAAGCGCTTGCCCTTGGGAAGGGCAGTGCTCCTTGCTGTGCTGCAGTGCTGCCGGTGGGGGAGGGGCCAGGGAGGGAACAAGGCAGCGCACCTGCCGGTCTCTAGCCCCAGTTTCCAATGAACCCTTCTGTGTGACTGGGAGTTTCTCTCACCGCAGCAACCTCTGTGGTCCACAGTCAGCTCTGAGTCTCAGGTTCTGGTTCGGCCAGCTCCTCTTGCATGTTCCGCTGCCTTGCCACAGGTTTTCTCTCTCTGCCCGCCCTACTGGTCTGGTTGGTCTGATGGACTGTTTCTTTAATTCCCTGGTTGTCGGAGTTCCATGCAGTTTGATTCTCTGGCACTTCGGGTTGTTTATTGATTTTAGATTGGTTATCCTCCTTTTGGTTGTGTGAGGAAGCGAAGAGTTTCTACCTACACCTCCATCTTGGCTGGAGCTTGAATATGTATTTCTAAACCATTTTCTAATGCAATACATAGTTCCTAAATCACGCTTTAAGTGAGTAGAATTTTATCACATTAGTATATCACAATTTATTGTCAGTCATTGTTTCCAATTTGGGTATCTTTCAGATAATGTTGTTATGAATGTCTTTGTGGGCCATTTTAGTTATTGCCTCATGAGCGAGTGCCTGGACGTAAACGGGTATACCAAGGGGCATAGATATTCACGGTCCTCGCCACTGCCCGTGTGTTCTGGAAGGACGGTTTCCATTTCAGTCCATGAGAGAGTATAGGGGAGTATATGTCTCATTGCACTTTACAAATATTAAAATTGAATATCTTTATTAGTTAGAAAAGTAAAAATGTATCCTACATATTTTTTAAATTTAGTGGCAGGGATTTATTGTTATCATTGTTGTCAGTCAGTGGGATTGCTCACGGCACACAGGGAATTAGGGATGGAAGGTACCTCATTGTTAGATGAGCAGATTTAATGAGTCAGGCAATTCTAGGGCTTAGGATCTTCTGTTCATTATTTGTAACCCTTGTCACTACTTGTTATTCACAACCACTGATTCAAATATACAGGCATGCATATTTGATATATGAGTTTCTACAAAGATCTAACCCTATCCAGTAGTAAAACAAAGCAACAAAATAACCTGACTAGACAATTAAGTTACACTATATTAACCAATTTGATCCACATATTATCCACATATTTGATCTGCATGCTATCTATTTCATATTAAAATAGAAAAGCAAAACAAGCAACCAAGCTAGACAATTAACTCTGCACATTGTTGCTGAATTTGATTGACACTCAATTCTAACTTTAATAGCTATGCTGAGAACAGTCCGTTATTAACAGTGAGCAGAGTCCCTCGTAACAGTCAGCAGGGTTTTCCCCTACTTCCTGGTTCCTGGCTGTCCTGTGCAGAAAGTACACGTGAAATGAAATTAAATATAAAATGTTTCCTGCATGTGGAATGTTAGTGACATGATAAAAGATTGGGTCTATAATGCAAGTATTTGAAAGTTCTTTCCTGAAAACCAAAATGCAAAAAAGAATGATTAATGTGAGGTTTTAGTTATGTCAGATAACCTAAAATGCTACTAAAGTTTCCTGTACTATTATTCTAGAAATATTTGCTGACCATCTTGTCTGGTCAGTTGGTTTAGTTTCACCTGCCTTCAAGTAGCTGTAATGAACACAGGGATGGCTTTAGGTTTAGAGAGAGGTGGTGCAAAGTCGCAGAACTGCCCGGGTTAAAATGCTGACTTTGTCACTAATTAGCTATGTGACATCACTCAGTTCGTGGAACCACTCTTTGCCTCAGCTTCTTCATTTGTAGAATGTGGATAATACTATTACCAAACTCACAGGGTGTCTGTGAGAAAAGAAACATGAAATGACATAGCAGAAACTCCTAAAGCAGTACCTGGCACATAGTAAGTGCTTAGTAAATATTACCTATTATTATTACTAAATATTGAATAATTTAATATTCTAAGTTATTAGAATTTAGTATTCTAATTTAGTGTTCTTCATATTATTACTTTATGTATTCTAATTACCACTACTAAGGAAAGTTGCTTGCCTCCTTTCTCCTCATCAAGCTAATGTTTTATAAATAGTACTAGTATAATCACAACTATGTTTCTGGAGTTGGCCTGCCAGTTAATCAGCCTGGAAGTCCTTCCTGGCTCTGGCAAAAAGAACACCTGAAAATCTGAAGCTTGTACAGTGTTGGCCCAGTTCACACTACTGGGCTTCTGTTTCAAGAGGGAGTGTGGTAACTCATTAAAGAGGTTGGTCTCAAGATTTTGAATAGCTCTGTTTTAAATACCACTTACATCAGACTGCAGGCAATTGACTTCACTCTCAGATGACTTTTGTTCAGAGGGCTCTGGTCGTCCCCTCTCCCCGGCCTGGCTTCATGGACATGAGACCTGTGTTATATGTGGTCCTGGGCTTGGTTTAATGCTCAGCTGTAGTTGTCCAGACATTCTGAATGGTTTTGTCTTTGGGCTCATGTTTGTAAGTGAAGCCTGGTGGAATAACGCAGCGTGCGTTTAAGCAGAGGGGATACATGCAATATGTGTATCTACCATTTCTTGTCACTCCATTTGCTTATAATGACATGTATGGCGTCTCATGACTATAGAGTTCGGTGAGACCCACAATGTTTTGGGGTTCAGTGCGACTCCAAGTGAGCACAAAGTGAGTCGGTCACGTTTAGGACTGAGTAAGCAGGTCCCTGTGAGCCTAGAGAGGCTTTGGTTTGAGCTTCATCAAGAGCTTCGTTTGAATGCGGAAAGAAGGCAGTGACAGTCTAAGTAAGAAACATGAATGGCCTAGAAGGTGCGTTGTATCCCTTTGTATCCAAGTACTTATGTTGAAAATGATGACCAAGAAGGAAAGAGAAAAATAGGGCAACCTGTGGTTTCTTTTTCTTTTAGTCCTTCCCCACTTACTGAGAGCCTGAGGTAGATAGCATATAGCAAGATGTGGAATTAGAGACACCTGAGTTCATTTTGCACGTGTTTTCACTGCTTTGGTGAAAATGAAATACACATGCATGAATGAGCTACAAAAATACAAATTGTGTATTCCATGTTCAAGTTAAATGTCTTACACTCACATTCAGAATTGGCATTGTACAATAAAAAGATGACTGGTAAAAGTCACATGGATACTTTAAAATAGGAATTAAAAAAAATTAGTACAACTTTAAATAACAAAAAATACCAAGACAAGCTGAAAAAGATTATGAAAGAAAGGAAAAAGCTTTATATTTTAGTAGCTTTAATAACATTATTTTTTACTGCTACTTGCACAAGGTTGTCCTGTATTGTCATTTCACACTGGGTGCCCCCAAATTAATGAGCTGGCCCTACCCTTTTCCCACGTGGTGAGCAGTCTACAAGGCCAGGGTCTGTGACCTCCCTCCACTTCTGAAACCTGATATTCCCTGGTAAGTAACTGATTCTTGTGTGGCCTGCAATGGGCCATAACTGCCCTGGATGCCAAAGCCAGTCCTGCCTAGAGCACATTGCTCAATGGTGTGTAAACTGCTAAGCTGGAGAGATGAACAAAGGGCAACTGTCGATGTGGTTTGTGGGCTGAAGGGGCCACGCCTGTGCACAGCAGGTACCTGAGGATGTCTGGCAGTGAGGACTGGAGTCAGGGAGGGTGGGAAGAAGAGGGCGCTCCACGGCTCATCTGTTCCTCAGCTGGCATGTTCCACCATGATATGAGGGGAGTTCTAGAATTTTAAATTTGAACCTGGCCTTCCAAGCCATTATGAAGGTATATTGGTCAAAATAGGAGATAACACATTTTAACGGCTTGTTAGCCTCATTTGTAATTTTGTATATTTAGACATAGGGTATGTGGATCTCCATTTGTATTTTTACTCCTGGGCTCCTCAAATATTAGAAAAGGACCTGGATGTTGTTGAGGGCAAAGGGGAACTAGCCAGAACATAGCTGTAAGGAAGCAAAAGGTGTTTTACTAACGCAAAGAGGCTCTGGGACACACCCGGAGAGCGGGGTGTGTTCCAGGATATAGTGTAAGAGCAACAAGGTTAGTCAAGCAGATAGCCATCGGGACAGTTACTAGGGAGGGAAATTTTACCCCTGTGCACAAGCTCAACTGACCAATCAAGTAAAGGAGCACGAGCCAGTGCACAAGCTAACTCACCAATAATCAGTAACCCTATTGTGCCCCTGAGCCAACCGCTAACTGCCACATCTGCTTCTGTATCCAGCTTGCTTGCGTGTCTCCATAAAACCCTAAGCCTGTAAGCGTTTGGCGCGACTCTCATTTGCAGCCCTTGCGGGCACCGTGTCTCCGGACACTTTGGAGAGTTTGCCCCTGCGCAGGTTAAACTTGGCCAATAAAGTAACATCTTTGGAACCCCGAAAGTCTCCGACATTTGTTCTCGCAGTTGGTGAATGCAACAGATGTGAACCCTTAGTGCCTAGCAGTTAGTAAAAAAAAACCAAAACCCAGTAAATGTTGGCTATTTGCAATATTAGGTTATATAACAAATAATGATGCTGCTAATGTAACGCCACTCTCTCTTTGGCCAGGGTCCTGAAACCCTGCTCACCGCTCTCTCTTCCTCCCTCTCTCTCGCTCCCAGTCAGTGGGGTGGTAGTGGTAGAGACGGTAGGTGCCTCCCTGTCCCCAGACACTAAGGCCTGTTCTACACTGGTTGCCTAGATCCTTAGGGAACTGCTCCGGGCCCATAGCCACATCCCATGCACAGAATTAGCTGTGGTCGGCCTGTGCCTGTCTCATGCGTGAGCTTGGTGTGTCCTCTGACGTTTGAATTGCGCTCTCCATGCTGTAGCTAATCACGTGCTTTTTCTTTTTCGTTTTTTTCCTAATGGATTTGAAATTACTTTTGAAACTTAGGAAAAGTTTATCTCTATGACAGTTAAAGTAGGCTAAAAACCACTTATCCAGTTTCATTTTGTTATATTGGGTGCCAGAAACTGAGTTAAAAACATTTCTCTCAGTTATAGTAACTATGCACTGCTTAGGCTTTGCAATTCAGTAAATTTCCTGTCCTTGTTATTTAGTTCTTACCTAGATGGCCGTTTTCGAGGGTCTGTGAAAATTTAATGTAAACCTCCTTGAACACTCTTTTGTTGATGTGTCCTCTCTTTCTTTGTTTTAATGAATCCCTCCAACAAACATGTTGGGCAAAGTATGTTCTTTGGAAGGACTTTGCCATTTCTTCACAAGCCTGAAACCATGTAGAATTATTTGGGGGTAGGTAGAATCCACCGAGGCTGTATGTCAGGTGTTTTTTCCAAGTATAATTTTAAAAACACGATGTTTATATCCTCTCTCATTCTTTTGCTAATGTTGATATCACCAGATTATCATCGAGTGAATGAGAAGAATTAGGCCCCCAGATCATTCCGGAGTACCTCTGGCAGTCGGTTTTGCCCAGTATGTGAGATGCAGTAATATTTGGAGAGGCAGCATTTTCATTAGAGTCGCTTTGTTTTGTTTTGTTCACTTTATTTTCCCTTCTTGTTTACAGTCAGACATCATGAAAGTGGAAGCATTACTTCCTCTGGCAGACACCATGTGTGAAAGAGCCTGCCGAACCGCAGGCCCTTGAAACAGGTGCTTCTCCTAAAATAATGCCTGCATGCCATGCATTGTTCATTGCCTGCTTGCTTATTTATAGGTCATCTGGCTATAAACTCCTTGAGAGCAGAAACCAAGGCATGTTTCCTGGCTTGTTTACCCATTGCATACTTGGCACCTAAGAGCAATTGCGATGTAATGTGGGTACCTAAAAAATTGCTGATGAATAGATGAATGCCTCAAGTAGACAGATTTGCTGTCTGTCTTTGCATATGCTTAATGCAAAGCGAGGGATTCTTTGGACAGGTGTGGCGAGAAGACAAGTCTGTGGGGAGGTGAAGGACTTGAAATGTAACACCAAGATGTGTAGGGGATCATAGAGGAGGAGGTGATTATCAGGGTAGAAAGGGGCGATCGAATGAAGAGAGGTCATCACGAAATTACACAGCCAGTTCAGGGGGCAGTAAGTGAACCACTCAGGGGAGGTTGTGGCCAGGGTAAGTTACTGGATTTTAAGATTTCATTGGTGGGGCTGTTTTAGGTCATTACTACATCTAGACTGTGGTCTTGGACGTATTAGCTCAAACCATGTGGAGTTCCTAACATTCTCCCATTTTCACGTATAAAAGGCATTTTCATGATCCAATCCAATAGTTTGTTAATGTTCAGTGTGGATGGGGTGAATATCATGCATTTTGAGGCTAAGATGTTGGTAAACTTATTCAAGAAGACTCTGACACCAGGCAGAGTGGACCGAGGAGGCAGCGTGGGGAGGCATGCTGTGATTCAGGCATCTCTCTTAGGTGAGGTTGGCGGGGATGAAGGCTAGCATAGAGCAGTGGTAGAGAAAATTTAAAAACAATACCAACAAAGCCATGAGACCGTATGAGTAAGGCCTAATTTGAAAGTTGCAAAGGGAGCTTGGAGTATAGGGAGAAGCAGCAGACTGTTCCAGAAGTGAGTCTCCCAGTAAAAGTTCAGTTCCAGGGGAACTGAAGTTCAAAAGTTCAGTTGAACTGAAGTTCAAAAGTTCAGTTGAAGTGAAGGGGCTGAGAAGACATTCTCCAAGGGGAGAGGATAACACTGTATTACCAGAAGAGAAAACCTGGGTAGGAGAGTAGCTTTTTACCTGACAATTTTAAGTTACTAGTGCCTAGGATCTAGTTATCAGATTTACCCACTAAACTGACCTATCAGCAACTAAAGGAACTAAGGTCTCTGGGAGGTAATGATGGCCTGAAGCAAAGCCTTGGTTTATTTGATCACAGATGACAATCCATATCCATTGTGCAACAAGCTGGCTTAGAACCCCGATGATGGAAGAATGTTTCCTTTGCGGTGATCAAACTTCTGTCTTACCTGTATGATAACATTTATCTCACTGCTCTAGAGTAACATCACTCATCCCTGCGCAGTTACTCATTATATCCCAAGGCACATTCCATTGAGTTGACCCAAATGGGAGATTAAACATCTCAATTAGTGACTCAGAAATTATTAAGGCAAAACCCCTGGCAGTTATAGTCTATGGGGTGAGATTGGGTCTCAGACTCACTTGTCCACATGGGGCAGGTGAATGGTTCTCTAGTCAGGTGTATGCTCCACTCTGGTTTTGTAACTTTCAGGAGGAGGTTTCAATCTGACCCTCTGTCCATCTGGTTGGCAAAGCACCTGGATAGGCCCTCAGTGAATGGCACTAACTTTTAGGATATTGAGGTTTTCATAGCCTCAGAGCTGTCTGCTGCTCAATTATTATAATCAACCTGTAAATAAGAAAAACTAATTGCAGAAAATGACCTGAAGGACACTTAACCAAATGCAGGTTGGGCTGCTTGCTGCTTTGAAAGCCAGTACTAGAGAGGCAGGTGCTGATGTAAGGAAAGTGGTTGATTTTCAGGTGTCAGCCTCCTGGAAGATGGGGGCTCTTGTCTCAAAGCCCATCTCCACCTCTCAGTGGGAGCAGAGGTTTTGATAAGGAGGAAGAGAGGAAGAGAACAAAGAGGTTGAGGGAGGGGATTACAAAGTTCGCTAGGGGCAGATGAGCTCAGTCCCTTCTGATAAGGCAAGTGACAGTCTGGTGTGCATCATCCTGGTTTAGTCATCCAGGACGATGCACACCAGACTGTCACTTGCCTTATCAGAGGTCAGAGGTCAGAGGTCAGCAAGTCTCCGGCAGATTGGATGCCCCAGAGTTGGAGTTCGTATCTTTCGAAGTTAGTTCCTAAGATTCTTATACAAACATGCCGTTTATCTACAAGCTATGCAAATCAGAGTCTGCACTTGCATAAACAATGTAAAAACAATGGTGGGGTGGGTTACAGTTCCTCACTGTTATAAACATGTAATCTAAACATTCACTGCAAATGTTATCTTTGGAGCAAACTCAAGGGCTATTTGCTAGACTTATATTGTTTGGGCCCCTTACCTTGTCTTTCTTGAGCAATGCTGGGGTGTCACTCCATTGTAACACAGCAGTGAAGTTGCTGTGTTACAACTTGTGAGTATTATACGGATGTTGCTCAGGCTCCAGTCCTAACATCACAGTACCCTAGTTTATTGAGGATCTGTGGGTGAAACTGCACATGGGCCTCAACCAGAAACAGCCAGTCTCCTCCTGAGCCTCTGGTTTGTTTTTTCATTGTCGTCTCTGTTAATCTTGTTACTCGTTTTGTCTCCTTTGTTACGCCAGCTGGGAAACTCAAAATGAAATGTCATGGCTGTAGCAATGGTACAGAACGTTGTATTAAGCATTGGATGTGATGAACTTTCCTTTAGTTTTCATTATATGTGTACTCCACTTCTCTTTTTTCTTAAATTTTTTATTATGTTTATTGTATGTATCTCTAAGGTGCCTCAGATACTGTTTTGAAATAAGGAAGATCTATAAAGAAAGAAAGAAATTAGGGTCCAAATAAAAATAATGTCCTATTTTGTTTTCAAGTAGAGAACCACCCACAGCTTAAACTCATGAAGCTACGGAAACGGAGAATTTGACACACCTTTCATCTGAATACTTTTTTCTTGGGGGCATGGTGTCTGTGACTAATTCTTGATGGGGACTGCCACATTGCTAAGTCTCTCTGGCTCCTTTTGTCTTTTCCTCTCCTTCCTCTTTAATAAGTCACACCCTTGGTCTCTCCAACCTTTATTCAGTTCTCCATGTGGTCCACAAAGTCCCCTTTCCCAAGCATAGTTCTGATTATATCTTCCCCCTGATTTAAAAAAAAAGTCTTCAAAGTTTTTTATTGCCTACAGGAAAAAGGCCAGATTTTACTTATCTTTTTGTACTCTGGACTTAGCATAGGCCTGGAATATAATAGGCAGCTGATGAATGTTGGTTGAATGAACTGAATTGTATTATATGAATACAATACAGTATGAATCGTATTACATGACATAATGTACATGGGGATTCACACTTGGCACAAAAAATGTTTACTTCTCAATCACTTTCTCTTCACACCTGACATGAATCTGCCTTTCCTGCCCCATCTCCCACCACTGTGATTCTAGTCCTCACTGACGCATAATTGTATGCGCATGACATACATTTCTGTGCTCAGGGAGCCTTCATCATGGTGTCCTTTCTATAATGTAGTCTGTTCCCTAAATGCCTCATCCTTGCTCGCATCTAGAGAGAATAATACATATTCCTGGTGGTATTGGTTCAAATCTTCTCTACAACGAGCCATGCCTTTTATATTTAAATTGTTTTATCTGATGGGGCGATTTTGTCATCTTTCATATGAGATTTCATGTTCTTTTTAAACAGCAAAGATGCTTAAAATAAATGAAAACTTACTTCCATTTATCAATGCATGGACCCCTTCTTTCTAGTATTCAAAATCATTAATAAGTAAGTGATGATCAAACTCTTGCATTTGAAAAAATGGCTTTTATTTTTATTTTTACATTTTTTTTACTTTTGGAGAGAGGTAGAGGGAGGGAGAGTGGAAGAGAAACACCGATGTGCAAGAGGAACATGGGGACCTGGCCTGCAACTAATGACCTTTCAGTTTGCAGGACGATGTCCAACCCACTGAGCCAGGCTGAGTGGACAGTTTTTGTACATACATATCCAGTTGCTTTATTTTATTTCATCAACTCACTCCCTATGGGTAGTGTAAAATACATTTTAGAAAATATTATTATCAAAAGGATGGATGATTTATTTAGCTCATGAAAACTCAACCCAAGGCTACTGACAACTGCAATTCTCCTAGCCACTTCCACATAATTTTTAAAATGTGAATTCCAGGAATGGTGCTGTTGACATTAACATCAGGACAAGGGAGAGAAGGACTAGGTGTCTCTGGAGGAGTCGGTGGGGGAATAAACAAAGATACTCGTGCAATGTTGGAGATTTCTGACTTCAGGTTGACCTTGTCAACAGCCTGAACAGCGATGAAGAGATCCGTGCCATTTTCAAAAGTGACGCCTTCTGGTGTAAACACAAAGACTTCCTCAGAATTGGCTTCCTTTGGAATGAGATCAGTAGTGTTCACTTGAAATGACTCATTGAACTTGTCTCTGAGATCCAGAATACTTGTGCTTATTCCAATGATGTACTGGTAAGCTGGAAAAAAAAGGTACATGACTTGCAGTTCCCAAGTTTTAAAAGGCTATTAGAAACTATATCACCATCCCATAAAGTTCCAATGAATAAATGTGATTGATGCGGCATTTTTACAAGCATTAGTATCTTTTTAATTCTGTTAAATTATCTCTAACTGGGTATAGGTTTAACGGGCTGTGGAGTTAATGGAGTAGCACAGGGGTTGAGAGTTATTTTGCATAACAGTAACAGCAAGCTAGCTTCACAGCCTGCTCAGATCCAGGGAGACATGTGTGACTTTGACCCACGATGTAGCTGGGAGGCAGCTCCCCTGCCCCTCTCTCCCTACCCCCCTTACAGCCTCTGCAGGAGAGCTTGGAGATGGTCCCTCCACGTCACAGGGCCACGCCTGCCCAGACTAATTATGAAAGCCAAGAAAGGCTGAAAACGGGAGTGCTAGCAGGTGTAGCTGATTGTGGGAGGTGTCAGAAATGGGGTTATAGAGGAAGATCCATGTGGGATGAAACCCAGGTGTGGCAGCCATGTGGGGGCTTAATTACTCGGTTTGGGGAGCAGAGGGGGGGCTGTCCTGATCACATGGCGTAGGAAGCAGGAAAACAAGATGTAACAGCCATGTGGACTTAACCTCTTAAACTCTCTCTTAGCGGTTTGGAAGGATGGAGAAGGACTCCCACTGGCCCACCATGAGGTTGCAGTTTTGGATTTAAGAGGAGGAACCTAGCTGAACTACAGACTTCTGTTTTGTTTTGTTTTGTTTTTTCCTGAGATACAGTTCCCCTGACTGGCCTGGTTTGGCCAGGGGAGGCAGGACTGTATGTGTTTGTGGGTGTTTTAAAGGAACTTTGGGATTTAATGGTGACAGTCTGCCATTATTCTAAACCTGTATAACTTTTGAATAAATAGTTCCTTCCCTTTTTACCAAACTCTGGCATTGAGGGCCCCAGTTCCTAACAAGGCCGTGGGCAAAGAGAAGCCATAGTGAAAAAAGACCCCAGGGGCGGGGGAGGGGGTGTTTCTGTAACATCTCGACAGAGTGACACATGTAAAACTGGATCAGCTTTGGTCAGTATTTCTGGGCATAGTACCTGGCTAAGAGAGAAGTTTCTTTAAATATTATTTTACCATTTATAGAGGCATTTTGGTACCAGTGTTTCTCAAACTTTAATGTGCACACAAATCACCCAGAGATCTTAAAATGCAGATTCTGGTTCCATAGGTTTGGGGTTGGGCCTGAAGTTCTAAGCCTCTAACAGGTATTCATGTGTTGCCCACGCTGCAGTCGATAGACCAGACCTTGAGAGGTTTCCTTGCAAAGGCAAACTTGGCTCCATAGATATCTCTGCTGTGTTCTCACCTTTCAGGAGTCGTTACTAAAAATGGGCTTTGTTAAAGGACACGTTGGCCAGATTTCAGGGAAAAAACAAAACAAAACAAGGGTTGCCTTTTCCTGGTTGAACCCTCTTACACCTAAAGTAGGCCACTTTTTCAGATTCTAAACCTCTCATTTTAAAATCTTGTAAAAAATGATTTCTAAAATTAAGGTAATGTTGATTCATAGCATTAAATAAATTTCAGGTGTACAACATTATAATTCTCTATCTGTATAGTCTACTGCATGCTCACCGTGGAAAGCCTAGTTTCCATTTGTTCTCTTATATTTGACCCCCTTTACCCATTTTGTCCTTGTCCCACCCCCTTCATTTCAGAGGACATTCAAGATCCCCTCTGCCTTCCATATGCGTCACAAAATGCTTGCCTGCCTCACTCCCCTCCGCGCCTCTGCCTGGCTGCTGACCTCCTTCACAGGGTCCACACCACATTCACCTCACCTCTTCCTTGATCATAATCGTCCCCAGGAGCCGTCCACGTCAGATTAATAAGCTTGTCCCCTTGGAGTTTTGCCTTCAGGTCCGTGATTTGACAAGGTGGAAAGAGATCGGGTATAGGAGCCTTTGGGACGTTGGAGGCCACAAATGAACCTCCGGAGGATGTTCTGCTGAAACATACTTGCTTGCCTTGGAGTTCATCCTTATTAATTTCAGGTCTTGGTGGGTTCCATTTTACTTCACCTGCATTGAAATATTTCTCAATATATGGTAAGCTGCTCAAAATGGCTATACTTCCCTGTGTTTTGTTATTGGATTACCCTCTGCCTACTCTTCCCTTCCCCTTATTTCCTCCCACACACAAGATTCATTTTAACTGTTTGGTGTAGAAAATCCCAAACCAGTTTGCAACAGAGAGAAAAAAAGCAGAGAGAGAACCATGCTTATTTAGTGCAATAACTTTCATAATTTATTTTCATGACACTTGCCCTGGAATTGTTTCCTTTTCCATCTTTAGCCTATCCTGATTGTGCCCTTCCACAAGCTTGGTATAAACACTCCTTCTGTTTTAAACCTCCTCCAAATGCCTCAAGAAATCTCTTCCACCTCAACAATGCTGTGGGTTCTGTGACCTTTTCTATTGATTTGGTAATTAATCACCTGGACCTTTAAGAATTACCTGGGTTATTGCCAGGCGGTGAAAGACAAATACCATATGATCTCACCTTTAACAGGAATCTAACAACAAAACAAACAAGCAAGCAAAATGTAACCAAAGACACTGAAATACAGAACGGGCTGACAGGGTCCAGAGAGGAGAGGGGAGAGAATCACAGGGGAAAAGGGGAAGGACTCCCATGAACAAGTATAAAGGACACATGGACAATAACTAAGGTGGGAGGCAGAGATGGGAGGGAGGTGGGGAGCACTGGGGGAGGGCAGGGCTGGGAATACAAGAAAGAAAACTGTACTTGAACAAGAGTTAAATTAAAAAAAAGAATTACCTGGGTTATTTATTCTGTGCGTTTTTCTCTTTCTCCATGTTTGTGTTTTATCTTTTTATTAGATAGCACCTTCTCATGAAATGTTCTAAGTTAGGGGTTCTAAAATTTTATGCTTTTGAAAAACTTTTGATTTTCTCAGTGAATGTGTGGAAGCCTAGTTCTTGTTGCAAATAAGACTTTCTCATAAGCTCTACTTCTTTAGCCCATAAATTTTACCCTGTAAAAACAGATTGATCTTCATACCCATTAGTGTGGTCTTGGGCAAACATGAAGTAGGCACGTTAGCAGGCTAAGGGTTAGTATTAGATTTACCAATAGAGACCATCTGTTAGGCTCATCACTTCCCAATGCCCAGGCAGGTGCTATCATTATTAGCTATGTGGACCAATAACTTCTCTAGCCTCAGTTTCTCCATCTGTAAAATGGGATAATTAGAAGAATGACGTGTAATAATGCAATTAAAACACTGAGCATAGGCCAGAGACAGCCAACTTCTTCCCCCAATTCAAAAAGAAGGACAAATGGGAACAAAATAAGCTACAATGGTTCATGGAGTTTTTCAAGCAATGGTGTCTTTTAAAGCCTTTTTTCCTATGCTCCCCGTTGATGAGAGGCACTATATGTCCCAGAATTCTCCCTTTATTAAGCATACACCCAAGTCAAGGGAACAGTGGGAAGCTTCTTGAAGGAGTTATTCTTACTACACCCCAGGGCTAGGAAAAGATCTGCACTCGGGCTGGTTTCCACCACAAGTCCTGGAATCCATCAGGACTCAGTCTTGGTTACACTCCCGGCTCTAGTCTAAGGCAAGTGTTCATAATCGAGTGGTGTGGGACTCCCTGTTTCTTAGAGCATAATTTGCCCACTAGCTTACATGCAGGCTCAGTGTGCTGGCTGGTATTAGATTCATCCACTGTTCTCCCTGGTCGCAGCAGGAGAAGAGAAGGAGAGAGGAGGAAGGTGGGCTTATGACAATACTGATTTGGCTAACAAACCCTAAATTGCTATTTTTTGATTCTATGGAAATGCCCATGTCAGTGGAAAGAACTTCATTACAAAAAGTTTTAAAATTTATTGAAAGTAGTAACAAACATTTGTTGAACACTTACTGTTTACCAGCAATAGTTTATTAGGTATAGTTCTTTATTTGTTCCCCATAACTGTTCTGTGAGGTAGGAACCATTATTATCCGTAATTGACAACTCAGAAAAATGAGGATCAAGGAGATTATCTAAAATTAATTTAACTGATAGAAGGCTAGAATTTGAGCCAAAACCATCAAAACATACATTCAATTTAGTGTCTTAAATTGAGGGCTGTTTTGCCCCCAGGGGACAGTGGAAGACGTCTGAAGGCATTTCTGATTGTTATGATGGTGAGGGCTGTTTGTTTTCTAGTGAATAGAGGCCAGAAATGCTGCTAAACACCCTACAAAGCACAAGACAACCCCCACAACAAATAATTTGGGGGTCCAAAAGATCCATAATGCCCAAGCTGAGAAACCCCCCTGCACCGTTCTCTCCAGGGGGGCTACATGGTTTTCTTTTGATTTGAAGCCTTTTATTCAAGTCGGATGTGTGTTATTATAGTTACTTACCATCCTCAATGTAACCAGGGATGTACATGGCTCCGTTCCTCTGGGGTGTAACTCTCCGCCTGGCTGCATTCACTCCTCCCAGAGCCCGCACTTTTACACTGTATCTGCCGTTTGCATCATAAGCTGTAAAATACCTTGAATAGACTCCGTCATCCTTAGTAGCATCAGCACCTTGAGAGGGGAATGAAGGAATTAATGAATATCCTAAAGGTAACAAGGCATTTATTTGTGTATTTTCAAATCACACGTGGGTTAAAATTTTTCGAAGCAAAGAATCCAGCATGGTCTCCAAGAGTTTAGGATTTGACTATGTAAAGCAGGAGGGCTGCTTCTTTTACAAGTGTGTGTGTGTGTGTGTGTGTGTGTGTGTGTGTGTGTAATTTAATATGTGTACACCTTATCCTCCTGAACTGTTGTCTGTCTTTTTGAAATCAGAGCTCATGTTATGTGTCTCTGGCACACCCCACACAGCACGGTTTAACTACTTACTAAGTGTTTGTTACACAGAATTGAACTGCTGTATGCTACTGAGGAGCAAAGAAATGTTGTATGATTATTTTTAAAAATTCATGACTTCTCCCCAGGGTAGATTTAGAAAGGAAATACATTTACAAAATTTGTCCTAATAAGATTACTTGCATCACAGTAAGCAGTCAAGTTCCTTCTAAAAAAGAAATGTAGAATTCTCTTTCTCCCTGTTATATTTCCTAAATTCAGAAATAATGGGCAAGATTCTCACTTTGGGAACAAGATGATAGAGAGTCTGCATAGATATAGGAGTCACACACACATCACTGTACTTGAATCTGTTTCTGATGCTTTAGTGGAGGGCTAATAATGTCTCAAAAGTATGTGGGGAAGATAAAAATGAATATATATATATATATATATATATATATATATATCCCTAATGCAAGAAAGGTATTAATTTTTTGGAGAGTATGGAATACTTTCTGATGACTCCCTAAAATTTCTGAGCTATTGTGCTTGAGCTACCAATGTATTTGGGCTTTGCAGAGGCTAAAGGTAGGGCCTTTTTTATGTTTTCCAACATTTTGAAATATAAGAATGAGGGGTGTGTGGAGCAGAAAGTTCTCCCAACCAGACCCCCAGTGCTGGACTCTCTGCTTCTAAGTGTCTTCACCAGGTCATGCCCTCTGGCTCTGCCCCATTTGCTTCATGGAAAAGAAAGACATGCTTCTCAATTTCGTGGGCGGTTACCTGCTCCATTGTCCAATAATTCCAAGGTAACTGTTTTTCCACCCGCTGATTCTATCAGGGCTGTAACACTGGCCCCGAGAATTGGGAAGGCTCCTTGGTGAATCTTTGCATAAACTACCATAGGGCTAGGGAATGTGCCTGTGTCCTTGTTCATTTTGGAGGTCACTGTAACTGGAGGCAAGGCAGCATTTGATGCACGGGAGGTGACGGTCAAAGTCAGGGTCTGTGAGCTTGCTTGTAGACTATAATTCCAAACGCCAAACTGACCAAAACAAATGGAGATACATCCAGTTAGTGTCCACATGGCACATAACTGACTTCACTGCCACCTATAGGAGGAGCCTATCTGATGCAAGCATGTGAGAAGCATATCTCAGATGGTCTTTGATACTCTCAGTCAAGTGAAACGTTGGTATGTTTGAACCAACTGCATGGCTCTTATCGTCAAGAAAACCCTAGTTGGGGGAATGAACTGAAAACTGCTCTTATCATTGCCTTGGTTTCTCAAGAACAGGGTCAAATGAATGGGTCCCTGAGGTATAGGAAACAGTTTTCACTATCCTGAAACTTTAGGGACCATGTTGCATCTTGACTACTATGTAATTTGAAGGTTCTTCTTTTAGTACCTGGAGAAAATAACACCAATTTCCTTTCTCTTGATTTGCTGTAATACTGAGTGATTTCCTCTTGATGGCGATATTTTCTTGTTTTCTATTTCATTCAATACTGACTTTCCTTTTAGCAACTGCCCACATTTAAAAAACTATGATTATTCTATAAAAACTTTATCTTGTCAGCCCTGGCTGGCGTGGCTCAGTTGATTGAGTGATGGCCTGTGAACCAAAGGGTCGCTACTTTGATTCTCAGTCAGGATACACGCCTGGGTTGCTGGCCAGGTCCCTAGTAGGGGTTGCTCAAGAGGCAATCATACATTGATGTTTCTCGCCCTCTCTTTCTCCCTCCCTTCCCTTCTCCAAAAATAAATAAAATTCTTAAGAAATACTTTTTCTTGTCAAGTTGTGAGAAGAAGAAAAGCTGACTCCATACCTTGGCAGTGCCTGGGATCTGGAGGTAGGCCACTTTGGTGTTTGTGTCCACTAAAAAGCCTTCTTGTCTCTTTCCGCTGGGATCCCAGAGAAGGATTTGGGGAGGCTGTGCCGTCCAGGTGATGAGAAACAAAGTGTCGTTTCCCACACTGCTATCCACAGTCACTGTGCCATTCATCCACTGACTGTTCTGGAGAGTTAATCCCCTACTCTCAAGCTGTTAAGAAACAACAATTCCTTACTTTTTGGAGAATATAGCTCCCATCACAGGGTCTCTTTCATTCTGTTCCCCAACTTTCAGTTGCCCCATGAAAAAGCCCTCAGTGCCTAAGTCCTTGGTTTGGTATTTAGTGTCTATTATGACCTAATTCTAAATGACATTTCCAGCTTTAGCTTCCGCAATGTCGATTCCTAGACCTGAAGCAGACCACTTCCCCAAACGACTCCCATGACTTTCCCAGGCTCTCACTTTTCTTGGAAGTCTGTATGCTCATCTCCATCTGTGCATGCTGCACCTGTTCTTCCAAAATCATTACAAAACTCACCGTATCAATGAAGCTTTCTCTGATGTCCACCTCAGCAGCCTAGAACAACCTCTTCCTCCTGTGAGCTCCCATAGAACCTTGTCTCTGTCCATCCTTTGACACGCATTGTATTTTATTTTATACCTACTTGTTGGGAACCACTCTGCCTGGTTTCAGGGATTGTAACAGCACCCCCTACCCCCACCCCATGGCTAGGACTGAGTGAGCGACCTCCAGAATGTGAGCCACTAAGGAGACAAACCTTGTTTCTGGTAAGAAATGCTGCCGCTGCTTACCCCCCTGCCCCCAGTGCATGGTTAGATAGTCAGAGAAGGGTAGGACTCCTCAGAGGAGGGGCAGCCTAAGCCTGACACTATCACTGGGGAGGCCATCATGGAAGGACTGGGCAGGGGGCTGTAACAAAGAGGGAGTGATGGATCGTCATACCCCGGCTACTCTGACATAGCCCTAGTCCCCATTTCCATCTGGGGGAAGCACTTCCTGGCTCTAATCCATTTAAGCCTAAAAACCTATCATAGGGAAGACGGTGCAGCCCTGTGCTAGAAGGGGCGGGTTTTCCAAGGTGATCAGGCTTAAGAAAGAATATGTAAAATCCTGTGAAACCTGCTGTGTTTAGAATGCTCTCATTCAAATGATAAGGGTCTAGGCAAGAAGTTTGTTCCTCAAAGTTTTATGACTCTTTAGTTATCTGACCCTGACTGAGAATAAGCCCTCATGGTTCTTTGAATGCTATCTATTGTTTGATCCTTACCTGTATTCTTGTGCAAATGAACCCAATAAAAGCCCCTTGAGGAAGGGGCTCTTGGCCCTTCTCCTTTGAGGGATCGGCCACCTCTCCTCCCCAAGCAGATCATATCTTGGTAGTTTCACTTTCATCTGTGGCAAAAGGGGGACTTTGAGGGTAAAGTTGCCCCCACACCTACTGGTGTACAGAACTCACTCTATTTACTAGACTGTAAACCTTTAAGAGTCTAGTAAAGTGACTGAGACTTACTTTCATCTCTGTATGGATTGCTCACATTGCAAAAACTAATTGTTCGATTGAGTGCTTTGGCAGTCCCTGAGAAGATAATAATAGAACAAGTAGAAGGCCAAGGCTGACTTGTTGTTTGGAACAGAAAGAGCTAAGAAGCAGGAATTGAGGTGGGGAAGGGCTAGTGAGACTTTTGTAGAAAGTGTGACTTGGAGGATTATGGCCAAGATAATTATTTATTGTCCTTAAAACAAAATCAATTAGAAGATAAAATGGCTTGTCGTGGAGCCAGACTTTCTAGTTGCATGGGAAGATTATGATCTTGGATATGAAGAAAATGAAAGGCTCGTAGGTCTGGTTCTTATGGCCGGTGGGTAGATGAATCACACTCTTTGTCTGTCTTCCTGTTAGGTTTCTTAAATAAAAAATGAATGGGCAGAAATTCCCTGATCGAGAACTTGTCCTTTTATCAGTGTAATTACTTTTTGAATGCACATTCCTCCCATTTCCAAAACAGGCTCTTGATATTAACTTTCTAAATTTGAACTAGGATAACCCAAATGAGTATAATTGCTTTCTTCTTTGACTGGATAAATGCTATGTCAGTAGACCAAAAAGCCTGTTGTTTTGAAATCAGTATTTGGCTTTGAGGTACTCCTTTACTCTCATCTAAACTTTCAAAATAAAAGTTACAATCCACACAGGTATGAGTACTGATTGTTTACTTTCTCTGGATTAAAAATCATGTAAGTTTTCCGACTGTTGGAGAAGAGCATTTAAAAATGCCCTATTTTTTAAGTTCTGTGACTTCTGAAAGAAGATTTGGTTTTCTTGACATTTCAGAATCAGAAGGGTCTGTGGAAGTTTTCTGGTTCATATCTGACTGAGAAACTGAGGCCCAAGGGGTGAAGGTCTTTGCCCATGGTCACGGAGCTAACAACGGACCCGGGACAAGGCTCCCGCTGTCTGGACCGAGAGCCTGGGCTTTTCACAGTCCAGAGCACTTTTCATCCATTACATGAAAACCTTGGCCAGTGTCAGAGATTTGAGGTAATGGAAACATAGAGTGAGTAATCCCTGAACACTTGTCCCAGAAAATTTGTATTGAGATGATCTACTCTGAAGAAAATTCTGAGCCAATTATACCTCTATGGGTGCTTGTTAACAGATGTTAAGAAAGAGTTCTTGGGCCCATTATATTTTATGTTGCTGCTTTTCAGGAGGAAGTCACGTGGGCCCATTATATTTTATGTTGCTGCTTTTCAGGAGGAAGTCACTTAGTACTTTTTCTGAACAAGTAAACAGGGTTGACTTTTTAAATGAGTAGTGTTGTATTTTAGGAATAATGTTTAATATCAGCCTGAAACTTCTATTTAATTTTTATTCACTACTAGAAGAATGTAGAACTTAAAACTTTAAATCATTAGACTCTCTATTTTTGCAAGAGTTATTTTAAAACATGAAAAATTGAGGAGGAAGAAGTCTGACCTGGATGGAATGCTGGGAGATGTCTCCATTTCCTGACGAAAGGGCCCCAAAAGCGTCAATGAGGCCATTGTTCTGAGCCTGATCCGAAGCATATGTCTTTAAACCTCCTAAGAAGCAAATTACATTATCAGAAGATATTTTGTAGAAAGCAAGTGTTTACAACATTTTCCGCCATTCTTAAAGTAGCAGAATACACAGGATAAATGTTCTACTGTGCTATTAAAGTCTTAATGGATCAACATCAAATTGGTTCTGAGATAACCTTGGAAGTAGATACCACTTTTTTAACCTTACCCAATAATAGCTTCAGCAGCATCTCAGTTGGTATGGCTATTTCACGTATCTGCAAAGCAGTTGTGAATCTCTGAAAGGCCTGAACTAGTATCATAAAATTCATGTTTTAAAAGCTATATACTTTCATATGAGAGAATCCATGAAACCCCATTCTAAGGCTCTTGATGTATTCTTATTTTAGATCTAATCCTAACAAGGCTGACTTTTAAGTTTTCTCCTGAATCAGAGGAGCTAGGCATGTGACAAAAGCCAGAAATGACAGCTGACAAGGAGCAGTCATAGAAGAGTACAATATGTAATAAAAAGCGAGACATGCCAAGCTGAGCAGTCTTGGCTTATTAGGAACAAGTGTAACTAAGCGAGTTGGTGTGAAAGCACTTTTAAACTGTTGACACCACCCGGAGCCTAGGGGAGTGTTCTGATCGCGTCATTGGGGCGCTTCCTGGATCCCCTTCTCCAGGCAAGCGCATCTCTTCTCAGCTGCTCTGTTAGCTGCTCACAGCATATCGGCATATCGCCACCTCCTTTTCCAGAGATTTGCCTTGCCAAAAGGGGTCACCCAAGCTAGAGGAATAACAGGCTCCGTCCCTTCTGCCCTGCCCTGACAGTCCTCAGCCACTGACTCACAGACACAGGGGCACAAAAGGCCAGCCCTCTTGCTTTAACATCGGACCATGTTTGTGATGCAGTTCCAGACCCAGAGTCCCCTGGGGAGTCCGGCTTCAGCTAGGCTCTAAGTTCGGTCCGATCCACACCCAGCTCCTTTCCCTGCCTTATCCTACTTCTCTCCCTCCCTTCTGAGGTCTCTCCCTCTACAAGTCACATGTATCCAAATCCCTGTTTCAATCTCTGCTTCTAGGAAGCACAGCCTAAAATAGCTAGTATTAGGAGCCAACAGCCCCGTCGTTTTAGCTGCCTCAGAAAGCAACTCAGCATAGTAATTGATATCCATAACACTGGCCCTAAGTAAACAAAATAAATAAAAACAAATTGTGTCCATTTATTCTGCAGAAGAAGCCAGGGACAGACACATGGAGTCTATTTTAACCATCTGTTCTGTATGGGAGTTAAAAGCACAATCTATTAACGTTCTACAGAGAAAGTGCATTGTGTTCCACATTTTCAGAGTGACCTTCCACGTGGCATAGCAGGCCCTTTGCTCTCCCCTGATACTCCTTGTTAGAAGTCCCAACTCCGATGTGATCTTTTGGACCTTGCCCCTTCCCTTCTCTGTGCCTTGTACTCTCTATTGCCAACAGAGCTCTTTCATCGTGCTGTTATGTAGTGAGTGGCTTGTCATCTGTCTTTCCTGGTCAGCTGCCAGCTGGAAGTGAGTTCTTCCTGGCTAACCTATTAGATTCCTTTCAGTCCTTATTAAGTTCCTGGAAGAGCATCCCGAGTCCTCACCGGGGCGCCATGCTGGACCCATTCTCCCCAGACTGCTCTAATCCTAGAACCAAGGCCTTAAAATAAATGATGGAGTAGGTTCTAATGGATATTTGGGGTTAAGGCAGTGGTTGGCCAGTAAGATTACCCCTGTCTCTCCCTACCCACCCCTTGCCCTATCCCCCAGTTCACTGGCGCTCACAGTCCAGTGAAAAGACAGCACAGTGGGACTCAGCAGGTTGTCTCTCACCTGTCATTTTTGACAGCTCCTCCAGTTCTTTCGCTGCATCAGGCCCCAGAGCGACTGTGTGGATAATGGCTCCGCTCTGCTTCACCTCACTGAAGCATGTGTTTATGGCAGTGTCCTCTCCGTCAGTCAGGAGCACAATTTCAGACCCATCGGTTGGGTATTTCTTCCTAATGAGCTAAGGATATGATTCAAAGCATGAGCTATCAGACTCAGGGCAGCCCAAGTGTTTATGAAAACTGCATTTATAGAGAACAAGAAGCATTCCAGAGAAAATAAACAAACGTGTCTGGGAACGGTCAAATATCTCTCTGTTTTGAAATGATACAGTTTTAAATGAGAAACATTCATGAACTTGATGTGGTCTTTTCTCTTGGCTAACCCCCTCCAGAGAGGTCTTTACGAAGGGGGGTGCAGGAAAGAAGTTTTCCTTCACAGGTGTGCAGGGGCCCAGAAACCTTCAGAAACCATCTCATTGAGTGGGGATAATATTTGGGGAATATCAGACCTATGGCAGATTTTAGCTTGTATGGTATTCACCAGTCTCACCATACCAACTGTTCATGTCTGGCATTGGTCCTGATTGGTCAATACCAAGCTCACATGAATTGTTAAAAATTTTAGCATCCCCTATGATTAAAGCAAATAATTTTATTCCTATTAATCCCAGTCCTAATATGTCCTTTGATACCTATGTTTTAACTATTCTTGCTAAATACACAGTACATGTTTCATATGATTTAGAGAGGACAATGTTGAATAAGATTATAATAAAAGGAAACTTAGATAAATGAATAGTGTTATCCATTTAAAAAGAGGAAGGCAAGAGCCCCCTCTTACCCTAAACAGAGTGGAAGGAAGACCCAGAAGCAGAGACAATGAGAAATCATGCCCAAGTAACCTCCCCTCTCTGAACTGGACTCTCAGAAAAGGAAGGCATCTTAAGCAGGTTGAAAGGAAAGCTGAGAGCAGAGAAGACATTGGCTTCACTCTGTTTGAGCTCTGAAAGGGCGCAGCCACACAAGGGAGAAGGGCAGAACTGTAACTGTTGCATTGTGAATGATCCCAGAGCCTAGGAGCCTATCAGCCATGGCCATGGCCTTGGTGTGACCAAGCTGCAGGGTCTTAGAGGCAAGAGAAAGGGCTTAATCTGGATTCCCCATCACAGCCATGTGTCATGGAAACCATGCAGACATTCCCACACACACCACTGGGGAGACAGAAGACAGCTGAGTTGAGAGTTGGCAGGCAGGAGAACGGGTCATCTTGCTATAGAAGCTGAGGGGTATGCAGCCTTCCTCGAGGGCTAGATATAGGATGTAGGTGTGTTCAGGGCTTTGCTCCAACAGTGATGGCCAGGATGGGGCCGATTTAGCTGGGAAGAACCACTGTATCTTGATTAAGCCAAGAGAACAAGCAAAGTACAGTGGCCATACATTAGCAGACACTACCAGGAGCCCAGGACAGAACTGACCAGGGTTCTCTAGTGAGGACCAGTGGGAATCCTTAGGGGAGTGCTCTCTAAAGATTCCCACTACATCCAAGAGCCTCAGCATCCAAGGCTCTTTGCTTCAGTATCCTGAAGTCACCCACAACCTTCCTCCACCCCACATGAAGAGCATTTAAATTCCAGTTGTATTCCTCACCCTCTCACTAATCTGAGTGGAAAACACAGAACCAGACCTTCTCTCACCACTAGGCCATCTGGAATTAGTCATCTGCCTTAGGGTTTTGCACAGCAGGAGTTTAGGGTATGTCGGGGATTTCACTGTCAGCTTCCCTCCCTCATTTTCTTCTTTAATCAAAGCTTGAGCAAGTGGTCGAGGAAGGGAACCTAGATGCCCACAGGCACTTGGCAAATGGGCTTTCCAGCTGACTGTGTCCACAACAGAAACCACTTTCAGGGACCCATCCTTCAAGGTAGAATGAAAGGGGCAGAGAGACAGACTGAATTCGAGGTAATGTTTGAGTCCACTGGCCACAAGGAGCTCAGTGTTTCTGCTGCTGCTGCTGGGGAATCTGGAACCGCCCCATCGATGCGCTGTGCCCACAGCAGGCACAGGGCAGGCCTGACCAAGGCATGGCGAGATCCTGAGACCTTAGACCTGCCAGCCTCTTTCAGCCTCGTAGTCTTTGTTTCATGGGCCAAATAGCTTCTGAATAAATATAGAATGTTGTATTCTGTATTTGGAGCAATTAAGCATCAGGTGCAATCAGATAATACTATTTTATTTGTGGTGGTGGGAAAATGGAGACAACTGTATTTAAACCACAATTAAAATGATAAAAAATAAAATAAAAATAAAAAATTTAATTTTATTTACTGAAAACCTCCTGTATAAATGATATTGTGCCAGAAGCCTGGGAGGTAAAAAGACAAGACTTACCTCTAAAGAAGTTTTGCAAAAAAAAAAAAAAAGAAGTTTTGCTTGAGTGTACACATTATATATGTACACATAAAATGTATATGTTTTAAATGAAAAGGTCATAGGATTCAGAAGGAGAGAGTCTAAGTTAAAAAGATCAGGAAGATGTCAGGAAATAGGGCTCAATGGGTCTTTGGGGAATGAGGGCAATTCAAGGTGCGCAGGAAGGAGGAGGAAGCACTCTTGGCGGGGAGCTAGCCTGGCAAAGACGGGGAAGCTCTGAAGGACAGGTGATCTAACAACTTGCTTACATGTAGGACACCCGAAAGAGAGCCCCTGGTACTTAAGCTGGGAAAGGTAGGTAAGGGCTATATTGTGAAAGGCCCAAATACTAGATAGAGAAATTTCTACTTAATTTTATTGAAAATGGCAAGACATTGATATCTAAGTATATGGATGACGTGATTGTATGGTCAGATGGGATCTTTGGATATACTCCCACTATAACTATAGTCACAGTTCCTATGGCTTCCTGATTCAATAAATAAACCATTTGCTTGCCCCAAAAGAGGTCCTTCTATACCCAGAAATTTGGAGTGTTAAGCTTCAAATTTAACCATAACTCAGAGCTCATTTTTTTATAGAAGATACTCTTTTATATTCTTGTGTACTTTCCTTCATAGCCCTCATTATAGTTTATGAATATATACTTATTTGTATGACTGTGTGATTAATGTATAGTATCTCCCCAATATTTAAAAAAAATATAAACTCTGGGACAGGAGGTGTGGCTCTCATGGTATTCTTTTTTTTTTTTTTAAATCCTCACCAGAGAACATTTTTCATCACTTTTAGAGAAAGGAGAAGGAGGAGAGAGAAAGATAGAGACACAGACAGACAGACAGACAGACACACACACACAGATAGATACTGATGTGAGAAAGAAACACTGACCAGCTGAAGAAACACTGACTGGCTTGCCTTTGTGTATGTGCCCCAACCAGGGCGCATGCCCTGACCAGGGGTTGAACCTGCAGTGGGTATGTGCCCTGACTGTGAATCGAATCCGCTCCCTTCTGGCCTACAGGATGACCCTCCAAACAACTGAGCCACTCCAGCCAGAGCCCTCATGGCATTCTTAATGCCCAACACAGTGCCTTACAGGTCAAAGGCACACATGAGCACAAAGGCACTGATGAAGAAAAGCACAAGAGCAAAAAGGAATTAATAAGCAGTAGCTTTGGGGGCCTCTGTCTTTGTGTCATTTGAACTATTGCTCTGCCCCTGGGTGTCTAATCCAACTCGACAAAAGGCATGTACGAAAACACTGCAAAGGGGGAGTCTCTTAAACACAAATTGTAAACCCTGCAAACAGCAGTCAGGGAACTTGTCTCACAGCAAATGCGGATCGAAGTCCAGTGCAGATGGACGTGCCTCCTCTGGCCTCTGTGGGGAGTTTTCCGATGAGCGCATCCCTTTCCGCGCCACCGCTGATCTGGATGAGTTCACTTTGTACATAGGCGTTCTTGTCAAACATCACCATCCCAACCCAGGACCCTTGCTCCACCGTCTGCAGCAGGAAAAGTTTGCCAGCTTGATTCATTCGTTTCAGGCGGTCACTGAGCTGGACAGAGAAGTGGAGGAAAAGCTGTCAGGTTATGTTGAGATGGTCAGACTAACCACAGAACAGGCTAGAGGGGGTTTGAAAGTGGTTGTCTCAACATAGAGTAAATGGCAACAAGCTTACTCAAGGTACACCCTTCTATGGGAGAAGTATTCTCCTCTCTATTTAGTAGTATTTTGGAGTAGAATTTTAGGGTCTTTGTGAAAAAAGCCCTAAGAGATAAAGCCAGATCAGCCTTTAGTTCAATATTAGTTCAATGCTTTAGTAATAGTTCTGTGAACTTACATATCATCAGTGAAACACAAATGTTAAGGCTGTGTAACTCACTGGATCTTTGCTCATAAATTGAAAGCTAATTTTATCTGACAAATGAGATGATGTTGAATGTTCGTTGAATACAGTGGTGGTTAGTGTTGTATGATCTGACCCTCTGGGTTATGTTTATTCCCAGGAGTTCCAGACGGTGGGCGGGACCACATTGTATGCGAATGGGAGATCTGCAGCCAGAGGATCAAGCCTGGCTGCACATACCGCCATGCTTCCAGACTTATCGAGGACCAAACACACAATCCTTTGTCTGATCTGCAGCAGGGAGAAGGTGGGTTTCGGTGGCTGTGTCGTCATAGGACTGGTTTTCTTAAAGTCCTCCGAGTCTTGAATCACTTCCCAGGTGCTTCTGAGATTGCACTTTTGGTTTTGCTCGTTTGGGGCTTCTTTATTGTGGTTTTTTTCTGTACAGAATTCGACCACCTGAAATTGTCAATAAAATGATATAGATAATGGTAAACTACTGGTTAAAAATCTTTAATAATTGGGCCTGGCTGGTGTAGTTCAGTGGTTTGAGTGCAGGCCTGTGAACCAGAGGGTTGCCATTGGATTCCCAGTCAGAGCACAGGCCTGGGTTTCCGGCCAGGTCCCCAGTAGGGGGCGTGGGAGAGGCAACCGCACATTGATGTTTCTCTCCCTCTCTTTCTCCTTCCCTCCCCTTCTCTCTAAAAATAAATACAATCTTTTAAAAAATCTTTAATAATTGCTTTTAAATATGCTAATCCCTGGCCCTCTTCCCTAGTCAGTTTTGCTAATCCATAATTTTAGCTCAATTCCACACTGAATGCAGAGCACTGCTGGGAAAAATCACAGTCATAATTCAGATTTTCTATGTCAAAACATGTTTTCAACCTTGTTGAAACCTTAGGGTGCCACAGCAACCATTCACCTGCTTTTGGCTTCCTTCCTACTTCTCAAATTTGCCATTCTGAGCCATCGCCACTATCTTCCAGACCCCTGCACCTCCACATTTCTCTCCTGGTACACTCTCTCTAGCCTTTCACCTCCCACTCACACACAGCCTTACTCTCCAGTCACTTACCAACACGTCGTACTCCAACTTTCTCCACAGTCTAGTTGGGTGTCCCACAGGCTCCTCAAACTTCACATGTTTATAATGGAACTTGTCACCTTTCCACTAACTCTGCTCCTCCTCATGTATTTTCCAGCTTGATGTCACCACTATCTACCCCGTGATCTAGCTTAGGAAGCTGGGAGCTTCCCTACCTTCTTCCTGTTGCAAAATAACCCAAATCAGTACATTTCACTGTCTTTCCACTTCATCATCTTTTCTCCTTCTCCAATGGACTCTCCATCATCCAAGCCCTCAAGGCCCCTCCTCAGACTAATGCAGTCTCCTTTCCAACTTTCCTGGCTTGCTCCCCTCTGATTGGTCCACACCACCACTGCCAGAGGCATCTTCCTTCTTACTCTTGTATTTAAGACCCTTTGGTGGCCAATCTTGATTGGTCTCACAATACAATCTGTACTCCTTCACTCCGCAAACAGCAATCTCTCTAATGTGCATTTTTGCTTCCCTCCTCATCCTCACTCTGGCTGTGCATTCCAAGTCTTTGATTTCCCCAACGGTAGCCCTGCCAGCCTGTTTGATACCTCTGAAATGTGACTTTGCTCATGGTTTCCATTTCGTCAAGGAGTTCCTCTTCCCCCATCTTCTGTATTGTGAACTTTACCTTCGTGTTTCGGCCCAAAGTTCATTTTCAGAATATTATCATCTTCTACCTTTCCCACAAAGAATGTCCGCTCAGCCCTGCGGCCTCACAGTGCCCTCTGGCTGCTTCAGTCAGGCCCCTTTAACACGGTAGTGCACTTATCGGGGTGTAAGTCCATCGAGGGCAAAGATCTGTCGTTAAATTTTGCCTCCTCTAAACCAAGTCTGGTGTCTGACACATAATACAAACTCAATATAAGTTTGTTCTTTTTTGAGTAACCTTAACCACTCTGCACATCAGTTTTTAATTTACAAAAATGGCAATAGTTAGTATGCAAGAATTACATAAAAACATAGGCAATAGGGCCAATATATCACAGCCAGTGAATGATAGTTTCTTCCCCTTCCTGAAGCATTTGTATTCCTAGCATTTGAAGGATTAAAAAAGGAGGCATCATATACAAAGTGAGTGTAACTGGGGGCCTCCTCTCAATGATTTTACAGCACTATCATTTAATTAAAAATCTTAAACACCTAGGGTTCTGTACTTTAGAAAATAATCATTAGCTATAAAACACTTTTCTTTTTGCATTTTTCCGATCATTTTGGTAGTGTTTCCATATTATCATCATGTCCATTTTTTAGCAAAGGAATCTGAAAAACTTCTGTGTAAAATCCCAGGGAGAGTTTTCCAAACTTCACTGTGCATCAAATATAACTGTGTGGTTAATTTAGAACATATTCTCTGGAGGCCGCTTGGAAATTTCTGAGTTGGTCTGGGAACGAAGTGCAAAGCCAGGATGAAAGGTGGACCTGGGAACCATGTGCATCACATTTTAGAGCCTGTGTCACATCGTTATCAACAGACCTTTGTCAATTACTTCGCCCTCTGCTCTGAAAGGAAGACATTATTCTATGTAAGAGACTGAAAGATAAGAAGCATTCTCACTTAAGTCAGTTAACTTATGCATTTAATCTTAGTTTGTGCAAATTCACTGATGTATATATTTAGCATTAATAATGACAATTTATCAAGTTTATCTTACGGCCGGTTGGTCATTAAAAAACATTAAGAAATACTTTAAAACTATTCAAAGCTATGAAAACTATGTACAAACTTTTTATGGGCACCCACGCTCTTAAAAAGATAGAAAATTTCCCTTAACAAACAAAAGTTAATACACAGGCTGAAAAGAGGTCTCTGAAAATTAGAGGAAAGGCTCCTTGATCCTCGATCATGTGCTTGTTAACTAATTAAAAGGAGCACCTGATTCCCATGTGTAAATTTTGTGTTTAACCAAGAGATTTTCACTTGTCTGCCCTTAAGGATATTTGAAGAAATTCTAAGCAGTTGAACTAAAAGCTGGTGGAAAGGAGAGGATGGAGGAGCAGGAATGGACCTAAAGAAGGTGGAAGGGGAGATAGGGCTTTAGCCCTGATTTTCTTTTCTCCCTGCTTATCTCACAGAATCAGCTGCTCAGTGATGATGCCCCAAAGTTTGACCCTCTCCTATAGCATCTGGGATAAAACCTCATTAAATTCATTTAAGTTCATAAATGTTAAGAAAAAATGATACTTACTGAATCAATATTTTGTGAAAACATTATGGAAGCCTTCTCTGTCTGGTCGGAGTCAAATATAAACTCACATGCTTTTTCATACAGCCCTGTTACTTTGTCAATCCTGCATAGTTTGGTGATGCAGCTGCCTCCTTGACATGTATTTACTCTAGCATTACCAGTAATAGCTGCTGAACATCTGAAAATATATAGAGGTTGGATATTTAAGTACTGTAATCATTTCAAGGGACTAGAGACACCGGTTGAGTTCTCCAGATGATCTTGTTCATGAACGAATTCCTCTCATAATTCTAGAAACAGAATACATCCTTAAATAGAAAAAATTATTTAATTCTCATCAGAGTCATTTCTGTTTGCCAGAAAGTATCTGAGGGGTCCCCAGAATGGTATTAGAACTTGTTTCTATGCAGCAGAAAAGCCAAGTAGTTTATGGTTGCTGTTGGAATTATCAGGGATCAAGGTCCCGAGGCACCTCCTAATCCAGCCCCTCGGGAAACCAGGAGACCTTGTTTGTTTCCCTCAAAAAACTTGCTGACATTTTCTGCATTTTTTTCCTGATTAGTTTGTGTCATTCAGTTTTAGCATAGTTCTTGTATGATCATCGATATTTAGATTTTTCTTTATATTACATGCTTGTGAGTGTTATTGCCATTATAAATGGAATGCTTTTTCTGGACATATTATTTTTTAGTACATAAACAATATATGAACACTATAGAAAATTTTAAAAATTTCAAAAAAAGTATGAAAAGAAGAGAAAGCAAGCCTGTCCCACCATGAGAAATAAACCCCCATCAACGCGTGGAAGCATTTCCTTCCCTGTGTAGCAGTACCACACGGCACATGGCGCTTTACATCATGCTCTTAAAAAACTTGGTATGTTCATATAATTAAAATTTTAACACATCACTATAATCTATATATTCTTTCAAAATGTGATTTTAATAATTGCATGTTTTCATACTATAAAGTAAATTTAGCTTAATTTATTTAATTTGATTTCTCTCCAACTTGTCGGTACTAAAATGAAACTTCAGCCCTGGCTGGTGTGGCTCCTTGGATTGAGTGCCCGCAACTGAGTCCCATGAACATTTTTCCCCCCCTCTCCCTCCCTTCCCCTGTCTCTAAAAATAAATAAATACATAAATTAATTTTAAAAATCAATGAATGCAAAAAATTTCACATAACATTTTGACTGTTTTCAAGTTTGCTGTGTCATTGGTCCCCAGACTAAATGATCAGATCCAAAACTTTGAATATTTTAAACGTTTGATTGCTAATACAGCTTATTCTGTCATTTCCCTTAAAAGGGATTTTTGAGCGTGAAATTGTTGGATCTAAAAGCAGGAATTGTTTTAGAGATTTGATGTGTGTCACCAGATTGACTCACAGGGCTGTGCCAATGCCAGTCTTCTGTGGGCGCCCTCACCTACCAGCGCCACCTCACCAGGCGGTGGTGGTCCTCGTCTTGTCGGAGTTGCACCGCTGTGATGACTCATACATCTGAGCTCTTTTATGTTTATTGGCCACTTTTATTTCTTCCTTTGTGAAGTATTCGTTTTCCTCCTGTGTCTAGTTCTCTATTATGATGTTATTGTTTTCCTACTAGTTCTCAAAAGTTCATGTATTATAATACGAAGCTTTTAAAAAGTCTGTTTTTTAATTTTTTGCAAATAACTTTTTTCTATTTCTTACCTTTTTTTAGTTTATATTTGATTTGTATGCAACAGAATTTTAAATTAATGTGTAACAAAATTTATTATTTTTTTAGTTATATTTTTCTACAATTCTTGAATGCATGGAAAGGCCTCCATGTAGGAATATGATTCTTATTAATATTCTTCTAATTGTTATTAGGATTTTGATTTTGATATTTAATGAGTCTATCCAAATGGAAGAAGATCTGTTAATATTTTTCCCCACACAGCTAAAAATTACCTTGATATCTTAAGAAATCCTTTTTTCCTCATAAATCTTTAATTTTGGCTATATTAAATAGTAAATGGTTATATAAATAGTAAGTTGTTATATATGTGTCTGTCCGTTCACATTGTTTTAATTAATATAGATATATTTTATATGTTTAGAATTTAGTAAGTAAAATTTTCTTTTATTACTATTCTTTTTGAAAAATATTCATAGCTACCATCTATTGGATGAGTTCTGAGATTTTAAAAGTAAGGTAAAAATGAATGTACTTTTGACTAGAGTTTTATGAAATATATATATTTGGGTTGAATTGAAATCTTTCATGAATTGAAAATTGTTCAGTTTACATTGATTTTCTTTTAAATCCTTTAGAAGGATTTTATAGTTTTCTTCAAATATGACATCCACTTTTCTTAAGGTTTTATATGTCATTATACTTTTGATTGCTATCTTGAATGGAGTATTCTTTTGATCATATTGTTAAATGGTTATTGTTAATATTTGGTGAGGCAATTTGAATATTCATTTTATATCTGGTAGTTTTATTGACTTTCCCTGTCAATTTTAATTTCTACTTACTCTGCCATTTTTTTAAAAAGATTTTATTTACTTATTTTTAGACAGAGGGAAAGGAGGGAGAAATAGAGGGAGAGAAGCAACGTCTGGTTGCCACTCATGTGCCCCCCGACCAGGGACCTGGCCTACAACTGGGAATTGAACCGGCGACTCTTTGCTTGAGCACGGCTGGCACTCAGTTCACTGAGCCATACCAGAGAGGGCTCCCTTGATTTTTTTTAAGTGGATCACATATCATCTGAATAAAAGCAATTTTTTCTCTTCCTTTCTAGTTGCCCCCCTCTTTTTTTCACCTGCCCAGTCTCATGTGTTGTGGCGTTGGCTACCACCTTCTAAACAAGGTTGGATAGCTGTGCTAATAGTGGCCATCTTTATGTTACTCCTGGTAATGTCTCTAGTATTTTCCTATTAAATATGATGTAGGCTCTTAACTTTCAATTAATGTTCCATATCATATTAAGGAAATAACCTTGTATTGTGGGCAATACTATCACTATTTGATTGCTTCTAGACCTTCAAAACATTTTAATTGGGAGATAGTAAGTAATAAATTATTACTGTTATAATAAAACTTTTTAAGAGGATATGGTAACTAGCCATATTTGCTAATGTTATCTGTGGAGGGAAGAACATACTGTATATGCAGATATTTCTAGAATATCTCTAGAAAGGAATGTGTATTAATCAGCTTTTCTCTTGAGGGAGTATACAGTGTCCAACTATATAGAAGCTTGGAAAGGGGAAGTGGGAAAGGTAAATGCCAGGTGTGGAATGACATCCATTGGTTGAGATTTGAGAGGTCAATCCAACATATGATCAGATCAGGGAAGTCACCCTGGCTCGTGGATTATATATAGTACAGCGGGAACAGCTAAAGGAATCTGTTTCCCTATGTATCCATGGCGCTAGGAGGCATTTAGTGTCTATTTGTGTCTGATAGAGCGATGAGGGAAATATAATGGAACTGGTCCAAGTTGACAGTTTGAATGTAGTGAGAAAGGGAAAAGTGGAGAGCAGTAATGTTGCCGTGGGAGAGATGGGAAGCCAAGGCTGAGCTCCAAGCCCAGTGCAGCTCCCCTTGGAGATAAACAGCAAAAAAAGAGTAACCAAGCCCAAACTGAGCATGTCTTAAAGGGCCATCAGGCAAGCAGACCTGGAAGCAGATGTGGAGAGGGGTGTTGTACCAACTCCTAGTCTTTAAAACAGGTTTTCTTTTTTTTCAGTTTTAAAAATTAAATCCCAAATCACCAATTCAAAAGAACCTATGCACCCCAATGTCCATAGCAGCACAATTTGCAATAGCCAAGTGCTAGAAACAGCCTAAGTGCCCATCAGTAGATGAGTGGATCAAAAAACTGTGGACATTTACACAATGGAATATTACGCAGCAGAAAGAAAGAAGGAGCTCCTACCCTTTTCCACAGTGTGGATGGAACTGGAGAGCATATGCTAAGTAAAATAAGCCAGGTGGTGAAAGACAAATACCATAGGATCGCACCTGTAAGAGGTTCTTGTTTTCTAATGGAGGCATAAGTGTGCAAGATTTTCAAATTCCTTTTGCAAGTCTATTGGAATAATGATCCACTTTTCTTCTTGACTCAATATACTATATTAATTACTTACCTACTATCACAACCTTTTTGGATTTTTGGAGGACATCTTACTTGACCTTAGTGTGTTTGTTATTCTTTTAATTCTGCCGAATGTAACTAGCTGTTCTTTTATTTAAAATCATTTTAGAAAGCTGTATCTACAGAATTCTTTTTCATGTCATCTGTCAGGTTTTAGTACCTGAACTGTGCTAGCTCTTTAAAATAAATTGCGAGGTCCCCTATCTTTTGTGTTTACACTAAAGCAGTTGAAGTCACTGGAACTGTCGGTGGCAATAACTCACCCATAAAGTTATGACAGCCTGAGTGATTTCCAAGTGTTCAGTTTGCTTTCTACTGACATCACACAGGGTTTAGTTCAAACTGGGAGAAGTTTCCTCTTTTGTTTTAATATTTGGATTGTCTTGCAGGTAAATTGCACAATCCCTCTGAAGCCCATTCATACTGACAAAGTCCACACACTGAGCCCTCAGGGCACTGGGAGAGGCAAATGATTTGTAGCTGCCAAGTAGAGAAGTTATCTAATTGAAGTGCTTATAAGCTGAGTAAAAGTGGTAGATTTGTGGAAATCTGAAACAGGAAGCATTAGGAGAGCATGAAAGAAAACAAGGTGAAAACCTGACATTTTAAAAGTGACCAAGAAAAAAATCGGTTGTGACTTAAAATAGTTTGGGAAAAGTGAGGTCAAAATACTCATACCTTACTGCTTCCCTCCTTCCCCGAGATAGGTAGAATTTCTGATCATTATTGTATTCATTAAATACTCCCCATCGTAGATGAGCCCATTCATGGACGAAGACCCTTCCTGGAAGAAAACATATTAACATTTGGTTACAGTAAAAATGGTAAAGTTACCTTCTCACACTGGGAGGCAGTAATTCTTCTGAACTTTCATTATGCTTTGCTATGTTAATTTTTAAAGAAAGATAAATCAAATATGCCAACTGCCCATTTCTGGAAAATATAACTACTTATTTTGACTTGCCAAATGCTAATTAGGCACATACCATGTGCCAGGAAGTGATTTATACAAAGGTGAAACAAACACCCTGTCTTCCTGTGGTGTACAGTCCAGTGGATGACACACGCACAGATAACGAAACCCTAGGTGGTGCAAGTGCAGCGACACGGAAGCCAGCACCTGCTGCCAAGGGAGCTGGGGACAGTGATGGGGCAGCCAGGGCAGCACCCCCAGTGACTCATAACCTGTTAAACCTCATGGCCTGACTCCTCCACCTCTGCTCATTTCTCATCTTTCCAGTCTTATTGCCACGTATTCCTGATTCACTGCAACAGCCACCCGGCTGCCCTCCATATCTTCAGTCTTCAGTGGCTTCCCTGTGGTGGTATTCGGGGTCCAGTCCAGCCCCTGAATGGAGTGTGCAAGGTCCCTGATGGTCTGGGCCCTGCTCCTCTCAGCAGCCATGTTTCTTGCTGTTCTCCACCTACTTCCAAAACTATAATCGCAAGGAATTTCTGAACTCCTTTTACTTTCCAGAGTCACACTGGGGTCTTTCTCATCTCTCGTCCTTGTGGTGTATTTTTCCTGTGCTTGGGATACTCCTTCTTTATCTCTGACTGGATCATTGCTTCTCTTCTTTCAAAATCAAGCTTATATCCACCTAGAAGCCTTCTCCGACATCCCCAGACTAGGCCAGGTAACCCTCCTTTGCAATTTTGCTACATTCTATTATGACTCTTATGTTATATTGTAACAGCTGCTTACTCATCAGTCTCCCACACCAAACACTTGTCTCCGTGAGGACAGGCATCATGACTTCTTCATTGTCATGTCTGGGCACATGGTGCCTAGAACTTCATAGGCACTCAGTGAGTATTTGTTACATGTCCATGAATTAGTGACTTATGTACAGCTCAATTTTTCTGGAATGTAAATTCCTAGATGGGCTGAATTTGGAGGGGAGGGGAGGGGTATAACCAAGGAGACACCAATGTCTCACACCGGGGATCTGGACTTCATTCTGTAGGTGCCGGGGAACAACGGATGGCCTCGGAAAGGGGAGGGGAGAGTGTGAGGGAGCAGAGTGGAGTCACGGCCACACGGAGGCACAGAAAGGAGAGATTGTAAAGGAATGATGTCGTATGCGGTGACTCCAATGGCTGGAGTGGGCTCAGGAGTGAGATGGGGCAGTTGAGTAAATCAATCCAACACGTATTTATTGAGCCACACGTCGGGCATTTTCTCTTCCTGTTAGGGAGGTGAAATGGGGTGTGGGAGGAGCACAAAGAACTATGTCCTGCCCTTCTTTCTGATAAAGTCTGTAACTGCCCCAGCAAATGGAGGGCAGGGCGTGCAGTTGCCAGGGCTCTTTCGCTTAAATGAAAAGTCCTGCTGGTTTTAATATTTTCAAGATAATAGAGATACCTGATACTAGTTATTAATTAACCCAATTAGCCAATACTAATTACATTTGATTATACTTAGAAAATACATATTATATATACTCCATTACTCGCTTCTTTTAATATTTTCTCTGAAGACTGTTCTATATAGTTCATATAGGAATGATAAAGAGTTTATTATTTTTTTAAAAGATTACATTTATTTTATTTTTAGAGAGAGAGGAAGGGAGAGAAAGAGGAAGAGAGCCATCAATGTGTGGTTGCCTTTCACATTCCGCCCCCCCCACCCCCCACTGGGGACCTGGCCTGCAACCCAGGTATGTGCTCTGGACTGGAAATTGAACCAGTGACTCTTTGGTTTGCAGGCCGGCACTCAATCCATTGAGTTATACCAACCAGGGCAAAGAGTTTGTCCTGTGAAAGAAAATTAGATTTTTTTTTCTTTAGTTACCATCTTCTGAGATCTGAACTGCAAGGAAATTCACTTTCCTACTCAAAGTGTTGTCCACAGCCAAGCAGTATATCACCAGCATCACCTAGGAGCTTGTTAAAAATGCAGATTCTAAACCAGAATCTTATTGTTAACAATCCCCATTTACAATTTGCTCAGAAAGGTTTGAGGACACTATGACTCTGCACCATCTGGTGGCTACTGGATGAATGACAGGCAAGAGGCTTTGTTCACCAATCCCCTTAACAGATCCATAGAAACTTAATAGTACTTCAACAAACTCTTTTACAGTGATTTTATGATACTAATAATTTAAAAGAATTAAAAACAGCATATTGACACATTTATGCAGATAAGAAAAATTAAGTGTCTAACCGAGAAATGTACTATTCTGAACCCCTGTTTAAGTGAAAATGTATGCTATCAATTTATTTGGTTTATAGGTCCTTTATTCAGAAAGATAATGCTATTTCGATCTACTTTGAATATACAATTATTAAGTGATTAGAAACACATCTCTGCCCATACCTTGTGGTCCATATTGACGTAACTTTTTTCCTGCGATGAAGTCAGGAGTGAAATGAATCCTTTCCCCCTTCTCGCCACAGTTTCCCATCTGCTCAGTGTAAGGTCCGTCGTCACCTGGAGGATTGGGTTCAGCAACTAGAACGTCAGCCTGCAGTTTAAGAAAAAGATTTTGTCATTACAAAATTTCAGCAGATGAATTGGTCTTATTCACACTGGGTTATTTTGAAACAATTTCATTTAGTTCTAGGATATCCTGATGAAAAATATCAAAATCGGCGAAGGAGATTGAATTTGAAAACAGTACTTGATATTCTCACATTTTTATAGGTCTCGAGTTTTGGTCTCACATACTCCGGTTTTGACTTCCATTTTTCAGGAATCAAAATGGTTACACTTTTGAAATAGAATCTTTTTCCTGTGGCTTCAAACAGATATGGAGATGCCTGTGTCACCATGTCCTAGGAAAAAAAAGAAAATGTAAGTAGCAAGCACTATTATGACTGTAGACCACATTACCAGTCATCTAAATTTACATCTGTATTTCACATTAGAAAAAAATGAGTTAGTAAAGACCAGTTACTTATCAAGATCAGAAGAGAAATGTAGAAACACCTTTTTAAAATAGTCCTGGCTGGTGTGGCTCAGTGGATTGAGTGCCGGCCTGCAAATCAAAGGGTCGCTGGTTCGATTCCCAGTCTAGGGCATGTGCCTGGGTTGTGGGCCAGGTCCCTGGTAAGGGGCATGCAAGAGGCAACCACACATTGATGTTCCTCTCTTTTCCCCTCCATTTCCCTCTCTAAAATAAGTAAATAAACAATTAAAAACAATGACAATAGCTAACCTTTTTTGAGCACTTATCACATGGTCTGTGTCACAGTGTAATGATGGAGAATGCAGACAATGATGGACAATGGACAGGCTGACACTAATCCTGGCTCCAGCATTTATTGTGGGTCACCTGGCAATTTCCTTGAGGCCTCTTGATCCTCAGTTACCTCATTTATAAAATGGAAAATAATATGGGGACTGGCTCCTAAGATGAGAATCAAAGGAAGTCAAGAAAGCACTTGGAACCAAGTTTTCTTAGCACAAATGTTTGTGAAATGTTGTCTGTTGGTATCATCATATTTGATCCTTTGAGGATCAATAAACCATTAAGGAAGAACCTTAGAATTAGAGAGGGTAAGTATCCAGGTTTCACACCAACTAATACTGGAGAGAAAAATCAAATTAAAATCAATGTGACTGTGGTAATTTTGGGGCTAGCTAAGTGTTATGATAGTAAGTAATTATTTTTGGTGTTGTACTAAGTATAAAATATAAGGAAGTGGCAAAATTATATAATTTATTCTCAAAATACACCTAATTTTATTTCTCTAAATTGAAAGAGCTGTAGTATTAAATTATAAATGCTCCTGAGATGCATTATAAAAAGAGTAGAAAGGGTATTATAAGAGATTTATTGTTTAAAAGAGCATTAAGTCTGTTAAGACTAAAAAACACTGCCCTAAAAAGTGAGTATAGCTCTGACAGGTGTGGCTCAGTTGGCTGAGCATGAACCTGCAAGCTAAAAGGTTGCAGGTTTGATTCCCAGTCAGGGCACATGCCTGGGACGAAGGCCAAGCCCCCTGTGTGAGAGGTACCTATTCAATATTTCCCTGGCACATGGATGTTCCTCTCCCTCTCTTTCTCCCTCCCTTTACCTCTCTCTAAAAATAAGTAAAATCTTTTTAAAAAATTGAGTGTAGACCAAGGAAACGATTGAGACCTGGAAGCCACCAGCATTTAGTGGTAAGAAGAGGAGGCGTCAGCCAAGGAGACTCAGAAGGAGCAGCTGGTGCATGGGGAGGAAATCAGAAGGCAGGGAGTGAAGGTGCTTCAAGAAGAAGAGAGTGGTCATCAATGTCCAATGCTGCTGAGCAATCAAGAAATGAAAAACAAACAAACCAGAACTCAGAGACACAGACAACAGTATGGTGGTTACCAGAAAGAAGGAATGGGGGAAGGAAGGGTGAAGGGGGTCAGATATATGGTGACGGAAGATGATTTGACTTTGGGTGGTGGACAATGCAACATGCAGATCATGTATCATAGAAAAATGTACACTTGTAACCTAGATGATCTTATTAACTAGTATCATCCCAATACATTTAATTAAAAAAAAGAAAGGTGAATATAAGAACTGACCATAGTATTTGGCAACCTGGGTGAGCCAACAGCTCCATATGAGTGAATTCAAGAGGGTGGGAGGTGAGGAAGTGGAGGCAGTGAATATAGACAAAAGTTCAACAAGTTCTTCTGTAAATCCAAGGGGATGGAGACACGATGTCATAGCGACAGGGGCTTTTCAGGGCAAGGGAATTTTATTTTGTGTGGGTGTGTGATTTTAAATGGAATCTATTATGGCATATGTATATGCCGATGGGAAAACAAACACACTGTTATTGCAAGAGAAAAAAGGGATTGTTGCAGGAGGGAGTTTCTCCCGGGAGCAGACCCGAGTGCCTGGACCCCTGTGCCTGGTGGGGTTGGCCTGAGGAGCGGAACCAGTTCCCCTATATATGGGGAAGCAGTACTGGCGTGTTGGTGCGGGATGAATCCCTCTGCCACTTCCTAATGGGATAAACTCGGGGCATTTACTTGATTTCCCTGAACCGCAGTTTCCCTCCTTTCAAATAGTAATAGTAGTTGCCTTGCTAGTTTTAAAAAAGTTCTTAATGGCCCTGGCTGGTGTAGCTCAGTGGATTGAGCACAGGCCTGCGAACCAGAGGATCACGGTTCCATTCCCAGTCAGGGCACATGCCTGGGTTGCAGGCTGGTTTCCTGCAGGCCAACTCCCAGCAGGGGATGCACAAAAGGCAACCATACATTGATGTTTCTCTCCCTCTCCCCTTCCCCTCTAAAGGTAAATAAATAAATAAAATCTAAAAAAAAAGTTCTTAATGATGATTTGCATCTCTTTCTTCCAGCCACTGGGTGATTTAATATTATTGCATTTTTAAAATAAAAACACTGAATCAAGATCACCAGAAAAGTTAAAAAGTAGTTAAGAAGCTTTCTATGTTAGAATATTATATTACAGTTTGGCTACTGAAATGTGAATTTTCAGTGTCTCCTGGGAAGAAAAATAACCGGCATGAAATGCTCTTGTCTTCCATGTCTTAACAGAAACTGTAATAGGGGATCTTTGCTTTTCCACCTGTTCCTGATTTTGAGAAGGCAACCTCATATCCAAATAGATATTTAAACGTTTGAGGCCTGGAGAGGTCAAAGATGACAGATTATAGGTCCAGCTGGAAATTCCTTAATGATAGGACGGTATATAGTTCACCACTAGATTTCTGGTTCCCGACATCAGGTAGACGCTTTGTAAATGTTGGATGAATTGACAAATGGATGCATGAGTGCATGGAATGGCTGTGATGAGTGGCAAACTGTCCAGGAGTGCCAGGACAGGAGGTTCTTGGACTTGCAGGCACTGAGGAGGCCTCCGAGATACACCACTCCCACCGTGTGTCTTTCCTGTGTACACGTGTGTGTGTCTGAGAGAGAGGGAGAGAACTGCGCCCTCACTCTCACTCCTCACTTTATGGAGTGTGTTCTCTCTGTTTCTACAACATAGTGGGCATGGCAGGTGCCGTGAATGCAACTTGTAGGTGGAGAAATGTCGGGGACTGTCATGCAGAAGCAAATATATTTTTAAAATGGAATGTATTGTGATTATATCAGTCAATAGAATTATATAGGTTTCAAGTGTGCAGTTTTACCCCCACTTCCCTTCCCTTTGGTGATCATCCTACTGTTGTCTGTGTCTATGAGGGTTTGCTTGTTTGTTTGTTTTGTTTAATCCCTTCACCTGCATAACCCAGCTTCTCAGCCTCCTCCCCTCTGACAACTCTCAGTCTGTTCTCTGTAACTATGAGTCTGTTTCTATTTTGTTGCTTACTTTGTTCATTGGATTCCACATATGAGTGAAATCATTTGGTATTTGTCTTTCTCTGACTGGCTTATTTCATTTAGCATAATGCCCTGAAAAGAAGCAAGTATTTAAGAGCTGATGTAAAGGCTGCTAGCCCCATAAAGGCACCAGCAGGGGGAGTCTCTCCTAGAAAACAGAGTGAGGGAGGGACAGGAAAGGCAGAGAAGCCCGAGATTAAGGTAGGGACATCAGCAGGGAGGAACTCACTTTTATTAATTACCAAGTTAGGGACTCTGAGCACACTACTGCCCTCAACTCTTTTATTTTGTTTTCTTTTTCAGTTACAGTTTACATCCAATATTATTTTGTAGTAGTTTCATGTGTACAGTATAGTGGTTGGACAATCATAGAAAACAATGTGTGAAAACCAACTTATCTCACACCCAATGCATTTAGGACTCATAGAAAGCCAATTTAATAATTGTAGTAAGGAGGACATTTCTCAGGAGGAATCCCTCCCCCCCCGAGAAGTGAGGTAAAAGCACTCTAAAAACTCTAAAGCACCATGTAAATATGAATGAGTATTGCCACTGGGGGATCAGGAATTTAGTTCTTTTGGCAGGTTCCCCTCTCTCCAGCCAGAGACAGAAACATATTGGCTACACCCTGCCCACCCCCCCTTTCCTTGTCTGTTGCTCCAGGGGGCACTTTCATGTTTGCTGATGCCATTTCCAAGGTTAGAGGCAATCAGAAGCTTAACCCAAGGTGTCTGTTGAGAGATTGCAAAAGGTGTGAATTTCCCTTTCACCAAAGGCAGTAGTAAATGACAGTCTTTGGGTTAAACAGATAAGCCCCCAGCCAGCCGCCAACAACTACCGAAGTTCTCCAGCCTTGAGCTCCTCTGGGTGATGGAGAGGGCTCTCTCTCCAAACTTCATCTTTTTGGGGCTTGATTTTGCTTAGACCAAGGAGCACCAGGGTGAACCACTGGGACTCCTGCACTATTAACTTTTAAAAAAACTCCTCACCAGAGGACATACTTATTGATTATATATTGATTATAAAGAGAAGGGAAGAGGGAGAGACATTGATATGAGAAAGAAACATTGATCAGTTGCCTCTCCTGTGTTCCCCAACCAGGACCAAACCTGCAACTGGGACCAAACCTGCATGTGACTTGACCGGGAATTGACCCCTTGACCTTTCGGTTTAGGGATGATGCTCCAACTAACTGAGCCACACTGTCCAAGGCAACATTGTTAACTTTTGATCTCGCCCTCACAGACCTTGGCTTGGTTAGAAAGGATGAACCCTTTCCATCTAGAAGGATTAAAAGAGGGACTGGTGTCCCATAGTTATGCCTACCATTAAGTGAGCTATTGCTATATACCAGACACTATGCATGCATTTTTTAAGTTCTTTAAAGTATTTTAAGATAAGTTTAGATATATAAAACATGCAAAAATTATAGAGTTCCCATATAGCCTTCACCAAGCTTCCCTTAAGTGCACGCATTGTTAAATTTAGTCCTCACACAATTCTATGAGGAAGGTATTTATTATTGTGCCATTTTACACACCAGTACTTTTCCTCATTACACAATGCTGCCTCTGGATATGCTACAGTCAAATGCCAGGGTGGTCATTTATAAGGCTTTTCCCTCTTATTCTAAGCTATTTGCTGTTGTATCTGACATCTTCACATTATGACAGTTAGGCACCTCTGCTCAGAACAGGAAGCGCCTTCCTCCCTAGTTTGTCCTTTCCTCACAGAAGAAGGGATGAGCAGGCTGAGGCCACTCAGCAACCCAAGAGGATCCCTTGCTTTGGGGCGGGTAAAATGCAGGGTTTCCTGCCATTGAAAGGGTCAATGTTATTCTTAAGTTACAGGTTTGCATCCTCCTATATTAGGATCACAGAGAAGAGGGTTACAATTAGGAGAATAAAAGGGAGAATCTGCTATGAGGCAGTGGTAATATCAGGCAAAGGAATTATTCTCTGTGCATTTCACAATATCTACCAAATATACCTGGTTCTGCCTCAGTACAAAGTGAATAATTTTTAGTGGAATCACCCATAGTCAATAAATGTAGACATCATTTATTAATTAACAACAATGTATGGACCTCTTAGTTCTATACATTGCATTTATTATCTCACCCCCTAGAAGAACCATAATGGTTCACTGTTACTATATCCAGTTTTCAAACTGAGGCTCAGACATAAATACAACCTGCCAACACCACACAGCTGGAGTTACAGAACTCATGTTCACTCTATCACAACATTACGCTTAATTTTTTGCTTACTTTTTTTAAAGCATGAATAATTACCTTTTCAAACTTACTTTTATTTCTTGAATGAGTGTTTCATCTTCTGGCACATTAGGGTCAATGGCAATGACAATGCCTTCATAGCCATTATTATTCAGCTGAATGAGTGAATTACTCAGGGCCCCTTCCAGAAGGTGAAGGATCAAGATGAAAACAGAACTCTTAGACGGCCGCATTGCTGTGTGTCTCCCTCGGTTAGTCTCTTTCGAAAATCTTGGTTTTGGTGGCATCTTCCGTTACCCCTATTTATATGACTTTAGAGACATACATTTTTCTAGGTTATCAGAGGTGATTTATCATAGGACTTTAGTCCCTTGACCAGTTGCTTCACTTTTCCATTTGTCTCCATTATGAGGAACAATAACTATCTTAGTCTTAAGTTCTGTGTACATTAAATATTTAATTTGAAAGTATCATTAGCCTTGCCTTCACCTTTGCCAGATGCTAGCTAACAGGGTGGGAAACCCACACCCGTTTTTGTGTAAGTACTTACAGATGTCATGTGGCTTGGCCACTGAAAAATGTTTACTTCTTATAAATGATTGCCCAACCTGGGGCTGGGCTACCCTCCATACAAGGCTACCCTCCATCACCTGCCTGCCCAGTGGAGGCCTGGCTGTTCTACGGGTTCAGTAAGTACTCATTAGGTACAAATCGTGTATCCAGTTATCCCTCAAGGTGGTCATTATTTTTATGCTCATTGATCCTGACATAACCTCAACACTTCTTGGCTCTTCCTTAGACAATTTACTCGCACCAGAAGCATTAGCAAGCAACGTAGATATTCTTGAATATTATATTGGAGATAATAGATAAATGCTTGTGTCTCACTGTGCTGAGCAAACTCCTTTTCGGCTTTCCTCATCACACCTCTATGGCTCAATAAAACTCAAATTAACAACATTACATCATTTCACTGAAATGAAATATCTCTCAGAACATGAATTATGGGCTGGCAGCTATTGTATAGAATAAGTTTGCCAAGCCTCAGATGAAAACTGAAAAAGGTTCACCACTTCCCTGTCGTATTCAAACTGCTTGAAGTTGCCTCGTGGCTGCATTTGACCTTCACATGGCGCTAAGTATGGATTTCAACTAGTCTGCTACCTTTCTTTGACATTAGCTCATAAAAATGAAATTAGTACTTACTGCTAATAATTAATACTTATTTCTTAAGTTTGTAATGTTTACACAATCAAAAACAAAGCATTTAATGGAATGGATATACTCAGAGTGGTTGTCCGGATGATCCAAATATGTTTTTGTATAAAAAATAGCATATTCAGTTCTTAGTGAATGAATATATGCATTTATTGTACAAATGTCATAATGGTTTTATTTTTAAAATACATTTCATTTGTTTGTTTTTAGAGAGAGGGGAAGAGAAGGAGAGAGGGAGAGAAATATCATTGTGTGGTGTCTCTCACATGACCCCTACTGTGGGCCTGACCTGGCCCGCAACCCAGGCATGTGCCCTGACTGGGAACTGAACCCAAAACCCTTGGGTTCAAAGGCCAGCGCTCAATTCACTGAGCCACACCAGCAAGGGCTGACACAACATTTTTAGATTCTAAAATATTTCAAACCCCCAACCACCTGTATCTTTCCTGGGTTTCACAGAAAGCATAAGGCAAGCTTATGTGTTAATGATTTGAGTTTAACCCCAGAGCAGTGAGAAAGAGAGGAAGGGGAGATGAGTAAGGGAAGGCTGGGAAGCAACGAAAGATGAAGTGTTACTGAGCTGGCTACTGTACAATGAGGAGACCCAGCAGGTGAACCTGCTCTGCAGCTGCGCTTCTATCTGGGATGTCTCCAAACAGCCTATACAAAGAAATAATGCCCTGGGACAGTCCATTAAAGGGAGGAAGGGAAAGTGCTTGCCTCCTTCTCATCTCCTGCAGGTGATCAACTCCCCTAAATTTCCTGGCTGTGTCACCTAGCCCCTTCAAACAATTCTTGTAAAGAGAGATCCCATGCCATGTGGTGCACGGGGAGCCAAGGATTCTGAGTGGTGCCTGGTTGATCTGTGGTAGTGGAACAACTCAGGTGTGCAAAGAGTGTGTAAGGACCAAAATGGAGCAAATGACCAAGGGTCCAGTAGATTAGAGGAATCCAAGCCTGGGAAGGTTCCAAGAGATGAGTGCAATACCACTCATTGCTTTAACTGCTCAGGTCCATTCTTGCCCTTTCATCATACCCAGCTCCAATATTTAATGTAGAGTTTGCTGCTTTTGTGTGCATGTGAGTACAAGTTGTCTCACTTTTTTCTTGAGAGAAAGTAGTTCAGTCATTCATAGAACCTTTCTCCAAGTGGTGACCAACTACAATCTCCTGAGATACCCCAAGCAAAAGCAATTGAAATAAACTGTGGTGCCTGCTGCTACAGCTTGTCTCAAGGTCATTATATATTACCTCCTTCCTTCATCATTTCCCTCTTTCAGCCAGCATTTTGGCTGATCTGTGTTGTCTGTTTGCCTCTTGCTGGAACTCAACCCTTTATTTCTGAGGGTTCTAAACCCTTGTTGGGTTGTAGTTGCTGCAGTGACTTATAACGGGAGTCACCTGGTATGACAGGCCCATTCAGGTGCCTCGCCAGCTTTGCCTGGCCTTCCCCTCTGGGTCTTTGCTGCTTGCTCAGTGGAGAGCCCTTGCTGCTGCCACAGTCGCCTCACCTCATCACACCGCGGGCTAGTCTCTCTTTCCTCAGGGGGAGGGCCTAGTTTAGCATGGCCTCCAATGGGCAGGCTGTGGTGGCGGTGCAACAATCTCTGCTGCCCGCGTCTGGCCTGAACAGATTCATGGAGGCTTTGGCTCACGTAAAGCACTGCACCATGGCACCTGGGATCTGGCTTTATCAGAGGCAGCTCATGTGGGCCAGAATGTACAAAAAACTTGAGGAACAGGGAGCTATTGCCCTGAGAGACCAACTTTCACCAAAGACGTAGAATGTTTCCAGCATCTCAGGTTTCTCTTATGTTTCCTTCAAGTGAAAACTCCTAACTCGCAATCACCGTTCTGACCTCCATTGCCACATAGATTCATTTTACTTGTTTTTTTGACTTCATATGAACAGAAATATATGTCCTTTTGGGTCTGGCTACTTTCACGTAACTTTTTTTTTTGCATGAAGTTTTGCCATGCTGTTTAATGTAGCAGTAGTATGTTCGTTTTCCATTGTAAAAAATACCACAATTTATTTACTAACTCCTATTTATGAATGTGTGCATTACACCCTCTTCGGGCTATTACGAATAAGACTGTCATAGGTGCAGGCATTGATTTCGGTGGGCTATGTACCGTGGGGAATTTCGGTCACAGGCTGTACACCTGCCTAGCTTCAGCTGCTCCACTTCTCAAAGGAGTAGTACTGGTTGCTCCGTGTTTCTACCAGTACCTGGTAGAGCCAGTCTTTACCATTTTAGCTACTCTGGAGGGAGAGTGTGATATTGTGGTTTTAATTTGCATTTTCTCTTATGACTAATGTGAAACACTTTTCATATACTTATTTCATTCTTATATCTTCTGTTGTGAAGTTCCTGTTCAAGTCTTTTTGTGCAATTTTTAATCAGGATGTCTTTATCTTATTGATGATTCATAATAGTTTTTTATACATTCTAAGTATTGGGTTCTTTGTTGGATATAGGTATTGCAAATATCTTTGCAGAGTTAGTTTGCCTTAATGGTGTTCTTGAATGAACAGAAATTTTAATGGAGTTCAATGTAATCTTTTCTTTTATGGGTAATGTGTTTTTGCAGTCATATTTCAGATAGCTTTCCCAAGTTCGTAAAGTCACTACACAGTGTTCTGTACTAGAACCTTGATCGTTTTACCTTTCACTTTTAGGACTGTGATCTATCTCAAATTGCTTTGTGTGTGTGCGTGTGTGTGTGTGTTTTGTGTAAGATTTAAAACTTTTGTTTTTCTTTATGGACAGAAATAGGCCCAGGTCACTTGTTAAAGGACAACACATTCCCCCACTGAACCGCAGTTGTGCTTTTGTTGTCAACAGTGTGACTGTCAGTGTCCAAGCCTGTTTCTGGGGTCCCTATTCTGCTGTCGGTCTATGTCACTCTCCCGACCTCAGGGTCTTATCGTGCTAATTGCCACTGCACTGTAAGTCTTGACATCTGGTAATATGAACACTCTGGGTTTGTTTAGATCCTTCAAATCCAAAAGGACCTAACATTTTGGCTATTTTTGATCCTTTTCATTTCAATATAAAATTTAGAATCTTCTTGTAAGTTCTCCCTCCCTCCACAAAAATCTGCAAATTTGGATAAAATTGCATTGAACCAGTGTGGGGACAGTTGACATGTCTATAACACTGAGTCTTTTACTCTATGGACAGAGCATATGTCTTTATTTGAAGTTTTATTTAGTTGACCTCAACCATGCTTTATAGTTTTCTTGGTAGAGGTCTTGTGCATCTTTTATTAGATTTATTTTAGGGATGTTTTTGGTGTTATCATAAATGGTATTTTCATAAAATTTCATTTTCTAATTTTTTATAGCTGGGATATAGAAATATATTAGATTTTATGTATTGCCCTTAGAGTCAGTGAATTTGTTAAATTCACCTATTATTTCTACTATGTACTTTGTAGATTCTCTTGGATTTTTTATGTTTATAATTATGTAATTTGTGAATGGCTTGTTTATTTCTTTTTTTTCAATCTTATATCTTTTATTTTGTTTTCTTCCCTTATTACACATCTATGACTTCCTGTGACTGTCAAATACAGATGTAGAAAATATCTTTTTTTCTTGTTTTCAATCCCAGGTGGAAAAGCATTCTATATTTCACCATTAAACATGCTATTATCTAGAGACATTTTGTAGATACTTTTATCAGATTAAGAAAGTCTGCTATTCCTAATTTGCTAATAGGTTTGATTTAAAAAAAATCATGAATAAGTGTTGAATTTTATCAAATGCTTTTTATGTATTTCTTAAGATGATTGTGTGACTTTTTTTATACCGGTATTGTAGTGACTTACATTACTGAGCCACACTTTCATTCCTGCAGTAAATCGTACCTCATCATGTAGTTTTCTTTTATTTGATAATGTTTTGTTCAGGATTTTTGCACCTACGTTCATGACAGTTTGGTCTTACTTTTTCTTTCTTATAATGTCCTTGACAGATATGAGTTGGGAAGCATTTCCTCTTTTTCTTTCCTCTGAACAGTTTGCTTAAAACTGTTACCACTTCTTCCTTAAATTTCCTCCTGACCATTGCTTTAGCTTTACCATGCAAGTTTTTACCTACTATATTTTAATTGTCATTTAGTTCCAAATAATTTCTAGCTTTCATTTTTTTTTGCATATGGGCTAAATACAAGTGTGTTGCTTAATTTTGAGATATTTGGGGATTCTCTAGTTAATCTATTATTGATTTCTAGTTTAAGTACTCTACATTCAGAAAGCATGCTCTAAGATTTTAAATCCTTAGAAATTTGTTGAGACTTCTTTTTTGCCTCAACTTACAGTTTATTTTGGTAAAATATTCCATGTGCTTTTCAGAAAATTGTATATATTGTAGTTGGTAGGTATAGTGTTGCTCTATGTGTGTTAGGCAAGTAGGTTAACTATATGATGCAAATCTCCATTCTTACAAATTTCTTGTCTGCTTGTTCTTTCAGTTACTGAGAGAGGTATGTTAAAATCTCCAATTATGATTATGAATTTGTCCCTTTTTATAGATCTGTCAACTTTTGCTTTCCACATTTTCTTTTTATTTTAAATTATATTTTATTGATTATGCTATTACCCTCATCCTGATTTTTTCCTCCTTTGCCCACCTCCACCCAGTCCCCCCCACTCCCCCAGGCAATCCTCCATCATTGTTCATGACCGTGGGTCATGCATATAAATTCTTTGGCTACTCCATTTCCTGTATTGTACTTTACATCTTCATGGGCTATTTTGTAACTACCTGTTTGTACTTAACCCTCTCACCTCTTCACCCATTCTTCTCCTACCCCCTTCCATCTGGCAACCATCTGGTAACTAACTTTTCTTTTGCTTTTAAGGGTCTCTCTTTATCTTTAACTTTGGCCTTTTAATAATGATGTGTTTTGTCATGGGCCTCTTTGCATCCATCATAATTGGGATTCTCTGCACTTCCTGGCCTTGCATGTCTATTTCCTTCAGCAAATTAGAGAAGTTTACTTTCACTATTTTTTTTCAGATAGATTTCCAATTTCTTGCTCTTTCTCTTCTCTTTGTGGCACCCCATGATGTGAATGTTGGACCTCTCAAAATTGTCCCACAAGCTGTTTATAGTATCCTCATTTTTTTTGGATTCTATTTTCTTCCTCTTGTTCTATGAAGTTGTTTTTTGTTTGTTTGGTTTTTTTTTTGCTTCCTTTTGTTCCAAATCATTGAATTCGTTCTTGGCTTTGTCCATTTTACTGTTGTTTCCATGTAAACTTTTCTTAATTTCAATTAGTATATCCTTTCTTTCTGACTAGATGATTTTTTAGCAGCTGAGGTCCTCACTATATTCCTTGAGTATTCTTATAACCAGTGTTTTGAACCCTGTATCTGATAGATAGCTTATCTCCACTTTGTTTAGCTCTTTTTCTGCAGTTATGATCTGTTCTTTCATTTGGGCCATGCTTCTTTGTCTCCTCATTTTGTCAGCCTCCCTGTGTTTGTTTCTGTGTATTAGAGCTGCTTTGACTTCATGTCTTGGTAGTGTGGCCTAATATGGTAGGTGTCTTGTAGGGTCCAGTGGCACATCCTCCTGTATCACCCAAGCTGGTGCCTGGAGGTGAGTCCTTTGTGTGGGCTTACACCATCCTCTTGTACTTGAACAGTGGTTGCTGTTGTAAAATCAATGGGAGGGATTTACCCAGACCAATCAGCTGTAAGGATTGCCTGTGACCACTCACTACAAACCTCTACCCTCTGTGGAGGATCGGCTGTGCAGGGGCAGGGTGGTGGTCTAACATGGTCTGTAGTTATTCACTAGGTGCATTGGCCCTGTGGTTTCCTAGATGGTGCAGGCCAAGGTCCATCCTGGGGCACTCTGCCTGAGCTGTAAAGCAATCTGAAATGGTTGCTACTTGTGCTGGGCCTGGGGATTCCCAGGTGAAGCCAAGCTATGACTCTAATCTGGCTGCCATAGTGTTTACTGAAGCTGGCTATTGCTGGTTTGGTAGGATTTAGGAGCCAAGACCAGCTATTCTTATGGAATAGCAGCTTGAGTGGGGCTATAAGTTGGGTGGGGTAGAGCCTCTGTGGATCTCCAAGGTCGGTCACACAGTACTTCACCAGGTTGATGGGGTCTCATTTATAGCAGTTTACTGACCTGGGGGTGGGGGAGGGGCTCAGCAAAGAAACAATGGCCTGTGCTTTCCTTGATGTCAGACCCTTTAGTCTCTCCCTGTATACCACTGTATCACTGATGCCCTTTAAGCTACCACCCCTGTGCTAGAGCTCAGAGGGAGTGAGTCTGTGTAGGTCAGTCTGTGTGTGGGTTGCCCAAGAGGAACTGGTTAGGGGTCCAGCAGCTTCCCCCACCTACTCAATCTGCACTGGTTTTTGCAGCCAGAAGTTGTGGGGACTTATCTTACTGGCACTGTAATCCAGGCCTGTGGGGCCTGGTGTGGGTCTGGGACTCCTCGCTCCCAAGATATCCCTCCTGAATTTTTATCCACGTGGGTGTAGGGCCAGCCTGTTCTATGTCTTTGTCCCTACCTACCAGTCTGGATGGATGTGGTTTCTTTAATTCCATAGTTATCAGACTTCTATTCAACTTGATTTTGTAGTCATCAGACTTCCATCTAATTCAATCTCTGACATTCCTGAGCAATGGTTGTTCTATATTGTTGTTGTAATTTTAATATTGTGTGAAGAGGCAAGAGGTTGTGTGAAGAGGCAAGCAATGTCTGCCTACATCACCATCTTGACTGGAAGCTGCTTTATATATTTTCAAGCTTTGTTTTTGGTGCATATAAATTTAGGACTGTTTTATAGTTATTATAAAATGCTTTTTCTATCTCTATAATACCACTTGTATCAAATCTACCTTTTAGGATATTAGCTATGGCATACTGGTATCCTAAAGACTGAAAAATTAAAACAAAACAGATACAACTCAGTGAATACAGTACCTGGCACATAGACATCATTCAGTAAATAAAATGTTTCTACACTTCCAGTTTCCTCCCACTTACCCAAAGCCTTGGAGGGAGAGATAGGAGAGAAGCCACAAAGATGGAGATGCTGGGACTTTACATTAGTTGGCATCAGGTAAGAATGACCAAGTTATAGTATAAAGACACTGATGTTTTAAGAGTTGGTTTTAAGCTATTTGCCATGCAGTGCCTCAATACGACTGCTGCTTCTACCCCCAAGTCCACTACTTGTTTAAGGCCATGAGGAATCTGGTATTTATATATTACTGATGGGAGAGAAATTGGTACAGATGTTTTGGAGGAAAATATTTATCAAAATTTAAGGATGTGTGTGGGGACAACTTCGCCCGTGAAGTCCCCCTGTCTACCACGGATGAAAGTGAAACTACCAAGATATGATCTGCTTGGGGAAGAGAGGTGACCAATCTCTCAGAGAAGAAAGGCCAAGAGCCCCTTCCTCAAGGGGCTTTTATTGGGTTCATTTGCACAAGAATACAGGTAAGGATCAAACAATAGATAGCATTCAAAGAACTATGAGGGCTTATTCTCACTCAGGGTCAGATAACTAAAGAGCCATAAAACTTTGAGGAACAAACTTCTTGCTTGGACCCTTATCATTTGAATGAGAGCATTCTAAACAAAGCAGGTTTCACAGGATTTTACACATTATTTCTTAGGCCTGAGTACCCTGGGGAACCTGCCCTTTCCAGCACAGGCTGCACCACCTTCCCCATCATAGGTTTTCAGGCTTAAGTGAATTAGAGGCAGGAAGCACTTCTCCCAGATGGAAATGGGGACTTGGACTATGTCAGAATAGCTGGGAGGTGAGGGTCCATCACTCCCTCTTTGTTGCAGCCCCGCTGAGTCCTTCCATGATGGCTTCCCAAGTGATGGTGTCTAGCTTAGGTTGCCCCTCCTCTGAGGGGTCGTACCTGTCATAGCCTAACTGATCAAACATTGGGGGCAGGGGATGAAGCAGAGATCAGCTTTGTCTTCATAGTGGCTTGCATTCTGGAGGTTGCTCACTCAGCCTTAGCCATGGGAGGCAGTTGCAACTCCTGAAACCAGGCAGAGCGGTTTCCAACAGATGTGTATCTTTTAACAGGACAATTCCATGCCTAGGAATTTGCCCTACAGATACACTCATACAGGCGCACAAGATTACATATACAAGGGACAAACACACAGGTGCATACAGTTACATGTACAAGGGTAATATAATTTGTCTCTCAAAGCTTTATAATAGCAAGAAACTGAATTACCAAATGTCCATTAATAAAATAATGAGTAAGCTCATTTATTTCATATCTATTTTATTTATTACATCTAACTTAAACTTAAACGTATGTACTTTTTATAATAGAATGTTTTATTCTTGTAATTGAAATCAATTTATACATAAAAATAAAAATATTGGACTACAGACCATGATTTTGAAATCCTAACATATTAACATAAGAGTGGTAGTCCTGTCTTCATTACTCTTAAATTCTAATCTTTTTTTCTTTCCTTTTTCCATTTCACTCTCTTCCTTTTTTCTTCAGGCTCTTGCTTCTTTCCTTATTGGTGTGAAATAAGGTCATGTCAATTTTAAGAAAGTTCCTTGTGGATGTTTGTTCATTTATATTGCCTCCATTTCACAGAGTCAGGGAGATAGAAAGCAATTGCCCACTATACTGGATAGCTTTCTCCTTCTTGTGCAAGCAGGGCAATTGCTTTCAGGTAATTGTTCCCAGAAAGCAACATTCTGATAAGACTCAGCAGCCTGTAGCTGAGAGGGAGTGGGAAATGAAATTGGTCACCATCTGGGTCACTCCCCACCCATTACAGGAAACCTCTTGCTGCTAAGAACTAGGCATTTTAAGTCCAGGAGGGATTTATTTCTAAAGGGAGATGTTCCTTTTGATCTTTGAGGACAAGCTGTAATTGCTCTACATACCTTCATGGATATGAGCATCTGTTTCTGTGTCCTTGATTGCTTCTCTACCATCAAGCACTCTGTGATCTGAATCTCCCCTCTGCTTTACTCCCTGTTTCCCTGTATTTTACATTCACAGATCATAACACAGATCTTGACGCATAATGCAGCATCCACCCAACTTTATATCCATGCCCCTTCTTTATCAACTGGAATTCCTAGCAGCCTTATGAATTCAATCCTCTAACATGGACCATCTTCATTTTACTTCAAATATTTTTCTCTTCTTTCTTGTCTTCTCATCTTCATTTAAGTCAGACTCAGTTTTGTGACACCTGTTCCCCTCATTAGGGACACATTTTCTTAATTTCATGTATCAGATATCCTTATGAGGGACCCCTTTCTCTTCCTCTTTATAAAGCAGTATTTCTCAGTCTTGGTATCATTGACATATTTGGCCAGGTAATTCTTTGTTGGGGCTGTATTGTGCACTGTGGGATGTTTATCAGTGTCCCTGGCCTGTACCCACTAGATATTGCCCCAGTTGTGATAATCAAAACTGTCTACAGACATTGCCAAATGTCCCCTTGGAGGGTAAAATCACCCAGGCTGAGAACCATTGGTATAAATCTAGCTCATGGATAAGGATACAATAAATACATTCATATTAAGTTTCTCTTGAGGCGGAATTTAAGTACAATAAAACACACCTATGAAGTGCACACAAATAAATTGACTTTGACAAATATATATTCCCATGTAACAACCTCCCCAATCGGTACATATGACATTTTCATCGCCCAGAAAGCCCCTTCTAACCAACTTGCACACTTTTGCTTTAGGATAACTGCTATTATGACTTTTATATCTTTTGCCCATTTTTATTGGGTTCTTTGTCTTTTATTACTGATTTATAATATTTTTATATATTTTGCATATGACTTCTTTGTCAGATTTATATGTTGTGAATATTTTCTTCCACTCTGTAACTTGCTTTCTTCATGTATTAATATTGTCTTTTACTCAGCACAAATATTTAGTTTTACTATGGTCCAATTTTTTTATGCTTAGTTTTTCCTCTTTTCTAAGAAATAGTCCTACATTATAGCTGTGAAGACACTATGTCATATTCTTTAGAGCACAGACGAGAGTGTAGCGACTGCAGTGGGGAGGCAGGTGGGTAGAGGTGGGAGGGGGTGTAAGGGGGATGAATGGTCATGGAAAAAAACACAATGAAAATAAGCTATTTAAATAATAAAAAGAAGTTTATATCTTTAAAGATTTTATTTATGTATTTATTTTTAGAGAGATAGGAAGGGAAGTAGAAAGAGAGGAAGAGAAATATCAATATGAGGTTGCCTCTCCCATGACCCCACTGGGGACCTGGCCTGCAACCCAGGCATGTGCCCTGGCTGGGAATGGAACTGGTGACCCTTTGGTTCACGGGCCCGTGCTCAGTCCACTGAGCTATACCAGCCAGGACAGAAGTTTATATCTTAACTCACATTTATATTTATGATCTACCATGAATTCATATTTTATTAAGATTACAGTAAAATTGTTTTCCCAAATATATGTGTGGTTTTTCCAACATTATTTATTAAAAAGAACTCTTTTACCCATTGAGTTGTCTTTCCCTATTGACTTGCACATGCCTTTGTAGAGAACCTATTGACCACATGCACACAGGTCTGTTTCTAACCTGTATATTCTGGGATGTGTTTTATGCATCTGATCTAATCTGGTGAACGATACATGAGTACTTGAAAGGGATGTGTATTCTATACTAGTTGAGTGTCGTGTTTTATAAATGTCAAGGTCAAATTGGTTGATAATATTTTAAAAATATTTTCCATTCTCACTGAGTTTTGCTGTCTAGATGTTCTACAATTATTGACAACAGGAGAGTTAAATCTCCAACTTTAGTTGTTCTTTTTGTCTATTTCTCTTTAGTTCTAGAATTTTTTTTGTTTCTGGCATTTTAAAACTCTATTAGTAGGTATCTGCACATTTAGGATTGTTACATGTTTTTGATGAATTTATTACTTTTATCATTGTGGAATGCCCTTCTTTGCCTCTCCTTTCTCAAGGTCTATTTTGTTTTTATAGAAATATACTAATACTGCTCTCTTATGCTTAGTGTTTGCATGATATACAATTTTCTTTTCTTCACTTTCAACTTATATGGTTTATATTTAAAATGCATCTAAAGTAAATTCCATATGGTTGAGTCTTAACTTTTATATTAAGTCTGAAAACCACTTTTTTAGTTGAAGTGTTCAGTTCATTTATATTTAATATAATTATTAATTTAGCTGGATTTAGTCTACCATCTTGCTATTTTATTTCTGTTATTCCCCTGTATTTTTTGTTCCTTTATTGCTCTTTACTTGTCTCCTTTGTGTTAATTATGTAGTTTGGGGGTTCCATTTTACCACATTTATTAACTTTTTAAGTACTCTTTCCTATTATTAAGAAATACCAAAGGGTCTGAAGAATACATCCTCAGTTTATCCTAATATTGAATTATTATTATTATTATTATTTTTAAAAATTTATTTATGTATCTTTAGAGGGGAAGGAGAGAAGGAGAGAAACATCAATGTATGGTTGCCTTTCGTGCATCCCCTGCTAGGAGTTGGCCTGCAGGGAATCAGCCTGCAACCCAGACATGTGCCCTGACTGGGAATCGAACCGCAATTGTGTGGTTCGCAGGCCTGTGCTCAATCCACTGAGCCACACCAGCCAGGGCCCTAATATTTAATTATTATAGCACTTCATGTATAGTGTAAGTACCTTTCAGCAATATGATTGCATTTGTCACATTTCCGTGCATTCTGTTCTTATTGTCATTGTCATATATCCTACTTCTTTATAGTATTAATATTACAGAACATTGTTTTTATTTTTACTTGAAACAGTTAATTGTGTTTTAAAGGAATTGAGTAAAGAAAATCAATAATTTATTATATTTACCTACCATTTACCATTTCCAGTGATTTTCCTTTTGTACTGTAGAACTATATTTCCACCACACATCATTTTCCTTTGGCTTAAAGAAATCCTTTTAGTAATTTCTTGCTAGCGAAAATTATTTCAGCTTTTATTTATCTGCTTTCATTTTTAAAGATACTTTTGCTCAGTAGAGAATTCTGGGCTGACCGACTGCTTTATCCCTCTAAGATGTCATTTTGTTGTCTTCTGGCCTCCACTGTTTTTGATGAGCAGTCAATCATTGTTCCTGTGACATACCTTGGTGTTACTTTCTTTGTCTAGGTCATACCTTAGGTTCACTGAGTCTTTTAGACTTGTAGGTTGATGTTTCAATAAATTTCAACCATTTCAATTCAATATTTTTATGCCCAGTGTCCCTTCTTTTACCTCTGGGATCCATTTACATGTACACTAGAATGCTTGATAATATCCTACAGGTCATGTTGGCTTTTCCATTTTCAAAAAAATCTATGTTTCACTTTGGATGCTTTCCATTTTCTTATCTTCAACTCATGTGGTCTTTTCTTCTGCCGTATCAGTCTGCTATCAGTCTGCTGTTAATTCACTACAAATTTTAAAAATATATTCTATTTTTCAATTTTAATATTTGCATTTGTTTCATTTTAAAGAGTTTTCACATCATTTCTGAATTTTCTCTTCTATTCATCACTTACCTTTTTCTGTAATTTATCATATGTAATAATTGTTATAAACTCACCTGCAAGTTCCAAATCTGAATAATTTTTGAACCTTCTTTTATTGACATATTTTTATTCTTTTAAACAATGGGACTAATTCCCACTTGTTGGCACATCTATTAAATTTTTATTATGTACTAGATGATATGTTATAGAGATTGAATTATATATCCTCCTCTGAGTTATATTATAGCTGTAGTTAAATTATTGATGAATCATCTTGATTCAGTGGAGGTGTGGTTTTAGCCTTCGTCAGAGCCAATCCATTTCAGCTCTGCCCTTGGTTCTAGCTCGTAACTATTAGACTGGGACAATAGTTATTCCCCCTAATATGACCTTTCTGGGATTTCAATGCAATAGAAACACAAGGCATTTATCAAACTCTCTAATTTCAGTGGGATTACACCTTAAACTTTTTCTCCCCCCAAACGGGCAATGGCTGAAATCTCTGTTCAGCAATTTTAGTGTCCAATCTCTTGTTTTCCATTCAGTTCCTTCCCAACACGGGACTCACCCAAGGATTGAGCGGATACAGACTTGGAAATTTTCCCTTCCTTGGAAAAGGAAGCAGTTGCTTCCTTTCTGGAATTTCCAAGTTCTTTCTGGGATTCCCAGAACTCTTGCTCCTGGCTTGCCAACCCAGTGAGATAGTTGTGTTCTGCTTGAGCTTGTCCAGATGCTCCAGGAAAACTGGAAAAGCCTTTAGGGGGCAAAGCTGATTAAATGTGGATCTCACCTAGATTGCTTGCCTTTTTTCAAGGGCCATATCTCTTTCAGTTTCCACCTGCTTTGGTTGGTGTCCAGTGCCTTCCAAGAGTTTGTTTATATTTTTTCTAGAATTATAACTGCTCTCAGCAGAAGGACTAGTTTGATTATGAACAGCTCTTCCACTAGTGCAGTTGGATATGTCATATTGTTTTAAATGAATGCTATTATTTAGGGATCAATTCTTCCAGGAATAATCACATTGTAGTAGAAAGCAAACCCTAAAGCAAATAAAGCCTTTTTTGGTGACCCTCTGGTACTAACACGTAGCTGGAGAGGCACTTTGGGAGCGGTCAAGAGCGCACACACAGACAGCAATCTGCTCGGCGCCCAGGCTGTATAACTAACTCATTCCACAAAGATTCCCTACCTCCTGCTTCGATCTCCCTCTTATTGAAATGTAACTTTTTTTCTCTAAATCAATATCTTTCCACATTTACCTCATATTTATTTTGTTCTCTAATGCTGCACTCCCTCCCAACCACTGGATATTGTTTACCCTCTGCACTTGATACCACCACCCATTCTACCCTGCTATAGTATATTTTACTTTGTTGCTTAGCATTTTTTATCTTAGTTTCCCCTCTTCCAATTCACTGCTCTGTACCCTTCAGTCCATGTTTTTTCATTTCTGCACCTACAAGATGGATAAGAAAGCAACAACAACATAGCTCCTTAAAGCCAAAACTGTTCTCCTGCTAACTGATTTTGAAAGGGTTAAATATTTCTAGGCATAATCCCCAGCATCTTCCCACACTTTCTGAAAACCACGGGAGTGAAGGAGCAGTATGAGGACCGGCTGTGCTCCGCCGTAGCTCTGCCACTGAGCAGCACAGTGCTTCTGGTTACCCACTGTAGCCTCCATTTTCCTATCTGTAAAATGAGGAAAACCTTTGAGCACTTAAAACCTACCGCACTCCATCTCAGGATTTTACCAGCCCATTGAAGCTACAGAGAAGCAACTCCCAGGTTGGCAGGTGTCATGGCATTAGAGGGAGAAAGGACTGACTGCCAGCTAGGTACTTAAAAGCACCCTTTGCAAACATTTCAGCTCTATGGGACTTAGAATGAAAGAGGCCAGACCCGGGGTGTAGTATGGACTGCAAGGGGGCAGCCTCGGGAGAGAGGTTTGTTGGTGTTTCTCTCCCCAGGACTGCTCTGACCCTTACTTAAGTCTTCACCCTCTCTGTTGCTGTTTCTTGCCACAACTTCCTCCTTTCCTCAAAACTTAATCTAATTTTCACTTTTATTTGGTCCTGATTGTAAAACAAATATAATCCAGATTATTGTTTCTTATTTACCCAACAAAGTTTTCAGTCCCTTCATATACAAAGCAAGTAATTCTATTGCTCAATAATCTTTTTTAAAAAACAAGAGAAATAAAATTAGATAAAAGATGATTTTTGTTTTCTTGTGAACTATACTTCCTTCTCTGAATTTGTTCCCCACCCCTGTAGGTAAATAACCTTTGATCAAGAAAGGATTCCTAGAGTCTTAGTTAAACAAAAAAACAGAATCAGCTAATAATTTCCAAAGGTCACTCTACCCTGTGACTTCTTCTTGGATTGAAATTGAATAAACCTGGATAGCCTATGTATGTTTTAAAATAAGTTTAGAACTATGTCTTATATTTTTTACCTAAAGCCTTATGAGCAGTAGGTATAATAAGTTACATTGAGTTTCACCCTAGACAATAACTTGGAAAGCTGCTTTGATGAGAGTAGAAACTTGTAAACAATAAATTCAGTATACTTCTGTTACAAAATTGGTGCCAAGGGAAAGGATATACCCACATTTTAAAGTTAACTCTTACAGTGAACAAAGGTATCTGAGCATCCGTGGTGGGGTTTGATCTGTAATATAGGTAACCAAATGGCTAGAGGTAAAGAATTTTACCATACAGGCATCATATGTAAAAATGTAGATTGATCTTTAGTCATGACAATCTGTTCTGAACAGATAAAGAAAATGAAGAATTAATCAAAGTAATTAAACAGTTGCTTCATAGAGACACTTATAATATATGATTCAGACCTAACCTCCTCTTCTCTACTTGCGGCTATTTTTTCTTTTCAACACAAGAAGCTTTTCTTGACTTTTGACTTGACATTGACCTTGTTGTTTTTCCTTTAAAGACATTACCTTAGAGAATAATTTTTATAATTTTGTTCATTTCCTGAAATTCAGAAGTTTCTAATTTCCTTTCAACATTTTTGTTGTGAAAGAATTTCTGTCTGTTTATTATGTAAAAATATGATCTTTATTATGCAAAAATTCAAAGAACTTTTGAACAGTTTTGATGTTAATTTGTTTTTATTGGTATGTTTTTGTAGAGTGCACAGGGCATGAGTATCATATCTAAGAAAAAAGGTCCTCTTTACATTTGTCCATAGTAATTTTGTTCCATTTTCATTTCTATCTTCATTCTTCTTGTTTAAAATACAATGTGTTACAACTATAGTGACACAAATGATTCCTATGAAAACCATTGCCGTTAAAGTTCCTTTCAATATAAGATGATCTCTGGCAAGTACTGGAGCAGAATTGTGGGGAACAAACAGTGATGCCTGGGCAATGTTAGACACTGCAGATTCTAAGGAGTTCTTATCTGTGGTTCGAATGGCCACGTAAGCTCTGTGGCTTCCTTGTGTCTCTCCATCAAGTCGATGTTCAGGTCCATTTACAAAAAGCTTTGGTAAAAATGTGACTATCTCCTTGGTGCCAGCTTGTTGAAGACTTAGCTTTGATGTATTTACTAAAATGGCATTGTTAAAATCATCTTGAATATTCTGTAGACTTTTACTCATTCTTGTTTCATAGCTGTTGGCTGAAATTAGAAGTACAAATGGGATAGTTAAGTCACTTTGAGTAGGTTTTCTAATTTATTATTAGTGATTAATGAGAATATAACAATAAGTTGAAATACCCAGAAATGAACATAAGAAATATGTACATGAGCAAAACTTTAATGTACTGTCTAAGAACTCATATTAAAATCTAAACAAGAGGAACAACATTATGTTTTCTGAATAGTAAGATGAGCATAATAAAGGTATTTTCCTCTTATTTTAGAAATTTATGTGATTCTCCTAAAAGTGGCTCTATTTTCTACAAGCTTATGGTAAAGTTTAAATGGAAAATAAGTGATCAAGGTTGGCCATATAAAGTCTAAAAAATAGTGGTGTAGAAGGCCAACCTTATCCGATATAAAAACACTGTAACTCTTGGATAACTAAAAAAACTGCAGTGCTGGTGCATGAATAGACATACAAAATAGGTAAAAATATACTCAAGAATGTAGTATATAACAGAAATAAAATTCATTAATAGTGAGAAATAAAAAATTCTTGATAATGGTGCTGTGACAACTGGGTAAAAAGCTGGAAAAAATATGACCCATACTACAAACTTTTTTTTTTTCAGGATAAAATCCAAAGTGATCAAGCCCTGGCTGGTGTAGCTCAGAGGATTGAGAACGGCCCTGTGAAGCAAAGGGTCGCTGGTTTGATTCCCAGTCAGGGTACATGCCTGGGTTGTATGCCAGATCCCCAGTAGGGGACACAGGAGAGGCAACCGCACATTGATGTTTCTCTCCCACTCTTTCTCCTTCCCTTCCCCTCTCTCTAAAAATAAATAAAATATTTTTAAAAATCCAAAGTGATCAAAAAGTTTGACGTAGAAAAAAAATATTGAGTACTTAGTAGGAGACAATGGATAAATTCCAGTATAATATTGAAATGGGAAAGGCTCTTCTAATTAAGACTCAAAATTTAGAAGTCATAAACAAAAATTGATAAATTTGAATACATAAAAGGAAAAAATTCTGCATGGTAAAAACCCCTCCTAAGCAAAATATAAACATAAATATTAAGTGGCAAAAATATTTGCAACTTAAATCAAATGTAAAGCTTAATTCTGGTAATAGCCGAGTGGATTCTATTGAACAAACTCTCCAGTAGGTAACAGGTATAAACTCTGAAGGAAGAAGAAAAGAAAACAACCATTGAAGCACTGGACTCAGATGAAAAACAGACAGAAACCAGATGAGAGAGAACCGTTAAAAGCAGAGAACCAGACTGGAAATGATTTATATTCATAGAGCTTTTCCTCTGAGGGCACTTTCCACTTTGGTACCTGCAGCTGACTCTGACAAAAATCCACTATCTTATTGGTCTCAGAAGTCAGAGAGCCAAGGGTGGGGTTGCCAGACTAGTTGAAAAGGGAAAGAGCCAGAGAAGAACAAGCTCAACATATGTGTATTCATGAGCTCTCAGATCATTTGAAGACCTCTAAGTCATGCCTGTGTGTGAAACATCAAGGGCTCAGGGGAAAAGAAATAGCTAGAAGGCTGAAAACTGAGCAGAACTTTATGCTAATGCCCACCACAGGGGAGATACAGAGTTTGGAGCATGAGTCTTGCCAAGTTAGAGGAACTTGACAAACACTTTGATGTTCATTGGAACACTAAAAAATCTACAGTTTAGGAATAAAAATTGTGTTCCAGAATTAAGGGTTATGTTCTAGGATAAAGACCAAAACTGAAACAGACAAACCCTAGTCAAAAGTAAAATCAGTCCTCCTCAAAGTGAAGGTGATCTAAGGTATTTACTAGAAAAATTGCAAAATTCTTCAGAAATATAGAATAGATTCCAGGGTCTGCAAATTTGATGCTGCATGTCCAATATATAACAAAAAATTTCTAGCTATGCAAAGCAACAGAAAATGTGATATATCATCAAGAAAAATATCAGCAAATAGAATGGTCACAAATGACTGAGATTTGAAATTAATAGACAAGGACTTCAAAACAACAATCACAGCGATGTTAAAGGTCTACAGAAAAACTGGATATAGTGAATAAAGAGATGGGAAATTTGAGAAGAGAGGTAGAAACTTTTAAAAAGAGGCAAATGAAAATCCTACAACTGAAAAAAAAACTACAGTGAAAAAATTCATTTGAGAGAATTAAGATCGGCTTAGACATAACAAAAGAAAGAATCAGGAAATTTGAAAACAGGTTCATAAAAATCATCCAAAAGAGGCACTCAGAAAAAAAAATAGAAGAATTAAAAACAATCTCAATAATCTCTGAAAATCACTGACATATCAATTTAGTGTGTGTAATATAATATAATACACACAATATATTACTCAGGAAGGAAAGGAAGAGAATTTTTAAAGATATTTTGAACAATGGTTGCGTAAGAAGATGATGATGTCAGAGGAAGCATCATGAAAGTAAGGCTGTTAGACAGGTAGGGACGGACGATAGGGCAGGGAAGGATGCCCAAGAGTGGTACTCCTTGTGGTCTGACCCCACCCCAGAGGCTCTGCTCAGGCTTCTGGCATTAGAACCTGGCTTCTCTTTTCCCACCCACACTGGTCTCTACATTTTAAAAATATCCGTTACTCTCAAAGTCTGAACCACAAACATGGTACTGGGTTATATGTAAAATGGCTTTTTGACCATTTGGTGCTTTTTTTCTCAATACAGGATTGTACATTCTTAGAGTACAATGACCATCTTAAATTATATATATATATATATATATAGTGTACTGGGCACATAAAAGCTGGCTAATAAGTAATATATTTTTACTTTAATTTCTGGATTAAACACAGAGGAAATTAGCTTTATAGCAGCAAAACAGATTATGCTTGGTACTTGGTTTTAAGTTATTTTACCTCAGGCTTTTAGTTAAAATCCAAGGAAATAACCCATTTCTATAATGCCTAGTCCAGATACATGTGACCTTCGAACAATGTAGGGGGTAGGGGCTCTGACCACCACATAGTCCAAAATCTGTATCTTTTTGTTGGCTCCCCCTAAACTTAACTATAGCCAGCTCTACACAACCACAGTTTCAACAAACCTCAGATCAAAAAACAGTATTTGCAATCAGCAGTTGGAATCTGAGTTTGGAAAATCTCAGTTGGGAATGCGAAAAGTACAGTTCTGTCCATAGGTGTTGCATCTATGGATGTGAAATCTCCAGATGTGAAGGGCTGACTGTATTTATTGAAAAAAAATCTGTGTGCTACCCACACAGCACAAACTTGTGTTGATCAAGAGTCAGTTGTATGTTCCTAAACATAATGGTGATCTGGTAATGTTTTGTTCATTCTATGTAATTGGTCATCTTTTCTAGGATATTGTGTATGGTAAAGACCTGGTACCTAAGTGTACACTGATATGTTTGTACATAAGTGAAATGCTCATTCATTACTAACAAGGTTTCAAAAATGCATAGTTACATTTTTTAATAATTATAAAGACAAAAACATAATCCCATTGCTTCTAATTCTGGTCATTGTGATGTGAATAACACCTTCCTAGACAACAATTTGTAAAAAAAAAAAAAGAGAGAGAGGTCAAAACATTTGTTTGTGATTTAAACAGACACCTTCTGACTAGTTGGTCTGCTCATGGTTAATTGCTCCATTTTACCATTGCTGAGTCATGAAATTGGTTAAGTCATCACAATTATGGTAATACACATGCATCCATTCCCCCCACATTGTAGTCTGAGGTTTCGATACTGTAACAAGCTCGAATCATCTCATTTGTTAGTGAGGTCTCTCTGTTAACACGAAGGTGTCTCTATTCTCTATCTCTATCCCCTATGATAGCAACTATATACTACCCATTTGGTTATATTTATTCTTTAAAACATTTTTTATTTAAAATTTTTATTATTCAATTACAATTGTCCCCATTCCCCTCATTAAACTCCCCTGCCCTATCTACCCCCCCACACCCGCTCCCACATTCAATCCTCCCCAACTGTTGTCTTTGTCCATGGGTTGGTTGTATTTATTCTTCTCAATCTACTAATAACCACTAATTCCACACCTGTATTTTCTTGCAACTCTTTCAACACAGTGGCGTAGTTGAAACTGTTGAGGTTTTTGAAAACAGTGTTTCCCAGTAGTAATGGGAGTCTGAGCTTCTGTTTATCTCTTTGAACATACTGCCATGCTTCTGAGGCAGAGAGGAAAAGGGGAAATACTAGATAGCAGACATTAGTCTTACTTTAAATAGAGATGAGAGTGAGTGTTTGTGGCCCTTACTCCAAATGAGAAGCTGGGAGAGTACCTGGCACTGTAAACCAGGAACCCTGGAAACTTACTGGACACACTTTCTCTTCCTCTTCTGATTTCATATGAGTCATTTCATTTTTTCTGTACAATGGCTTATGACATATATAGTTTTAGTCCTGTTTTCTATATAAGAAAACTGAGGCCAACAGAATATAGGCAAACTGCCAAAGATCAAACATCCAAACTTAAAGCCAGAGTGGGAATAAATGATTTTTCCCCTCACATCTATTTAAGTTATAGCTATTTCCACAATACGAGGGGCATGTCCATCCCACAGTTTTAATCATCTCACACCTCTGCCTTTGCATTTGGAGAATCCTTAATTCAGAATGTAAACTATTTTACTTCCTTCTTCTCTCCAAGAAGAGAGACATTTTGATAAAAGAACATGAGGAAAACCCACAAAGTTGATTTTTTTCAGCAGCAAAAATTGTTTGTAATTGAAACCCTTTTGGTAATGTAGTGAACAGAGAATTATAAGTCAAAGAAAGATGGTCCAAGTTAGAAGCAAAACTGGCAAAGACCCAAGGTTGTCACTATTATTGACAGATATTGAGAAGATCAATACTCAATAATGAAGGTTGATTTCCATAGGATTCTCAATCAGAGGTATCAGGAAATAACCCCAATTCTCAGAACTACTTTGGCTGACTTGGGAGTATTTATAGATCAACTTCCGCCTCTTTTACCTCCAGCAGAATGTTAAACAAAAATTTAACTGCTGGCACTTCTGGCTAAGATGGAGGTGTAGGTAGACACACTGTGCCTCCTCACACAATCAAAATTAAGGACAACAAAAATTTAGAAACACAATAGCACCTAGAACTGACAGAAAATTGAACTGTATGGAAGTCCAACAGCCATTCATCCAGACCAGTAAAAGGGGCAAAGTTGGTGGCCGGCGGAGAGGGGTCGGGGCAAGAAGAAGCAATGGCTGGTGGACCCTGGCATGGGGTGGCAATGAGCAGACCCAGTGAGGCACGCAAGGTGGCTGGCTGACCTCAGTCACACATTCGAGCAGAGATAAACCAGGCAAAAATGGGCAGTGAGACAGACTGCGCAACCCAGGACCCCAACACTGGGAAATAAAGCCTGAAAACACTGATTGAAAACACTTGTGGGGGTTGAGGTGCCGGAAGAGACTCCCAGCCTCACAGGAGAGTTTGTTGGGGAGATCCACAAGGTTCTAGAATGTACACAAGCCCACCCACCCAGAAACCAGCACCAGAAAGGCCCAGTTTGCTTGTGGGAAGTGACAGAAAGGACTGAAATCCAAGAGAGAGCGGAGTAAGCACTGTTGTTCCCTCTTGGACACTGCCCCCACATACAGCATCACAACCCAGTGATGGGGTTTGCCCTGCCCTGGTGAACACCTAAGGCTCTGCCCCTCATATGTAACAGGTGCAAACAGACCCCCCTCCCAAATGGCTCAAATGGAAGAACAGAATAAAGCCCGAGAGCCAATACATCTAAGGGACCAAGAGATAGCTAACCTTTCAGATGCACAGTTCAAAATACTGGTGATCAGGATGCTCACTGAAATGGTTGATTTTGGTTGCAAATTAGATGAAAAATCAAAGCTACACTAAGTGAAATGAAGGGAAATGCACAGGGAACCAATAGTGATGGGAAGAAAACTGGGACCCAAATCAATGGAGTGGACCAGAGGGAAAAAAGAAACATCCAACCAAAAGAGAATGAAGAAATAAAAATTCAAAAAAAATGAGGAGAGGCTTAGAGACCTCCAGGACACCTTTAAACATTCCAACATCCAAATTATAGGGGTACCAGAAGGGGAAGAGAAACAGCAACAAGTGAAAGACTTATTTGAACAAATAATAAAGGAGAACTTTCCCAATCTGGCAAAGGCAATAGACTCCCAGGAATTCCAGAAGCTGAGAGTCCCAAAGCAGCTGAACCCAAGAAGGAACACACCAAGGCACATGATAATTACATTACCCAAGATTAAAATGAAGGAGATCATTCTAGAAGCAGCAAGAGATAAGGGGACAGTCACCTACAAAGAAGTTCTCATCAGACAGTCAGCTTATTTTTCAAAAGAGACCTTGCAGACAAGAAGGGACTGGAAAGAAGTATTCCAAGTCATGAAAGGCAAGGACCTACATCCAAGATTGCTTTATCCAGCAAAGCTTTCATTTAGAATGGAAGGACAGATAAAGTGCTTCTCAGATGAGGTCAAGTTCAAGGAGTTCATCATCACCAAGCCTTTATTATATGAAATGTTAAGGGGACTTATCTAAGCAAAAGAAGATGAAAAATGTTAACAGTAAAAAGACAGCAAACTGACAGTTATTAACAACCACACCTAAAACAAAAACAAAAGCAAAAACAAACTCAGAAAACAACTAGGATAGAACCACAGAAATGGAGATCACATGGAGGGTTAGCAACAGGGGAGTGGGAGGAGGACAGAGGGGGAGAAGGTACAGAGAGTAAGTGGCATAGACAGACAGTGGGGAGAAAATAGACAGGGGGAGGGCAAGAGTAGTGTGGGAAATGTAGAAGCTAAAGAACTTATGACACATGGACGTGAACTAAAGGGGGGGAATGTCAGTGGGAGGGGAGGGGGTGTGCAGGGCAGAGGGGAGCGAAGGGGGAAATGGGACAACTGTAATAGCATAATCAATAAACTATATTGAAAAGTTTTAACTTCCATGGTTGAACATCTTTTGAAAAGAAAGGGTCTATTAGACTGTTGCTAGTAAAAAAAAAGAAGAAGAAGAAAACAGGTTTTGGAGCATGGAGTCTAAACCAGCAGCAGCATGCTAGGTGGGTAGGAAAACATGCCAGTCACCTGGAGTTTTGCAAGCATTTTCAGACATCACGTAGGGAAGAAAGGTGTTAGTCATTCTGAGGAGATTTCCATTAGCTATTCACAAAGGGGATGGGAGAAGGTGATGCGGGGCCAGTTCTGGAACAGGGGCCGCAGAGTGTGCAAGGAAGAGATGTCCACTCCTGTGGAGTAGCTGTGGGCAGCACATTGGGAGGTTCATGTATAAATAAGGAACGGAGGCTCCTGGGGTCCGTGGTGCCTGACTGTTCTCTCTTTCAGACAATCACAGGAATGGCCACTTGGGAATTAATTCCGTGCTCCAGCAGATGGCTGGGAACGTGAGCAGTCCTTTGTCAGAGCTGGTCCACAGCTACGAATGGGCGGTTCTGTTTCTGTCTCTCCCTCTCCAGCCACGGTACTTTTAATTTAGAAAGTCTCAGAATTTCTTTCTTGTCAAGGGTGTGCTAAAATACTGTTTTATGTGCACCCATAGCCAGGATGCCTTTTAGAATGTTTTTCCTGGAAGAACAGGAGGTGGTGAGGAGATGCTAGGTGCTTGTCACGTCACCTCGTGCTGGTCGCAAGTGTAAAAACAATGGGCGGTTATATTACGATGCTTGGTTTCCAGTGACTGAAAACCTTGAGTCAAAAATCCTTATACAACAAGAAAAATTTCTTATTTTATATAACAAAAAGCCCGGTGACAGGGCGGCTGCCAAGTTAGTGACGTCATCAAGAGCCCAGCTTCTCTCCACTCTTCTGCTTTGCCGTTCTTACAGCGAGTCCACTGGCTCATCCTCAGGCTACAACTTGTGGTTATAAAATGACAGCCATGATTCTAAGTATCACATGGAAACACAAAAATGTCGCTGTGCCTATTTTTTACTTATTACTTTTTAAATATTCACCTGAGGACATGTTTATTGATTTTAGAGAGGAAGGGACAGAGAAAGAGAGAGAAGTATACAGAAACATCAATGGGTATGTGCCCTGACTGAGAATCAAACCTGCAACCTTGGGGTGTATCGGACGATACTCCAACCAACTGAGTCATTTGGCCAGGGCTTCCTGTGTCTATTTTTAAGAAAAAACTGCTTTTTCTCTATCAAGTTCTGTCTATTTCTTACTGGTCAAAATGGTGTCAGACTTAATCTATTACCAGCGAGAGGAACAGGGTCATTTGGATTGGCTTAACTTCATCAAGACCCAACCTGTGAAAGCTGGTGATGGTCTCAGCCCACCGGAAAGCACAGTGGCCTGGCCGAGGAGGGGGCACTGCATGGAACTAGGGTTCAGTCAGGAAGCAGGGTGAGCGCCAAGCCCCCCTGGTGAGGCAACCTAACAGTGCCCACTGGGCATCTAGCCACATGGCTCAGAAAATGCAGCAGGTTTGAAGACCCTGGTGGGGTGAAGGTGATGGACAAGCAGGTAGAAACTCAGGGCAGAACGGTTTCTCTGGGACCTGCTGTCTGGTGCCCATTCCCCATGCCAGTGAGGGGGGCTCTGCTCTAGGAAACTGGGCGAGGAACAAAGACAAGCCTAATTGTGTTCTTTCAGTACATGCTTACAAAATAAAGTTATATTTTTATCTAAGTATCTCAAAGTACAGATCTACAATGTAGTTAACAGTATGGAGGGGTCAGAATTCGCAGTGTCATGTGCTCAGATGCCCTCCAGGTGGGCTGGGTGCTTTCCTGGGCATCCCAGGAGTGGTCCTGCAGACACTCCGACTCAGGAGACCGCTGTGTGTCAGACCGCTGGTACCAGTTCTCAACCGGGGACACGCGGTCTCTGTGCGGATAAGGAAACCGGGCGCGCTCACACTGTTATAAACTGTCTACAGGTGAAAGGACGAGTTTGCCTCTCTGGGCCACACCTCGTCCTGCTGCTGCTGACTGTTTCTTCAGGGAGTCTAGACCTATCACCCTGGCCCAAGCACAGACCCCGCCACTGTGTGACTCAACCATCAAACCGCCTGCGATGGCCACCTGCTGCCTAGCCCGCCTGCTCATTGAGAGTCACTCCCAGCCCCCTTTCACCCATTCATGTTCCTTTTATCACCCGAGGTAGGACTTTTAACTCTTGTGTTGAAATTGTAAGAGAGGGTTTTGTAATGTTTAGCTACAGACCGGCAATTTTGCAGAAACACAGGTTACTGGGATAAAAGAGCAGTTTCTCTGGCCAAATTGTCAGTCTTTTCATGAGTAAAGGCAGCATTTTCTCCACCAAGGGGCTGGCTATTGGCCGCGCTCAAGAGGGCAACGAGCAATTCCACCGTGAAAGGGTACAGACTAAGCATCCCAGCTGCACCCGAGTCACCAGTGGGGGATATCATTGTTTGGGGGCCCTCATGATGCCAAGTGTTAAATACATGAATGTGTCTATCAGTAGCCACTGGCCTGTCCACTGGGAGCACATGGCCTTTTGGGTTGAACTCCTGCTTGTGGCAGGCTGCCTTCCTTCAAGGCCCAACAGGCCTGATCCTTTTACAAAACTGTTCTACTCAGGGAGACAGCACCGTGTAGAAGTTAAGGGCTCTGGGCCAGAGCCCCTGCCCTCAACGTGTTTCTGCCACGTTCCCGCTGTGGGACCTTCGGCAGGTTACCTCATGCCTCTGTCCTCATCTGAAAGTGGCATATGGGTGTTTACTTCGTCAGTGTGTGGCAACTGTTACATGTGACGTCATTGGTATGCAGCAAGTGCTCAATAAATGTTAGCTGTTATTTTTTTAAATGTTTATGCCCTTTAAGTCACAAATTGTGCTTCTAGGAATTAATATGAAGAAAGTAATTATGGATTTATATAAAAACTATTCCTTCAACAATTTTTATAATATAGAAAATGATATAGTCTAAGGATCCAAGAATAGGGAATTGGTTGAATAAATTATGATATATTCATAATATTAAAAACTTCTCAATAATTAAATGCCAATATAGCTCTAGGTACAACATAGAGTGATGTTCATGCAATATAGTTAATAACTGATAAAAAACATAAAACAATATGCATACTAGGTATAGCATTTATAAAAGGAACAAGCATATATAAGTATGCAAGGAAAATAGTATTCCAAAATGTCGATAATGGTTAACATTTTAGCCTACTTTTCTTGTCCACAATTTCAATTTTCCTATAATCACAAGTAATCCATGCAAAAATTCAAAGAATCTCAAACAGTCTTGTATTATTCACATCTGAACTTGGCGGGGTTCCTGCTCAGGGAACTACGGCAAAGCTGTTCTAAGAGTGAGTACTTGCCAAGGGCAGCTCGCCTTTGGGTGGGCCTGGTGCCCCACTAGGGTATGAGGGGCTCTGCCTAACAAGGGGATGGTGAACGTCAGGCAGAGAAGCTTTTGGGGGATCTAGACAAGAGAGTGAGAAATGGGTGGGCAGCCTGGCAGGCAAGAATAAACCAGGACCTGGGAGATGGGCCAGAGACTCTGCAAGAGGCGAACTCTGCAAGAAGAGAAAAGGGGAAGGGGCTGCGGTGCTGCCTGTGGCTCCTGCTGACACCTTGCTGGTTCCTGGACCAGGGTTTGCCCCCAGAGGTCCTTAACATCAACCCTAGTTTGGGGGAGTGTTTTTGAGTGAGTCTCTGTGCCTCACAGCAAAAACACAACGAACGGCCTGTGCTCTCAGCACGGCCTTCCCAAACGGACTGTGAGTTTCTTCAGGACAGTACGTCTTCCACATCATGCACCTGCAGCTCAAGGCTGGCCATCTTTCAGTTGTTCATGAATGCTTCATTCATTCGTTTCTTCATTCAGCAAATACGTAATGTGCATTTAGGGTGTGCCAAGTATGCTTCTAAGTACTGGGGATATGGCAATGAACAAAACAGACAAAAAAAATTTCTACTCCATAGGTAGGCAAAATATAATAAATAAAATACATAGTATATTGGGTCATAAAAAGTGCTAATGAGAAAAACAGATCAAGAAAGACTGGAGGGAGGGCAGAGTCGGGGAAGGGCCCCCTAAGAGAGAACGTTTGAGCAGAACCTAAAGGGCTGAGGGGGCCACACAGCTATCTGGGGAAAGAGCACTCCAGGCAGCGAGAGAAGCAAGTGGAAATGCCCCGGTGTGTCTGAGAAAGGGCGACGGCATCGATGCGATTGGAGTAGAGTGAGCAAAGGGAGAGCAAGGCCAGTGGGAATGGGCCCATTGCCTAACGCATGATGAGACTAGAGGACAAAGGAGGTGCAAGAAGTTTTCCTAGGAGGAACATACTGAGGGGGGAACACTGGACATCCAGCCTAATTCTGGAAAGTGAAGCCTGAGCTTTTTGGCCTTGGGTTCTATTTTGGGTTAGGAGAGGAGGTCAGTGGGGAAGAGAGGGGTCAAATCCTGAAGAGCATGTAAGGACTACATTTGCGCTGAATGATGTGGGCAACATGGAAAGTGTTGGGGCAGAGGAGAGACGTAAAGTGACTCATAACAGGTCACCCAGGCTGCTGTGTGGAAAACAGGCCATGGGAAGATCAGGAATCAGGCTTTGCAACAGCGAGGGGGAGAGGTAATAGTAGTGCGGATGAGGGTGGTAGCAATTCGGTGCTAAGAAGAGGCAAGACCCTCTTCCAGCCGTGATCTGAAGTGGGAACACCACGGTAGATGCAACATCCTGAAGAGACATGACCCAAAAGGAAGGCTCTGGCTTCACTTTCTAGTTTTAGATCGGAGGTCAAGCTACCCCTCAACACACCCCTCCCAGGAACAACCCCCAGCCTTTCTTTTGTAACATGACTCATGTGGGTTTCAGATAATAGGGCCTTTCCCTGGGCCTCTGCTTGGTGGATAAATCGTCCTTCTTAACCTCCTCCCACCCTGCTTCCTTTCTGACTGTTCACCACCAATTGTCCGAGGTAGTTGAGAGAATCACATTTCCCTGTTTGAGATCTCCTTATCAAGTCTTTGGCAAGTTTAGACGAAATGAGATGAAAAACAGTTTCCCCACAGCCTTGGAAGGGAGCAGGGCAGGGAGGGAAGGAAGGGAGGTGGCAGGAAGGCTCCAGTCCAATCAGTGGAAAGCTGCCCTTGGTCGAGCCTTGGGACAGGGAGTAGGTATCTTTCTAAGTCATAAATCGCGGCGGAGGAACATCCAAACACACCACGTGGCCTCTGAGACTTAACATGCTTCCAAACACTGCTGGTAGCGCCCTCGGAAGAGTCCTAGCTCCTTGACACACATCGTACTGAGGCTGAAAAGTATAATTTCCACGAAATCAATCGTCAACCGTCCTCCTTCACCTTCACTCCTCCAACTGAAAACTGTTAATCGAAGGGAGACCAAACAGCTTTGGAACATACATCATCCCCACGTTTCTAGCTGTTACCAGAGCATGCTGAGCACGAATTAACGACAGGGAGAAAGTCATGCTCAGAAGCACGCCAGGGCTGGGGCTGCCGCTCCTCTGGGTTCACCAGAACCGGTGCTAATAGTGTCTGCTGACACGCATGCTTCGGTTGCTCGAGACCACTTCCCGGGAGACAGACTGGAGGCTGACGGGCTTTGTTGGAGTTATTGGAATTTTTTTAGACTGGGTCAGGTTGGCCTACCTCATGTAGGGATCAGACAAAGCATCAGGGGTCTGACTGCCCAGACTCCAAGACATAGTTTCTTCCTTGCCTAGGCTTACTGGCTTTTTCCAAAGTCCCTTGGCTTTGGGGTCTAATGAACTGGTTTGGAAACTTACCTTTACCATTTTGTAGTTGTATGGCCTTTAACAAGAGGCTCAACATCATTCAACATATTTTTACTGAGCACCTACTGTGTCCAGGCCCTGTAACCACTGATGAGTATACTGTCCTCGGTGTCTCGGTTTCTTCACACTTAGATGCCACCAACATCCCTCCCCGAGTGTGAAGTTGGTGGGGAGGAGCATCCGTGAGAGGGTTCAGTGAGATGCTTGCTGAGCAGCCAGCACATCTTAAATGCATAAGTGATATTCATTGCTGTATAAAGAAGACATTCCGATTTTAAAAGGGGGTGACAATGAACATTCTCTCAACCTACTACCCCTGAAGTGGCAGATAAGAAAAGCTGATCCTCCTTGAGGAGGTAATCAAAAGTTGGCCCCAGAACTTCACACTTTTTTGGAACGGTCTCTCACTGGTCCATGCCTATGTTTCCATGATCATTAATTTAATGTGTGAATTTGCCTGGACCACAGAGTGCCCAGATACTTGGTTGAAAATTATTCTGGGTGTTTCTATGAGGGTGTTTCTGGATGAGATGAACATTTCCATTAGTAAATTGAGTAGAGCTGATTGCCCTTTCTAGAGCAGGTGGGCCTCATCCAATCAGTTGAAGGCCCGAACAGAACAAAGCTGATCCTCTCCCAAGTAACAAAGAATCTTTACTGCTTGCCCACCTTCAGCAGAGGGCACAGGATTTTTTTTTTCTGTCTTCAAACTTGAAGACAGCCATTCCCTAGTGGTCCCTAGAATGGCTCAGTGAACATGAGAAGCCAAGAAGAAAGAGAGAGCAGAAGCCGTGGAGTTGAAACTCAGGGGCAGGTATATTTCTGATAGTCAGAGACTTCTGGGGTATGGAGAAGAGGATATAGGAATCCTGGGCAGGTCTTACTGAGCTAAGAAAGAGCCTGGAGAGGAGAGAAGACTGCCTTCTGAGCCTAACATCCCCTTGTCTCTGGAAACCCAGAGAAGTTTTTCTGGGGAGGGGGAGTCTCTACTTGCTGCTATCCATGGGTCAGTATTGGGGAGAGCAGTGGGAGGGGGTCAGCGTGTTAGGGCACAAGATGAGCACAGAACCAGACAGACTAGAAATGCACATGGAAGGTAANCCCTCCAACTGAAAACTGTTAATCGAAGGGAGACCAAACAGCTTTGGAACATACATCATCCCCACGTTTCTAGCTGTTACCAGAGCATGCTGAGCACGAATTAACGACAGGGAGAAAGTCATGCTCAGAAGCACGCCAGGGCTGGGGCTGCCGCTCCTCTGGGTTCACCAGAACCGGTGCTAATAGTGTCTGCTGACATGTGTGCTTCGGTTGCTCGAGACCACTTCCCAGGAGACAGACTGGAGGCTGACGGGCTTTGTTGGAGTTATTGGAATTTTTTTTAGACTGGGTCAGGTTGGCCTACCTCATGTAGGGATCAGACAAAGCATCAGGGGTCTGACTGCCCAGACTCCAAGACATATTTTCTTCCTTGCCTAGGCTTACTGGCTTTTTCCAAAGTCCCTTGGCTTTGGGGTCAAATGAACTGGTTTGGAAACTTACCTTTACCATTTTGTAGTTGTATGGCCTTTAACAAGAGGCTCAACATCATTCAACAGATTTTTACTGAGCACCTACTGTGTCCAGGCCCTGTAACCACTGATGAGTATACTGTCCTTGGTGTCTCAGTTTCTTCACACTTAGATGCCACCAACATCCCTCCCCGAGTGTGAAGTTGGTGGGGAGGAGCATCCGTGAGAGGGTTCAGTGAGATGCTTGCTGAACAGCCAGCACGTCTTAAATGCATAAGTGATATTCATTACTGTATAAAGAAGACATTCAGATTTTAAAAGGGGGTGACAATGAGCATTCTCTCAACCTACTACCCCTGAAGTGGCAGATAAGAAAAGCTGATCCTCCTTGAGGAGGTAATCAAAAGTTGGCCCCAGAACTTCACACTTTTTTGGGACGGTCCTTCACTGGTCCATGCCTATGTTTCCATGATCATTAATTTAATGTGTGAATTTGCCTGGACCACAGAGTGCCCAGATACTTGGTTGAAAATTATTCTGGGTGCATCTATGAGGGTGTTTCTGGATGAGATGAACATTTCCATTAGTAAATTGAGTAGAGCTGATTGCCCTCTCTAGTTCTGGTGGGCCTCATCTAATCAGTTGAAGGCCCGAACAGAACAAAGCTGATCCTCTCCCAAGGAAAAAAGAATCTTTCTTGCTTGACCACCTTCAGCAGAGGGCACAGGATTTTTTTTCCTGTCTTCAGACTTGAGCTGGAACATCGTCTCTCCCTGGGTCTGGAGCCTGCCAGCCTTCACACAAGCAACACCCTCAGCTCTCCCGGGTCTTCAGCTTGACGACTCACCCAGCAGATCTTGGGTCTTGCCAGCCTCATCATCACATGAGCCAATTTTTAAAATACAAAATCTCTTTATATATTATACATAATAATATATATCTGATTGGTCTTTTTCTCTGGAGAAACCTAAAGCATTTCCAACCTCAGCTTGTTTTCTATTATTCTCCATAATCTGCCTTGTACCCGAGCTGAGCTGAACCCATAAAGCTCCTTGGTCGGCCACTCTCTGTGGCACAAGCTTTGTCTCTGCCCCGAAGCCCTCTTCCACTATAATCTTCAGAGCCAACTGCTGTTCTGTCATCAGAACTCAATGTTAGCATCAATGAACTCAGCACACAACCCTTTTAAATTGAGGCCCTTTTCCCGAGCACCCAGTGCTTCCTTCATTCCAGTACCTATAACCTGCCATGTAGCAGGTCTGTGCCTCTACGTGGCTTCAACTGTAGACTGGGAGCCTTTTGATGATGGCAGTGGTGTCTTGTTATTCATCGCAGCTAGCTATAGGAGACCGATCTGCGTGGCCTGTGGAAAGTGAGGTCCAATGCACAGAACCCACGGCCATGGATAGGTTGTCGCGTGGGGAATCAGGCCTGCATTGTACTTAGGCTGCTTTGAGACTTGCTTTTTGCTAAAACTCCCTCACCCTGAATTGAGGCTAAAGCTATGTTTACTACATAGTTTTAAAGTGGCTTCCTAAAATCGAGGCTAAACCTCCCAAGGATGAGTGTAACCAGTTCAACCACTTTTCCCTTTGCATTTGAAAATATCCTTCTTTTGTGATGTGATTAGGGGCATCCTCTTCTTTGTTTACTGTAAAAGGTAACCACCTAAAGTGAACCTGTGCGTAGTAAATGAGGACTGTCCTCAACATAATTTCCCAGAAAAGCAATAAAACTTGTCAAGGCAGGGGTCGAGGTGCTTTCCCCTTGAGAGAGTGGCTATGCCGTCCCTTTTCCATCCATAACACCACATCAACTAGCCTGTCAGTTACACAGCAGAGAGCCAGTGAGTGCTTGTTGTACAAATAAAAGAATAAATAATTGAGCTAATGAAAGCATCTTTTTCTCCAAATGGGATGTAAAACAGAGGTTAAGAGAAAAGGCCTAGAATCATTCCCCCAGATTGGTGAATTCATGAGGTCACTGACCACTGGCTTCAGAAGTCTATTGAATGAAGGCTTCAAAAAAGCAATACAAGGTTTGGAGTAATGGAAGAGAAGATTATCTCCTTCAGAAGCCAAGAAAGCATCTATCGTATGGCTATGCTTCTATTAGCTTTTTTGGAAAACAAACCCCTCTAAAACCCCCATTGCAATGAAACCTAAAGAGCAAAGTAGCAGTTTGGGTCCTCCTGGCTCAGCTCTTCCAGGCAGGTCTGATCTGGTCTGAGTGGGGTCCCTCACTCAGGGCTGTAGAGTTTGGGGCTTCGGAGTTTGCTTCATCGGTTTCCCCCACTCACATTAGGCGCCTCTTCAGGATTTTTTGATAGTGAAGAGAACACCATGGCCAACTTTTATGAACGAAGGATGTTCATAAGTCCCAATAAAAGAATGCAATGAACTTCAGATCCACTGTTGAAAATGAGATTTCTTCCCGATTAGATCCTTACTACTGTAGCCAGCTCACCTCTAAAAGTCCTTTTACATTTTGTGGTGAAAACTCCATCCTTTCATAGAGGCAGCCCTAGCGAGAGGGTGGAAGGCAAAGCCCACACGAAAAGATACGAAGGGTACCTGCTTGTCAAATCTCCCCCAGGCCACTGCTCTTTGTCTTGAAATGTGAAGGGACATTCCGGCAGATCTGGGTCATGTGTGCTCCCTCGAGCTGACATGGGAGGACGGCTGCAGTGGATTCTCACCTTGGAAGCACCACAAGCAGCATCCTAAACAGCCATTCCCTAGTGGTCCCTAGAATGGCTCAGTGAACATGAGAAGCCAAGAAGAAAGAGAGAGCAGAAGCCGTGGAGTTGAAACTCAGGGGCAGGTATATTTCTGATAGTCAGAGACTTCTGGGGTATGGAGAAGAGGATATAGGAATCCTGGGCAGGTCTTACTGAGCTAAGAAAGAGCCTGGAGAGGAGAGAAGACTGCCTTCTGAGCCTAACATCCCCTTGTCTCTGGAAACCCAGAGAAGTTTTTCTGGGGAGGGGGAGTCTCTACTTGCTGCTATCCATGGGTCAGTATTGGGGAGAGCAGTGGGAGGGGGTCAGCGTGTTAGGGCACAAGATGAGCACAGAACCAGACAGACTAGAAATGCACATGGAAGGTAAGGAGGTGAGTGTTGCACATAATGGAGGCAAAGCACCTACTTGGTTTGGCTGGAGGAGTCTCACACTTCCAGGATGTGGGTCACGGCAACAAAACTCTCCTGGCCACTTCCACGAGTGGGGTCATTTGTGAAGCTGCTAAAACAGTGTTGTTACAACACTGCTATAAAAGAACAGTCATACCTCGGTACTTGTAGGCTTCAGAACTTGTCAAACATTGTACTCGTCGCACTTTGATGAGAAAACATGTTTCAGCACTCTACACTGGCTCGGGACTCACTGCACTTGCTAGAACTTGTATGAGTCACACTGTCGCCCACAATGTTTCACCGTTCGGTACTCGTTGGATTCAGCACTCATCACGAGTTTTGGAACAAAGAAACAATGAGTGCGGAGGTACCACTGTATTAAGTTGTGTATAGTGTGGTATAGACCACAGAAACAGTAACTATATTTTGCCTTTAAATATTCTTTCAATTTCCTATTTTCAAGATATTAGCTTTAATAAATGTATTCATCTCTTGCTCCCCAGAAAGCAGATGAAGATATCTAACTCTTTTAGACCCAGCAAATTTCTCCAAAGGCAAGCATGTGTCAGGGAGAACTGCACTCCCTTTGTTTTCACCTCTTTAATAACCACATCTGCCTTGAACAAGTGTGTTAGCTAAGCATCGCACACAGTATAATATTTCAGTGTATCCTGGCCACAAATTGCCCAACACTTCATCAAATAAGTAAATAGCTCTAAGATGAGAAAACTCTAAGTAGTTTGGGTAAACAGAGATCTCATGATATGGAATCCCTTTGTCCACACAGCATTGCTTATACAACTTCATAGATGCCTCTGGGGTGTCAAGGACACAGTTCCTGTACTGCCAAGACTCATGACCACAGGGAACAAGAGCGTATCTTGTTTACCTTCTCTCCAATCACACCAAAAATCGCATCCTGTAGGACCTGATAGGAGCTATGCCTCAGCTCAGAGGCAGAGGAGACCATAGTGTCCCTCACTCACATGCTGAACCCCCATCTGGATCCCGGGTGAGGGGAGACCCTCCCCAACTTTGCATCATCTCCTCAGACCCAGGGGCCAGTCTGTGTCCCCAGCCTGCTTTCAGGAGGCCCTGACCTTGGCCAGAACTGGGAGAAGAGTTGCTCATTTCCTTGGGTGGGCTTTGAAAAGTTCAGCTCTGAGGCCTGGGCGGCCCTCATCTAAGGGAACAAACATTACCCAGAGTCACCCTTTAATGACTCTTGCTTATGGAGTGGACATGATGTAAAAGTCCCCAAATCTTCCCTCTTTGGCTTTGCAATGTGTTATCTTATTATTTCCATATGTTTTCCTAGTAATAGTAGCTTTATCTAATGTAAGAGTGAATCTATATTCTCTGAGCACAGCAGATATGGAAAAATAATCTAGAAGTGAGCAGGAGAACAAAATATTTGGAACTAAATATATTTTATGCCTGGTTGATTCTCATAGCTGATAACCCACTGATGATGCATGCGGATTGGAAAGGAACAAATAAGACTATCCTTATTTGCAGATGACACAATGACTTATGTTGAAAGTCCCAAGAAATCAAAAAAACCAAAACACTTCTCCTTTAAATCCAAAATGAACAAACAGAAGAATAAGCAAGAAACAAAAAACCTCCAGAGCTAATAGATTACCTAGGCCACAGGATACAAAATCAACATTCAATAATCAGTTGTATTTCTATATATTATCACTGGCCACATGGAAACCATGTACAGGACCTATCTACTGGAAACTATGAAATGCTGATAAAAAGAAATTAAAGAAGATAAATACAGCCAACTGACTTTTGACAAAGGAGAAAAGATACTCAATGGAGGAAGGATAGTTTTTTAGAATAAAACAGAAAATCTTTAGGCTGTAGGGCAAGGCAAACAGTTCTTAAGAATGACACTAAAAAGCACAATCCATAAAAGAAAAAATTGATAAGTTGTACTTCATCAAAATTGGTATCTTTTATTCTATGAAAGACCCTGCGAGGAGGATGGGAAGACACACCACAGACTAGTAGAAGACACATGCAGATCACATACATGTCAAAAGACTCATCTACAATGCATCTAGAACATTCCAGAGTCCACAGCAGCTAGGGGTTAGGGATGGGGTGTAAAACAAGGGCTATCTTTATGGTGACAGACAGTTCTGTGTCTCGACTGTGCTGGTCATTACACAAATTCACACATGTGGTGAGATGGCACAGACTCATGTCCAAAGGGAATGAAATCTGAATAAGACCCGGGCTTTGGGCTGATGTCACCCTCCCGGCTGTGCCGTTGTTCTGTAGCTACGCCAGTGTCACCACTGGAGGAAACTGGCCGAAGGGCGCACAGGACCTCTTTGTGCTATTTTTTGCATCTTCTTTTGAGTCTACAATTAATTCTAAAGAAAAAGTCTTTAAAGTGGTTGCCTCCATGGTCCACAGTGGTTGATCATCAACCCTGGCAAACTGCAGCTTGACTATCACATTTTTGAGGGGTGGAGTGGGGGCGGGGGTGCAGTAAGCTTGGCAGCTGTGGCTTGTATTTCACCTGGGTGAAAAGTGAGTGACTAGTCGAGAAAGTTTGATTCCTTGGCCTGATCTGTTCTCTAAATCAGTGGAGTCTCCTATGTCATGTTGGGGACATTGTGGAACCACAAAGACTTCTGAGACTCATCACCTCTTGGGCACTGACGAGCTGGAAGGGTCCTGTCCTTGAAATAACTGCCATCTCTTTCAGGGTCCCTAATCCCTGGGGACTGGACCTGAGGGTAAGGGTGAGGACATCTTCTGAACTTCTAGTCATGGAGCTAAGAAGCAACCTGGAAGTCTTCCAGAAAAAAATCCACCAGGAAGCCCAGGGCAAGGAATTCCCAGGGCAGCAAGGGCCAGAGTCATGCCAGGTACAGTGGGAAAGGGCAGGGCCTCCAGTCCTCCATGCTCCATGACTCGTTAGTGCCTTGACCCTCATCTCCATGCCATCTGAGACCCCCTCACACTTTTGCCCCCATCAGAGCTCTCATCTACTGACTGGTGACAAAGAGCCATTGTCCACTGGTGACCAGACTGAAACTCCTGCTCTTTCATGGGATTTTCAAGGAGGGAGGCACAGGACTCCGGAGTCCAACCCTAGTCCAGTCTGGAGTAGGTGGGAGCCTGACACATCGCTGTGTTCTTCTCATGGCCCCAGCTCCTTGCAGGGCCCCCCACAGTGTCATTCCTCCTGGGAGGAGTAACTCATGCCTTCCAGGAAAGTCTGTGTCTGCAGTTCTTTAGAATTCTGGCACTGATGTACTGGTGATGACACAAGAAGTTCCCTCCACCCCCAGTCCAGACTTTAAAGTCCAGCTTGCTTCCCAGCTCCCCATCATGGGTTTCATCCCTGTGGACTCAGTAGGATCAGCGGTCTCCTCCCCTCACTCCCACTCCGCTCACTCGCCCTGGGCCAGCCTGGCCTCTCCCAGATCTTCCTCACACAGCCCTCCCTCCTGACTGCCTCATGCTCCTCCCCCTTTTCCTGTTATTACTCAGTAAATGCTAATGTTTATGAGAGCTTTAAATATGGTACATATGATGTCAAGGTCTTCTGTACATTATCTTATTTAACCCCCATTAAACACAGTGCCTGGTCCATGGGAGGGGTTCCATAAATATTTCTTGGATAAATGCATTCTTACAACAATCTTTTGTAGATGGTATTATTACTTTTTCCATTCCATAGATGAGAAAACTAGGACTCCGAGGTGATAAATAACCAGCCCCAGGTCACGATGATGAGTGTCAGAGCTGGGATTCCAAAAGCAGGTCTGTTTCTAGGACTCAGGTACTCACCCCATAGATAGACTAGTTTATTCCTTCATTCAACAGATATTAGCCCAGGGTCTACTATGTGCCAGAAGCTATCCCAGGTGCAGAGGATGCAGCGGAGAAGAAAACAGACCCCATTTTTGCCTTACAGAGCTTACACTCTAATGAGGAAGACAGACATTAAACATGATAAGTACCATAAGTAACATTTATAGCATGATTAATAGTGACCAGAGCTAATGAAAAAGGTAAGAACAGGAGAGAGTGAGAGTATCATTTTATACTGGGTGAGCAGAAGTCTTCACAGAGAAGGGGAAAGCTGGGCAAAGGCCTGAAGAAGATGAGGGAGACAGCCCCTCGGAAATTCAAGGGAAGGCTGGCGGGGTGGGCTGGGCTGGGAGTAAAAGACAGAAAACGGTACTTGAACAACAATTAAATAAAAAAAAACAATAAAACTTGCAAGTGAATAAACTGACAAAAAAAGAAATTCAAGGGAAGGGTACCAGGCACAAAGGCTCCCCAAGGCAGGCACTTCCTGAGGAGCTCCGGGACCAGCGAGGAGGCCAGTGTGGTTAGAGGAGTCTCTTAGGGGGAAGGTGGTGGGAGCTCGGAGGGCAGCAGGGCCAGTCACGCAGGGCCTTAGGTTGGTGTATGGAGAGGCACGAACACTGGGTGCCGTGGAATTCACCAGAAGATGGAGAGGGTGCATGCTCTGTTCTGATGTGGCTTTTAATGTGATTACTCTGGTTGTTGATAGAGATGTGAGAAAAACCAGTAAAGTGCATCAGCAAGGAGACCAGCTAGAAGGCTATGGCAATCATCCAGGTGAGATGTTATTATAGTGACTTGGGTTAGGGTGGTGGCAGTAGAGGTGGTAGGAGATTGAACGGGACAGATTTTTAAGATGGTGTCAACAAGGTTCCAGACCCCCATATCCAGTGGCCTGTTGGACATTGGCAAGTTCCCTTTCACCTTAGACTCATTACATCCCAAATTGAACTCATTCCCTTCTCCCAAGAAACCTTCATCCCTCTTGCACTTTTATCTATTATTACCACTCTCAGGTAGACGGCTGCCCAAGCCAGAACCCTGAGCATCATCCTTGATTCCACCCTCTGTTCACCTCCCACATCCAATCGGCTGCCTTGTCCCAACAACCTGCTCTCCTCTTTTTCATCCCTGCTTTCTCTGCCTCCATTCAGTCCCACATCGCTCTGGCTGGACCCCGCCAAGCTTCCCCCTCCCACCTGACCTCAGCTAACTCCACACAGCACCAGATGGAGCTTCTGGGCAGCAGGCCACATCTGTTTAAAACTCTTCTAAGGCTCTCTGCAGCCTGCTAAACAATATCCATGTTCTCTGGCCTAAAGATACCTAACAGAAATATAATGCCAGCCACGTATGCAGTTTGGAATTTTGTTACAGTCACATTTTAGAAATTAAAAAGAAACAGACACAATTAATTGTAAATATGTGACTAACCCAATATACCCCAAATATTATCATTTTAACATGTAGTCAACATAAAAATATTAATGAGATCATATATATATATATTTATTTTTGCTAAGTCTTCCAAAGCCGTGTATAGCTTATACTTCCAGCACATCTCAGTGTGGACCAGCCACATTTTCAAACACTCAGGGACGATGTGTCAGTGCCAAGTTAGTGCAGCTCTAGCCTTTCAGGCAAAGCCCTCTCCCGGGGTCTTTTCTCCCTCCTCTCTGGGCTCAGCCCTGTTCCCATTCCACCTTCGTCTCCTCTGGGTCCTTGAGCTCCAGCAGCCGGTAGCGTCCCAGACACCACTCTGTTTCACCACTCGCTGCCCTTGTGCGTGAATTCAGCAGTGAGCTAGAGCAGGCTTGAGCTCACGCTCAGAAGTCAGTTGCACACACCTCCCCCCCACTCTCCATTCAGTGATGTTCCACCGACAGTGCGACATCAGCCATGTTGGGGGTATTTGTGACACAGAAATTGGCAAACACTATAAATCTGGGCTTTTGGGGAGGATAGGAGACCACTTGTTGAGCATTTACCAGCATATCACTGCACGTAACGCTCCTCCTCCGTACTGTTCTTCTCCCACCCCTAGTCATCTGATATGCTTTCCATCCAGTCAGTCATCTGTGTCTATTTGCACCCCACCAGACTTCAAGTTCAGAAAACAGAGCTTAGTTTTATGTACCCAGTTCTTGGCACATGGTAGAGTTCCTTCCTCCTCTCCTGTGTTTTATTTCTTTAAACAACTCCTATCATAATTATCATTGTATATAAGAAACTATAAAAAAAACTATAGAGACTTCTGGCTAAGATGGAGGCATAGGTAAGACACTTTGCCTCCTCACACAACCAAAAGAAGGACAACAACAAATTTAAAAACAAAAAATAATCAGAACTGCCAGAAAATCAAACTGTATGGAAATCTGACAACCAAGAAGTTGAAGAAGAAACATTCATCCAGACTGGTAAGAAGGGCAGAGATGGGCAGCTGGGGTGGAGAGGATGTGTGGCAAGATGACAGGTGGTGGTCCCACATTTGTGTGCAGAAAAACTGAGAAAAACAACTGGGGAGTGAGACAGACCTCACAACCCAGGTTTCCAGTGCAAGAAAATAAAGCCTCAAAACCTAAAACCTGTGCGGGTGCGTGATGGTGGGAGAAACTTCCAGCCTCACAGCACAGTTCATTGGAGAGGTTCACAGGGTTCTAGAACATACAAAACCCTCCAACCTGGGAACCAGCACCAGGAGGGCCCATTTTCCTTGTAGGTAGTGGGAGAAATTATTGAAAGCTAGCCAAGATCTGAGCAAGTGGCATTGTTCCCTCTCTGACCTCTCCCCCACATATAGTACCAAAATGCAGAGAAGTGGGTTGCTCCATTCTGATGAATACCTAAGGCTTCGCCCCTTACAACGTAACAGGTCCACTGAGACAAGGGAATAGGGCCCAAATGAAAGATTAGTTCAAAACTCCAGAAGAACAACTAAGCAACAAAGAGATATCCAACCTATCAGGTGCAGAGTTCAAACACTCATAATCAGGATGCTCACAGAGATGGCTGAATATGGTCACAAAATAGAGGAAAAGGTAAAGGCTATGCAAAGTGAAGTAAAGAAAATATGTAGAGGGAACCAAGAGTGAAGGGAAGGAAACTGGGATTCAAATCAATGATTTGGAGCAGAAGGAAAAAATAAACATTCAACTGGAACAGAATGAAGAAACAAGAATTTTAAAAAATGAGGAGAGGCTTAGGAACCTCCAGAATGTCTTGAAACATTCCAACATCTGAATCATAGGAGTGCCAGAAGGAGAATAGGAAGACCAAGAAATTGAAAACTTATTTGAAAACACAATGAAGGAGAACTTTCCCAATCTGGCAAAAGAAATAGACTTCCAGGAAGTCCCGGAAGCTCAGAGAGTCCCAAAGAAGTTGGACTCAAGGAGGAACACACCAGGGCACATCACAATTAAGTTGCCCAAGATTAAAGATAAGGACAGTCTTAAAAGAAACAAGAGAAAAGGAGAGAATTACCTACAAAGGACTTCCCATAAAACTCTCAGCTGATTTCTCAAAAGAGACCTTACAGGCAAGAAGGGGCTGGAAAGAAGTATTCCAAGTCATGAAATCCAAAGACCTACATCCAAGATTGCTCTATCCAGCAAAGCTTTCATTTAGAATGGAAGGGCAGACAAAGTGCTTCCCAGATAAGGTTTTACAAAACAGTAAAACTATAACAAACTCACAACTATCAACAACTGAACCTAAAAGAAACACCCCCAAAGCTAACCAAATGGCTAGAACAGAAAAAGAATCACAGAAGTGGAGATCACATGGAGGGTTATAGATGGGGAGGTGAAGGGGAGAGAATGGGAAATAGATACAGGGAATTAGAAGCAGAAATAGTAGTACAAAATGGACAGGGGGAGGTTAAGAATTATAAAGGAAATGGAGAAGCCAAAGAACTTATATGTACAACCCATGGACATGACCTAAGGGTGGGGAAATGCTGATGGGAGGGGCGTGCAGGGTGGGGGATAAAGGGGAGAAAACAAATGGGAAAAATGTGATAGCATAATCAATAAAATATACTTTAAAAAATGAAGTGAACCCTTTAATGTGTCATCAATGATAACTTTTTTTTTGGTGGTGGCAAAGTAGTTAGAAAGATTATTCTTCGAGAAAAGTTATTTTGCTGAATTGCTGTGGACATGAAAAGATGAGGTAGGTGGAAGCCTGAATGCTGGAAAGTTAAAAGGGAACTTCATCAGTGACCGCCCCAGCAAGGGTCAGGGAGCCCCACGCCAGGGAACTGGTCCCAGCCTCCCTAACAAAAGTGACGGCCAGGAGTGGGAGAGGAAAATGCGCAAAGGTCTACGTGATGACTTGTGGAAATTATTGCCTTGACTTGTCTTCTTAATCTGAACAAATAGTCAGTATCCAATCTCCAGAAAACTAATTACCTCCAGTATTTGGAAGTCTGTGGTCTGTAATGCGAAATCTATTTCTGCTGATAAGACCACCACGCCATGTGGTATTCAGGTTTCCAGTCAATGTTTCTGTTTGATTAGTGCTGGTCGGCTTACAAGGGCCCCTTCAGTCCTGCGGGAGCTTGCACGCTCTCATTCCTACACCCAATGCTATAAAGTCTTACCAACAATGCAAAGCTTTTCATGATGACCTTCTGACGCTTTGTCAGTTATTAAACTCCCAAAGTTATTTTTATTAAATTAACACCGGATACAGTTATTAGAAGTGCCTCCTTGTAGAAACATAGGTAATAAAACCAAGAAACCTACCCTGGCCCTGATCAAAGTCTTCTCCAGGTGCTGTCCAAGATAAAACCACCTCCTCTTCCACTGCTACAGCCTCCAGGTCAGTGACTTTGCACAGGGGGAACACATCGGGATGGGGGCCAGCTGGAACCCCCAGCACAGACAAGGAGCCCCTGAGCTTATTTGGCTAAAGCCCCACTTCTGTTGCTCCTCACTCTTGCCCATGGGTCTTCTCGGGGCGTTCATCTGGGTGTTACCTGGGACAGCCAAGGACAGAATAGCCCCAAGAACAAGTTACAACCTCCTGAACACCTCATTCTTGACAAATTATTGAGCCCTATTTTAAAACTTTTTTCTTTACTACATTCTTAGAATAACTGAGTTGATTTATTCCAAAATTCATTCATTCATTCAATATTTTAGAGGCCTCTCTTGTGCCAGTAATCATGGGCAAAACAGTATCACGTGGAATTGATAGTCATATCAATAAATGTATATTTACAAATTGTGATAAATGTTAGAAGGAAAAAAGGCCGGGTGCTATGAGGGAAAATAGCACAGGTACATAATGTAGAGTGTTATCAAGGAAGCTATGTTTAACAGTTTCCTAAAGTACGAGCATGTGTCAGCCAGGTAAAGAGTGGAGGTAAGAATATCCTAGGCAGAGAGAAGAGGTTGTATAAAACTTTAGGGTGCGGAAGAGTTTCCAAGTTGGACAAACTTAATTAAAGTGAGGAGTACAGTCATTTGAGACAGGAGAGAAGTTTGTATAAGACCTTATGGGCCACTTTAGTGGTTTTGAAGTTTAATATTGCATGCTGTGGGGAAGTGCAGTGACACAATGACATTTGCCCTTTTACTCGTCACTCTGGCCATTCTTGGTGGAAAATGATTTCAAACACAGTGAACAAAGAGGCCACTGAGACAGCCATTGCTGAAAGTCCAGACAAGAAAAGACGGCTGCTGGATGCCCTGGCCGGGTGCTCAGTCGGTTGGAGCACAGCTCCCATACATCGAGGTTGCAGATTTTTTATCCCCCTTCAGGGAACATACAAGCAGCAACCAAGGCATGCATAAATAACTGGAACAAAAATTCTCTCTCTCTCTTCCTCTCTCCCTCTCTCTCTTTCTAAAATAAAAAGAAATGGCATCTTGGGTTGGGTGAGAATAGTGGAGAGGAAATAAGAAGTAGGCAGCTTGAGATGTCTTTTGGACATGAAATCAGCAAAAGCTGGTGGTGGCTTTGAATATGGCAAAAGAGAATATTGGCGAACAACAGCAAAACAGTAGCTCCCAGGTTTTTAAAATGAGCAACTTGGGAGAGAAGCAGGCTAAAGTGAAGGAGACTAAAAATGTAAGTTTTGAAAGTTTTGTCATTCCTGTAAAACATGTAATTAAAATGTCAAGGAGCCTGTTAGATGTGGATTTCAATCTACTATTGAGGCTTTAGATGAATGTAAAAATTTTGAAGTTATGGATTTGTAAGTTACAGTCATATAAACATTGTTATGCCTATATGGATTAATGAGGTTATCTAATAAGAATTTCAACTATAATGATAAATTGTATTTTTGAGTGCTTGGTTTACTATGTGCCAGGCACTTTTCTAAGTATCTGATGTATATCAAATATTTAATTTTCCCAGCAATGCTATGACAATGGTGTAATTTATTACTCCCATTTTTTACAGATGATGAAACCAGAGTACACAGAAGCCAAGTAACTTGCCCAAAGTCCCACAGTAAGTAAACGGGGGTGGGGAGTGGGGCTAGGTTTCCAACCCAGGCAGTGTGGCTCCAAATGGTACAGTGAGGACGTTAGGACTGAGCTCTGAGAATTGGCAACAATAGGCAAGGGGATGCTGGAAAGGAGCCCAACAAAAAATTCCAGAGAATAAGAGGTAATTAGGAGAGTGTTGTGTTATAGAAACCAGGAAATGACAAAGGAGAAATCAATTGGTTGTGCCAGATACTGCTCAAATCAGGTAAAATGAGGACTGAAATATGTCCTTTGAATGTAACAGTAGGCAGGTCACTGATGACTGGGCTAGAGCAATTCCAGTGGAGAGATTTGGATGGAAGAGTGATTTGGATGGAAATCAGACTGCAGTGAGCAAAGTAGAAAATTGGAGGTGAGAAAGTACAATCAGCAGGTTTAGATTGATTCCAAGGAGCCAAGCAACAGGGACTAGAAATGTGAACAGCAGCTGAGGAGGGATCAACAGTAAGTGTTTTAACGTGGAAAGCAGTAAATCATGCTTGAGTGCTGCTCAGAGGGAGCAGCTGAGCAGGAACACGGGCAGAGCTCTGAAGGCGCCTGCCCGGAGGGGCAGGCTGGGTGGGACCCAGAGCAGATTCAACGGGGATATCAGCCTTTGGGGAGGAGAGGTAAGGAGGAAATGTGACAGTGTCTGGACATTTGGTGGCGGAAGCAGAGCAGCTCCCATTTTCCAATGAAGTGTGTGCTCAAGTTATCACCTGAACGTTAGTTGATAGGGTGAATGTCACATATAGCAGGCATGCCTAGGGAAACCCAACTTTTTCTCACTAAGCTGTTAAGGGCCCACATGAAATACTCAGAGAAAAGCACAGTTGAATATTACTTTTCTAATCTCACTGTACACAAGATGCTGGTATTTTCATCCTTTAAACTCATGGACTTTAAAATGACACTCAGACCACTCAGCAACCTGCAGGCTCCTGGAGTGGAATCAAGTCTTCTTCTACCTACCTGGTATCCCAAGTTCCTAGGATTAAGCCTGTCACCTAATACGCCTTCAAAAATCTTTGATTTATAAATGAAAGGGGGGATATCTACTTAGAAAGGAAGTATTATATTTAGATAAAAATGGTTATAGCTGCTAAAATACATGAAGAGTACTCATAGACATTCTGTAGTTTTGTGAATGAGAATGCTGAGAAATGTTTTTGAGATTATTTTATAAAAAACGGTACTATATTTCTGTTTGTAATATTTTAACCACTGTCTCCTATCAGGAACTATAGTAACGGTGTTAAAAAGATGTGTATCTTCCACGGTCAACAACTAAGAAGGGTGGAAATGGGAGGGAAGTGGGGAGCATGGAGGGGGTGGGTTGGGATGGGAGTAATAGACAGAAAACTGTACTTGAAAAATAATTAAATAAATTTTAAAAAAGATGTGTATCTTCTATTTACGTGGCACTTTTGTCTTAAAGGAAGATGTAACATCGCCAGGAAGCACTCAGTTGACTATAATATCCAAACTCATAGTTTTTCAGAAACTCATTTCTTGTGTGGATTGTTTGGGACTTGCTTCCCTCTTTCAACTGCTAACAACTGTGTCTCTCTTGCTTCAACCTCTGTAGAGGAAATGCAGGAGCTGGAGCTGTGAAAACTCAATAAATGTCTTTATCTCTTAGTAATTCTGATGAAACAGTCACATGAAAGGGGTCAAAATAATGACCGAAATGAAGGGCGGAGAAATCTGTTGGAATTTCCTGTGGCCTTATTGGAGTTTACTACCATGTACCTTTGGAAAGTAAAGAGACAGTCAACGACTTATGCCTTCACTTAAGTATAAAGAGTTTTGAAATTCTGTCCCGCTCTTTCACCTGAGAAGAGGGACAGAATTCCCCTCTCTTTTGAACACACACATACACACTCACAATCTTCCCCTCTCTCTCAAATACACACATACACACACAGCTGTATTATATACTCGTTAAATGATATTATTCAAATAACGGTGCGAACGATTCTTACCGTTTGCTATATAACCTGGTACGTACATAGCATGACTCCCTGGAATAGAGTGGCCCAGGGCGCTTATGCTGGGAGAGTGATTGACGTGTACTTTCAAGCTACATCTACCATTTACAGCAAAGGAGAAAAAATACCTCGAGTAAATTCCATCATTTTTTATAACATCAGCACCTGTATGTATATATAAAAACAAAGCAAAACTCAAGGTCAACATGTCATCAGAGTTGATTATTAATATTTAATTAAATCATTAAAAAATAAGATTCACTCCCCTTATTTTTCTCAAGTTAGCATATGGTGTGATGGTCATAACTATTTTTGATATTATCAGGTGATTAAAAATCTAATGGCTCCAAAATTTCTGCTGTGGTTCCTTAACCTATGGAAAAATTATTTTCTAAAAGTGAATGAGTTGTACCTGCCTCGGTGCTAGGGAAGCATTTAATAATGGCCTTTAGAGCTCTCCTTCCTACAGTTGAAATTAATACCAGTTTCCCACAGAAACCAAGCACATCCTTAAGCTTGTTTATAGTCCCTTTTGACATAGAAGTGGTCTGTTCCCGGGAAATAAATATACATGCACATGTATTTGTTTTCACATAATTTGAAGGGGTGTATGAATACCCTGAAGCCCTGATAAGAAAAAAAACCACTCCTCATTAAAAAAAATCTTTGTAGTTGATTTTGAAAAATGGGGAATTATTTAATTTTTTAATTAAAGCATACATGGAACTGTTGTTCCGGATTAGAAGGGGCTCACTGACTTGGAGTTTGACAGTCTCTGGTTCCACCCACAGTGCCTTGGCCTGAATGGCAGGAAGACCCAGACCACGGTGGGGCAGCAGGCCAGTGCAGCTTAGCCCAAGTGCAGATCCCATTCACCGTGCAAGTGCAGCCGGCCTCAGCGGGCCAGCCGCTTGTCCTGTTCTCCCACCATACTCCCAGCCCTGACTCGAGCACTGTGTCTTCACTAGAGCAAGTGTCCTGGTCCCTACGGCAGGGGCAGCCTGCTCTGGAACATACAAAAGTAGGAGTATGTTTAATTAAAATAGAAGTGGTAAGCAACCCACAATCATAGTAGGTTTAGAGATTGCTTTTATGTACTAGAAAGAATCACATCTCGGTATTTAGTGGTTTCATGATGAATAAGGTCAACCTTTGCTGAGAAACGAAAATGGAAAATTTCCCTATGCCATGGTTTATTCATTAACTCTACTTAGCAGATAAATACCACTTTTAATATAAAAATAAATATTAGACAATACAAGTGTGCTAAATATTGGGGGGAAATCTAAATTTATACTTTAATGCCTAAACAATCTTTTTCATTGTTTCTTTCACTAGAGTATACATTTAGATGTCAAAATAATATTAAAGCCTACTGAGTCTATTCAAGTGGCCTTTCCTAAGATAACTTTATCTGTTCTCCTGTAGGCCAGCCTACAGGCTGGGGCGAAGTGGGGGCATTCTGCAAAGTGCATTTTTGGACTGCATACAGGAAATGAAAAGCTGTGGCTGTAGATAAGCAATCAGGAGAATGGAAGTTCATTTGGATCCATCCCAAGAGACAAAACAGGAGGACTTGTCTGGCATCCCTCTGAGGTAGCTATGAACTAAAATCCTCCTGTTTCGTAAATGTCGTACAACATTGCCATGGCAAGTGACTAGTGGGTTGCCAAACCTAAGACTCCAAAAATTTTTATTTTTGAAACAACAGAGGGAAGGAATATGATATTATTAGTAGATCAGACACGTGGGGCTACTAACATAGATTTTGAGGTCCACTGTCATTCTGAGAATTTAGTTTGGGAAAACACAAAACAAGAAAGATAAAACAACAAAGATGTTTGTTTTTAGAAGTCAAAAACGTTAGTCAGAAAGAGGCCCACCCCTGCTGTTCAGTGGCTTCACGCCCTGCTGTTTGTGCTGTATGACGAGGAAGCCCCGGACGCTCTCTCCATGGGCAGAATGAGTGGGGTAAGGTAGGGTTTTGTTGTGTTTTACTTCGTTTGCCCAGTGGTGGGAAAGTCTTTGTCCCAATTCCACTAGGTTTGCTTCTTGTGACCAACATCACACCTGTAAAGGGCACTGGCTGTGCCCTCTTATCCACCCAGCTGCTTGGCTACAGAAAGCCTTGGGTCATCTGTGGGTCACAAGTTCAATTTCCCATTTCCTCTTCACAATCCAGTTCAAGGGGGAAAATGGGTTCACAGTCATTGCATCCCCCTTCTTGGGTTTTTATTTGGTATTTTAATTGTTCTATCGGATCATTTCAGTGAACAGTACATCTAGTGAGTCTTAGCAGAATGCGGGCTTATCACAAGAACCTAGAACCCGTCCGTTCCCATTGGACCTCACTAGGTGTCGCTGAGCAAGTGGAAGCCTCTCGAGACCTAGCGACTTTCTCCTGCCACTTGGCTCTCACACACAGCCACTCTGAGGAGCCCCATGGGTACTCTGTTTTTCCAAGGTCACGGTTGCCTTCCTCATGCAGATGTGACCTGTAGCTACTTTGTATGTCAGTATTTCTATGCAAATTTGAGAATCTCATAAGATTGGATGAAAAAAAATTGAATTGAAAGAACGTGAAAGATAAGCTGAATATTGCTACTGCAGCACCACAGCAGAACGGGAACAATGACATGACATCACTTGCTACCTGCTCCGTCATCAACAAGTTTCAGCGTAACAGGATCTCCATCCTCTGGCTCAACAGTCACAGTTACCATAGCGTTGAGAATGGGATGAAGCCCCTTTCTCACGTTTGTGTAAACCGTCATGGGATGGGGAAAAGCCGTGCTGTCTGTTTCTACAAAGGCTTCCACAGTAGCAGGGGGCGGGGCTGGGCGGGAGGCATGAGAGGTCACTGTCACTGTCAGGGCTTGAAGAGAATGGTGGGTATTGTTCAGCGTGTAAGTCCAGAGCCCAGGCTGCAAAACAAAAGTCTTCTGTTTGGTCAAGTATGAAGATAAACCCTGAAATTTAAAGCATAAATCTAAGCTCCTAGGGTTTTTTATTCTTGTTTTGTTTATGTTGTATTTTCTAAAATAACGGCGAAAGAATGTCAGGAGTAGTAATATTGCCTAAGGGATGCCCACACTCACTATCTATGTGGCTCTCACAGCATAACTCACTTGCATTGTTAGGTACCTCCTTAGGGAATCACACCCTGAACTTATCTGTGGGGGAGGACACATCTCGAGTCATATTTTAGAAGATGATTATAACAGCGTTTCAAAGCTTCAAACTACTGCCAATATTAATCCGAGGCCCTCAACCCAAAAGAAGATTCAATGTTTATATTCCTTTCTTATAACAAGAGTACGGAACATTCCCATAATTATGGTCTGCGGGAGCACACTTCACTACCGGCAGCAGCACCTTCCCTTCCCTCCACTTCCCCCAAACCTTCCGCACGCTCAGAAATCTCAAGCAACAAAACCCACATACACTTTTAGGGATGGAAACAAGGAACACTCTTGTTTTAATCAGTCAGGATTCTACAATGTCTATGCTGAGTAATTTATAGAAATATTGCTAAATGTCATGCTCTTTTGCCCATCTAGACCGCATGAGGGAAAACTTGCAAATTAATGTCTAAAAGAAAAAAAAAACCTTTAACTACAATATAGCAGACATTGGTTCTTTTGCTTTACCTGTACATAAATACTTTTCCCCCCTTTCCTGCTCCTCCTTCTTAAAGGAAGTAACAGGAGGAACACAGTTGAGCAGGAGGAAGAAGAGAGAAAAACAATGGGTTAGGAAAAACATTGAGTCACATTCCACACATTCCACATTGTTTTTCTAACAGTGTGACTCAGTGTGGAAAGTAAGAGGCTACCACATCTCAGTCAGCCTTCTTCATTGGGGTGCCTGGTCTTTACCATTTTCTAGTGAAGTCACAATTCAAGCAACAAGATCATCTCTATCTATCTATCTATCTATCTATCTATCTATCTATCTAACATCCATCTATCATCTGTCTATCTCTACTGTAATCATAACATTAGTAACAGATACATGGCAGGAACCTCTACAACAGAAGCTTCTCTTTGGGTACAATAAGTGCTTCCATGTAGGGCACCTAACCCAGACCAAGGGGCTAGGCAAAGGTAGCCAGAAGTAGGTAAAGTACTCCTGGCCCTTGTGAACAGGTATGTAAAGAACATGATGAGTTTGGAGAAAAGTTAAGTAGGAGCAGAGGGTAGGTCGTTTGGGTGAGGGGTTAAGAGATGTGCTTGAGCAGAAGCCAAATAAGAGTAACTACATGGATTTTATCCTGAGGCCACCAAAAAGTATCTGATTTGTATTTCAGAAGGAGCACCTGATAGAGATGATGAGTGGGTGGGAAGGATGCTAGCCAGAGGCAGGGAAGTTGAGCAGAGGCTGTCAACCTGGTCTGGGGGGAGGGAGGGCCACCAGTGCTAAAGGACAACTGCATTAAGTCAGTGTGAGTGTGGATCTGTTCAATCCACCCCCTGCTTAGGACCTCTAGTGGTTTCCCTTTGCCCTTAGGGTTCAGGCTCCTACTCCCTTTGCTCCCTACAAAGCCCTTGCTGACGTGGCTCCTGTTTCTCTGTCCAGCCTGATCACTGCCTCCACTTTTCTTCCCCCAAATTTCCACCTAACTTGCTATTCAGTAGTTCGTCCCTACAGAATGACCTGTAGTCTAGGAAGAGCCGTAGCTTTTCCTCTGAGTCTTTCTATGTGTTGTTCACTCTGCTCCATGTGTTAGTCACATCTTATCCCCTTTATCCCTCATATTGCCGTTTTTATATTTTCACTTCCAGAGATCATTCTCCTTCCCACTTCCCAGCATGCTTTTTCTGTATGCTCTGGGTACCTTGCTCTTATTCTTATCGTGGCATTTTATTATAAAGCAACTAAAACAAGACTTGGCACATACTTGGTGCTCAAAAATGTAGGTATTGCATGTATTCATATTATAAAATCTAAGCAGAGGGTGTTTCTAAGTGTATATGTAAGTATGTCATATGGATTTTGTAAAGAAGGAAGTGAGCAAAAATAAATTATTTTTTACTACATAAATACGAACTTCCACTGTTAAAGTGTTAAACCTACATTACTTGTTTCCCTTAAATTTTTAACATTCACAAAATGCCATCATAAATTTAAAGTCAAACTTTGGTATGTCAGAATAGGGTTTCCTTCACACAGTGCATTTAATTATGTAATTTAGCTGAAAGTCACCCACTTGACTAAACACTGTTGTCACGAATAAGCTCAGGACACCGACCTTAGCTGTCCCTGGAATGCAGAGGCGAGCAGTCCTCACAGCCTCTCTGATGACGAAGTTCTGTGTGTGGTATTTTCTCCCACTGGGGTCAAACAGCGCAATCTCAGGGGGCCACTGCTCTGCCATGTGACTAGGAAGGTAGTGTCGCTGCCCACACGGCTGTCCACAGTCACACTGTGTTCCCGTTGCTGGCGAGGTTTGACACTCTCTGCCATACTTCCAAGCTGTTCTAGAGAATACATATATACATGCGAGTGTCCAGTGGATACATAGTCATTCTGTGTTTTTCTTCACTTTGGTGACAAATAAAAATGAATTGTCAAAAATAAACACCATTTAATTCTGATGTGTTATACTTACATAAATCATTTTTCATATAGAGGTACATTGCCAAACAAATACAACGTATCATATAAGTACAGCAGATATAAAATATTTTATTATAGTTAATACAAGTGTCACTTCAATAGCGTTTAATCCTTGTGTAGTTACAATGAATGCAAATCTGTAAATAATTTTGAAAAATTATATTTATTATATAAACACATGAGTAAGATTCTGTAAAATTGCTGAGACTTGGAAAGCACTTAAAACTTTATTGGTGGACGACAGCAAATACACTGTGGGCTATTTTCTAAAAATCAGTCCAACAAGGGTGTGTGCACCGGGGCCTGACTGGTAGGGTTAGATGGAGTCTGCGCCCACAGCCCAGTAGCGCTGACAGCATAGAAACCAGGGGGCAGAGGTGGCCAAGTTCAGGGGCATGAGGTTAACTCAAATATTGTGAATAATACTGTGTTACTTTTTAAGACATTTGTTTTTATTTTATATAATGAGAGAGGAAATCACAAGGTAGAAAGATCACTCAGAAAGCTGGGATAGTCTAATCTGTAATGTACCTTGTCATCCATAATTCACCTTTTCTCACTTCTCATCATGAAATTACAGTTATTAGCTTTACTGTGTACACACAACCCTTGTGTGTTAAAAATTTCCTAAGACTAATTTACTGACTTCATTGCTCACCTGAAGCCATTAACTTGGCAGGTTCACTTACCATCTGTGAGGAAATAGCAAGTGAAATTTTGTTCAGTTATGTTCAAAATATCTTTAAACTACTTAGAAAAAACTGTTTGGCCCTTTTAAAAAAATGGCTTGATTAGAAGAAGACTTTGTGAACAAAATCAAGTAAATTGTGGTTTTTAAAGAGTTATTTAAGAATATTTAGAATTTAATGGAATAGTTGATACTTTTTATATGCAAAAGGTGCTTCAAAGAAGCTTTTGGATGAACTAAAGTAAAACCTATTCCGATTTATAGAAAGTTACTATGGAACTAAAGTTAAATACATGGTTTCTTATTTTTCTTGGGGGGGCCTTACCCGCGCTGCACCCCCACCTGCCCCAATTTGAGCCGTGAGGAAGGAGCAAGCTCTGCTTACAGACCTTGAAAAGCTGAAGTTGCAGTTACAGAAAATGACTCCTGCGGCTGAGAATCAGACTCAGGTGAAAAGGAAGCCTGGCGCTGTCACTGCCAGGAAGGCCGTTCTGTGTTCAAATAAGATGAGTGAGGCAGCCAACACAATTCATCTGTTTTCCTTGCTTCCTCCCCCGACCCCAACTCCAACTGAAAGTATAACATTGAGCACATTCTGACCTGAATAGGTTGTTGCAAAACGTCTCCATTTCCAGAAGAGATTCTACCAAAAGCATCAATCATGCTATTGGAGTTTGATTTATCTGGAACAAAGAACTTTAAACCTCCTGAAATACATGATTTGGATGGTAATTATGAAGATGGATAAAAGAATACAGAAATAACATCTAGGCCTTTTCCTACAAACTTTCTCTGCATAGAAGGGTTAGTTTGGGAGAAACAGGAGTGGTGCTTCACGTGCTCTGCCGGGCACCCTCGCGGGCACACAGCGGGCGGCACGCAGGGCGGTTTTGTCTCCTCTACTCACAACTGCAAGGTCAGGGTCTAGAACTCCACTCCACATATGTTCAAACTCAATAAATAGGTATCTACTAGTCTGGTAATGAATATAATTCCTGGATAATCTAGGTTAATTGAGATCTACATTGTTATATATTTATATTTACACTCTGAAAACATTTTCAGAAATAATTCAGTAAAACCTAATTTTCAGTTTTCCAGTCAGCATAACCATTTTTACTGAATATAAAGAATATAAGATAAAATTATTCTGTGCCTCATTTTGAACAAATGAAAGATAGGTAGCTTATAATATTATATGTGTCCTTATCATAGAAGTTAGTACATTTAAACTTAAACATATTTTTAGCTTCATGATTATATATGCTTAGGCTGGTTTAACAAAGAAATTATTAAAAACTAATACTTTCATTGGACGTCGATAATTTTCACCCTCTAAGGAAAATGTAAAAAATATTCAGCAATATTTAGGCAAATTATAGCAATGGTTTTTTACATTCTTTTTTTCTTAAGAAAAACAGTTTCCATTTTTTTCAATTTAGCCATGTATTCTGTTGATATGATCTGGTTTCACTGTTGTGCTTTGAATATTCCAATCAAAAAGAACTACTCTAACATATAAGTTTTAAAAAAATCATTTACCTGTGAGACGTGATAGTTCCTCCAGGTTTTCGCCCGCAGATGGGCCCAGGGCGATGGTGTGAGTGGTTGAACCACCGCTGAGCACAGCGAGTAAGCAGTCACTGACACCCTCATCCTTTCCTCCGGTGGCTAATGTCATCACAGAGCCATAGGCTTTTCCATTCAGTTTCTCAGCCACCTGCGCATGGAGTATCAGCCATTCGGAAGGAAATGTAATTTAGATGGTCTTACTGAGCAGGAAAGTCCACTCTTTGATTCCCCCGCAGTGGGGCACATGCCTCTTGGAGCCTCTGTAGCACCCTGCACTCCATTTCCATCTTCATTCCGTCCTCACTCCACCCCACGACGGCACTCGTCACCCTACACGCCATTGCCTCTTTGCTTGTGGGCGGGGCCTCCTTCTGTTCCAATCACCATGATATGCCACTAGTTTAGAGCAGAGCCCCTCACGGAGCATGTGAGGGAGCATCACGGTGTGAGATCTGGCCCCGGCGATCCCGGGAGTGGCCAGTGCAGGCCCTAGGACAGTGGTTCTCAACTGTGGTTACACTTTAGAATCCGATGGGGAACTTTGAAAGTATTTGTGGCCAGTCCACACCTCTGATCAACTAACAGGCCCTTGGGGCATGAGACCTCAGCATCAGAATTTTTTAATCCCCAGGCGATTTCAGTGGGCAGCCATTGTTGAGCAACGCCTGCCTGTAGGCAGCAATAATGGCATTTGATGTGTTTTGCTTGCTACCAGATATTTGACTGATGGCTGCATCCCAGACATTGAATCCAAAGTTGTGTTAATTCAGACGAAGTCTTCCATTCCTGAAACATACCTCTGGCCTTGAGTCCCACGTGCTTGAGGTCTGCTATGACTACAGGCAGGAGCCAGACATGCTGATTTTGACTGGAAAACCCATGGGTAACATTGGCCACAGCTGGAATAGTTTCAGAATTGACACGGACAGTTTCAGAAAGGGTCCAGGTGATACTAAAGTTTCCCAGCCTGGGCCATTGTTTTCATTTATTTACTTATACCTTCAACAAGCAATAATTACATGGCAGGTACTGGGTTAGATACAGGGAATATGATAGTGAGTAAGATCTGGTTGCCAACCTCAAAGGTAATCCATCATTACTCTCCTATAGTTGAGGCCGTTTATCACTACAATGTAACAGATTGCCCTAAATCAGAAGCAACTCAAGGTTAAAAATGAGGGAAAGGAAAGTGACGGTGATCCAAGGCGTGGGGTGCTGTACCTCAAATCCCCTCTTAAGCCCTGAGCAGAAGCTGGTTTCTGCTTCAGCTGACACAGTGGCAGGCAGATATGAAACCAGCAGCTTGCGGTCATCATCACTGTTAATCTGGTGTAGCTGGGCTCTGATCTCTCCTTTGCTGTTGAAACTGACAATGCCCACAAAGGTATGAATTTCAACAATCTGCATCAGGTAAAATTCTGCTGCTTATCATAGTTGAAGCAGTCTGTCGGCCTATGTCCCAAAGAGGAAAAAAGGTAACAACATTTGGTTGGTAGGCAAAAGTGTGACTAAGCAACCTAAAAAGCAAATATCTCTGCTATTCTTTAGATTTTGAATTGTAATTTTTTTAAGTAGTAAAGACCAAGACAATGCTAGACTATTGTTTAACTGCAGGCTCAGAAATGAATGCTTTTCAGGAGGGATTTGGAATTCTGTCCCCGACAAGCTGTTCATAATTACCACTCTCCAAGAACACATATCCTCACTATTTCTTTCCAACTCAGAACTCAAATATCTATAGCACCATTTAATACTAGGTTTATAGCTTCTTGTTTTAAAATGCAGTCTGGGTAAGAAGAAACACTGCAAAGAGAATTATGGTGGAGAGTAGCAGTCAGAAGTACATATCCCTGGCACTACCCTCTGTTATAACGGTCATCTTAGGTTGGGGACTCCATCTGTAAGTAAGTATAAAGAAATATTATTTTCTTGATTTTTTCCTAAACCATTATAAAAGTAAACCCATTCTTACTTTATGGGCTAGGAAAAACAGGTAGGGGAGCAAAGTTGGCCTATTGGGCTATAAGTTATTGATAGAGAAACTAGTAAAAAAATAGTAGAAAAGTAATTAGAAAGTGGTGAGTTTTGAGGATTTTAAATTTATTTGGTTATGCATCTACATAGTTCAATAATATCTATGTTTAACAAGGGGTTTCCAGATTTCCTGAAAATTTAGCGATTGACTCTCGGGAGCTTGTGTGAGCTGGTTCTGTCGCAATCCTGAAAGTGGGTATTAATGTGCATTCCTGTTTTGTAGATGAGAAAACTGGCTTCAGAAAAGTTGTTTTGCTCTTGATTATACAGACACTAAGTGAAGGAGACAGAACCAAAAGCGTATCTGCTTGGTTTCAGAGATTAAGACTTCAACCACTGTCTGGGAATTTTGGAGCTTTGGAGAGTGGGTTGCTGGGAGTTTTCTAGATTGCCAGATGACTGAGGTATGGTTTTCTGTCCACAGTGACACAGACAATATCCACGTGATTGATATGCACATTCGCTGCAAAGTCAGTCTCTTGCCTCCACCAAGTATCTTTACTAGTGAATGGAATGTGGCCAGAGAGGAGGTTTTTTTACGTATTAGAGTTTTGGAATAGAGTCTTGTTTGGAAAATGTTGCCATTAGTCATAAAAATGAAGATTAGGAATTATCTGAGAATTTCATTTATCTGCATAACCTCAATTTCTGGGTCACATTCTGACTTTGCTCCTTTTGCCCCCAAGACAAGATGATATTCATTCATGACTGTTCCAAACCTTTGGCCTCCCCTTCCTATGCCCTTAGTCTCTGAAAATAAAAAGAACTAAAAACTGATTGAACTAAAAACTGATAAGTGTTTCACGACCATTGTTTAAAATGTTACCTCTGCCATCCTGCTGGACACATCCAGCACTAGACGGACCACTTTATCCACAGCCTGTACCAGGGAGAACGTGGGGGGAGGCAGGAGCTCAGTCCCGCTGATGGGAAAGCTCTGATTAAAGTCAGCGGAGTCTGAGATTACATCCCACGCACTTCGGTGGCTGCACATTCAGTTCTGTAGGTTTGGAGCTTCTCGGTTGTGGGTACTTGCATTACAGAATTCAACCACCTGGAGAAAGAACACAGCCTATCAGAAAATGAACGCTCTTCTGTCTTGCCAGACATGCTGTTCTTGCTGATGCAACTGACTAATGGTAAAAGGAAAGGTGAGCTGAGTATCGGAAATAAGGAGCACAACCACATGTCCTTCCTTCCTTCAAGAATGATATCCGATGTACACCTAACCTTGGAACCCTTTGCTTAAAACGCTGGCACCCTTGTGGTACAGAGATCAAGCTGTATCAAAGTATATTTGTACTTGGATAACAGATAGCAAACTATACAAATATACTATTATATACTATACTATATAATCTTAACAAAACAAAACAATCTCCTGCTTTCCTTAGCATGATACTGTGTCAGAGAAAACACCCTAGGAGATGTTATCTTGGTCAGCTTATTTCTTGAAATTGTATTTAATGACCACTGCACCTTTATTAATCAGTCAATGTATATGGCCTAGTTCAAATATTAGTCTCTTTAAGAATAGGATAAGGGGAAAACCAACTTAAATCTACTTCCTGATCTTTTTCCTTATTTGGAAACATAGACAAAATTCATTTCATAATATTAAACCTATATCAACACCCCTTTTAATGTTATGGTTTGTATTTTAAAGCCACGTGTTAGCATATATTCCCAATGGCTACATCCACACAAGGAATGGATGTTCCTGTTAACAGAGCCGTGTGCTTAGAACTAGGAGAACCTCTCAGTCCCTCTCAGTCCCGTCTGTAACTTCATAGAAGAGAAAACTGAAACTTCAAAGGGTTAATAATTGCTTAAGGACACAACTCTCATGGTAGGGTGTGGAGACAGGAGTAGAACTAGGCTTCTTTATTACTTGCTTTTAACTCCTTTATGTTTTATGACTATGGTTAGGAGATTGCAAGACTTATCAGACTGGGAATGAATAAGTAGGTCTTTCAAAGGGCCACAAGGATGGTGCGTAATCAACATCAGAGTGATGAAATACACACCAGGTTGGCTCCAGATAGCAAAGCTATAAATTAAAAACACAATGGATCAGACAAGCAATAAGAAACATCACTTCAAATGTATGGAATGACTCCTAGTCTTGACTGAAACCAGACTGAAGAAAAAAGTTATTTTAAAAAAAGAATGTGTCAATCCATGGGGCATTTGTCAGTGATAGAACAGACAACTTCACAGAGGCCTGTGTCCACAGTGCTTTAAGTTCCATGGAGCAGAGATGACTCACACACTTGACCTTCAGGTTTTTGTGAAGATGAATAGATCCCTCTGGTATCACCTAACTCCCTCCTTTCTGACTGCATGCTCGCGGAGCAGGCTTCTTGTGAGAACTGGACTCTTCCGTGCTGCTTCTTTCAGAGACAAAATGAACTGACCTAAGGAGGCAAGTATTAGATCTCCATGGCAGCGTACTCTTTTTAACTAATAATTTTTTAAACGATGCTCGGGATTTATACTCCAGTCTCTTGCCGATTAGTGTGGAATGATGACAAGGTTGAGTTTCTGAACCTGCCAATGTAGGGATTAGTATAGGTTTCCCTTGGTCGCAGCTTGACTTTTCTCTCTAAGTTCTAGACTATGCAAAACAAGGGGAAAAGAATTAGAAAGTACAGTTAAAACAAGAATGGATCACTATCTCGAATGAGAGAATCAGTAGAATTGTATCACTCATCAACCCAGTACACTTCTCTAAAAAAGATACAGGAACACTGCCATCTGAGCAGTTTACCTTGAGCTTTATAAGGCTCTCATTAAATCACCTTCTCTGGAGAGCAAACGATCACTTTTCCTGAGGAATCTACTTTTGGTAATCATCTTTGGGGCCCTAGTTATTTTTTAATCTGTAAAGTAAAAGCTAGATGAACTGTAAGGTCCCCCAAGCTCTCAAACATAGTGAGTATTCTGTTTTTGTTTAAATACTTAAAACCTATCAGTCTATCTTAGGAAGAGATGGAATCTTGTAGGCGTTTGTCATTCCAAGGCCACACTTAGAGAGGATAAACTTTGCATGAACGTGATTGATGCTGTTGCATTTTGAGTTCGATTGTATATAAACGTGCATCCTTCTTGGAAAAGCTTCCTAATAATACAGTTTTCTTGGGGACAGGGGCCTTTTTCACACACAAACATGCCTGTGATGTCAGATGAACACCTAAAAATAGAAAGAAGAATTACATCTATTTTAGAAATACTTGTGTTTTTTTTCTTTACTAGCTCATATAATAGTTGCAAACATTGTAGCTTACTGGAAACACATAACACATTTTTAAAACTATTAAGTTCATTAATTTAGAAGTGGACTTCACTTTATATTAAAGAAGTTTTTTTCTTGATGAGAGGTTCTGGATTGCCAAGGTCTTTACCAACTAAACAAGGTCAAAGCAAAAGTTACTGGGAGATCAACGTGAGTTTTTGGAGATACGAGGAGGAGGATGAGGGGCGATGTCCCGGGTCAGGGCTCCTGTGAGCTGATTGCCATTGGACATCAGAGGGAGAAGGGAATGAACACATAATGATGTTATTTCAAAGGATTTCTTCCTAAACAGGTAACCTCAAATTGTTGAGGGGAGTGAAAAACAATACAACCTTTAGGAGTTAACATCTACCAAAAATTACAGCTGAGAATATTCTTCGACTCAGTAATTTTTAGGAGTTATTTAATATAGGTCTGCCTGCATACATGAGAAATGGCCTATATATAGCATTATCACCTGCAGTCTTATTGGTAGTAAAAGATTGGGAATGGCCCACTTGTACAATAGGGGAGTGATTGAAAAATCTTGTTACATCCACACAATGAAACTTCATATACAATTATTTTAAGAAGAGTGAGGGAAAACACACATTGAAAAAAATTTCCTACAGAAATCCTGAAAAGATAAACAACAAACTAATAGACATGGTTATCTGGAGGGAAGGAGAGGGTGCAAGGTAGAGAGAGGGGTGGGAGTGAGCTACCTAAGAATAACTTTGATATTTGAACAATATAAGCATTTAAAAATGCAATAATGTTATAAAACTGAAAATTGTCAATGAAGTTTGGCTGCCATCACAAACTTAATTTTATTTATTTTTATTTTTTAAAAAGATTTTATTTATTTATTTATCTTCAGAGGGGAAGGAGAGAGGGAGAGAAACATCAATGTATGGCTGCCTTTTGTGCATCCCCTGCTGGGAGTTGGCCTGCAGGGAACCAGCCTACAACCCAGGCATGTGCCCTGACTGGGAATTGAACCCTGATCCTCTAGTTCACAGGCCTGTGCTCAATCCACTGAGCTACACCAGCCAGGGCACAAACTTAATTTTAGAATAAAAAAATAAACTGAAGTTTTAGCATGAGAAATTAACTAACCTTGTTACTTTAATTTGATTTTGCCCATTGATGTAGACAGGTTTCTCATGGTTGTATTCATCAAACACACCCCAGCGGAGATGGGCCCATTCATGGACAGTCACTCTGCCTGTGGAACAGAGAGCTTTTGTTTTGAGTTCCCAAACTCTCAGCGATGGACCTTGCTGATCAGTGAAGATGTAACATTGCTTGACTATATATGCTCATTCTGAAGGGTCGAAGTACAATTCCCTCCTCCTTTCCTCTTCCTCACCCCACTTTCATCACCTTCTACATCACCCCTGTCTTCATAAAAGAGGCAGAGTGAAAGTGTGGTTAGTCCCATAAATGCAAACCAGTCATTTACTTTGTGCACATACTTGGAACTAGTGAGGAGTCCCTCATTCTCTCATTGTCCCAGTGAAATTGCATAACAAGCTTCTATTTAGCTTCATATAGGCCTATAATGTCAAGATTTGGGGAAGAAGGAGAGAAACACATTTAAGTGCAATGAACTGACTGTTATATCTGTAAAATTCTAATGTGTTGCAATCCTAACTCCCCACGTGAAGGTATTAGGAGGTGGGGCCTTTGAGGTGATTAAGTCGTGGCAGTGGAGCCCTCATCACGTGATTAGTGACTTTATACAAAGGCTCCAGAGAACCCCTTTCCTCTTTCTGCCAGGTGAGGACACGGTAAGCAGATGGCTGTATATATAATAGGAAGTGGGCCTCCCCAGACACCAAATCTGTCAGTCCCTTGATCTTGGACTTCCAGTCTCCAGAACTGGGAAATAAACTTCTGCTGTTTATAAGCCACCTAGTCTATGATATTCTGTTATAGCAGCCCAGACAAACTAAGATATCAGATAAGCAAGTAAAAATTTCCTATTCTTGAGTCTGACTTACCCAAGCATGCCTCTTTTTTTTTTTTTGTAGGTAACTCTACTATCCAGAACAATGATTGAAACTGTTGGGGCCAGGGAGGCAGAAAGGAACAAAAAAATCATAGATCTTCCTCTCTAGCTTGGATGGTCCTTCTTCCTTTTTGATTTTATCCCAATTCTTCACATTTGTATTTATCTCCAACCCTTAGCTCATGGAGAGAGACCCTCACCCCTTGGCATCCAATCCTTTATAACTTGTTCCTTACTATTGTAACTATCGCATTTCCTTCAATGCTCAGATCAAAACAGACTTCTTCCTCCTTCCTGCTTTCTAGATTAACTCCCCTCCCAAAGTGCACTTTTTTTCCTGACTTTATTAAAGTTATGGAAACACAGGAAGTGTTTGCTAAGTTGACTCAGGCTGTGGTATATTGTGCAATGTTTGGACCTTGGGACAAAGGAAGGGAGGGGGAATAGCCAAAGTTGAAAGCATTTAGGAAAAGTTTGTGCCTACTCATTGAATTTAGAAGTATTGATGAAGTTATTTTTTAAAATTTATTGATTGATTTTAGAGGGAGAGAGGAGAGAGAAAGGGGACAAGAAAGAGAAAGAGAAACACCGACTTGTTCTTCCACCATCCATGCATTCAGTGGTTGTCTCTTGTATGTGCCCAGACTGGGGATCAAACCCACCACCTTGGTGTATTGGGACAATACTCTAACCAACTGCATACCTGGCCGGGGCCTGAGGAAGTTATATGTTTATGTGGAGATGATCAGCACCTTATACTTATGAGGAAGCACTCTTAAAAAGTTTTAAGCGTCTTGTTAAATGTATTTTATAGAGTGTGTTGCTCCAATCTCTGCTAGCTATATAGAGGATAACAAAAATGTATATTTCACGAGGGTGTTCATGAAAATGTCATTTGAAAGACACTACTATATGTTAAAATAAAAAACAAAAACATTAAGAATGAGATGGTTAGTCCTTGACCTGCTGATTTTTTCTCACTACAGTTTCTCACTCAAATCTTGTCCACTAAATGCCAGTTTTCAAACCTGAGACCCTGACGACGCTCCCAAACTCCAGCCTCCCACTTTCAGTCACAGGCTGAGCCTTTCCACCAGCACAGCTCACTCTCCTCACAATCAATTTGCGTCAGCCGTACTTGTGGGTTTCGCTTCAAGTTGGTTCCTTCTATTCCTGCCAAAAGCTTGGTCTTCCTTAACGCTGCCCACACACATCCCCCTTGTCCTTCATTGCACAGCAGTTCAGACCTCCGTTTCTCTTTGCTCTTCCGGAATGTCTCTCATCACTTAGAGTTGTTAGGAGTGAACAAGATAACATTTGAAGAGTAAACAAGATAACATTACAGTTCCAGTTTCTCTGTCACTGAGCTGAGGAAGCCAGGTTATCCACACAGCCTGGTTCATCATCTTAAAACCCAGTTTTAAGGGTGACATTCCTGTGCTCCTACACCTTCAACGGTGACCTGCTCATTTGGGCATTTGAAGCTCTCCATCACTTACCCCCATGTATATTTTCGCATTTTCTCCCACTTCCATACCCACCGTCACTGGCCCATTAATAGGGTCTACCGCTCACATCTCTCAAGTTCGCTCTGGATTCTGTTGGCACACGTTGGTTTATACTATTTCCACCGTTCCTTCCCTTTTTATCAAAATGCTATTCAACTTTGAAGCTCCTCTGCTTAATGAGGCATTTTCTGACCATCTTTAACTCAAAATGTTTTCTCCTTTCATTAAATTCTTATAGAACTCACTGCCCAGGCCATCAATCTGGTGCTTAATTCTTTCTGGCTCACTTTGCTCCTCATCTTTTCCTGGGCATGTGGCCTGTCTTTCCAACCACAGGGTAAGTCTTTGGCAAATTTCAGGTTCTCTGAATCTTATTCTGCACTAAGCACAGAATATTGTAAATAGTGCTGGCAAATGTCTATTTTTTGATTTGCCACATTTACCTCGTGATCCATAGCCAGCAGTTAAGTCATCATTTAGTAGAAAGTCAGGTGAGAAATAAATGTATTTCCCCTCTTTCCACACCCTCTGTATTGTAGGGTGTATGGGTCACCTCCACGTGTCCCATACCAGTCAGTCACTTTGACAGTTGCCTAAATTAAAATAAATGCCTTGTAAGACTCTATATCTCAACTGTGATGTTGGTGACATAAACATATACATGTTAAATTACCTTGAGCTATATACACTTAAGATCTGTACATTTTACTGTATACATTATATTCACCTTTAAAAAGAGATTTTTAAAAAGAAATGCCTCATAGATGGAGTTTAAAATGCACTCAACTAAATTTCAAAAATACTCGACATTTTAAATAAAAACCCCTGTATTTTAAAAGCGTAGCAAATTTCCATAGAGCTTCATTATTTGCAGTTGACCTCCCAATTCCCAGATTAGAATGTTCTCGAATTACACTGAGTTGGACGACCTTCCGAGGCGGGGGCCAAGGTGGTGGCACAGGAAGATGCTGAACTCACCTCCTCCCAGGGACGTGGACGCACAGAATCTATAGCTACATTTGGACCATTTCCCTCTGAGAGAATCTGTAAACTAGACAAAGTGCTCTTCCAGGAAGAAAAGATCAAAGGACACATTGAGATGGGTAGGAGAAGCAGAGACAAGCTCTTGCCCCCCAAACTGCACCTCCAACGCAGTGACACATGATAGGGAGGGATCTCACCAGGCTGGCGCTTCTCCTGCAGGAGAAGAGCTTCACGAGGAACACCCCAGCCCCTGGGATCTGCACTGGAGCGACAAACCCTCCATGTGTCTGGCTTAGAAAACCAAATGGGGCTGATGTCCAAGGGGCCCAAAGGGCTGTAGGGAACTGAGATTCTGTTTTAAAGGGCTCATGTGAGTTCTCACTTGCCTGGAGAAACAGTGCAAAAGCAATAGTTTGAAAAGCGCCTAAACTGTATGTGAAGGAGATTCCTTTACTAATCTTAGAATATCTGCTGGAGGAGCGGAGAACAGCTGAAACTCTCTCCAGAGACGGAGGCACTGTCAGATTCCAGTTCTGTGCTCTCGGCCTGCCTGGCTCCCGGGTGAGGGGGACCGGAGGCCACACCCTCCCACTGCATTGCTAGGACGGCCGGGTGAGTAGTTGCCACCCGGACCCACTGCCTTGCCCAAACACGTTCTTCCTGCCTTCTTCTCACTACGCTCCTCGAAAGTCGTCCTACACTTTCGGCAATGGGAAATGTTGCTGATTTACACTCTGGCAGGAGAAGACAGTCATATTTTTATATGTGTGGGTGGCTTATGTTTCTGTCTGGACATGCGTGTTCACTGCCCTGACAGGATGGGAAATAAAAGTAGTCATAATTGGAATTGTTCCCTTTATAGCTGATACTCAGTAGATAAAACTAGTTTTTGTTCTTTAACCAGAAATTTCAGGAAAGACCCTGTAATTTACAAAGAAAAAAATCTTCTAGAGGCAACCTGGACGATGGTACTTTGCTTACTTTTTTTGTGCACAGTTTGTACTTCTTTACTATATTTCTATATATTTTGTGAATAACAATCTTCCCAATAATATTATTTGCATGTTAATATGTGATTTGTTTTTGCTAACGTTCTCACATTTAAAGTTTGAACACATTATAGTTTGGTTGTTTTTTTTCCCCTCCTTGATTTAAGCTCATTTGATAAAACTCCAAATTCTTATCTTTTCATATGATTCTTGTTTTACTTTGCTGTAATTATTAGCTTTCCATATGGCAGGTATTAGAATCTTTATACTTCTGAAAAACACTCTTCTCTTAGTAGCATTGAATAGGTAAAAAGAAGCTTCAGTTGTCATTTCCTATAACCAAATAAGAGAAAAGCTTATTTTATCATTGCAAATCCCTTATGTTTGAGTTTTCTGGTTATACTTAAACAAAGTCGTAATAGAAAATAATGCAAGCATGTTGAAGGGACCCATTTCTTTTAGATACAGCATTAGAATTTGAGAAAACTTAGGAATGAAATAAATGAGCTTAGATGGTGGTTTGGAAGAGAGTTTAGTACACTAATGATGTGTCTGGGCTCGCCTATACAGTTTTCCCAATTTTGTGAAAGTCTTTTACGTTTTTACCAAACAAATCCTTTTCATGCTGCACCTGTGGGAATGTTCAGGACCACACCTTATAATGACACTAATTTCACAAAAGCATTACCAGAAGGAGGCGCTTAGTGAACCCTCCTTATTATCAGGTGAAAATAGTCAATCAGAGAACATCCGGGTAAAAAGAAAGGCTCTCACTCTTTCTGTCTGAGATTTCTCACCCTCGGGATGAGATACAACAGCATGATTTTCATAAGCACCATCATGCTTATTCATCAGCCAAATGTCTGGTCTTTGTTGCCACAGCGCATTATTTTTTAAGTGTTCCCCCAAAGCAGTCAGGTAGGAAAACAAAAGCACTAACATTAGTAGTAATCAACAGCAAAAACCAAAAGAGGACCAGACCCATGGGCTAAGAACTGACACCACAGAGCATTAGGTGAACACACTGGCTTGGCCATAATTATAATTTTTGGTGTGATCTTTAGAAAACACTGCTCTCTTTACTGCTCAAACTATAAACTATCCAATTATTAATAGGATAATAATTCTGACTTCATGTTTGCCACTCACCTTAATGTTTGGGATGAGGTTCCGATCTCCGGATACCTGAGGATTGATTGCAACTCGTAATCCATCATACCCATCGTCTTGAAGCTGCACTGCGGCTCCCATGAACAGGAGTTCTGGACTTAGGGCCACCGGGAGAGCTGCAATCTTCAGGCTGCAAATCTTCAGTACCTGCATTGTTCGTGTGGGTCATGTTGCAGAGAAGCCTCTGGTTTATTCACACTGGTCCTGCTAGGTACATTGTGCCAGGCTGTGAAGGCGAGGCAGATAGTTAATTCCTAAACTTGGAAGGTCCTAGGACTTGTGATGAAGGAGGTGTCTTCTTTGCACAATCAGGGGTGGATCTGTCTGAGACCTGCCTGTACAAATCCTTTCTCTCTAGGCAGTACCACACTTGCCCATTCTGTGGCTGAGCTTTCTGCTGAATCATGGTTGGACAATAAATAGTCTATCTCATACTCATTTTCTATTTCTCAAAAGGAAGAGGAGAATAAGACAAAAGGAGTTTGAAAGAGAGAAGCCTGGGTGGCTGGGCTGGAAACCAGAGAATCGGGGTTGTTCCATCTACTTTCAGGACAAACACAGAAGTCTACGGTGATTTTCCTCTCCTTATCCTTGACAGCGTTTTCCATCAGTCGGCACAACTCCTTCACTCAAGTCATATTTTTTTTGGAAATCATTGTTTGTTGTAAGATTCGCTGGTCTGGTTATTTTGAAGATTTAAAAATCTCTCCTGCCGCCCTGTCCCTAGGGCCCTTGGGTCCAATAGTCTGAGCAAGCTCTTGGCTAATGGCTGGGGGGAGGTGTCAGGTTTCCCCCAGGAGATTGGATGCCTGGGCAGGCCACAGAGGCCTTTCCCTCTGCCCTTGTTGCTTTTTTCCCCCTCTGGAGCTGGGAAAAGAACGAATTTCTCTTTCGGTAACTCTCTCCAGAGAGCGAAAGTCTGCCTCCGCCAACCTTCCACTTCCCCAGCACCTGCCACAGAATCTCATATGGGGTAGGCCGCTCAAATATTTTATGAGTGATTAATAATACCTGATAATTAATTACACGATGCTTTGGAGCTTACCAATGAGCCCATTTAAATGTCAATCCCCTGATGCAGGTATAATTTTTTACTTCTGTTTTTCAATGAAAACACTGAGTCTCAGAAAGATTTTGTAAATCAGCCAAGGGGGCAGAAAGTAACGCTTGTTTTTTGTTGGGTTTTATCTCACCTATTTCATGGGGGACAAAACGAAGGTTCAGAAAAATCTAAGTGAGTTGTTCAAGGTTGGACAAGTGTCATCACAGTCCAAGAGTGACACCAACTGACTTTAAGTTTCATTGGTTTTTGCTCTATCATGTGCTCAGGAGGCTAGAAATGAAATGTTTAAGAGCTGTAACATTGATGAGTATTGAGGGTTTTTTTTTTTCTCTTGCTATGTCTCTTCTTGGAACCTCGTCTCTCACTGCTTCTCACCTGCTTTCCCTTCAAATTCCAGTTCCGGGCTGAAGCCTGAGCAGAGCCCCCTAACTGTCAAGTCCCCTCTTTCATGCCTCCCTAGCAGCAGATCCCTCTCCTCCGAAGCATGTGGTTACAGTGTCACACCTATATTGTGCAATTGGTGGTCTGCTCCCTACCGAAGGGCATCTGAGAGAGCAGACCCTACCTGCTCTGATCACAGCCTCCTCCGTACCTAGCTCAGTAAACAGTTGTTGGATGGATACACGGAGTGAGGAGAAGTAAATTAAAGCCAGGTTCTGAAGGAGCCATACATTATAGTGAGACAATACTACCCCCTCTCCGACTTTGATTGTACCCCCGTCTAGAAAATATCTCTTGTTCCAGAACAGTTTCCCTCTGGCTCCCTCTTGACAGACAGCATGGTCATTATTGGTGCTCTGCTGGATGTGGAGGAGAATGAAATGTCGCTGGTCATCACCTGGCTGCCACAGGTGCTCACTCTGCAGCTCAGGAGTCAGCTTAGCTCTCTTGTCTTCTGGGGCTGATTCCCAGCTGTGAGATTTTCCTGCTCACTTGCATTGTGTCTGCCAAACAGGAATCCAGACGTGTGCCTGGAACTCCAAAGTTCTCCAAAGAAACTCCAAAGGCTGTGCCTGTAACTGTGACTCAGTGAGTGAAACAGTGCACTTAATTTTCAACTTTCCTTGGCATTTTATTTTCTTATGGCAACCTCTTGTGATTTGAAGGAAACGATATTTCCATCGGCAAAGAAGCATGCTTAAAAATTAAGCTCTAAGCCACACTGAGAGAGTAGCTTTTTTCCTGAGAATCAGGGAAGAGTTTCTTCTTGCCACTGTGCATACTCATGTCAGTAGGTCGCCAGTAGGGGGCGGGTCTCTAGGGCTCCCAGCCAGCTCTCTCTTCACTTGTTCTTATGGACAGTTACAATGACTCCCCTAGAATGTGAGGGTGGAGAACGCTGGCTACAGAGGGCATGCAGTTTTATAAAGAACTCATATAAGTGAACAGCCTTGTTCAACTCCATCTGGGTTGAAACCTGAACGAACCACTCAGGCTTTGCTTACCCTGGGGCTGAGCGTCCAGGCCTGACATTCACTCCTGTCTCTGCTTTTTGCTTCTTTGGTTTTGGAACCCAATTGCCAGGTCTGGCCTCTTGACTGGATTCCACTTTCATCACCTGCCCCTTCCAAGGCCTGTTCTCTGACCATGTCTTGGGAGAGTCACACTCACTCTGGAAAGCCTGTGCCCCCTACCTCTGTTCTGACGTCCCTTCAGAACCTTTTTTTTTCCTGCTGTCAGCTGTGGGCCTGTTGAAAATCTCTTCTTATTGCCTTCTCTGCTTTGGCCAGGCCGACGCTCCAGGAGAAAACCGACTTGACTAGGTGACTTCAAGTCATTCCTGAACAGCATCCACTTCTGATAAAGTGTGACTTTGAGAACAGAAAGAACAACTTATCCTTTCATTAAGAAATATCGCTACTCATGTCTATAGATTTTATGATAGCTAAGAAATGAAATATACCTGAAGTGGGAAAAAAGTGGAAATGCGATATTCAAGAATTGATTTCAATGTTGTATAAACTATAGGAATCTGTTCTGCTTTTATCTGCTTTCAAGAAAACGAACGTTATTCAGTTTCAGTAACTAAAGAATCTAAAGGACATCTTTGTTCATTGTCTGTACAGTCCAACCTGTTCCCAAAGTCTTCTCTGTGTATTTTTAAAAAGATTTTATTTATTCTTTTTTTTAGAGAGTGGGGAAGGGAGGAAAAGAAACATCAATTTGTGCTTGCCTTTCATATGCCCCTACTGGGGACCTGGCCCACAACCCAGGCATGTGCCCTGACTGGGAATTGAACCGGTGACCCTATGGTTCTCAAGCCAGCACTCAATCCACTGAGCCACACAAGTCAGGGCTCTGTGTATTTTCTATAGAGTCTGCTTGTGGAGACCCACCATCAAAGTGAATAAAAAATGCAATTGGTGTCAGAGAAGTCAGAAGATTTGCCACCTTGGGGAGTTGAAGAAAGCTTCGGATTTTTACCTCTTACGCGTTCGTTTCAACGCTGTGGCAGCTCCACTCAGAAGAAGAGAGCAAAGTCTATCCTGCAGCTGGGCTCCGAGACTTACGGGCCACTTTAGTTTTTGAAATAAATAGAAGTAGAAGTGAGACAAATTCTTAAGGCTAAGAATTTAAACAAAACCAAACTTTGGCAAAGACCAAGATGGCACATTTCATACTTTCCTCACTTATTTTCTTCAAAGTTACATAGTAGTCTCCCCCATCCATGGTTTCACTTTAAATGGTTTCAGTTACCTGCGGTCAACCTTGGTCTGAAAATATTAAATGGAAAACTGTGGAAATAATCAATTAATATGTTTTAAATTGTGCGCTGTTCTGGGTGTTGTGATAAAAACTCACGGCATTCCGACCCACCCTACCCAGGCCCCGAATCATTCCCTTATTTGGCGTATTCACCCTGTATACATGACCCACAATTTAGGCACTAAGAAGCCATCTTGGCTTCAAATGGACTGTTATACAGCATCACTGTGTGTTCAGGTAATCTGTATTTTACTTAATCATGGCCTCCTCTGACTCATGGCAAGAGTAGTGATGCTGGCAAGTTGAGTATGTCAAAGAGAAGCCATAGAGTGCTTCCTTGAAGTGAAAAGGTGAGAAGAGAACAATAAGGTGTTTTAAGAGAGACCACATTCAGTACTATTTGCAGTTTTGGACATCCACTGGGGGTCCCTGTAGGGTAAGGTGGGACCACTGTACTCATTCTCAAAGCAAAAAAGTGAAGGGGATGATCCAGATGGAGTCTGGGAAGTCTTCTGTGTTTGCTGAGTCATCACAAGGCCAAAGCCTGGAGCTCTCGCACTTCATTTCTAATTCCTCGAATTCTCCCCATGCAGCCTTTTACCTCCAGGCATTTGCTATTAAGCCTCCTTCTCGCCCTCACTGTGACAATAATCCTGCAGATGACTTTGTATCAGTACATGAAAAATACCCTCCAAAATTTGCCAAAATAAATGGAAAACAAGAACTACTTTCAATGATAAGCCAATAAAGAAAATATGAAACATTCTTCATGTGCTGAATGGGCATAAAACTGCCTTCTATAAAATCTTTATGTGTTATGCATCTGATAGTTTATAGCATCATGTAGATGTGCGATGTTATCGTTACCACTATTGTCATTTTCCAGAGAAGAAGAAAAGGAGAAAGCAGAACAGTATGGGAAATTTTTTAAAGAGATGAAAACCAGGGAGACCCAGAGAACAGTAAAGTAGAAGCACAAAATTTTTACTTTGTTCTCCTTGGTCTCCCCTTGTGTTTCCTTCCTGCTCTAATTCTACCGCAATATGTCTGTGAAGCTCCAGGGCCCTGCCACGGTTCCCCGCTGCCCCCAATGCCCCCCACCCCCAAGGGCAACAATCTTCTGGTTTCCCTCCTCTCCTCTGCTACTTCTAATACTCCATTTAACCTCACGGCCCTGCAAAAGACAGACTGCAACCGGTTGAAAGATCTGGCAATTGGGGCACTAGGGCTCCCCCTTCTGTTCTTGGAGTGCAGGTACCTGGGGCTCTGACTGGACAAAACTCCAGACAAAATTGACCTGCAGGATCCTGCCGGCCAGAGGGCATCAAAAAGCCATTTAGAGCAGTGCTTTTCAAGTTTTAATGTACCCAATAGATTCCACTCTGTAGGTTAAAGGGGAGGCCACTATTCTGCAGGTTTACCAAGCTCCAGGTGCCACTGGGGTCGCTGGTCCTCGACGCACACAGTCGGAGTCTCTGTATCAGAAGAGCCACCAGGGGACGTCCAGGGGTTTACTTGGTGATTACAGCCCTTATACCAGAAAGCGGCATCTTTGTAGTTTTTAATATATATTTTTATATCTTATGGGGCAGGCCTATATTTTCTTCAGATCTCAGGAGAAAAAGTATTGCATTAATCATCATTTTATGGTGACACCATTGTCTATTCTTTGTGAAGAAACAACTATAGAGTACAGAGTTTAAAAACCAGTGACACAGATATGTAGGTTTTAAATTCTCAAAAGCCATAATCACTATTATGGAAACCACTGATTCAAATTCAGTGTATTTTCTTATCGATTACATGTGAGTCACAATAAGACTGTTTTAATGATCTCCAATCTGTAGCCTCAAGTAAGTAATTCCCAAGGATGCACATAATTCAAACAAAGGACTGCTTCCTTAACCTTTATGTCTCTCTTTTTTATTCATCTATTCATTCAAAAATTAGATTGGGTCAAATATACCCAGAGAAAGCTGTTAAAAATGTAAAACTGTGTTTCTACCTGATGCCAGGCACTGTTCTAAGTGCCGGATATAACCATGAATGAAATGGGCCATGTCTTTGTCCTGATGGAGTTAACATCCCAGAGAAGGGAGAGAGGAATCAAACAAACACGATGGCATATCCAGTGAAAGTATTATGGAGAATAAGAAATGGGAAGGAGGAGATGAGAGAGCGGAGTTGGGGTTTGCCCTTTTGTATCAGGTGGTCGGGACAGGCCTCACAGACAAGAGCATCTGGCATGGAGGAAGGAAGCATGCATGTATCTTGAGAGAGAAATGGTGCAGGGAGAGGGAAGAGCAAGTGGGAAGGGCCTGAAGCTGGAGGGTACCTGGAGCGGAGTCAGCACAGGAGGCCACACTGAGTGCTGCTACAGAGAGGGGAGAGGGGCCTGGGACTGGAGGGAGCCGTGACATGGAGGTCCTGTCATGTGCACAGTTGAGTGACATGATTGATCTTTCAGTCCTCCACCTTTTTGTGTGTGTGTGTGAGGAGGTCAAGGGTGGGAGCAAGAGTCAGTGAGGGGCTTATTGCTGAACGCAGGTGAAAACAGTGGAGATGCACAGAGGTCAGACAACAGTTTGGATTGTCTTCATTTAGCCTTCATCAGCTTTCTAGGACTTTCCTTCCCCTCTCCACTAAATCATTTTGCTGTGGATGTGAAAGAAAATCCCTTCAGCTCATAAGCTTAATAAGAGAGGAATCACTAAATATTTCTCTGCCTGTCCAAAGGTGCCTAGTATGATGCTGACAACAGAAATATAGAATGAGAAATAATGTCATCAAAATAATGAGATTTGTAGTTATCTGTAATCAAACAACATAAAAATACAGTCCAAGTTGATAGCATAAGACTGTAGTGCTCCATACGTGGTAGCTATAGTTAGTATCATCAATAAAATCATCAGTTACTGTCAGCTGGGGTCTCCTTGCTCCTCAGAGACCCACATATAATTGGCTTTCAGCCATGTCAGTCCCACGGCCTGTGGAAGACCAAGTTCCCCTCCTAGATTCTTACAACTGTCTGAACCCTGGCACCTCCAAGCTCCTGTTCCCCAGATCCACACGCGCTGCTGCTGTGCTCCCCAGTGTTTCAGAGGGAGGGCTCTGAGTTTTCCAAAGAAACATGTACGTTTTGTCTTTGTGAGAAATTTAGACTTTACTGAAGAGTTGATGGGGAAGCTAAAGAGGTATTTGTCACAGAAAAATAAAACATTTACATCACTGAAGGTCTCAGCATTCTTTAAATGATTTTCTACGAGTACGGAGCTCCCCTGGCCTCCAAGATGCCTCAGCCTCTTTCCATCTTGAGGGATCGTCATCTCTTTCTTTCTCTCTTTTTCTTACTTTCAAGAGAAAATCCAACCAGCCAGGCACCACCAACGAAACCTGCCCGGTCACAAACAGAGCCTGCACCCTGATCCTCTAATTCCCGGAACCACCAGAAACCAGGAAGGTGAGAGAATTAGGTGGCGTCCGCCACCTCCCACCCTCAAACACTTATAAAATATTCTCCTCAAGAGGGAGTCTGGCCGTTAAGTTTTAGCCACTGTTCTGGCTTGGGCACTCATCTTCCTGGACGGCTCCAAAAGCCACTTCAGCTCATGTCTGTCTTCTCCTCTAAATTCACAGTCGAAATATTTACTCTTCTACCACTCTTTTTCTTGTGATGTCCTTCCTATTCCCTAAAGTTGCTATTTCCACTTAACTAGCTGGGCACAGCTAAGGCTTCGAGTTTTCCCCCAATCCCATAGCTTCTAGCACCTTCTCTGATCCCAGTTTTCTTGAATAACCTCCTCTTGTGATTATTTCAAGAGGTTTGCCTGTGGCTTAGTCGAAAATTCCAATGAAGGCCCTGCTGAAATTGAGGCCATCTTTTATCTTCTTTCTTTAGACCTCATTACTCACCAGTTCTTTTTGTGTCTCCCATGTGGGTACTTCCTCCGTTGTCTTTTTCCTATTCTCCCCCAAATGGGCTAGGGAGCAATTTTTTAAAAATATTATTAGAATGTATTTTTTTTTTACTACACAGCTGTTTGTATTTTTCCTCTATTAGGAAGTAATGGGTTGTTGTTGAGTAGGGATTCTTTAGGGTCATGTAGGTAGGAAAAAGGAAAAATATCAATCAGTTCTTTAATACGCTAGAATTGGTTATTAAAAACACAATAATTTTAAAGACAAAAATTGTACACTGGCTGATACATTGTAGCCAAGATTAAATATGTTCACACTCTAAAAATATTGGAAGTATTTTAAAAACCAATAATCACGAGGAACTGACAATTAAAAAATCTTTTTAGCCAAGAATAAACAAATGAATTTATTTTTTGTGTGATGATTTATCCTAAATGTCCTTATATCACATACATGTTTTGTCCTCACATAAGACTGTAAAATATCAGAATCTAAGAATATGTTAAAATTTCCTTCCACTTCTGTTTTGTATTACATTTTATTGGTATTCGCCTTTAATTCTGTATTACAATAATTGTGTAGAAGTGGCAGTTAAATGGTTAAGTGATTGGGTTTGAAGTGGGTCAACCCAACTGAAATCACAGCTCTGCAAACCCCTCTGGTAAGTTATTAAATATCTCCATGCCTATTTGTAAAATTGGCGTAAAGTTTAAATAGCTCATGTAGGGACTGAAACAGCCTCTAGGTCAGAGTAAGAGTTTAATGAATATTAATCCATATTAATTATGACCTTTTCCTGTGTGCGTGGCACCTGTGTGGGCACTGTTAGTTCCCTACCCAAGACTCAGCCTCTTTCTCTCTCATGCTGGTGGAACATGTTGTATGACAGGGGTCAGAAATGTCTGATGCTTATTTTTCCAAGCCTCCCTGGTACTGGGTCCCAACCATGGGATCCTGACTCTAGCCAGTAACCCAAGGACGAGTCTGCAAGCAGGAGGCAGGAGGAGGAGGAGCTGGTGCTGTTGGGATCCTTTATGGAAAAGATTTTCCTCCCTGAAAAAGGGAAGTGTCTAGAAAAATCCCACCCTTCTTTCCCACAAGAATGCCGGAGGCTGAGGGAGCCTCTGTTGCGGTTGTGGAAGGTGAGGAGGGCAGTCAGAAAGCGAAGGGAGTAGAGCTGAAAGGTTGAAGAGTGTGTGTCGTGTGCCCCTGATGATGCCGGTGACAGCTGAGCCCAACTGGGCAGTGCCTACTAACTCCAGGCTTCTCACTGTGTGACCAAATGAAATTCCAGTTCCGTAAGCCATCATTAGTCAGGTATCCTGTTACTTCCCAAAAGGCTACAGCTGGTAAAAGCACTTCAGGAAATAGCATCGGCATTTGTAAAAAGTACCACTGTTTGCAAACATGTATATAAAGTGGTTTAATTTATAAACTATACAATATTTTGATGAACAAATTAAAATTATTCTCACCTCCGAGACAAAATGTTGACCAGGTAATTTTCTCTTTTATACTAAAGGATCATGCTTACTTCAATAATGGAGGGGAGAAAAGACCTATTGAATAATGCTGCAACATAGACTAGCCTAACATACAAATTTAAAAAACAAACAACAAAGCTAACCCTTTATCTTTTTGAAGACTTTCTTAGAAGGAATACTAGACCATAATAGAACTATACCAATTTTATATTTGTATCCCTGCCTTTTTGATCTTCTGTCTCCAAAGTCCACAGTGTAACTTAAGAATATTTTTCTCCATATTTGACACTTGTGAATCTACTACTTTGAGTTTTCTTTAAATGGTTAACTAACTCTTAAATTAATTTCTAGTTACACTAGATTTCCAAACAATAGAAGAATAAAGGAGTGTCTACACTCTTCGTGACCACATAGCATCTTTATGCCATGAGACTTAAATCCCTTACATTTATTCTTAAAGCTTCTAATAAAGCCTTTAACCAGAGCCAAATAATAATATATTTAAAGAAGAAAATTTCATACCCATGCCTCATTTTTTCTTGGTCAGCCAAAGAAATGCTTATGTCCAGAGAATAGAACATTGAATTTAAAATATAAGGAAATGGCAGTGGTATCTCCTGGTCCTCCAGCCCCAGCAGCAATCTGGTTGCATCTTGATAGGAGATCCCAGCTATTGCCACAGGGAGGGGGGGAAACCCACCCAGCGGAACCCTGCTTGAATTCGTGACCCACAGAATCATGAATAAAATTTGTTGTTTCATACCACCAAGTGTGTTAAAAGGAACCCAAAATACATGGTAAAGAACATATGCAGTTGAGGTAGTGGGAGATAAACCCTATGAAAATTTGGGTTTCTGCTACCTCTGAATTTTCTTGGTTCAATCGTGTGGCCATATTAATTTATCCCTTCAAAATGGAAGTTGTTTTTGTTTTCATCCCTTTGGGTCATGGGGTTGGCTAGGGTCACTCACATGGCTGCGCTGGAAGGAAACGTGGCTGTATGTGGAAAGTTAATGGCTAACATGTCTGGCACTTCAGAGGAGTGACTTTAACAGCTGGGATCCAGGTGCGTTTTGCTCCACAGCAGGATGACTGGATTTCTTATGTGGTACCTGGATTCCGAGTGAGGAAGGAAGAACCTGCTAGGTCTCTTGATTGGGGGATTTGGATGGGCTAGAATGAATTATTTTCCATTTAAACAACAATAGAATGAGAGAGCTTCCTAAAAATTGACTATGCAACCAGATTTCAGGAACAGACTAGATTTAGATGAGGGGTCCCATGTTTACTTTACCTGGACAATTCAGTTAGAATAGTCAATTTGATAACCTTATGTAATCATTTTGAGATTTTGTGAATGTTTCCTCTTGAATGTCTCCTCTTGAATATCTTATAAAGGTGGTTACATCTAATACCTATTTAAAATAAATATTCATAAGATCTATCTAATTTATTTTTACAATTATTTTTGCTAATTATGACAATTTAGCAAGGTTAGCTAGAATCCTAGGTTAATGTTGGAAAAACCCATGGAATTATGTATCTTTCCCCAACTTCCACTCTCTTCTTTTTTTTTTCTTTTCCCTTTTGTGGGAAAAAAAAAGTTGACTTGCCAGAGGTCATGATCCATTAATGAGAGAGTAGATGTTTAAATCTCCAGTCCCTAGTGCTTTTTATTATTTGCATATATGAAACAATTGTGTTTATTATGTATGAACTTTTCTCATTAACTTTTGACCAATCACACTGGTGGAAGAAAAAGCATTGCTGAAAACATCAATGGAAAATATTTTTTAGTAAAACTAATTAGGTATTACCATAGTTATATTGCTCAGTTGATAGTTTTTTATCTGTGAATATGATGGTGTACAATCCTTAACACTGACTTTGAGGTGATGGATCAAGTTTTATACTTTCCCAAATAAAATCTGGCCTCACTTGCTGTGGAGATCATAAACCATACCAGCTGGTTCTACCACAAATACAAAGAAATGAGACCTGAAAGGTATGTGGGAGATAACCCTCGGGCTCTTTCAGTTAACCAGAGAAAAGTACAGACAGAGGGAAGGATTCCAGCTAACAATTTCATACATTTAAAATGAGTAGTGAATCCAGTAGTGGTTGCCTTGGCTTTTTTAAACTCTCCCCTTTAAAAGACAAAAGCAGCCCTGGCCAGGTGGCAGGTTAGAACAGTTATCCTGATACTGGGTATTGCGGGTTTGACTCTTAGTCATGGAACATACAAGAATGAACCAATGAACGCATGAATAAGTGGAACAACAAATCAATGTTTCTTTCCCTCACCAATAAATTTAAAAATGTTTTGAAGGCAAAAGCAGGCACTTCCAGGCCAAGTGTCAGAACATTTGCAATCTATCAGTCTTATTTCCACTTTTGATTGAGCTCAGATAAGGCTTTTGGTAACTACAATTTGTTCTGCAAAACAAAAGGCATGGGGAAAAAGTTTAAATAGAGCGGCAACCGGAGATAGTCAAGCCCAGGCCCCGCCCCTTACTCCACCAATAGCAACACCTCCCGACACCGGTTTTCCGAGCCTAGCCAATTGGCTACACCAGCTGTGCCAGACGGAAGGGGCGGGGCGGCGGTTGCCAGAGAAGCTACTTGCTGGTTACTAGATTCGCTTTGGTCCCATTGCACCTAAGCGGGCACTCTTCCACCGCATGCATTTCTAGGAATTCGCCTGTTTTCGCCTCAGGTCCCTCGCCTTCCTTTCTAGCTTCCATCCACTGCACTGCCCCTGGCGTCTCGCTCCCTCCTAGCTGACCCAGGGCTGGAGATCACAGGTACGTTTGCCGAGGCTTCCCTAACGTTCGCGGAACACTGGCATTTTCCGCCCCTTCGAAGCCCGCTCTTTGCGGAGCGGCGACGTACCAACGTCACGGCGACGTGCTGACGTAGAGGAGCATTTTGGGGAGAGGGAAGTTTGGGTTTAGGAAACCGCTGGGGCGTTATCGCGGGCAGCCTTTGGGGCCTGGGTGCGGTGGCAGTGGTGGGTCCCGGAAATGAAAGACGCTCGAGTTTATCCTGGGCGCGACCACATCCCGCCCCCTTTGTGCCCACATCCTCCACTCCCCCGAGACTGGTTGCCTGGGCTAGGAAAAAGGCTGCAAGGCTCAGATACTGCTAGGAAGGATTGTTGTCCCTGGGACGTCAGAGCGGGTATTAGCCTGGGTGGGCTTCTGAACGAAGTCCTTACCGTGCCGGCCGGGCTTGACAGTATTTCTCTACGGAATACTGGTTTTACTCGTTCGGCTGGCCTTTAAGCGCCCACTAGATAATATAGCAGACCGTAGCGGGCCCTTGGGCTCCATTAGTGAAGAACACTTCTGAAAGCCTCAGGAAATAATTCATTCTCCAGGATCCTAGGTTCCAGCCTATAGGAAGTCCTTTCAGGTGTGTGGCCTTGGTCATTTAACAGTCCTTGAATTTAACAGTCCTTGCTTCAGTTTCCTCTTCTGTAAAATGAGGACAATAATAGCCACTTTGGAGTGGTTGTAATAAAAGAGATTAAGTAAATCAGTGTCAGGTTTTGAGTGTCCGTGGTTAGTAAAAGGTGCTGCTTGTTTACAGAGAAACCACATTGGTGGCTGGTGTTGAGAATAAAGTCTGCTGAGGAGACATTTTCCTTGTAACCTCAAGCATAGTAAGGTTTCAGGTGGTTTTGAATGAATGAGGTAACTGGAGTAGTCCTAAGCATCGCCGGGTTAGTTACGGTTAAAGGAACAAACCGCAAGAAGCCTACTTACTTTTAAAATTAGTTTGATTGCCTTCTGCTTAAAATAAAAATGCCGTGTTTGTGATTCTTTAACAGGTGTTTATTTTTTGCTTCTCCTTTTCCTCTCTTTTTTGCAATTGTGTGTATTAATAGTATTATTTTTGCATCCTGAACGCCCCCCAAAATGAGAAGATAGCTGTTTATATTACTATTAATCATTGTGCTTGGTCTGTACAAGTGAATGAGTGCCAGGAAGCTGGGTATAGCAATGAAATTTGCATAACATCCACCTACTGGGCACAATTCTTTTGGTAGTTAGTAATGGTTTTCCCTGGATTCTGGTTTAGTAGTACTTTAGTGGTATTTTCAATAGTAGTCAATTTATAACTACATTGAAGATGATTTGTAATAATTCTGCAAAGAATAGGTCTCAAAAATTGTTCTAAAAAGTTGGTTCTATACAGATAATTCAGGCCTGCAAATAATGTCAGGAATGGCAGTTGAATCAGGATGATTATTTTTTAAAAGGGTGACAAAATTTTAAAAGAAAGGCATGATGGGAAAGCAACCCCAACACAGTGAACCAAAGAGGCCCCAAAACAAACAAAAAACCCTTGCCTGTCCATGCTTCTCATTTTGTTTGAACCCCACCACAGCTTTGGCTGGTAAAGGTTAGTCTCATTTTGTAAACCAAGGCCCACTGTGGCTAAGGGTTGCCCATGTCAGGTGGCTCATAAGAACCAAAAGCTGATGAGTCTTGCTCAATATTCTTTCCATTTAATATGCTGCATGTGGGTCATCAAGGAATGATTTTACTTATATTCGGTCTACCTGGGCTGCGTTTGAAAGGGAAAAAATAATACTTTTAAAAGATTTTCTTCAATCTGGTCTAAGTTAATTTTGGTACTTAAAGGGATAAGCTATCATTTTCTGGAACTTGTATGTGGAGCAATTGATTCAGATGGTCATGGGTAAATGAGGTGTTACATTTGATCACTTCTTTCTGTACTGATCTCTTGCCAGTCTGGCATTCTAATTCTGATTCTTTCAATGTTCTTCATGTTTTTTTTTTATCAGCAGTGGAAACAACACTTTGATTTCTTCAAAATATTTATAGGAAAGAATGTTGACATTTCATCTCTTTGAGACCCTAATAACTAGTTTCATTGCTTCTGCTTTCCTGCCTTTCATATGACTAGTCCATTCCCCGAAATACCACTTGATTTGTCTTTAAAGATGCACTTCTAACCTGTCATTCCCCGGCTTAAAATTGTTTAATGGTTTGTCTTAACCTGTAGGAAAAAATGTGAGCTCTTGTGTTTGGCATACAGGTACTATTTTCGCCTGTCCAGTCTCATCTTTGCAATGTGAGTTCCCTCATGGTCCTTGCTCTTCCTGGTACCTTACCTTTTACCTGGAATGCCTTTTGCTCTTCTGTTTGGCCAAGCTTAAAGTTGTTCTGCAGGACTTGACCGAGGTTCCACCTTTTCCAGGAAGTCTTCCAGGATCCTGCCAGTTGGTGTTAGGTATCATCCTGTACACTCTCATGGTCTCATGGCACCTCATGAGTTCCCTGTCACAGCCTTTAGCCCACTGGAGTTTAGTGGTCCCCTCGCTGCCTGGATTCTCTTTAGACTTGTGGTCTCTGCCTTCAAAGAGTTCAGTCTTACTCATTATTTACTTGTACAGAACAATTTTTATTTTTAAATATAAACTGAACTTATAATAGTGTGGTTGAAACCTGATTGGATTAAGGTGAGTTTGTGTGTTATTTTCTGCTGTGTAGATTATTATACTTATTTATATTTTAGTATCTTACGGCTTTTGGTTCACAACTGAGTTCTACCACTTCCTTACTTAAAATCTTGGGCAAGCTATTTAACTTTTCTAAAACTTGTTTTTTCATCTGTACCTTTTGAATATTAATATTAATAGCAGCCTGGTAAGGATTTTTGTGAGATGATGTGTATAAGATCAGCCAGTGCTCCATTAATAAAGGACAATTGTCCTCATGTTGAAGAGATGGGAAATGCCTTAAGTTTATCTGATAAAGGATGCTTACTTTACTTGGGATTAGGCAATGTTCTGAACAACTTCGGGCCAATCTTCTTCTAGATAATTGGGCTTTATATGAGGCCCCTTTCTTTTCAAAAATGTCTCAGTTTGCATAACGAATTATTTCATCACCAAACATATTGGAACCTAAACTACACCCTTCACTGTGTTAGGTCATTTTTGAGGGTCGAGGATGATGGGTGTGATATTTGTTCCTACAGACTTAGTGGCAAGTTAAAAGACAACAAAAATATGAGCACTATGGAGCAATTAAATTCTAAACTATATGATTCTGAAAATACTATTAGACGTTTAGGATACTTGGTGGTCGGGAGTGGTCAGGGAAATACTTTGGGAAGGAAGAGAGACTGGGGCATGAAGTACGAATCCAGTGTTTACAAATCAGTCATTCTTGCTGTCAGCTTTTCCCTGTTTTATCTAATCTGCAGCCACTTTATATTTAAATTACTTCATTCATTGGATAGAGGATTCAGCTAGTTATTTAGGTCAACATTGGTCTGCATAAGTGATGTCGGTCCCATAGGATTGTAATGGAGTTGAAAAGTTTCTGTCACTGGGTGATGTCCTAGCCGTCCCAGTGTCAGAGCATAACACGTCACTCACGCATCAGTGGTGAGGCTGTTGAAACAAACCTCCTGAGCCACCAGCCACATAAAAGTACAACATATAATTATGTGCAGTACATAATACTTGATAATGATATAATGATAATAAACGACTCTGTTACTGTATTCACTGTACCACGCTTATTTTTATTTTGGAGTGTACTCTTTCTCTACTTATAAAAAAGTGCTGTAAAACAGTACACTGTGTTATGCCAGCAGCAGCCTCATACATCTGTTTACTGTGTTTCTAGATTACACCATTTCTCTTGTGCTTGATATAATTTTGTGTAGTTTTGTGCAGTAACATGCTGTACAGGCAATTTCTTTGTCCTGTATCCTAGGAGCAGTGAACTGTACCACCTAGGCTTCTGTGAGTATATTCTGTGATGTTTGCATAGTGATGAAATTGCCTAATGGTGCATTTCTCAGAACATATCTCCATCATTAAGTGCTGCAGCTAAGATAAACTGTATCAGAAAAATTTTTTTCATTTACAGTAGCTTTTACTCATAAGATCAGTTTTCTGCCTTTAGTTGGTTGTTACTCTTTGCTTATTTTCAAATTTCCTATACATTTTTTTATTATGGAATGTAAAAAGCCATACAATTACTTCGCTAGTAATCTTTTGACTAGTGTCTAGAATAGTGAGAGAGAAGAACAGGATTCTTATATCTGTTTTGTGTTCCTTGCCAAATATTTCATAGTGGTTTTTTTTTCTGTAGAAGATTTATGCTTTTGTCTGAAGCCAGTGGAAGCTAATTTTCCAAGAATTAATGTTTGGCAGCAAATAATTGAAACTTGCAAGATTAATACACTTTTCTCATCAAAGAGATTGATTTTAAATACCTATTTGCCTGCAGCTGGTTAGTTTACTTAAAACAATCTAGGTGCTAAGGAAGGTCATGGACTGTGACCATTCTTTTCTCTGACCGTGGCCAGCATCACAGTCCCTGAGCAGCCATCCCTCCAATGCTCGTCGTTCGTTGGCCAAAATGGAACATAGTTCAGTGGGTGTAGCTGGATCAGCATAAACCCATGACCACTCCTGGAAAAGGCTTTAAGTACATGCCTTTTGGTAGGGGACTGGGAAAGTCATCTCTGTATAGGAAATTTCATCCTCTAAACATTAAAAATATTTTAGAATCTCTAATCTTTAGGGATTTGGTCATTAAATATGTGTACAGAATACGTGTCTTTGTTTCACCACTAGCAAGTTGTACAAAAGTATTATTTCTACATTTGTCAATTGGCAGTATATTCTACATAATTGAAAACACTTTGTTTTGAAACATCTGCTTTTCCATACAAGAATACATTTGGTCCATTAAAATGATTTTATAAGGTAGGACTTTTTATGCTAAAGAAAATTACTGCATTGTCGTTCAGCACACATGTTTTCGGTTATCATATTGTCACAACACAAAAGTGGTGGAGTGTCTTGGAACCTCTGAACGATTTCTGCCCTGGAAAATATTTCTAGACTGTAAGGATTGATTGTTGATTATTTCTCTGGAAATACTTGAGACTTCACTTACACAGTTCTCTATTTCACATTTTGAGGAATCAGTAATGAAGATAACCTTTTAGAATGTTGGACCAAAGTCATTCTAAAGTCTATTTTTACATGTTGTTACTTTTCTTTGTTTATCCTTTAAGATAAGACACAATTACTTTTATAAGTGATGAAGAAGAAAAAGGTTGTATGATATTATCTTGTGATAAGTTTTTTCGGAATATTGTAGGAGATGGCACGGCTAAGTAAAACTGTCTATAAAATACTGCTACCAAACCAAATCTTATCTCATAAATTATTTCCTACAAATTGAACTTCCCTACCCATTTGCAGTGTTTTTTGAAATTTTACTGCAAAGATGGAAACCTTTTTACTTTTAATGATCCCCCATAAGATGAATCAAAGTGTGAATGAGTAAGAACAGTCTTTATTCATCCTGTTCATTAACTGCTCTGTGTCTTAAGTTCTCTCCTTCAGTTATTACTAGGCTTTTACAAGGCTCATGGGTACCGAGGATTCGAATATAAGACATTCTTTCGTGAGACTCCAACATGCAGAGAAGCAAATGTTTAAACAAATGGATGGCTGAAAGATAAATACCAATTCCTCTCTGAGTGGGGAAGCTATTGCAACTGAACAAATCAGTAGATGATAGTTTTCTTGATTGCAGTGATTTATCCAGAGCATATTCTTCTTTACCCTTAGGTTTGGTTTCCTTGATTTATGTATCTGTATATTTATAATTCTTCTAGACTGTAGATTGCTCCAATATTGTTATTCCCTAATAACAGATGTAGCATGTATGCAGTGTTTGGTTAGATTATTTTGGACTTTCTGTAGGTTAGTCAGCTGTTTCATTTGGACATGAGTTGCTGGCATTTCCAAAATATGAGCGTGCTTTTTTTTGGCCTGTATCCTAAATATTTGCCTCTGTGATACATAGAATCTTCAGACAAAAATAGATATCTTTTTATAGATACTTTGGAAGGTTTTTGAATCACAAATTAAATATTGTGAATAACTTTCAACCTATTATTTTATATTTACCCAAAGTATGAAAATTCTTCAACATGTGTATTTCATAACCCAGATATATAGAAATAAATTACAAAAAGGTAACTATCTCTGAAAAAATGCAGAAAATCTTAAACATAACATTTGATTTTGTATAAACATAAAATGAAGTCAGGAATGCACATTACTATATACTAGAGTTATGAGAACACAGCCTTAATGATTGGTGAAATATGCATTACTTAAACTAGAAAAGCTTTAAAAAAATCGATAAATATTCACATGTAAAACGACACCTCAATGTTTGAGTGGAAGCAATCAGATGAGTAAAACTTAGAAGTAATGCCATCTCTCAGTTCACCGTCACCAAAGAGTGTCCTGGATTGACCTGGAAAGTGAGAGTAAACAAATTTAATTTTGAAAGGTCTACTTTTAAAGGAATAACTTATCTCCTTTGTAGCTATTATTGTCAAATACTTTTTAAAGTATGTTAAATTTCTACTGTTCTAGGCATGAATAGTACACATTTCCTGTTGTATGGTTTTAATGAAACTGAGTACTGTAGTGAACCTATGTTTTTAATATCCATTTTCTAGTCTGACTGGATTAAGATATTATTATAATGCTTCAAGAAATAGATTATTAAAGGTTTCTGTACTCTTTGATTATACAGAAAATAGTGGGCCTTTTAGAGACTGTGTGTGGAAACTGGCCACTGTGCAATGTTTGTGCTGTGCAGTTTGGGTACTATTTTGAATTAGCATCACAATGAGTAGCAGTTAGGAGTTTTAATTTGTGAAATATTACTTGTTTATACATCTTTCAATTTTTACCCTAGGGTATTGACATAAAAGAGAATCTAATGAAATGATAAATTTAGTAACTAAAATATTTCCTGACTTTCAGCCTGTGTGGAGAGGTTGTTGTGCCGCCTGTGATTCATCCACCAGGTTTATGGAGGAGCCTGCCAGTGGGGGCAGTCGTTCGGAAGAACTGTTTTCCCGGTTTAAAAGTAGATCGGAGAGAGAACAGGCACCACAGCATGCCAGTGAAAGTCGTCTCAGCCGGTATTCTCGACAGTAGGGGGTGTCTGATTTTCTGGTTTTAGGGTTTCGTGTTTTGTCCATATTGTAAATTATTTGAATCAAATACAGCATTTTTCAAGAATATTTCCTTCAAGTCTAGTAATTAATGTATTGCTTTAATTTGATGACAAGATACTTATTTAGCAGAATTTGGCTAGTTTTTTGGATTCTCAAGGAAAGCAATTACAAATGAAAACCTTACCTATTAAGAACTTATAAAGTATAAAGTGTTTTAACTAAGATAAAGGAAGATATAAATTATGGAATATTGGATATATAGTTAACGAGTACCAATTCTCTGTCACTTGGTATATTGCTGTTTAAGAAATACCTGCCATGTTTTGCTTTTTTAGAATGAGGAATATATTTGTTATGTATATGACTTACTGCTCCCCCAAATGACAATACAATACAATTATTGTTACAATGAATGGTATAGACCAACTTCTGGTTTACTGTGTTAAAAATGAAGATATTTGCTCATATATAATCATTCTTGACTTTCTGCCCGTGGTTTTTAATAATGGGCAATTGTCATTCACAGCCAGCTTCTTCACAGGCCCTCCACTTTAAGCCAGTGGTGCCTAAGAACACAATCTACTTTTTGCCATCGCCTCTAAGATGCCATCAAATGCTTATGAGCCATTATATATATATTCCATAAAGAAAGAAAAGAGCTACCAATTAAATACAGACTCAGAATTTTATTTATAAACATTAAAAAAGCTCATTAATTATACATAGGTTTTTATTCCAAATATGTGCCTATGTAAAAATAAAATGTAAAAAATATAATACATGGGTTAAGGTATTCTCCAAACTCTCTCTACTCAAGTCCAACTCTTCTGAGTCACTTTTTGACTCCGGTTGTCCTTGCTATTAAGAATATTGGCGATTGGCATTCTTTTAGGAGCGTCTTTAACTGAAATAAAATCTCTGGCTGTTGGGCTCATAATTACAATATACAGCAAGCCTATATTGGAGTCTTGTTTCTGGGATATTGCTAAACATTCCTCCTTCACCAGCTCCTGCAGCCTCTCTCCATGACCCTCCCTCCCTAGGGTTAAACAAGCCCTGCCCCTGTCTCTGGGATATTCCGAAGAGTATCGGATACTGGTTCTACAAGCCTGGGGCGTGAGCAGGATAGAGAGCTCAGGCTGCCCCTTGAGCTGTGGAGGGAGATTGTGAGAAGCACCTGATTTCAGGATGTAAAAATGCGTCCCCCCCCCCCAAAATGTGTCTTAGAATAATACACAGTGGTGTCTAGGTAAGACATAATGAAGGCAAATATCAGTTTTGTTCTAAATGACAATTATTACAAAGCTAAATATGAAGGATTTTTAGATCTCTGGAGAGATATAATTGTTTGTTATCCTTTTCTTTAGCTTATTCATTCTTCTGGGGGAATATTTTGTGAAGAGCAGTAACTTTTAACCCTTATCCCCAAAGGGTTTGGGAATAAGGCCTAGAAACACCAGTCTTTTGGGTGTGGAGTAAGGGAGAAGGAAGGGAAGAAAAAAAAGACAGGCACTCCCACAAATTGCTTTACAAACTAGAAAAGAGGTGTTGAGTAATTATCAAATGGCACAGTGAAAGCGTTGCCGTTGGTGGTCTCTGTGTTTTATATGTCTTACCATTTAAAAAATTGTCTTTCTGTGTATAGTAAATGTAGAAAAAATATGGTAGTATAGAAATACCCATTACATTTTCAGTGACAATTTACTGTTACATTTTGCAGAGCAATATAGACAACTGTAATATTTAGTTAAAGGTATGCTATATATATTTATGAAAATACAACTGGTTTATTTGACAGATTTAACTGAAGTTTTGTTTCTGCATATCTAATTAGTGTAAAACGGGGCGTCCTAAATGAGAAGACTGAGTTGGAAGCAACATTTAAGGAAGCCGAGTTGGCAGCCTTTTCTGTGGAATTACTTTTACCCTTATTTAAGGACACCGTTGAAGAAATTAGTTTTGAAAATGTGAGTACTTGACTTGTGAACATTTAGTAGAATGAAAAGCTAGCATAATATTCAGATGGCACTAACTGAGGTTTCATATCTTAACATAGTTATGCGCACGTGCTGGTATTGGATATTAAAAAATGCAGGCTTACCGGTGGTCTTTATTCCACAGTTCTTTATTTCAGAGATAGTTTCAGGCACGCACTTGGTAAGAGGCCAAGCTAGAAACTGTATACCTCGGTACTTGACTTACATGGAGTTGACTTAGTCAACTTTTCTCAATAGTAAATTTAAAACCAAAATATTCTGAAAGATGAAATATATCTGTTTTCCATAATGTTTTGTGGAATAGAAATCTAAAATTTCAGTGTACTGAAGTTTGAGATAAGGGAAAAAATAGATTGCATTCTATTAGTTTTATTAAAATCAATGCTTGAAATACTTTAGGGTTTAATCTCTTATTTTGATTTCATTGTACTTTAATGTACCATGTAACAGATTCTAGTACTGTTAATAAACTTGGCAGCATTTACTATTACTATGTACAAAAGAATGATTTTGTCACTAGGAAGAAATACTCTTTGATAATAAGTAACATTATATTTTAGAGTGTGTTAATGCTATGTGTTAAATATGTATGTGGTTTTTGTATTTTGTCAGGCTGATCTTTCTCTGTCTAATCTGAAGAAGATTTTTAAACAGAAGGAAATATTAACAAAAGAATTAGATACCTTTAAACATGTAAAACAAGCTTTAGAGCATCTTCTCAGAAAGCCAGAATACCAACAAGTAAGGAATATTAACCACTAATTTAATAGCGGTATTTCTCACTTGAAGGCTATATTATTTTTCAAGCTGTGGAAGTTAAAATATTGGTATATTTAAAATGGAAATAATTCTTGAATTTTTTTGAAATGGCAATCATTATACTAACCCCTACTTTTAATGTTTCATAAATAGTTCTACATGAGAGCAGTGTATTTTCATAGAAAGATATTTTTATTATCTATATCGAAAACTTCAGTTATTTGTTATAATGTTGTTATTTCAGCCAATTATAAAATACTCATAGAATGTAAGCTTTTGTATACATTATATTTATACATCCATGTATTCTCTTTTTGGTAGCAGTTTTGTGATGATGTAATTCACATACCATACAATTCTCCTATTTAAGTGTACGACTCAGTGGTTTTTAGTATATCCACAGAATTGTGTAGCTAGCTGTCACCACAATCAATTTTAGAGCATTTCATCACTACATGCCCTTTAGAAGTTCACCTCCCATCCCCACCCACCCCTCCTTAGCCTATTAATGTACCTTCTATCTCTATGGATTTGTTGATTCTGGGCATACAGTATAAATGGAGTCATTTAATATGTGGTTGTTCCTAACTGCCTTCTTTCATTTAACAATGTTTTCAAATTTCACCCATGTCTTACTTAGTATGTATCAGTGCTTCATTCCTCGTTATTGCTAAATAATATTTTATCTATCAGTTTATTTATGTATGGTATACCACTTTTATTTGTCCATTCCTCATCTGATGGCCATTTGGGTTGCCTCTCCTTTTTGGCTGTTATGAATGAAGCTGCTGTGAACATTCATTTGTGAGGTGTGTGTACCCCGAGAAGTGAAAACACGAATGCCAGGCAGGTGCACTGTGTGACCTTACAGAGCATCTGGATAGGCTTCCTGAAGGTCCATGACCTCTCTGACCCTGGGAATACAGTTTTGCATTCCATGCACCTGCGTATGTGCTTTTCCACATCCTCAAACAGGAGTGTAACACTCAAATGAATACACAGTCTTCTGTGTTCTCATTTCATGTGTCTACATAAATTGTTACTGATTTGCCATGAATAAAAATAATTCTTATTGGTAGAATTAGATTGTTTATAATTTTTTACGTATTCGCTAACAGCACTGTGAGCTTTCTCTGAATACAATATTTTTGCTATTTTTATGTCATTGACTTATACTTTCTGTGGCATTATTTAAATTAACTAATTTTATAAATTGTGGACAAAACATGATTTGGAACACTTAGGCAAAAATCCTTCTGATGTTAACATTTTAAAATATCTGAATTGTGCAGTGTGGTTATTCATATTAGTTTCTTAATGCTTATTTCTTTTTTAAAATTTATTTGTCTTTTAATTTAATCTGTATTGTATTTTTTCCCATTACCATTTAGTCCTGTTGTACCCCCTGCCCCCAGGAATCACCACACAGTTGTTCATGTCCATGAATCCTTTTTCCTTTTTTAACTGATGCTTATTTCACTTTCTACTTTTTTTATGTAGAGAAATATAGTTTATGAACACTGACTTACAGCAATATTTTTTTCACAGATTGATGACACAGATTTATCCAGCATGTTAGAGAAGCTAACTGATAATGAAAGTGAAAATACTGTGAGTCTTTTTACACTTTATGTCTATTCTTCTGACCTTCTTGTTTGTATGCTGCTTGGCTGTAAAATTAGCCAATGTTGTTTATGATGTTCCTAACTCTAACATTATATTTGCTGAAGGATCTTAAGAAGAAGGTAGTTGAAAAGGAGGCCTATATCCAAGAACTTGCTTGTTTGTTTCAGAATGAAAAGGTAAACAGATTTTGAGGTTAATTCATCTATTTTCTTAATATTGATTCCTTTCTTTCCATCCTCGCTCCCATGTCCTCAGAAATAGACACAAAAAGGTTTTTGCAAATATACAAAATAATATAACAAGTAGCACATCTTAATTAAAAAAAAGTTTTTTTAGATTTTTATGGTGCTTCTGTCAGGGTCTTAGTTTAAATCACTATGTGTCAGCAAGTATGTGTAAATTGGTATGGTACAGCATTTTATATATACCCATATTTTACTTAGGAACGTAGATAGGAATTTTTAAAAAGAGATAATTATCAGGAGCCGTTAAATAAAAGGAGGGAGGAGAAAATGTCCTGAAAAGCTTTACATAGAACACAGTTGCGGTGGTGGGGCCGGTGCCACCGTTTATGTGGTGTGTTACTTTGCTTTTTATCAGCTGTTTAGACCATGTGTGATGCAGGTAAGGTAAAGATTTCTAAAGATATATAAAGAAATATATCAAATAACATTTTATTTTTGTTCCCTCTGTTTTAGGCAAATGCTGTGAAAGCCAGCCGTTTTGCACAATCAGTTAAAGTTGTACATGAAAGACTGCAACTCCAAATCCATAAAAAGGAAGAGGAAAATGATAAATTAAAAGAATATATAAAGGTTATAAATATTCATCCATATTCTATAGTTTGTGATAAGTTAATGATCTACTATAAAGCCTTTCCTTATTTTTGGAATCTGGTAGTTGTGAAAGAATTCAGCTTCAGTATTGCCATGGGAAATGTGTATTTGAGGCAGAGCTGAATTTTAAGATTTTGGGGCTGTCTGAAGATTGCCTCCAAATCCTAATATAAAAATCTCTGCCCTGGCTGGTGTAACTCAGTGGATTGAGCGCGGGCCTGCGAACCACACGATCGTGGTTCGATTCCCAGTCAGGGCACATGCCTGGGTTGCAGGCCAGTTTCCCACAGGGGACTCACAAGAGGCAACCATACATTGATATTTCTATCCTTCTCTTCTTCCCTTCCCCTCTAAAGATAAATAAATAAAATTTATTAAAAAAATAAAATAAAAATCTCTCTTTTTTTAGTACCACTGTAGGAAGGATTTGTAGAGCTTGAGTTTTTTGGAAAACCTTTCCCATTATATAGTTAATTTCTGTTTATTGTGGATAATTTGTTTAATATTAAAGAGAAAATTAAAATAACTCAAAGATACATTTTGACATATAGTATTCTAGTTTTGTTTTTGTACATCTATGCAATGTACATACACATATTTACTTAAATGTTTACTATTTTTGTGTTTGTTACTAATGGTAATAACTTCATTTATTTTTTAAAGGTTTCATTTGTTTATTTTTATAGAGAGGGGAAAGGAGGGAGAAAGAGAGGGAGAGAAACATCAATTTGTGGGCTGCCTCTCACATGGACCCCACTGGGGACCTGGCTCACAACCCAGGCATGTGCCCTGACTGGGAATTGAACCAGTGACCCTTTGGTTTGCAGCCCTTGCTCATTCCACTGAGCTACACCAGCCAGGGCTAATGGCAATAACTTTATAATCAGTTATCCTAAGTTTGGTGTTTAGATAATCAAGTAATCTCCTATATATGTGTATGTGTATGTGTGTATATATATATATATACACACATACACACACACACACACATATATATATATATATATATATATATATATATATATATTTAGCAGTATAAATAAGACGAATTTTGGGGTTTAAACTGAGTGTTTAAATATTTTTTAGGAAGCCTCACAGCCACTTGCAGGAAGAATTTTAGGTTGCTATGATATGACACTAGATATTTGGATTTGCTGTCACTAGTTTTGCCAAAGGAAAACAAGCAGTATTCTGAGAAGTGTACAAAGACAAACCCTACCAAAATATGAGGCCTTCTGTGTTAAATTTGTTTGCTTTCGCACTCCTGAATCAGCAGATGCCTCCGATCTGTGGCGCATGTTTCATGAGTGCACTCGGGGTGTTTCTTTCTTTCAGTGAGCTTTTGCTCTTCAAAGGGACACTGACAGGCTTCTAGGGGATGTAAAATTTGTCCTCTGTCCTCCTACATGTGCTTTTGGGCAAGTTCCCCCATAGATTCCCTGTGTCCAGTTGCTATTTCATTGTTTATCATGGTAAACACAAGAGAATGCATGTAATTTAATATCCCAAGTAATTATCTACTACAATTTTTATGTTCTCAAATAGGAGTTGGGGAAATTTTTGAAATTGTTTTCTTGTATTCAGTGATTTTTTTTTAAAGGCAAGTCACTTTTTCTGTTTCTGATAATTTGAGGAAAGAATATAAGGTTAAAATCCCAAGATTTTGCAATGACAGTCCCCTGTATAATATTGATATTTTGAGTTCAAACTACTTTTAAAAATTCAACTGTTTAGAAATTATTAAAAGAAGTTTCATTAGGTTAGTGTTTTTTCTACATTCCACCTTATACACTTTTGGAGTTTAAGGAATTAAGTAATTTCGGGTCAGAATTTAATCCTTCAATTTAGGTTTAACAAGTTATTATTTTTGAGTGAAAACATAAGGAACTCAGTTTAGCAACATTAATCTCAGTTTTTTAGTATTGCTTAATCCATTCATTATATTGATTCCTTTAAAAATAAACACTTATAATTACATTATTATTCTCTGAGAACTACCCCAAAGATACTTTGAACCCTTTTCCCCTAGATTTTTATAATATAGCAATTAGCGTTAGACTCTTTTCACGTTTTAGAAGATACAGAGAATAATTGTTTTTATAACATGCAGTATGTATTGGAAATGTGAAAAAGCAAGCAATTGCCTTACTTATGTCTATTCATTTGGCAAAAGACTGTGAGGGGTTATTTATTCTGAAACTATAAAAATAATTTGATAGTTTCAGTATACTCCATAATAGTGTTTAAGTGTGGGGTTGGTAATCTAGTGAGAAAGTTTTGACTGGAATCTTGAAAAAAAGTTACTTTGCCTTTAGTGTTTAAAAGGATTTTTAAAAGGATAGCAGTTATTCCTGGTGTGCTGATGACACCCTGTGGTCTCGCATAGGAATGACGGCTGTGTTGCCTGTGGGGTCTTCGCTTCTCTGAAGGAGACTTACTGTTAGCACACTTCTTGTTTTTGCCCAAAGGCTTATTAAAACATTCCTGGACATTTTAGATTAACATAGGTTTTTAAAGACCATTTAAGAATCTTTTGCTTCTTTTAGTCTACCTAATCACTTTTCAAAGAAATCAAGTCTTTAAATCTTGTTTAAGGGGGGGATGATAACGGGGAAGAGGGGGAAGGGGCGGAAGGGGCAAGCAAGGAAACATGGATAGAGGACTCTTGGGCAGAGACAGTGAGGGAATTGTGGGGGGTGGGTGGGGTAAGGGAGAACAATGGGGAAAAGGGCAGGACGACTGTAACTGAACAACAATAAAAATATCTCAACTTTAGTAGAAGTTATGAAGCAGAAATTGTTTATCAGAGTTAAGTAACAAAACCCCTATTTTCTACCATGACTTGTTTGATTTTTTTCAAATTAAAATGATTGTCCAGTGAATGGAAGACTAAAACCCAAATTCTGTAACAATTTTGCATTCTTTTCAGTATTACACAACTTTCAAAAATGTTAAAGCATTAAAATCTTAAGTCTTTACATTCTTAGATATTTAATACTCAACTGCTTTAAATACAAATGCTTAAAATAGTTGAGAAAAAATATGAGGATAGTCACACTAAATCCTATCTATCAAGAGACATTGCCTTATGTCATCAAGAGACACGTCAAGAAAACAGTCATACATACTATTTAACACCAGTAAACTCAGTGGATAGAAACACCTTCAAACATTCCTTTACCCTAAACCTTGTTCAGTCTTAGAATAGTAACTTCCACAAAGTTACTACTTACTGGGTAAAGCAGTACTTTTATTGTCCTTTATGAACTCTTTCAGTGTCCAGACATGCCCCTTGATTCTTGTAAGTTAACATTTTGGTAAATACACGTATGTTTATCTCATCCATACCCTGTATGATCTATAGATTTTTTATCATATTTTTGGCAAATATGATAATTCCTTTGAACTTTGTGTACCTATTGTTTGAATTGTCTCCAGCACAATTGTATTTTGGTTTGAAATAACTAGTACCATGTGTCAGAGTCTGGAGTTCTGTTAAGCATAGCCATTTTAAGGAAATTATGTTTGTACAATAATCACCAATATTGGTATCTATAATAAGAGCAGCATTAGTTTTATCTAGTCTTATGTATTTTAAATTTGCACTCTATAATTGGTTACAGATGAATATTGGTGAAATCATCTTTCTTCACTGATTTGTTTTTTATTAACCATAGGATGAATCCTCTAACCTCATGTGGAACATTATTTACATATTTTTGCAATGTTTACATAAACGTTGGAATGCTAAAATGGTTTAATTGCTACTAATTTTTTTTAGAGCTTAGAGACCAAAATATCCCAATGGAACTTGCAACTGAAAAAGAATAAGCATGACACTGTAGCAATGAAAGAATCGAGTAGGCGAAAAACAATCGCCCTGAAAAAGGCATCTAAAGTTTACAAACAACGGCTTGAACATTTTACAGGAGACATTGAAAACCTTACTTCCCAGATTCGAGATCAGGTTAGTACATACACTTTTTCTCCCTGAACTGTTTTATTTACTTAATTTACGTAGTTAATGTCATGTTGCTTCTCTTAATATGCCGACACTAGAAAAATTCTACTCCTAGTTTTTTGCTCTGATCTTTATTTTGAAAGATTACATAAAATATCAAATTTACGTATTGAATTGTATTAGCATTTCCTTGGGAACTTTACTTAAAGAAAATGTTACATGTAAGAGTAACATTTCACACATATTCCCCTTGGGAAATTTACAGTGCACATTAGCATATTAGAGGCCCTGAGAAGACTTTTTAGTAAAAGTAAAGTGGTGTCATGAAGGGTGTTGAACTCAGAGTTTCCCGCCACTTATTTAACCACAGAATTCTTCTTTTACCCACAAAACAACTCTTGGAACTGGTTCTGAGGAACACTGGTTTGGGAAATGCTGATTTATGTTATTGGACCATATGCCTTTATTCAGTAATTCGTTTAGACTCTGTAATACATTTAAAACCATGCACTGACGTAAATACACCATGTGAAAGTTATCTTTGTGTGTAGTACAAAGTTGAAAATGGACTTAGTGCTTTGTTGTTTTTAATGAATTATTATATTTATTCAGATACCAATTAATAAAATATTTACTCTTTTTAATGTTTCACTGGTATTCCACCTCTTAGAAACTTACGTTAAGACTTACAGAATTATTAGGGGTTTTTGGAAATGAAGACTTGCACAAATACTTCTGTAAACAAAACAACTTAGTATTTTATAAGCTCAAGTGTTAACATTTTAAGACTAATGCTTAACCTACCTACATTCAGATGAATTTAACTAGGTAAAAGAATTGAGGGCTAGGTTCAAGAGCTAGAAGGTTGTAGACACAGTTGATTGCCTGAAGATGTTCCTGAGTGGTAAAAACTTACCACATCATCAACATTCCTGGGACTTTCCCCTTTAAATAGTGTCACATCACCCAGGCCAGGCCCTGCCCCAGGTGTAGTATAGGAAGGTTCCTCCGTTTGTTAACCTTGTGACTTTGAGTAAAGTATTAACCTTTCTAAGCTTACTTTTCTTATCTTTAAAATAGGGGATAATAATACTGCATATCTCATATGATTGTAGGGAGAACAAAGAAAAAAAAAGAGAAAATAATGTGTCAAAACACAGTTTGTGGCCATACTACAATTTGCCATGTTAGCCTCCTTTCTATCCCTCCAATGCGTGTTGTTTGTTTCACTATTTTTTTTGCTGTTGCCTTTGGCTGTAGTGTTTTTTTCTGGCTCACGGTAGGTGGTTCTTTTTTAATCATTCAGGTATCATTTAAACTGACATCTCTTCAGAGTTTCTGGCTCACGGTAGGTGGTTCTTTTTTAATCATTCAGGTATCATTTAAACTGACATCTCTTCAGAGGTGCTTTCCTTGACCACTTCTTTTGAAGTAGTTCCACAGCAATTAATTATATCATGTCTTAAATTTTCTTCATAGCATTTATTTCATAGGTGAAATTTCTAAATATATTAATTTATAACATAATTACCCAACTTAAACATTGTGGTGCATGTATTTTTTTAAATAAAATTTATTTTACATAGTGCCCTGGCTGGTGTAGCTCAGTGAACTTGAGTGTGGGTTGAGAACCAGAGGGTTGCCAGTAAAAGTAAAAGTCAGGGCACATGCCTGGGTTGTGGGCCAGGTTCCCAGTGGGGGCCACGTGAGAGGCAACCACACACTGGTGTTTCTCTAACTCTCTTTCTCCTTCCCTCTCTCTATAAATAAATAAATAAATAAATAAAATTTACTTTACATAGAATTTGAAAATAAAATGCTAGTCTTCAATATAGCAAAAATATAAATAAAAAAAATGTCTTGTGTATAGGATATCCATAAGTATTTGTTCAGTGACTAGACGAATGCAGGAAGGAAAAAGGAGGAAGTACCCAATAAATCTGCATGGTTACTATGACTACAGTTGTCTGCCTTATCTGTGGGTTCACTTTCTGCAGTTTGTTACCCTCAGTCAACTGTGGCCTGGTCTGTACATATTAAATGGGAATTCCAGAAATAAACAATTCATGAGTTTTAAATTGCACCTATTCTGAAATCTTTCACCATCTGGCTCTGCCTCACCTGGGTTACGATCATCCCTTGTCCAGCATATCCAGGCCCCCTGACTTGCAGTCATTTATTTAGCCCTCGGTTATCACATTGATTGGCACGGTGTCACAGTGCTTGTGTTCAAGGAACCCTTATTTTACTTTCTCATGGCCCCAGAATGCAAGAGTAGTGATGCTCGCAATTCGGATATGTCGAAGAGAAGCCATACAGTTCTTGCTTTAAGTGAACAAGTGAAAGTTCTTGACTTGATAAGGCACTTTATGTCTCACATCATCACCAGAAGAGAGCATGAGTGTGGTACAATAAGATATTTTGAGAACCAGAGAGAGATACCAGTCAAATAACTTTTTTTAAAAAGATTTATTTACTTATTTTTAAAGAGAGGGGAAGGGAAGGAGAAACAAAGGAAAAGAAACATCAATGTGCGAGAGAAGCATCAATCATTTCCTCTCACGGGCCCCCAACTGTGGACCTGACTAACAACCAGCCATGTGCCCTCACTGGAAATCAATCCAGCGAGCGACCTTGTCCTGGTCCACAGGACAATGCCCAACCCGCTGACCACACCAGTCAGGGTAGTCACATAACTTTTATTATAGTATATTGTTATAATTATTCTCTTAATTATTGTTGTTTATCTCTTACTGTGCCTAATTTATAAATTAAACTTGATCATAGGTATGTGTGTATAGCAATAAACACAGTATGTCTAGGGTTCAGTACTATCTGTGTTTGCAGGCATCTACTCAGAGTCTTTGAACTGAACCCCTGCAAATAAGGCGGGACTGCTGTACTTCCAGATCTTTTGATTAATGATCATTGGCACTGTTGTCATGCCAGTGAAATTGTTTTTCTGTAGAATGCAGATGTGGACAATGGCTATACAGCTCACTAGGTGGATTTGTAGATTCATTTAACATTTATTAAGAGTCTGCTCTATGCAAGGCAACATTCAAGGCCCTAGCAATGAACAAAACAAACAAACATCTCTATCTTGGGAGCTCACATTCAAAGTGCATAAGTCACCAGGACCATTTTCATCTCTTTGCTAACAGTAACAGTGTTTGAAGGCCAGTGGGGGTGACCTCTATAAAGCAGATATACATCATTATAAAATAAGGCTGCATTATTAAATGCTGTGGAATTATAGAATTGCAGGTAGTTTCTATGTACACCAGGGGGCTTCTTTCTCCTCTAATGCTTATGTAGTTGTTAGTATCTTCTATATATATATAGAATGAAAAATGAAAAGTTCAGTCAGTAGGGAATTATCTTCATTAAATTGGAAATGTTTGAAAACAATTACAGCAACACCCTTAAAGTTTTAAGTTGGAACTGTCACTATGTGCTTATAAAATAATAGTAACATAAAGGTATAATTGAAGTTTAAAACCTTGCTATATTCAGAGTCATGCACTGAAATTTTCTGTAACAAAAGTTTCCTGCTTTATAGTATCTTTCCTCATTTATAACATATTTGTGATTAGGGGACCGAACAAAACCAAAGTGTTATTAAATTACAAGATGAGTACTTCATGTATTTTTTAGGAAGCCAAGTTGTCTGAAGCAATTTCAGCTTCCAATGCCTGGAAAAGTCATTATGAGAAAATCGTAATAGAAAAAACTGAATTGGAAGTTCAGATTGAGACAATGAAAAAGTAAGAGAAAGTTTAGAATATTTTACTGTGTAATAAGTGTTTTCAGATCTTTTCCTTTGAGTGGCTTATATTTTGCTTCTTCTGGATTACAAGTGGTAAAGGTGTTGTCAACATGATTTGATATTTTTCTATTTATAGTTCTATAAACTTTTCTTACTCTAAAAATACAACAAAAATGATTACCCATTAAAAATACATTAGTGTTCATATTTTGAAATTTTGAACTTGTAAGTTAATAGTTGGTGTTTGACTATATGTCATTTATTATTTGCAGTAAATGTTAAAACTAATTTGTCTTAAAGTGGAAATAGTATTTCTCTACTAAACAAGGATGTATAAGTAAGAATATATCATACTACAGTTTATAAGAAAAACATAAATGCTTTCAACCCCCCCCAAATTATTATTCCTTAAAATGCTTTAAGTGCGTAACAAAGAAAACCAGTTACAAAAATACATATATTTTATATTTTAAAATATATTATTGATAAACAGTGAACTCTGCATATTTGCTTTTAAATGTCTTATTTTCTTCAGTATTATCACTGAGAACTAGCATACATAATTTGCTTTTAAAGATTAATTATTGCCTCACTTGATCCTTTATTTAACCTTGCCCCCAAATTGTATGTGTGTGAATGAGAGACAGACAGACATATATGGATGATAGTTCAAATGTTTTATTGAATAACAAAGAGAATATTGTGTAATTTTTCATTGGCATTATCAGTGGGTAGTTATTTCTAATCGAGGTTGCTTAGGTAGGAACTTGATATAGATGATTGCTCCCTATTTCCCTTGTGCTGTGAGTTCCATTAACTTTTGAAACAGCGCATCTACCAAAATAACTTCAGAAACACATTTTTGATGTATTTATTATTTGGGTGAAAATTTTAATAATCTTACAAAATATATATCATTTATTTAATAAAGGCAAATCAATAATCTTTTGGAAGACCTGAAGAAGATGGAGGACAATGGAAAAAATTCATGTGAAGAGATTCTTAGAAAACTCCAGTCAATTGAATATGAAAGTGAAAGTCTGAACCTTGAGAATACAAAATTAAAGGTATTATGTGTTTGTGTGTGTGTGTATTGTATTGTGTAATGACAACTTAGTCCTCTTAGTACAAGTAGTTTGGAATAACAGTATGTTTAACATAATGTTGTTGTATCATTTTGTCCTTTATGTTTCTCAGAGTATTAAGTGTCATTATAATAGGTAACCTCCATACATATACACACACATATGCACACACATTTGTATATAGGTATTAAATTTTAAAGTTATGTACAAAGATACATGTTAAAATTATTTTCAGCAGTATTAAATAAGATTTAAGAAGTTGAATAACTGTTTGTCTCAGCCTAAAAAAAATGTATTTACTTTCCAATTTCAGCCAAGTGAACAATCCAAAATTACATTAACTTTAATGCATAAGATTATTTCTAGGTATCATGGTATGATAGGATATAACCTCAGCCATGGTCTGTTTGAAACCAGAAAGTATGTTCTTGGCTGCTTCATAACCAGAAAGAATGTTCCAACTTAATCAAGTCCATGGGGTGATTAGTTTGTACATGTACTAGAAAAAAGATGGGAAGAAGCTTTTATATTTTTTGAGAACAATTTGAGTTCTCAATCAGAGATGCACATAGCCAGGTGAAACCTGACTAAAAGCAATGGCATCACTCTCAGTTTCAGAATGTTAATTCATAACATTCGTAATGTTAATTTTGGAGGATAGTAAATAGAAAACAGAAAAGAAGCCGTTCATGTAAAACAAAGCCAGAGTTGGCAGTTCAAAGCTGATACAGCATCAGATAACCTAGCCTCTATTTTTAGCTCTTTGCTATTCTTATCCTCACAATTTAAAAAGGCGGCTGGAGCTCTAGCCATTGTAGCCAAGTTCCAAGCACCAAGATGAAAGGAGGAAAGATGAGGGATTATCTCCCTTTCATTGTTCCAATTCTTCCCCTTTAGAGAGGCCTGCTGAAAGTTTCATACCACCAGGCTCTTCTACTTATTTAGGCAAATGACCCCACATAGCTGCAAGGGAGATGAGGGAATGTAGTAACTGTTATCCTGAGCTCTAACCAAATACGAATACTCATTTCATGCCATTTGCTCATGCTTTTCTATATTGATTCCTATAGCTTTACTAGCCTTACAGTGTGGAATGCTGTTTTTCTCAGTATCTGAATTCTACCTTTCCTTTAAATGTCAGCTCAAAATCTACTCCCCTCCCCACGTCTTCTCATTTAGGATGAAGCCCTCCTTATAAGCTCCCATGTTTGTATGCAGAAGATGCCCAGGGAAGGTGTGGCATATACTTATTTCTCAATGAATATTTATTGAATAAGTGCTATAAATGTTTCATCTAGGAAGAGGGAATTTTATTTATTGTGTTTATTCTCTTAATTTCCTCAATATCTTTCAGGGAGAAAGGATTAGAAGGATATTTCATTCATTATAAATCTAGTTTTTAATTACATGGTAATGGAATTAATTATAAATTATATAGGTATAAAATCATTGTTAGAGTTTATATTTTTTTCTTAATAACTCAGGAACATGTACTTTTAATACAGTATTTTCCGGATTTTGTTTAAGAAAAAAATTGAGGTGTGTTTGGCATATGTTATTTGTAATGTAAAACTACCTAGAGTCATGTTTTGTTACTTATAATGACTTCAGAATAATTTTAGATTTTAAAGATTCAAATAAAAAAGTTAGCTGATATTGCTTCCAATGCTCAGTGACCTTTTCTACTGAAAAAAACAGAATTTTATTTGGAGGGTTAGAAAGTTCTAGTTATTTGTTATAGAATATTGGAAAAACAGAAAAGCACAAAGTGAGAAAAAAATAAGTATCACCTGTAAGCTCACAACAGAGATAACTAAAGTTACTGTATTAGCATGTGCATAACTTTTGGGATTTTGAGCTACTTCCATTTTTTTGTAATTAAAAATGTGGGTAGTTTCTTTGAATCTTTTTTGCATATCTGTTTTCTTAAGATAAATTTCTAGAGTGGAATTACACAGTCAAAGGGAGGCCCATTTTTAATGTTGGTGTGATATGTTTCTAAATTATCCATCATAAATGGGTCCCTGTATTTTTCCAGTATTAGGCAATTTAAAGCAAATCTCTTCAGATTTAATAGGTGATCTCATCCACTGTTGGGCCTTTAAATAGCATCTGCATCCTGGAGGCTCACACATTCACATCTCTAGCCTGGGCTCTGTCCCCGAATTCCATACATATATTCTACTGCCTACTGGAAATCACCACTAGGATATTTAATTGGTATTGCAACGTTTTGTCCAAAATAGACTTCCTGTACTCCTCAGAATAGTTTCTCCTACACTATCCTCATGTCATTCAATGGCAGTCACCCTTTCTTTTACTTGGTGTCATCCTTGACTGCTTTCTCTCACATCTGCTTCCAGTCTGTTAGCAAATCTGCTTCAGCTATACCTAGGCTTGGACCACTTCTCATCAGCACCCCTGCCATTATCCTGGTTCAAGCCACCATCATCTGCTCATTACACTGACTTGCTACCTCTGGTTCTGTCCTTGACCCTGCAGTAAGCATTCAGTGTAGCAGTAAAGTCGTTTCTGTAAAAATGTAACCATGTCATTCAGAACCCTCCAGTGGTATCTTGGTGGGTAGAGTAAACATCTATGGGGCTACACACCCTCTGGCTTTGCACTACTTCTCACACCTCATCTCCTCCCATCCTCCCTTTTGTTTTTCCCTTCGCCACATGGCCACCTGGATGTTTTTCCTTGACTGGTCAGGACTTCGCCTACCATCGCCTTTCTCAACAGGACTCTTCTTCCCTCAGAGCCACACTTGCTTTTGGTGTTTGTTTAACAGTCCCTTTCTCAGGAGACCTCTCTGGCCCACCCCCAACTTTTCATTCCTCTCTTGCTTTCGTGTATGATATATTTCACTTCTCCTGTTCAAGTACTAACCAGGCCCAACCCTGCTTAGCTACCGAGATCAGACGAGATCGGGCGCGTTCAGGGTGGTATGGCCGTAGATGATATATTTCACTTGTTAGTCTTGGCTTTTTTTTTTTGGTCCCATCTACCCCTTGTTTTTCTCTCGCTGTACATGCAACATGTAAGCTCCATGAAGGAAAGAATTTTTGTCCTTCTCAGTACTAGAAGAATATCCAGTCTCCAGAGCATTTTTTTAATGAGTAGAAAACGATTTTTATGTATTCATTGGTGATACATATTTCTGCTTTTTTTGAGTTACCTACTCATTATCTTTTATGTCCTTTTTCCTTATTAACATATACAAATTCCATATATTAAGAATATTATCTTTTATCATAATGTATTACTTTTTTCAAATTTCGCTTGCCTCTTGAACTTTATGAGGGGACTATGAAATTTTGGATATATATACACATATTTATATATTGTATGTATGTATATTTATGTGTGTATACATACATACATATATATATATATATTTAATTCTCACGGCTTCTGTTGGGAATCTCTCTATTTCTGCATGTCTTGCAAGCAGAGGCACTGACTGCCTATGGATCCAGACTGTCTTCTCAAGGATGTATATGTAGACAAAGACATGATGCTTGCTTCCAAATGCTTGGAATATAGCAATGTTTCCTTCTACCGAAGGATAGACGTGATGACTGCCTGTTGTAAGAGATTCGAGTACCTAAACTCAGCATTGCTCCTCTGCCATGCATTCCACTATATGTACAGGTGTCATCTGGCAGCCTCTTTGTGTTGCCGTGTGGGAACTGGGGCTTAAAAACAAACACAAGTGCTGATACCTGGCTACTGCGATTGCCAGGAGTCATAAAGCCCTGTGTCTCTGACCTGGGAGTCTCGTGCCTGCTCTTAGGCATCCACGAAACTGCTAAGCTAACTTGTAGACTGAGAGGGTAAAATCTCAGATCCTTATAGTTCTTGATATCTTCTTCTGATATTATGCTTAGTAGGGTTTTTGCTACCTGTATATCCAATAATATTTTCTGTGAAAATGTTTATAGTTCTGTTTTTTACTTTTAACAAATATGAAAATAGTATTGGATATAGGCAAATAATCTATTTTTTTCTAATAGTTAAATGTAGTGTTACTACCATTGTTTACTGACCCATATTTTCCTCATTGACTTAAAAATCCAACCTTTGTCATATAATAAATATAATTTTAGTTACTTTTCGTTTTCTATTGTATCAACCTCTATATTCGTGTATTAGTATCTTAATTTTAGTTCTTCATACCTTTAAATATCTAATAAGTACTGACATTCTCCACTATAAGTACTGACATTCTCTACTTAGTATTCCCTTCAAAATTTTATTAGTCTTTCCTATTTATTTTTCCATATGAATTTTAAATTAATTTTGCCACCCTCCCCCACCCCCAACTGTTACTCTTTTGGTTGAAATTGCATTAAATTTTTATTGATTTGGAAAAAACTGGTTTGCATCTTCCCAACTAGGAACCTGACCTGTTTTCCATGCTATTTTTTTTGTCACTAAGTGTTAAAGTTTTAAAATTATGTCTTACTTATATAAGCTGTTTAAAGTTGCTTATAGGTATCACTAGTTTTTGAAATCATAGTATCAAATGATTATCAAATGATTATAGTATCAATTTGATTATTTTTGATAATCAAATTATCAAAATTTTTAGATAATCATATGTAGTCAAAAATATTTTATTAACTGTTGGTAAATGAGTTATTTTTTATAATCCTATAGCACTGGAGTACAAATGAGTTTTAATGATTTGTAATATCTGTTCATATGTTCCTTGCTAGATGACACTTGCTACTTTGAAGGACGAGGTCGTTTCTGTTGAAAAGGAACTCTTAGAACTGCAAGAGGTAGAAAAACAGCAGAAGACACTTATTGACGTGTATAAAACTCAGGTGACCACTGCATTTAGTTTAATGTTTGTTCAATTTGGTAGACAATTTAAAACACTGTATTTGTTTAAGATCTAACTAAACAGAACTGAAGAAACATGAGGCTGCTATTTGTGATAAAACATGTTATGTCCCAAGTGTTTCTTAAGGTCCTAAATACTTTTATAAATAGATGATTCTGCTGATTCCTGATTCAAACATTGCTTGTGTATGTGTTGGATATTCCTAAAAGTAGATCTAAAATTAATTACATAGATGTAATGTAAACCTGTGTATAATCTTGTTAACCTTGTTTATAGTTTTCGTCATCTTGTATATTTAGTGGTATTGATTTAGAATAACAACTTTTTTCTAGGGCTTCTTAAAGCCCAATACTCCCCTTTTCTCAATAAATAAAGTGTAATTCAGACTTACTCTCAAGAAAAAGGTAGAAAGAATACATGGTAATATATGGAATGGAGCGTGTAATCAATGATAGTTTGTAGAAAAACTTATGTTTTGGAGATGTGCTATTTAAGAAAAAACTTAGTGAGAAAGATGGGATTTGTGCAGGTCTGTGAGTGATGGGTACCAAACTGCTGAATAAAGAGTTAGATTTCACTGGAAGTGAACATTTGAATTGAAGAGTACCGAGTAAAAGGTAAAAGCTTAAGGAGAGCACAGTGTAGGTAAATCGGAAGAGGCTGCATGTAGGTGGTTCAGATGGGAAAATGGAGTCGAGCTGTCCAGTGAGTCGTCCAGGCCAGGGGGTGGGAGTGGAGGCCATGGAGGTCTGTGGCTCACGGTCCTGAGCGTCATCTGGGTGTCCCAGCCGGTTGTTTGGGTTTAGTCCCTTAGCAGGAATATTTTGGGTGAGCTACCATATTCTAGGCTCTGGGCCTAGTATATAGTACTCAGTCAGGTATCTTTTGAGCAGATTTTGATTTGTAGGGTGAAATAATTGGTATGAAAGCTACTTTGAACCAGAGGCTGATTCTCTGTGACTCTGACCTCTGCAAATGAAGATCTCTTTAACATTCAAAGCTCAAGGGAAGAGTCTTTGAGTGTTGATGGGAAAAGACAGTTAAATCATAAAAATATTGTAGATTGGAGGAGGGCGTTGAGTGATTCCCATATTTAAGGAAGGAGTAACATTAGATAAACAGGCTGAGGTATTGAAAGGGAAGTAACAATCTGTTCAAAATTGAAATTCAAGTATTTAGCTTTTTATTTCATCCTAATAATAAAATAATACATTAATAATATATTCTGTTTTCAGATACAAAAGTTGCAAGAAGCAGCTGAAATGGTGAAAAGTAGATGTGAAAATTTGCTAAGTGAAAATAACCTGATAACAAAAAACAAAAATAAAAAATTAGAGAAGGTAAGTTTGACATTTTAAATAATAAAATAATATTTGATTTATACCTTATACTTTATGAATATTATATAAATATCTTTCATTATAGTCATTTTCTCTAGTTTAGACCTAGGAATTATCTGTTCTCAATCTTTGTAGGAGTTTGTTTACTGAGGAAATAATGTTTCTTCCAGGCTTGAAATGGTGTTTGTTTGTAGGACTGTTTTTTCACTTTTTCCTTAATATTTGGAAACTAGCATAAACATTTAATTTTTCTTCCTCAAGAGCAGACCTACATAGCTCAGAAAAATGGTTCTCACTGAGCTTCATCAACCATAAGTATGCAAATTTGAATACCTCTAATTTTTAATTTCACCTTGTTTTTCTGGTCATGGGTCTTTTGTGTCTAAAAGAGCAAAGTAAATATTCTCTTCTAAATGCTTTGTTGGAAGAAAAATAATATTAAAAAACCCATCATTTCCTTTTTTTCACCCTATTGCAACAGAATGAGAGGAAGGCCAGTTTGGCAGGTTATGATGTTTTTGTGAATATTTTTAAGTTCTTAAATGAAACCGCATCCCGTTTTGGGTCTTTTCATGTTTGGTGAGGAAGCAGTGCAAGCCGTTAGGACGCTAGTTCCTGGCTGGAGAGGTCATGGGACGTTCCTGTTCAGTTCCAACTGAGTGTAATAAGGTGACTGCTGGCTCTGGGTTTCCCCAGTATCTTGGGACTGAGAAGTTCAAGTGAGGCACAGTGTGAAGGGGTCGGCCAGAGCGGGCATTCTGCCCGATAAACGGAGGTAGATAGGTAACCCTTCAAAGTGCGACTTACTACTTACTTAGAATTGCTTTTCCTATTTTTAGCGAACTAGAGAAGAGATCATTGCTTGTCTCTTGGTCTCTTTTTCTCAGGAGACATACCAATGTAAATGTCTTCTCTTTTGCTAGGCAGCACTGTAAACAAAAGCCTATTTAAAAAACCTTTTTGAAAGGCAGATGGAGCAGGAGCCTGAGTTTTTCAGGTACTGTGAGGTCACAGTGGTTTCTTACTGGTAGTAATCCAGAAAAGTCATTTTTTAAGTGAAATAGTTCTGTTTATTTTTCCACTATTTTAAATCCCCTCGTTTTCTCACAGGCTCTTTGGTGTTTGGGGAGGCGTGCTTTGTCCTAGTTGTATCTTGTGTGTTAAGCCTGCCAGGTGTTGCCTAGCGGCCCTAGGTGGCCCCTGGGTCAGGGAAGGAGGCTGGCTCTTGCTTTTCCTCCCTGTGGACATCCCAGGTGCCATGCGTCTGCTTATTTTTTCTTAGTGACTAGTACAAGCATATCTTAGGGTTGCTTCTTGTCACATCCCTGCCGAAGTGCCACACTGAGGAACTGCAGCGGCCAGAGAAATGAACACAGGTAAAATTAGAGGCATTTACTTTGTAATAACATTAACGATTAAATAGTCTACTGAGGACAGATAATATTGGCTCTCTGGAAATAATACGCCGTAAACCCCATTGATTTGGACTAAGATGAGTGTAGGAAGGCCGCTTTAATTGAAATACCTCAGTTATAGGTTGAATGACAAAAGGTGACAGTTACTTCAGACTGGTGGCCGGATAGTGGAAAACTACCATACCGGCTGTATTAGTAATGTCTACGCCAGAATATAAATGACAGGAATCAAAGGTTTCTTTTCCCAAGTAGGTTAAATATTTCTGCCTGCGGGCTAATATTACTATATTCATTTATTCAACAAACTTTTTGAAAACTAATGATAGCCCCGTTTTGAGTTTTATGTTTTTATTTAGCAGAGACTAACCTAATATTTATTCGTATTTAGTGGAATCCTTTTGTTTAAAATCATTATACCTAAAATATGTGTTCTAGGCATAACTAGTATTTAGGACAGTACAACATTAATGCTGACCCTTACCCTTATCTCCCTAACGCCACAACTCAGATGAGAGGCCAGGCGGAGTCTCGTCTGAAGGAGGTAGAGCGCGTCCGCGACTCCTTGGCGGCGGCCGAGCGGAGGCTTCGGGACTGTCAGGAGAGGCTGCAGCACTGCAGGGGCAGATGTGCGGACCAGGCCCTCACCGTTAGGGAGCTGCAGGGCCAGGTGTCCAGCCGTCCTTCTCTCTTTTGCTGATGTGTTAGGGAAGCACTCGAATGATTTTACCAGTTGAGGGCACTCATGTCAGGGGTTGATTTATTCTGCTCTCATGTAAATCAGTTGATAAAATACCAGTTTTATGCAGATACTGTAATAATATTTTTTGAGCTATTCTTTTAGTATTTTATAGTAAAAAAAAAAGGGTAACCAGAATTCCTGATTCAGTTTACTCATACAAATCTTTATTTAGACAGTTGAGGACATTGTAATAGCGTAAGAGAAGGAGCAATGCCATGTTTACATACATATTTTTTGATGTCAGGATAAGCTAAACTATTGTAATTTATTTTAATTAGAATTGTGCATCAACTTTATTTGGATTATTTCCAGTTTTTTTGACATAAACTTCTTTACTTCGTTAGAGCAGGGATCACAGACGCCTGTTAGTTACCATATAGCCATCTTCTAATTCAGCACACAGCACATCGTAAACATTTAATAAATGTGTGTGTTTTTTAAAATTTTTATTTATTTATCTTTAGAGGGGAAGGGAAGGAGAGAGGGAGAGAAACATCAATGTATGGTTGCCTCTCGTGCATCCTCCGCTGGGAACTGGCCTGTAACCCAGGCATGTGCCCTGACTGGGAATCGAACCGCAATCCTTTGGTTCACAGGCTCGCACTCAATCCACTGAGCTACACCAGCCAGGGCTAAATATATGTTTTAATCAAGTACTTTTTTTTTGTCGAAGAAGTATGTCCAAGGATGGTAGCAACTATTTTTCTTTATTTGCTAAACATTTTTAGGAATGATTTTCTATCTTCCAAATGTTTACATTTTAATTTGGAAATGCATCCTGTTTCTAAAAACATGCAAACAAAACTTTGCTGAATTTAAATTCTTGAGATTTCTAGGAAAATGTCAAATTACATAGATAACCTAAGTTACTAATTGAAATTATGAGAAATTTCATTGCTTCTGAAACTATTTAATTAAATACAGCTCTTAAAGCAATGGGAAGCACATTCTATGTAAGACAAGTATAGCTTCCATTGACTTCCTTATTAATTTAATTTGTGTTCAGAAATATGCTTTTTACTCATAGTTACAACTGCACGGATATTCTATTATCAATCATTATTTAGGTGAAACAAAAAACTATAAGAGTAACCCTAAATATTCTACAGTTTTAAAACTCTTCACATTTAATAAATGTCCTTTTGTAATAAAACATTTTTCATAATGTTTTTTAACTGACATTTGTCAGAAAAATTTATAGTAGATGATTTTCCATGAGGAGCCATCGTTTTTTAATTGTATTTTAACAATGTAATATTTTTGGTGTCTCTATGTATAGGAGTAATAATAATATTTATACCTTCTTTTTTTTAAAAAAATTTTTAAATTCTCATCCAAGTACATTTTTTTCATTGCTTTTAGAGAAAGGGGAAGGGGAGTGAGTTGGAGAGAGAGAGAGAGAGAGAGAGAAACATCAGTGTGAGAGAGAAACATTAATTGCTTCCCTCTCATATTCACTCAGACCAGGGATTGTAGGTTCTCAGACTGGGAATCAAACCCCGACCCCCAGGCACGTGCCCTGACTGGAAATGGAACCCATAGCCTTTCGGTCACGGGATGATGCTCCAACCCACTGAGCCATATCAGACAGGACTACCTTCTTGTTTTTTCTGATTGTTCTAACAATAAAACGTACACATTCCTTCAGAAATGGATTATGAAGAAAATAACTAAGAAAATTTTTTTCTCGTTCAGTTTGATGGAAATCACAATCTTCTGACAAAGCTTTCTCTGGAAGAAGAAAATTATCTTATTCAGTTGAAATGTGAAAACCTTAAACAGTAAGTATTAAATTGACTTAGAATTGGTGTTACCTTCATTTCTATGCACTATAATTTTAAAAGATATGTTTTTGTAAAAAGAAAATTAGAACAGATGGATGCAGAAAATAAAGAGCTTGAAAAGAAGCTGGAGAACCAAGAAGAATGTCTGAAGCAGAGCAACCTTCAGTTTAAAGAGAAGTCTGCAGAGTACACAGCATTGGCTAGACAGCTGGAAGCCGCTTTAGAAGAAGGGAGACAAAAGGTACAGAGGGCCTTTATTTAGAAACTTTTTAATTAGTTTACCAAAGAGTCCTTTTTTAAAACAGACAATGTCTCGTCTTGCCAGACCTATAGTTATTGTTTTCGTCCTGATGACAGGGTAAAGGGAGCAATTACATTTTTGTTTTTTACCTAGCTTTGCCTTTTCCAGTTAAACAGATACATTACTGGTCCAGAGTTGCTTTACCAGATAATGATGATGTGGCAGGGTAAAGAGTAGGGATGGAAAACACTTTGAAGGAATATTCTCCCTCCACTTCCCTTTTAAAACAATAAAACCGAAGCTAATGTGAAAATTATTGAACACTTTGGTTTCAATTAGGATCCAGTGAGCTGTAATGCTCAACTCCCTTTTGGGAAAAATTATTGCATAAATAAATACATATAAGAACTAAATTCCAGTTAAACCCATCTGGTTAGCATTTAATAAATACCTTACTGGGTGTCTCTGCTAGTCCTTGAGGTGCAAAGATGAGTGCGACCTGGCCTCAGCCCTCAGGACACACGTGGCTCAGGAGGGAGGTACCGAGAGCGAGCCAGTGCCATCCAGCACGTAGGTTCTACAGGAGGGGCAGGGTGCAAGGTTGTTCAACCCGGGGGTGAGGAGAAGTGATTTGAGCAGATCTGGACAGAGAGGTAAACTTACTATTTGAAAATGTAATCTTGAAGGTGGGCTTTGGTGTCCAGCAGGAACTGTATTTGAATTATCTCTGGTACATTATACCCTGACCCAGCACAAGTTACTTCCCTAAACTTTAGTTTCTTAATTGATAAAATGGGGACAGTGAGTTTCCTCATAGGACTGAATGATGCTAAAAAGAGATCATCTGTTCCCTGATGACTCTCAGATGGATATCCCCACCCTCACTTCTCTATCCCCTGAATTCTAGCCCGATACATTCTGGTGCTTATTTGACATCTTCACTTAACAGTGGCATCTCAAACTTAACATGTCTAATACCAAATTCTGAATCATTCCCTTTAAACTCTCTTCCACCCGTGGTCTTTCCACAATTTACTAATGGCAATTCCACATGTGTCAGGTAGAATTTGATATCTTTGATATGTGGCTTTTATATATGTCACTTGCATATCAATATATATATATATATTTAACTCTGAGAAACCAATTTAAATTGATATTGAAAGACACATCATTGAATAAAAGCTAAGTAGTAAAATTTACTGCCAGTGGTAGAATTATAATCCAGATTTCTCAGTACTACCAACCTTTGGGAGGAAAATAAAAGGTGACTTTATCTGGGGTTCAGCCTAAGTGGACTTTGGAAACGCTACATGCTTTCAGGTTCCTACTTGAAAGTGTTCAGAGTCCCCAGAGTCCTGTGTGTCCTGTCCTTTCTCTCCTGCTGCAGTGGACAGTGGGGCTGTCCCCAGTTCCTGTCCCATGGGGAATGTTGTCACTGCACTTTCACCATTGCCCACCCTGAGGGACGTGGTCACAGGTGGGGACATTTGTTCCGAGGGCTCTTTCTTCCACACCTTCAGATTCTGCCAGCATGCCACACTCACAATGAACTACCCTCAGAATCTGTACACGGGCGTCTTTGTGCATCACTTTATCACAGCTTCGAACTGAATTTGCAGGAGTTAGGACAGTCCTTCCCACCAGCTCCTCGTTCCTGAACTAGTTGCTGCCTCTTCTCATTGTCAGGCCCCAACCCAACATTCTTGTAAACAGGCTCCCACACATCTGAATCCTGGGTAAGCTAGGCTTTCTACTAAATAAAGAGTCAGAGACAAATGAGAACTCAAATTCAGAGCACTTTGAAAGTAAATGAATGAAAAATCAATCTTTTGTGTGTGTGCAGTGCCGATACCACATGCCCTGATCCACCCTAGTCTGTACCCAGCAGTGAATGAGAACAGTCTGTGTTCCAGCAGCACTCTAGACACCATGGGAAATAGAAATACTGCGAAACGTAAAGTGGTCTCAGTAAGGCGTAAGAATACTGTGCTGGAGGGAACACCCCCTGAAGTCACGGAGCAGTGCAAATGCGTGCCCTTCTATGCTCGGTCATTTCGCAGATACGCATACTGCCCATGCTTCCTTATGATAGAACAACTTTAAACAGTTTCTAATTAAATTGTCTAGCATCCAGTTAATATCTGTTTGGAAAATCGAGGTATAGGATAACTACGTCAGGGCTTTAAATTATACTTTAAAGAAAGCACATTCAGTTACTTTACTCTTTTAATGAAAATTACAGGTTTCCGAAGAAGTACAGAAAATGTCATCTAGAGAGAGGGCTTTACAAATTAAAATACTAGATCTGGAAACTGAGCTTAGAAAGAAAATTGAAGAACAAAATCAACTTGTTTGCAAAATAAGCAGTGTAAGTATTAGTATGGCCATGCATTTTCACAAAAAATAAATTCACATTTAACATTCTTATCTTGTTAGTTTACTTAAACAGTTAAAGTACACAGCGAGGGAAATCAGGGATATTTCTTTACTGATACTATTACAAATAACAAATAATATAAATCACAAAAATTATAAATGTCAGTATTAGGCCAAAAAATTACTATCCTCATTCTTCGTAGCTTCTACATTTCCCTTAAAGCTTCATCAGGCCTTTTCCCTACATATTACTTTTGTGTGAGAGCTACTTAATGAAAGTTACAGATATAATCTACTTATTTTTTTCTGTATGAATTTTTCCTTTTTACAATAGATACAATGTAAGCAATTGTTATGAGTTAGAGTTTGATACCTGCCTTAAATGAGGAATATTATATTTTAGAAAGTTATAAGTTGGCATTAAGTGAATATTCACTATTGTTGTAACTGCACATGAGATGGATGCTTTGGTCCATGCAGCCACGAAATGGGAATACCAATTGGCTGTGTTTGATTAGTCTTATGATATTTTTTCCTAAATGTTCATGAAGTGGCCAACTGGCATTAGAGACTATGAAAGCTAGCTCTAACCATGACTAAATTACTTGAAAACTCTCTACTTAACAATGACATATGAAATAATGATATTTTATTTTTTCTAGGAGCTGGAGACTCCATGAAAACAAATTTTTCATTCCCAAGTGTGTGAAAAATTGAAAATCTGAAAGGTTCAAAAGTTGAATGATTTTTTTGACATGCAATATTAGTTTAATTTTTCACTTTGAATTTAGCACAGTCCTCTTTATTTCTAAACTTGTTTTTTTAGTCACCATCAGAGTTGATGATATTGTAAATATATGTGTTTTTCTGTGTGTGTAGTTAAAGCTTCTGAAAAAATAAAATAAGTACATTAAGCTGAGATGGGTTCTGCTCCCAGTACTTGGCTAAAGCTGCCAGAATGAATAGATTTAAGATTTGATGTTTTATTAAACCTGATAATTTTTACAGTAGTGAAAATCTAGAATTCTAAGCATAGATTTAGACATTGCTGAAAAATGAGTTTATGTCCCCTTCAAGGGGACAGTTCAGGGGGCAGTTCAGTGTTTCTTTTCCTGTACACTCCTTAGCTCCAGTTGAATCCAGGCACCCTGAGAGCCTGTCTCCTAGCCGACTGGGCCCGGGGTGCCCTGGCCCGGGGCATAGTGCCCTGCCCACAGCAGCAGGCCTCCTCGGACTCTCTGCCCAGCTGTTCCAGTGCGGGCAGAGTGGATGCCAGACTCAGGCCACCCTTCCTGAAGCCTGAAATAAGATCAGAGTCTTATGTGTTATCCTGGAACAGATGCACATTTTGCATTCTACCCAACAATATGTGTGTTTGTCTTAGTATTTTCCCTCCAAAATGTTGAGTAAAATTGATGTTCCACAAAGATTCACTGTATTCATTCTGTGGCTTTGTATAGCCCGGCCTAGCACATTGCTTCATACCACCCTTCTTCACCTGAGGAACACTGAGCACTGCTCTGTGTCAGCAGGTGTCCAGTATTATTGAATACCTGATGGGCAGGAAATAAAAGGTTTTTCTTCTCAAGGTGTCTACATTTTAGTTGGAAGCTAAATATTACTTGCAGCCTGTCTGTCTAAAATATTTTCAAGTAGAACAGATCTACTTGAAAATTTATATGAACTGAATATTTAAAAAATATATATTAGGTTTTACATTTTTCTTCAAATAAAAAGCACCTATAATATTGAGTTCTTTATATCAAGGATTCTAATAGCAAAATATTTATAGTATAAAAACTAGAATTCTGTCCCATTTTAAAACAGCAAAAGCAATTTTAATGATATTAAATAAGAATTCTTAGGTAGATAAAAATGGCAAAAACTAGTATTAAAATATCATGTTAAAATGTGAGAGAAATTAATTACAACAGTTTTAAATAAAACCCTTTTATTAAGTTAATCATGTTAATTATGTAATAATTTGGGCATAAGCAAAAGTGTATTACAACAAATTATATCACGGTAAATATCAACCATGTATATGCTTTAGTTATTCCAGATTTTAATAAATACATCTGATGTTAGGACTCTTTCTTTTAAAAAATTAAAATCATGTAATCAAGTATTGTATATACAATTTTTATATTATGATTATTCTTTAATATGAATGTCATTATTGATTATCTTTATTTCTTTTTTTTTATTTAGAAAGCACAACATCAGGAAGTATGTTTGAAAGAAATACAACATTGTCTTGAAAAGTCGGAGAATCAAAGTGAGAGTATTAAGAATTACTTACAGTTTCTTAAAACCTCTTATGTCACAATGTTTGGATAAATTGTTGAATTTATATTCTATAAGCAATAGATTTTTACTGTGAGTCTTAAAAATGATTAGGTAAAAAATAGATACCATCTGTTGTTATACTTTATGATTTGTGGATGGTGGTATTAAAATTTTTATGTAAAGATTTTTGAAACATAATGTATTATCCAATTAAAACTTAAAACAAGGTGAATGTTAGCATTCTTTTTTTGCTGGATAATTTTCACATAGCTCTGGATTAATTTCTGTTTAAGTTATATTGGTTTTCAGAATATTTTTATACATACACAAAAGAAGGCAGAATCATTCTTTGTGTGTTTGTAGCTACCATCCAAATGAATTTGTTATAAGTCTATGCTAATTATGAGCCAAATACATTGTTTTAAATAATGTGTATCATTGCATTGCTGTATATGTATTAATATAATAAAGGAAGATATTCTGGATATTAATGTTTAATAGTGACTTATTTATAGACTTTCTAAAGATATTCTATGTCTTGATGTACTTAATATTGTTTCAAGTATATGCAACAATGTCATTATAATTTCTCTGAGGTTTCAAATATACAACTTAAAGTCATAGCTATTAAGCACAAACCAAAATTTGAAAACATGTTGTCCCAGGGCCAACTCACATGAGATGATCAAAATAAGCACGCCCAATAAGAAGCTTTAGGATAGGGCTTTATTTCTGAGATGACGTAGAGGAGATGCCAAGAACTCGCCTCCCATAATCTCCCACGGTGCGTGCCAAGGCAGGGTGCTATAAACGGGATGGAGGTGGTTGACAAGGGGTCGTGTAATAGTGATTCCTCTCAGGCAGTGACTTGAAAGCTGTTTCTTCAAAGGATACCCAGGTGTCAAAAGGTCGTTCAGAGGGGCAAGTTGTGTACTGCGCAGTCCAGTCTATGAACAGAGCTCAGACTCTGCAAGACATTTTATCCTCTTCTCCCGTCAGGAGTGGGGCTCTGCTTCATCTGGTCCCCCCACATGTAAGATCTCCATTTCATCTGCAGGGGCCTACTTCCCAATAACCCAGCTGCTTCATAGTATTTTTCTCAAAATAGCAAAATATAGTAGTTTCAGGGGGGATTCTAGCTGAGAGGGAGGCATAGGTAGAAACCCTTCGCTTCCTCTCATAACCAAAAGAAGGATAACAACTGTAACTGCCAGAAAATCAAACTGCGTGGGAGTCTGACAAGGAGTTAGAGGAGAAACGTAACATCCAGACTGGTAGGATGTGCAGAGATAGGCATGGATGAGATTTCCCACATTGTGTGTGGATAAGTCAGGAGGAACAACTGGGGAGTGAGACCACACAATCCAGGGTTTCGGTGTGGGGAAGTAAAGCCTCAAAATCTCTGGTTGTAAAAACCTGTGGGGGTTGTGGCAGGGGAAAAACTCCCAGCCTCACAGGAGAGTTCATTGGAGAGGCCAACAGGGTCCTAGAACATACACGAAACCACCCAACTGGGAGTCAGCATGTGAAAGAGCACAATCTGGGAAGTGATGGAAAGTGAGGCATGAGCTAAGCAAGCAGTATTGTTCCCTCTCTGGCCCTGCCCCACATACAGTGCCACTACGCAGTGAAGTGAGTTATCCTGCCCTGGCAAAATACCTAAGGCTCTGCCCCTTACAATATAACAGATGTGCCAAGACAAAGAAGTATGGCCCAAATGAAAGAACAGATCGAAACTCAAAAAAACTAAGCAACACAAAGATAGCCAACCTATCAGATGCGTAGTTCAAGACACTGGTAATCAGGATGCTCACAGAAATGATTGAGTTTGGTTACAAAATGAAGGAAGAAATGAAGGCTACACAAATTGAAATAAAGGAAAATATACAGGAACCAACAGTGAAGGGAGGAAAATGGACTCAAATCAAAGATTTGGAGCAAAAGGAAGAAATAAATATCCAACTGGAACAGAATGAAGAAACAAGAATTCAAAAAAATGAGGCATTTAGGAACCTCCGGGACAACTTTAAATGTTCCAACATCTGAATCGCGTGTCCGAAGGAGAACAGGAAGAACAAGAAATCGAAAACTTATTTGAACAAATAATGAAAACTTCCCCAATCTGGCAAAGGAACTAGACATGCAAGTCCAGGATGCAGAGATTCCCAAAGAAGTTGAATCCAAGAAGAAATACACAAAGACACATCATAAGTTACTCAAGATATAAGGCGAGTCTGAAAAGCATCAAGAGAAAAGGAGACAGTTATCTACAAAGGAGTGCCCATAAGACTGTGAGCTGATTTCTCAAAAGAAACCTTGTAGGCAAGAAGGGGCTGGAAAAAAGTATTCAAAGTAATGAATGGGAAGGACCTACATCCAAGTTTACTCTATCCAGCAAAGCTTTCATTTAGAATGGAAGGGCACATAAAGTGCTTCCTGATAAGGTCAAGTTAAAGGAGTTCATCATCACCAATCCCTTATTATATGAAATGTTAAAGGGACTTCTCTGAGAAATAGAAGATCAAAAACTATGAAGAGTAAAATGAGAACAAACTTACAAGTATTAACAGCTGAACCTAAAAAACAAAAACTAAGCAAACAACTAAAACAGGAAAAGGAATCACTGAAATGGAAATCACATGGAGGGTTATCAGTGGGGAGGGGGAGGGGAGAGAATGGGGGAAAGGTAGAGGAAATGAGAAGCATAATTTGTAGGTGCAAAATAGGAGGAGGTTAAGAATAGTATGGGAAATGGAGAAGCCAAAGAACTTGTATGTATGACCCATGGACATGAACTAAGGGAGAGGGAATACCGGAGGGTCAGGGGATGCAGGGTGGAGGGGGATAAAGGGAGGAAAATTGGGACAACTGTAATAGTATAATCAATAAAAATACTTTAAAATAGTAAAATATAGTAGTTTCAGTAACATTGCATTTTTCCCAACATTTGCTAACAATATTAATGTTGCCTTTTTTTTTTTTTTTTGGTTTTTAAATCATAGTACTTACAGTCCTAACATACGTGCTTGGCCCTTGTATTTTTTTTTCATCTCCTAAAGCAAAGGGAGGTTTAGGAAATACTTAGATGAAAGGAGACTAATGTCTTGAATATTCACTAGACTGTGAGCTCCTTAGGGTAGAACTCTATTTTAGTCATATTTCTGTTTCAGCTACTAAACGACATTTGGTACACAGTGGATACTCAGTTGATGTTTGTGGATGGGTAGATGGATAGACATATTTCATATTCCTGTTTTAGATATGAAAACATGTAAGCATAGATGTGAAAAAATGTAATCACCATGATTGTGGTATACAAATTTTAAGTTTTGAAGTCAGCATTTGAACTCCGGTCTGATTCCAAAATTAAAGTTCTGTGTACAGTGCTGTTTTCTTCTTGCAAGCAGAGGAAGACCAGTCTCCCAGTGGCAGCTCCCTATTGCTATTATTTATTGAGCACTTACTGTGTGCTGGACAAAGTTCCCGGCGTGGTATATACATTATCTCATTTAATCTTTATGACTGATAAGTGCTATCAACTTTTTATCCATTTACTTTTCAGGAAACCAAAACATGAAAGGGTGAACTAACTTGCCCAAAGACACACAACTAGTAAGCGGCAGGCACCCAAGTCTCTGCTCTTAACTTTGACCATGGTACTTTTGTATATATTTCATAAAGAAAGGCAATGTTTTTGTCCAACAGTCATGCACTTAGCTCACCTATGAATACATTCTCTTTTTTATATTTTTAATTTGTGGCAAAGTAGTTTGTGCATACGGTATTTAAAAGCTGGTACCTGCAGTGTGTTACATAGACAGTAAAAGACTCTTGCAAAGTCCCTAGGGTGGGTACTCAGACACCAGTGACACAGGATGGCAAAGGAAGTTTACCAGACCCTAGAAGAACTTGAAAAATCTCTGTGCTTCGTGTTTCCCTGTGAAGCATTAAGCAGACACTGGGCTGTCTGGTATGAGAAGCAAACTCAGTGTCAGGGAGGCCCAGTGTCAGGGCCCTGGTGTCCCTGAGCAGTGTCTTTGCTTCCAGCTTCCCACAGGAGTGTCCCAGAACACTCTTGTCCCCATGGCACTAGTGGGCTACCAGGATTTTCTCTTCACTCTTGATATTCAAGGCCTCATGACTTTCTTGAGTTCTGAAAGTTTTCTTCCACTGTTTGTGATTGTTCCCTCTCCACATGTTCCTTTTCTCCTGCTTGTTTCATTGGCTGGATCTGACCTCCACGCAACTTGCCTTTTTTCTAAAGGTATCTCACCGGGTTTCAAGTATTCCACCCGATTTTTCTGACCACTAATTTGGTTCTCATGGGCAGTCATTCTCTTTTTCTGTTTGATATAGAGCTCCTAAAGAAATCATGTTTGTTTGTTTATTTTTTGTTCCTGAAAGTGTTTTGTAGTGTGTGATTCCATTATATTTTCATTAAAATTCTCTTGTGTTTCTTTCATTGTTCCCACTTCAGTAGGCATCTCTGGTTTCTGTTCTGCTGGCCATCTTTTCTTTTGAAGCCACATAAGTGAGTCTTAATTATCCTTGCCTACCCATGGTTGTGGTGCCTTCAATACCTGCCGGCAGGCTGCCTTGAATACTTCTGGGGCAGCTGCAAACCAAGTGGTGAAGGCATGATAGTTCAAGTTCTCAGGGGCCTGAGACTTGTTACCCTCCGCTAAAGTGCTATGAGAAATCCTTCTGCTCCTAGACTTTTTCATCTGCAGGCATGAGTTCTTTTCCCAGCTATAAAAACTGGAGGCCGTGTGCTCCACAGAAGAGCACACTTCAAGGTTTTCCAGAGTCAGCAAGTTTGTTGCAGCAAACAAGAGAAATCCCCACTGAGAGGGACCCACAGGCAGCATCTGTACCTTGAATAATGTGCAGCAATTTAAAGAATGGATTCAATCTGCTGACCTTAAGAGTTGTTTGTGATTTTTATTTCTAGGTTAAGAAAAATCAGAGAATTTTGTGTTCAGCACGATTCACTTTTTATAATCAAACAAGCATCTCTTTATTTGTTTCTAAGTTCACCTATGTGGGTATTAGCATAGAGACAGGTATAAAGAAGACTAAATGCTAAATGCCTGGGCAGGGATGGGGGAAATAGTAATAATTTTTTACTTATTCTAATAAAATTGTGTTACTTTTCCATTTTTTTCTATTCAGATAAAATGTTTAAGGTTGGAGGACAGACCTAATAGGTATGAGGAGTGGAGGAGTAGGGTTGGTGGGAGGCTATAGTCAGAGAATGAAACATTGGAATTTGCTTTTCAGGGGGGGTGTAGTTTGGACAAGGAAAAAGTGAGCAGAAGCCTACTTGAGGTGGAGATGAGGTCACTGGAGTCCAGGATACTGAGTAACTGAGAAGTCTTGGGTGTTGAAACTACGTAAGATTTGGAAGGAACTGGGGTGGAGCTTAAGAAGTATCCCGATTAAATGTGTGCGCGTAAGTAGATGACTATGATAAGGAGTGAAGTTCTAAAAGCCTAACGATGGTTCCTGATTGCATTTAGAACCAAATGAAAAGTCCCCAACATTACCCTCAGGGCCCTGCATGTTCTGGCCCTCAGGTGCGTGGCCTCAAGGCCCTGCACACTTCCGCCCCCTCATACCACCTCCCCCCCACCTGTCTAGTTGAACTTTGTTCCTTGAAAACTGAGTTCATTCTTTTTTTTTTTCTCATCTTGAAATGCTTTCCCTCCAACTCTTGGCCTGACTAAATCATACTCATTTTGTCATATACTGTAGTATTCTTTTCTTTCATAATTGGCAATTATTTTTGTGCATGTGATAATTTGTCTCAGGGGATTTTGATCTCTATGACGCTTTACAGTTGTATAGTCTGGCACATAGCAGGCACTCATGCATATTTGCTGGATGGATACATAGATGGAGGAATGGCGATACTGCCTTCATAGTTCTGAGCTTCCCAGTAGAGCAAGGGCATTTGCCTAAGAAAGGTGGAGAAATGTACACAGTCTAGGAGAATGAATAGCTTTCACTCTGGAGGGTTGCCAGGGAAGCAGATTCCCAGGTAAGGGGTTGATTTCCCTTTTAGACAGAGGAAGAGACTGACGAGACACAGGGTGCAGGAGACCTTGTTTATAGTCAGACGTGTTCCAGAGGCCACCGTGGAAAAAACAAGGGAACTGGTATTGGGAGTGAGTCAGGAAGGTGGAATGGGTACCCTTACAGCTGCTTGCTTCATATGGTCTACAAGGAATTTCTCTTCTTTTCCTTCTTTAAAAATCAATTAAAATCCCATGTGTTGTCTTTTCTTTTTACACTGCTGAGTTAGGAAAGTTGCTTAAATCCCAAGTGTAAGGCAGTGGTTTTGATTTATTTAACAGTACAATTTGTTGTGGTACTTTAAGATTTAACACTTCCGCAAAGAAAAATAAATATTAAAAATAAGTAACATTGTTTCTTTAGAATTTAAGAGATCTTAAAATTGTGAAGTTTCCCTTTATTTTAAAAAGTAACTCAAGTATCTTGCTTGTGTTCTTACTTTGGCTTAGTTTGGGAGGGTGCTTGAAGGGAGGAAGGACCTTTAGGAGCCTCTTTATAGCTAGTTTGTTGTTATAAGATGAAGTTAATACTGATGATAGATTGTGGTTTAAACTATAATGATGAAACCTGTGGTTAACTATCATACATTATTTGATTAGAAACATTATAATTATACACTGATCACTTTTTGCAAGCTTAAAAGTTTATTTTTTATTATTTTTTTAAAGATTTTATTTATTTTTCTTTAGAGGGGAAGGGAAGGAGAGAGGGAGAGAAATATCAATGTATGGTTGCCTTTCATGAGTCCCCCGCTGGGAACTGGCCTGCAACCCAGGCATGTGCCCTGACTGGGAATCGAACCGCGATCCTTTGGTTCACAGGCGCACACTCAATTCACTGAGCTACACCAGTCAGTGCTAAAAGTTTATTTTTTGGCAACTATTTTTTGTAAAGGAGATATCTTTTCCCATCATTTTTTAAAAAATGAGCTCAATTATTTTTTAAAGAACTAAATAAAAGGCCTCTAAACCCAAGGTAATAAGGCATATATAAATAATCTTAAAAAACTAGTGATTTTATTTTAATAATTCATGGTCCCCAAAACTTCTTGAATGTCACCTGAATATAATACTATCTAAAACTTTTTTATTTTTAAAAGATTTTTAAAATATATTTTATTGATTATGCCATTACAGTTGTCCCACTTCCCCCCCTTTATTCCTCTTTACCCTGCACACTCCCTCCACCTACATCCTCCCCTTTAGTTCATGTCCATGTGTCATAAGTTTTTAGCTTCTACATTTCCCAAACTACTCTTGCCCTCCCCCTGTCTAATTTCTCCTCATTGTCTGTCTATGCTACTTATTCTCTGTATCTTCTCCCCTTCTCTCCTACTCCCACTCCCCTGTTGTTAACCCTCCATGTGATCTCCATTTTTGTGGCTTTGCTCCTGATCTAGCAAGTTTTCTACTTGTTACTCTTCCTCTTTTCATTCTAGTACCCCTATAATTCAGATGTTGGAATGTTTAAAGATGTCTTGGAGGTTCCGACACCTCTCCTCATTTTTTTGAATTCTTGTTCCTTCATTCTTTTCTGTTTGGTTGTTTCTTTCTTCCTTCTGGTCCACTCCATTGATTTGAGTCCCAGTTTTCTTCCCATCACTATCAGTTCCCTGTGCATTTTCCTTCATTTCATTAGTGTAGCCTTCATTTTTTCATCTAATTTGTGACCAAATTCAACCAGTTCTGTGAGCATCCTGATCACCAGTGTTTTGAACAGTGCATGTGATAGGTTGGCCATCTCTTGGTCGCTTAAAAGTATTGGCTCTGAGGCTCTGATCTGTTCTTCCATTTGAGTCATAGTGTTTTGCTCTGTTTGCACCTGTTATGTATGAGGGGCGGGGCCTTAGGTGTTCACCAGGGTGGGGCAACCCCCATCCCTGCACATTGTGATGCTGTGTGTGGGGGCGGGGTCAGAGAGGGAGCAATGGCATTTGTTTCGCTCTTTCTCAGATTTTGGTCCCCTCTGTCACTTCCCACAAGCAAATTGGGCCCTTCTGGTGCCAGTTTCCCAGTGGGTGGGCTTGTGTACATTCTAGGACCCTGTGAGTCTCTCCAGCGAACTCTCCTGTGAGGCTGGGAGCCTCTCCTGGCACCTCAACCCCCAGAAGTTTCTTTAATCGGTGCTTTTAGGCTTTATTTCCTGGTGCTGGGGCCCTGGGTTGCTTGGTTTGTCTCACTGCCTGTTTTTGCCTGGTTTATCTCCACGCAAATGTGTGTCCATGGTCAGCCAACTGCCTTGTGTGCCTTACTGGGTTTGCTTGTTTCCTCCCCGTGCCCAGGTCTGCCAACCACCACCTTTTCCTGCCAGCATCCCTCTCCACTGGCTGCCTACTCTGCCCCTCTTACTGGTCTGGATGAATGGTTCGTTGTTGTCGAACTTCCGTACAGTTCAATTTTGTCTGTTCTGGTTGTGTTTTTGTTTCTAAGTCATTGTTGTCCTTAAATTTGGTTGTGCAAGGAGATACAATATTTCCATCTACGCCTCCATCTTGGCCAGAGGCCTGGGATAATTTAAAAAAGGTTATTTTTACTTGTACAGATAAACACAATTAATTTCCTTAAAACTTCATACACTTTTATTTCTCTGCTAGAAGTCTAACTTGATTTTTATTTTGGTCTTGTTTTACTTGAAAAGTTATATTTTAGCCTGAACACTACCAGAAGTTGAAGCATTTCAAGAAATAAGAATTTCAATTCCAAATGCATTGGCTTATAAAATACCAAGTATAACTCTTGGGAGTATAATAGACACAAAGATGTGTATACTTTCTTTTTCCTACCCAACATATAAAGAGCTCTTACAAAGTAATACAATATGAATGTCCATCAGATGAAAGAGCCAAAGGATAAAAAACAGACAACTCATCAGAGAAGAATTTCTAATGGCCAATAAACACTATTACAAGATGTTCAGATTTATTAGCAAAGAAATGTAAATAAATAATGTAAAAATGTAAATAAATGAATATTTTCCTACAATGATTTTAAGGAAGTAATTTCTACTATTAAAAAGATGGGTAAAATAAGAATTCTCACACATTACCAATGGGACTTATTATTCTATAATTTTGAATATACTATAATACATTAATTATTGCTCTACTGTTGGATAGTTATGCGGTTTCCCCGTTTTCTGTTAGAAATTTTTCTGTAGTGAGTATCATCACGCACAATTCCTTGTCTGCATCTCATTATTACTTTGCAACAAATGCTGAGATGTGAATTACTCCACCGAGTGCCGTGAAAAAATTCAAGTTCTTGAAACATAGAACTGTTCATGCTAATGCTACAATAATTTGCAATGTAGGCACTTTTCCTAAAATAATAATTAGATACTGGCAGGAAATAATACTTGTGTTATGCCACTCCATTGCTTAGCTAGGTGTCTGGCACCTAGTAAGAACAATGAAATCTTGTTAATCAGTGGTCAAATGAATATTCATTTGGTCAAGTCATCTCTCAATTTTAGTTATAATTCTAAAGTAGAAGTGTGAACATGCTTTGAAAATTATAAGGAGTTCTAAAGTTGTAGTATTGATAATTGTTCACAATTTTAAAAGCATTATATTTTTATTTCTCATTAATATTTAGTTGACGGCAGTTCAAGCGGTGCCTGAGACTGACATTTGCTTTCCTACACCTCTGTTTATTTGATTTTCCATTTGTATTAAAATTCTCTTATGTTGTTAAAAGTCAAGTGAGTTCATAGTGAATGAGTTCACATGAATTCTTGATGTGAATCTTGATTGAAGATAGATGTATAAAATATTTTCTACTTATCTATGAATTGCCTTTTCACTTTATTAATTGTGACTTTTAATGATCACAGTTTTTAATTTTAATATTGTGTTAGTTAGAATTCTCCTAAGAAACAGAACAGATGTGGTATGGGCTTACATTATTATGGAGCCTGAAGAGTTTGTACTGCCTGCAAGCTGGAGTTCCAGAAAAGCCTATGGTTCTTCAAGGCCTGAGAGCCAGTGGTGCACACGGCAGTCTGAGTCCGACGGCCTGAAAGCCAGAGTGCTGAAGGCAGGAGAAGATTGGCGTCCCCATTCGGGTAGTCAGGCAGGGAGCCAGTGAACCCTCCTTCCCTCCATGATTTCTGTTCTATTTAAGCCCTCAGTGGATTGCATGATGCCCCCCACACTGCGGAGGGCAATCTGCTGTACTTCGTCCACCAATTCAAATGCTAATCTCCCAGGAACACCTTCACATACACACCTAGAATTAATGTTTAATCACATGTCTGGGCATATGGTGATCCAGTCAAATAAATACATAAAGTTAGTCATCATAAATATAGTTCAGTTTATCGGTTCAGTTCAGTTTATAGCTCAGTTCAGTTGTTTCCTTTATAGTTAGAATGTTTTGTGTTCCATTTCAGAAATCTTTGCTTACTTCAAGTTAATGAAGATGGTCTCCTATGTTTTCTTCTAAAAAGCTCTGTTGTTTTATCTTTCATGTTTCAATCTGCAATCCACCTTCAAAATAATTTGTGTATAGCCCAAACTAAGATGTAAGAGTATTTTTGTCAAGTGGATATCCAACTGGCCTGGCACTATTTATCTAAAGTCAAATTTATTTCCCAATATACTGCAGTCACTTTTGTCATGAGGCAGATCAGATGTCACAAATCAGGTGTGTGGATTCTTTGGAGCTCTTCATTCTGTTGTACGGTTCAATTTTTCTATCTTCACACCAATACTACTCTGTATTGAAGCTTTATTCTTCAAGATTGCATTAGCTATTTTTAGTTCTTTCTATTTCAGTGTAAATTTTAGATTCAGTTTGTCAGTGCCCATCTAAAAAATTAAATATTGGGGCTTTTAACGAGGATTGTGTTGAACTTATAGGTCTATATAGATCAGTTAGAGAGAAATGACTGACATTTTTATTCATGAATATTGTATATCCTATCGCTGATCTGTAATTTTTAGAAAATTTTCTCTCACTGTTTTACAGTTTTCATTAAGTACCTTGCACATACTTTGCTAGTCCTGGGTGACTGATCTTTTCTGATGCTTCTTTTTTAAAGTTTCATTTTTTATACTTGTTGCTGTGGTGCTGTAATAGAGTTGATTTTTGTATACTCACCTTGTATTTGGATATATAGCTGATACCATTAATTCTAATTGTTTCCATGTCCTTTTGGATTTCCCATATCATATGCAAATGAAGACAATCTTATTTCTCCTTTCCAATTTTTATGCCTTTCTTTTCTCTTTCTTTCTTATTGCACTGGATAGGACATCCCATAAATTTTAAACAGAAATAGTGAGAGCAGATAGTTGTCATCTTAGGACATTGATTTTCAGCATTTTTCCTTTTCATATACACATGAAATTTCCTCTAAGCATTGGTTACCTAAGGTTTGGTATACTATATTTTCATTATATTTTATTTCTAAATATTTTTAGATTTTAATTTTGATTTGATATTCAATATGTTTCTAATTCTCAGGCAATTGGGTATTTTCTAATTATCTTTATAACTTCCCAGCACTTGGAGATTTTTCAGCTATCTTTCTGTAATTAGTTTCCAGTTCCTTTTTTGATCAGGGAATATATGTTATATGATTTGGTTCCTTTGAAATTTGAGATTTGTTTTACATCAAATTAGATGATAGTATTTTTCAAGTTTTTCAAGATATTCTTTCTATTTTCTGTCTACTTATTTCAGTTACTAAAAGGGTAGTATCGAAGTCTCTAACTATAACTGGGAATTTGTCTGTTTTCCCTTTCTGTTGCTTTATATATTTTGTAGCTCTATTGTTAGATATGTATACATTGTTACATCCTAGTGAACTGGCCTTTTGACATTATATAATGTCCCTCTGTACCTCTGGTAATACTCCTTATTCTGAAGTCTACTTGTTTCATATTAATAGAGCCATTCCAGATCTGTTTCAATTATATATTGCATGCTGTGACTTTTACTTGTAATACTTTTACTTTAGTCTGTGTTTTTATATTTAAAAGAATTTTCTTATAGAAAGCAATCTGAGAATCTCTGCCTTTTAAATGGGGTGTTTAGACCATTTGCCTTTAATCTAACTAATAATAGGTTTGAATTGAAATCTACCATTTTGCTAATTGTTTCGAATAGTTCCATTTGTTATCTTACTTTTCTTTTTACCTCTTTTTCTGCTTATTTAAGATTAATTTAATATCATTTTAACATATTCTTATCTTCACTATTGGCTTATTATGTTTTTAATTTTTATTTTTAGAGTTGTAGGGTTTAAAAAATATATTTTTAAATCATGAGATTCTACCTTTAAGGAATAACATGCTATCTCATGTATATTCTAGGTAATTTACAACAGTATAATTTCATTGTTTCCCATCCTTTTTGCTATTGTTGTTACAAGATTTTACTGTTATATATTCTATAAACCTCATAATACATTTTTACTATTCGCTTTGAACAATTATCTTTCAAATTAATTAAAATAAGAAAAAATCTGTCATGTTTACCCACATTCTTGCCATTTCTGTCACTCTTTTATTTTTAGATTCATTTTTTCATTCTCCTTCTTTATGAAAAACTTAAAAGTGCTTAGCAGTGTAGGTCTGTTGGAAAAAATGGATCTAAAAGAGAGCATGTCAGAAATGACCCACTCGTTTTATGTTCTTTCTTCTCTCCTTTTATTCATCTTCAAGATCAGTCAAATATTTTTTATTAGAAATTTCATTCCACCAAAAGGTTGTAGAAGCTAAAGATGACATGTTTGGATAGAGATGGTCCACCCTCCTGCTTTTAAGCAGGTTGAGCTTGGGCAGGTCCCCTTAATCCAATAGGCTGATTTGAGGTTGGGTTGTGGTTTAGGTAAAACCCAGTCTACTTCAGGTCACTTCTTTGCCAATGGCGTCTTTCGGACTTTGAACTGAGTTTGGTGGGTATTTTGCTCTTTAGCATTGATTGCAGGTAGTTGTATTTTAAAAAATATTTTTATGTATTTATTTATAGACAGAGGGGAAGGGAAAGAGAATGAATGGGAGAGAAACATCAATGTGTGGTTGCCTCTCATGTGTCCCCTACTGGGGACCTGGCCTGCAAACCCAGGTATGTGCCCTGAGTGGGAATCGAACCGGCGACCCTTTTCCTCACAGGCCCGTGCTCAATCCACTGAGCTACACCAGCCAGGATGCAGGTAATTCTGTTTTGCTTTTCACAGGTTTCTCAGTTAAGATTTTGGCCAGTTGCCCCTCACGGCCTTCAGAGTTCAGGAACTAGCTTGATGAGGAAAAATGTTGTATTTTTGAGATGCTCACTTTCCACTTTTTCCCTCCATTTCCTACTAACCACCAAAACTCTGTTTCTCTGACCCCCAGAAGCAGTCTTCTGCCAGATGTCCAGCCTGAATTCTCAGCTTTTAGCCACGCCCAGCACTGGCAGCTGCACCCTGGGAAAACGCAGCTGCTAGATGCCGAGTACATGGAGATAATAAAGACCTATTTCCTTCCCTTGCAACAGTGCTTCCCAACTTTTTAAACTGGGACACGTGGAAAATCATAATTTGTTTATGTCAAACTGTAGTAAATAGAGGAGGATACTTACAGCCAGAAGTGCCTGGCTCAAGAGCTCTAGCTAATATAGGGCGTGGCCAAATCACTCCACTTTACAATTTGAGAGATTGGTATCTTCACATTTGTAACCCTTTGATGGCACTGGTGGGAATCTGCCTCAAACAATTCATGCTATGGTATCCCGTCATCTAGTGTTTAGCCTTTCTCTTGTGAAAGACCAAATATTTTCTCGGGCCCCTGCAGGGAGAAGAGGCGCTAACTCCAGGTGCCTTTTGCTCCGAGGTAACATTGGGAGCCGGAATGCCCATGCCCTTCCTCCGTCTGGATCTCGGTTGTGCGGCTCTCCTAGATTACTCATAGTCAGTTATATGGAGGCATAAATTAGTGCTGTTAACCTGTTTAGCACCTCAATATCTCTTCTCCTCTCTCTCTGTGTAGTACAAAATTTTTTCTCATCCAAAGGGACACATAATTTGTATCACATGCAGTGCAGCATTTGGCTTTGAAGTAGCCGAGATAATGCTATTATTTGCAGTGGGAATATGATTAAGGCAAGATGATATGTGTGGTTGAGCTTATGCTTATTTGTAAGTCTGTGGATAACTTTCTTACATTTTTCAGCTGATGAAAGCAAGTTATCTACACAGTTCGCAGAAAATCTCTTAGTTTATAAAAAACGTAAACTAATATCTAGTCTCGTTCACAAACATGTTTTATTTATTATATAAATAGTTGAACAAATAATCAATTGAGAGTTTACTGTGATACTTAGCTGAGGGATGATGTGGAAGATTACTAGAATGTGTTCACACATTAGAGTTTAATTGATTCAATGTGATGTCCTTTGATGGCATGCTAAACATGTAGCAGGAGCAGTTGCCTACGATCCTGGCATCCATCCCTGCTAGGATTAGATTTTAACTGGACAGTGTGGTCACCGTGAACACTCAGATTGGGGTAACTGGCATGGCCAGGACAACAAGATTGCCTCAGCTATTTTGTGATCGTCTGGCTGCTGCTGGCAGTGGAAACCTTACAAATGACAGACAGCCGTATACACGTGAGAGAACATTAGTAGAGAGAGCTTGGTTCTATGAGGTGAGGCCATAGGAAATGATCAGGGCTATGGCCCCCCTAGTAAAACTTTACGGTGCTGTACAACTTCCTAATCCCAAACAGTTCAGGAATGAAGTAGGGTTTCAGAAATAATTTGGGTGTCCCAAATTATTAAAGACAAAAATGATCCAGTTATGATTCTCTTAACTGCTAATGAGGTGCTTCTATAACCTTAAGCCAGTGATTTGGGGGTTGTCAAGTAAAGAGAGATATTTTTACTAATATTAACAAATAATCAAGTTACCTATCATATGTCATTGATTAATAGATTGATAAAATAGTAAGAAATGAGTTTTATTGCAAGATAGGTCAAAGCACATTTAATGTTTAATAATTATTAAAGTAATAGGAGACAGCATAAGATAGAGTTTATTAAACCTAGTTCTCAATTTATTTAAGTATTTGTATGAACCTGTATAAGCTCTAGTACTCTTCAAACTGCTCACAAATATTTCTTTGTAAATATTTTAGATTTTTTATTTTATTTTATTTTTTATTTTTTTAAAGATTTTATTTATTTACGTATCTTTAGAGGGGAAGGAGAGAGGGAGAGAAACATCAATGTATGGTTGCCTTTCGTGCGTCCCCTGCTGGGAGTTGGCCTGCAGGGAACCAGCCTGCAACCCAGGCATGTACCCTGAGTGGGAATTGAACCGAGGTCCACTGGTTCGCAGCCCTGTGCTCAATCCACTGAGCTACACCAGCCAGAGCTATTTTAGATTTTTTCATGTAGCTAGCAAGAATTATCATCTTCTAACTAGTGGTTAATTGTATATATGAATACTATAATTTTTTATCTTGTATTTAGTAACATTACTAATTAATTCTGTTAGCTTTCCAATTGATTCTCTTGACTTTTCTAAATAGGCAGTGAAAGATTATATTTAGAAATATTAATAGTTAATATTGTATTTTCATTAACTATCATTCCTATTTAAAATGTATTTTCACAAATGGCCCACTCATATCAGGACTCAAACAAAATACACACATTACACTGGGCGGATGTGCCTCCTGCAGCTGTGACAGTCCTCGGCCTCTAGTTTTTATGACATTTATTTAGGGAATGAATCGGAGCATTCACCCTATAGAATTTCTGACAGTCTGTATTTGGCCAATTATGCCTTCATGGTATTGCTTAACATATTTCTTGATATCTAACTATAAGCCAATAGTTGGTAAAAATTGTTATTAAATTAAGTGTTAAATCTTTTTAGTGAGAATACTTATGGGTGGTGCTTTATACTTTCACTGGCATCATATTTGGAGCAAATGTAATGGTTGCTTGTCCCAGTATTATTAACATTAAAATGTCAGACTGATTCATTCATTAAATAGAATTATTTTCAGCAACTTTTTACTGAATGCTTATAAGTAGCCAGTGATGATCATTGCCAAGACCTATTATTTAATTAAGGAATCTTAACATGGTGATTTTCTAATTCTATTATTTTTCTGTATTTGTTCATTACTATTCATTTTCTATTAAAACTAGTTCATTAACTGATTAATTATTCTGACATAAAAAGCTGAAATGCTTGATTCAATTTTTAGAATAATTTGTGAGTGCCTATCAGCCTCCAGAAGTAACAAGAAAGGTGGTTGGGTGTTTGGGTTTTTTTTTTTTTTGGTATATTCTTACTGACACATAGATTATATATATTTATATGTCTATTTTAACCCATTGTGATACTTTACTTTTATTCTGTTTAAATAATGAGAAACTCTAATGTGTTCACTTTATATCTGACTACTTCCCATAATAATGAGTAAGATGTGTAGGTATGATTTGCATTTTTTGGTTATTTTGTATTTTTCTTATTTCACATATATATTTTCAAAAATTTTCTTGCTTTAATTTTTATGACATAGTAAAAATATGACTTGTAATTTCAGCTATTGGGAATTTACTGTGTCTTTGTCTATTCCATGATTAATTTTGTAAATCTTCCTTCTTTCGTCTGCGTTATCTGTCACAGAGGTCTGCTGATGTGCATGAATGTCTTCCACTGCATGTTGTTTCTGCCCTTTTCCCCTTCTACATACAGTATTTTTATTCTACATAATTTGATGCATTATGTCTTGGATACTGTCTGCTCTTGTCATGAAGATGTCTGAGTCCATTCGCTTTTTAAGCCTTTGTGGGTAGCCACAAGTTGATGCCACATGTCTTTATTACAAATTACACTATTTAAATAGATTTAATGGTCATTTTATGCTTTTTTTTTGCCTTGAACTATAATTGGATAGCATAACTCTTTCTTCACATTTGTCTGATACACTGTCTTTATTTCACTGTTTTTATTTTGTTTTGGTGCCTTTACATGGAGATAAGAAATTTGCTATGTTCCCCCATCCTTTCCCCTTCCCAGTCCTCAATTATTTAGATGGGGATTGTAAATTCTATCACTTATTGGTTTTATAATAGTGCAACATAAATATTACTTTAAAATAGAAATTAATGTTATAGTAACCATGTATACTATAATCATTTAAATGTATACATTTATCTTAAACTGATATCATGGAGTCCATACCTAGTCTCGAACTCTCAGACTAATAATAAAAGCATGTTAATGAGACTTAAAAATTATTAATGAAAAGATGAAGAAGATGGTCTTTCCTCTTGTTAATAAGTTAATAAAAATGAATTTTATCATTTCAGTTTTCCTGATTGGTTTTAAGATAACAATTCTAGGTTTAGGTTGGGTCTTACAGTTTTGAAACTTGTTCATATAAATAAAGCTGCCTTCAAGTACCAATCAAGGCAATTCTGTTTTTGTGACTTATTTTTCAGTTTCTTCAGTGGTTTTTTATCTTATAAAGTTTGAAACCAATTTTATAATTAATTATGAAGTTAATTAATATTTTTCAAAACAATTTCAAATGATACTGAAGAATATGATGTGAAAGTGTTACTTCAGCTGCTTCTCACCCCAGATTCCACTCCCCAAAGTATCTGCTGATAATAGTTGACTAATCATATTGCTTAACCTTTAAAAGACTAATTCTTTACCTTTAAATAATTTAGTCCAAGAAAACAATAGTACCTGGTTCTTACACAAATAACAAGAATTAATTGTCAGTGCTTTTAATTTTTAGTATTTCACAAAGTTAAGGATATTGAAAATGTTGGTTAATGCCAAAAAGGCCAAGTAAATTTTTTTCTGTAGTTTATCTTCTGTTGTCTTTTTTAAGAACATAAACTATCCTTTAAAAAAAAAGATGTTTTCCTACATTTTAAATAGGTATAGCAGGTTTCGTTATATTATTTTAGTGATTCAAGTTTTACTGAAAAATGAAAGTATGATCTACTGCAGGCATTTTATAGGTTTTCATTTTCATGCAGTACTTTTAAGGCCATACATTCCAGTGTCCAAGGTTTAACGTAGTTTGTATACACCCAACATGCAAGACCATGACTTTAATCGTTTCCTCACCAGAACTTCAATTACACCAGGCACTTTTTAATCATCCTGCAGCCCACAGGTCTATTCTTAGTGAGAAGCCTGACTCGTACAGAGGCAGCCTGTTCCTCTGCGGCAGATTCCGACTCCCCACTTTGCAGCCCCACCCATGAAAAAGCCCCGTGAATTAAAAGCTACTAAATTAAGTGTGTATTTTTAACAGCTTCAATTTTAAAGTCAATTTTGGCATGAAAGCTGAAGAGATTTTTTTTTGAAGTACAAAAATGCTATGTTGGCATTTCATGGTATTTTCAGAATGCAGTTTGTTTTTTGGGTTGTCTCTTTCAAAGTTTCTTATAATATCGTGGGGTTTTTTTCCTAAAGGGAATGTATTTAATCAGTTTCCTCTATCACTTTTTTAAAAAAATTGTTAAGCTCTTCAAAAACAAGATGAACCAAGAAGAACAATGATACTGTAGAACAAGAACTTATGTGTGAGGACAGGGATGTAGGGGAAAGATTTGGGGGAGGGGAAGGGGGGGAAGCATAGAGCTGAAGTGTAGCTGAGCTTAGCATTTCATGCACAAATCAAAACCTGTAATACGAATCCCCAAACTAAGAGATATAGAATTATTGTTTGTTTTACTCTTTTTACTTCCTAGTAGTAAAAAATCTCTTTTTCCCCCAATATAATACAAAGTCATTTTGGGGAAATGCTTGTATAAGGTGAATGCTTATAAGACAAGCTAAATGCCTAACATAATGTAAGGTATTCACTCAAAAATAGTTAATAAGAATCTGTTCTTGTAAGGTTCTGTGCTTCTTTTATGTTATAGGTAGCTCCAATAATTCATTGCTTCAAGATTCACCTTAGGAGAATGCAGTGTTTCTAAGGTCAGAATCTGCCCTTAGAAAATGTGAAAGGAACTGGAGGCTCAATCAATGCAGTTTTCCTTTCCCCCCCACTTGCCTTCATCTACTATAGGGGCTACAATGTTTAAAGACTCAATTCCTCAGTTTGCCTTTTAGCTGGAAGTTGCATGTGGGGATTCTGGCCAGTGGAGCGTAAAGGGAGAGTTGCTGGTGCCACGTGGTCTCTGCCAGGGGCTCTGCAAGTGCTGCTGTCACCCCTCTGTGCTGTGGAGCCAAAAGCCTGAAGGAGTCCCGGTGCTTGAAGGTGTCCCGACCACCACACTAGTTGTGGGTTCCCTACCTGGGACTTCTTGTGGCGTGTAATAAACCTATTGCTTCTTTAAATCACCATTTGCTGCGGTTCCTGTTTCTCTTTCTGCATGCATTACTGACGGACTCAGGGAAAAAACTTAATTCGGAAGTAAGTATGACAACAATCTTCGTATTCTAAATGGTGTTGGCTAGTCTCCAAGATGATCCCCACCTCCTTCCCACCCTTGTTGGTTTGTGTGACCAACAGATGTGACCTCTAAATCCCTTCACTGTAAAAATCATAAATGAAACAACTTTAAGATAACTTACATCTCCTTTTTATAGAATGTCAAAATTTTCTTTTCATGCATAACCTATTTTCTGGTAAAGTATATATTCTTTATCAAACTTTGAAAATACACATTTAAAAAAATTCAGTAAAGTAATTTCTAAAAAACACTATAATACTATGTACCAGATTCTCTTCTATGTTCTTTAACTTCATGAACCCACTTTTTTTTCTTCAAATAACTTTTTGAGATACTATTACAACCATTTTGCATTTGGAGAAACTGAGGCAGAGAGGTCAAATTTTCCATCCAAGGCTACTCACCTAGGAAGTGGTAGAATTGGGATTTGAGCTTAGTTAGGCTGTTTCCAGCATTTGTGATCCCCTCACCATGGGAAAATCACCTACAACTCCACCTCCTTTCTTTTAAATTTACGTTTTGAATGTGTAAGTGGTTACTTTTTTAGCAAACAGGTCCGTTTCTGCTGGCATTCACATTTCCTCCATTGCCCTTCTGATTTTCAGCATATCTGAGAGTGCTGGATGTTGTCCGTGTTGTACTGGTGTGGCCAACTCTATCCATCAGTGTCCACTCAGGCGATCAGAACCGCTACGGGGAATGTAGTACAGAAACGTGGTTACAAACATGTTGGAGGGACTGGAGCGGCCAAAAGGGAAGGTGTGTTTACCTGCAGGGGGACAGGTGGGAACAAATGGCTAAGGAACAGACCAACCTTCAAAACATATACTTTCCCTTGAAATGTTTTCCTTCCTTTAACACGTTTTCTTTCTATGTCCACAATTAATGACAGTATTATATTCTCTATTAATTACAAATCTTTGGTTTTTAAGTCTATTATTTATTTGTTGACTTGGTGTTAATTTTCCTGTCTTTGAAATTTTAATCTTATGTAGGAGTTTCTATTCTCTTCCCCTCCAAACCTCCCTACTAGTTTTTTGGTTGCTGCTACCATCCCTCTACCCACTCACCATTTCTAGCCCAGGGCATGATCTTAGTCTGTGGTTTGGGGCCCCCTGTCCACTGGTGACTGGAGACTGGAGATGCAGTCATTTGAGCTGGCAAAGGGTAACACTGTCCTTGGTTCCAGCTTTAGGAAGGGGCCCTTGCTCTGTCACCCAACACGAGCCCAACTCTGGGCTGCCTGAGCCTTCAGCTCCTGCAGAGTGCTGTAGGTTATCTGCATTTTATCTTGCTTTTGAATATGACTATGACTTTCTTCTATATTAAAAACCTATCATTGCACCCTGGCTTGTGTGGCTCAGTGAACTGAGCTCTGGCCTGCGAACCATGGGCTCCTCTCTCCCTTGGAGAAAGCAGGGTGCTTTTAATCTGCAGCCTCAACAGCTCTCCCTGCCCCTGCCTTTGCTTGGCGGGAGGGGAGCTGTCTCTAGTGCTGTATTTTGTGTATTTTGTATTTAGTGCTGTATTCCCCTGGTTTCCAGGAATCTCAGGTCCTACCCATCTGGTTACACTGTCACTGGAATACCTGCCCCTCCACCCATCTGAATCTAATCCCTTCACTGTGCTTGAACTCCAGCCCTTTGGGGTGTGTTCAGACCTTGCCCAGGAAATTCTCTCTTCTCTCTCCATTGTCTTATACTTCTCATTCTCTGTAGGATTTACAAGTAGTTAAGGTCTCTCAACTCAGCATCTTGCCTCTCATTACCATCCTCTCTTCCCCTCCTAAAGCTAGGCTTATTTACATAGTTCTGAATATTTCTTTCTGCACCTCCCATTCTCTCAACCCACTAAGCCTGCCTTCTGCCACCAGGGCTCCACTGCAACTGTTCAAGCCACATGGGCTTCACCAGCAACGTCATGTGACCGCAGTCTCATCTCCTGCACTCTTCTCCTTCACCCCCTGCCATCCAGCCCCTGAGTCCTTTCTCTAGTCTTCAAATTCCTCAAACCCTTACCGATTTCCAGGCCTTTGTACTTACTCTTTCCTTAGCGGGAGGGCGGGGGGAGGGGTTCTCTGCTCCAACTCTCACATGGCTGGTTGATTTTCACCCCTCTGGTCCTGGCTCAGATACCCATTCCTCTAGAGGCCTTTCCTGAACAATACATGGGATGTGGCTTTGAGAACATCACTTAACCTCTCCATGGTTCAGTTTCTCATTTATAACAGGAAATAATTGTACCTGCCTCCTAGGATTATTGGAAGGATTAAATGAGATTATACACCTGTAGTGTTTACAATACAATTTGATATATAGCAGTAATTCAGGATTAATTATAGATAGCTGTAATTAATATTATAGTTAACTAGGCAACATTTTCATTATCTTATCTCCCTATTTTCTTCCTTTGTTGCACTTAGAAGCAGTGATTACATTGTTTATTTATTCCCTGATTGTGTGAGGCATGGTGGGATGCATGGTCCAAAAGGACAAGGGACCCTGTCTTATTGGTTTGTCTACCTTTTACATCTCACTTGAGCCTGGGGCATGGCGGGGCTCAATACATTAGACACTTCAGCCACACTCTCACTACCGCCTGCTGCCTTTGTCACTGCCGAACGTGCTGTTCCTCCCGAAACACCCCTCTCTTTCTTTTTTTCCTTTCCTTTCCTCGTTCTCTTCTGCTCATACGTTTAAATATATCTGAGTGGATACAGGACAGAAAGGGGCATGGGAAGGGGTGGATGAGATTTTGGCGAGGTGCTGATGCTCCACAGAGCAAGCGGGGGTCACAGGAGCTCTCCTAGGAGGAAGGAAAAGCAGGTGGAGTTGCCGCACACGACCGAAGAGGAGAAACTTGACATGGAGTGGAGTTGGGCATGGAAGGCTTGGGCTTGCTCTTAAGGCCCTAGGTTAATTCAGCATGTGCCCAACACTCTGACACATTCAGCGTGTGTCTGACTGACCTAGGTGATCGATTAAAATGTATAGGAAAGATCTTCCATGTAGAGGTGCATAAACAAATACTTGTCACTTTCTACAGAATGTGCCATTCAGGTGTGTGCCCAGGGGCAATGTTGGAAATGAGGGGGGATGGTCAGATGTCTGTGGGTGCTAAAAGATTCAAAGAGTAGAAATATGAAATGGGCCTTAAATTGATCAAATAAACCAGGGGAAGAATTCTAAACCGAGGAAATGCAAAGGTATAGGATGGTTTCTCATGAACAGTCAGTATGGTGGGTGGAGCCGACAGAAAGACTCACCTCCCACTGTCCCCCTCCCTCACCAAACACGGAGAAATCTTTAGCATCCGCATCATGGTTATAAAGTTGATGCGACTTTTCAAGGAGAAAGTTTTATGTATGTTTTGAACTAATTTTATTTAAAAGTAAATTCCTTCTCTAATTCATGTCTTGCTGTGATAGCTACCAGACAATCTGAAGGCTTCTGAATATTTAATTCCAACTCTTAGTGTCGTTTCAGTTTTTTAAGGGAGAGAGGAGAGAAGGGTGGGTGGAGGATGGGTGGAGGACTTCACTGGATTGTTAGATGGTCAAGTGGAAGACAGGAGAAGGGTGTCAAGGACTCCAATAGAGATTGGGGTGGTGTTTATAGAGTTCTGCTTGGGTGATGTGCCCAGATGCAGCGGTGACTTGAGAGGGCCATCCACATGTTCCTATACACAAATTTTGATTTTATTATTATAACAACAGTATTTTTTGCATATCCGCTGTGTATCAGATCTTAGGTTCTTTTTATATATTATCTCTAACTACCCTGCACAGATAGTATGAGGAGCCTGAAACTTAGAGAAGTTTATTTACTTACCCAAAGTAAGACAGCAAGTAGATCTACTTAAATTTAAAGCTCATGTTTTTCCTAGCACATCATGGGACAATTCGTACTTTCTGAGCAAGGACATAATCTGCTTCTACTCCCCATTTTCAAACCATATTACTGTTCTGCTTTGACAATCCTCTCTAGCTCTTGTACTGTAAAGGGCAGTGAAGAATGGTACACCTATTCCACTTTTATCGATTTTTCCTCTAGCACTGAATGACTTCGGCAGTATGAAAAACTGTCTTTTGTGTCTGAACAGCAGCTACCACCACAGTCAATTTACTACTGGAACCTTCCTATTTCATGCCTCTCCAGAGAGAATTATACTACTGTATCCGCTGTGGTTTCTGTTGTTTGCAACTGAACCCTTCTGGGTGGCCTGAGGGATTATTGCCAGCTATTAGATGGTTTACAAAACTATTGGAAGGGTTATAGGAGCAGGCTGAAGGCTGAGCTTCTAGGAATAACTCCCAATTTCCCAAGTCACACGTCTCCTGCATGGCCAAGAAACTCACAGCCCCTTCCAGACATTTTTGCAGGAAACTGCCGACAGGACAGCGTTGATGCTGTTGCCACAACTCACAGACATAAGATGCAAGCCCCCCACACTTTCTTTCCACTCCGGACCAGCTCCACGAGCCTGCAACCTCTCCAGCCAGTCCACACTTAAAATGGCCTCCCTCAGAGTTTAAGGTTTATATTGTTAAATTCTTAAGTCATTTACCTTTACATTTGTGAAGGCCTTTGGGACCCCAGGGCACCGCTTCCCTGTGACTGCCCAGTGACAACCTTGACCTACCTGCCCTAGGTGGAGGCTTGGGCATGAGCGGAGGGTTAGAATTGGTTGAGCCTGGTACATGCTCCTGCGCCTGCGCCTGCGAGGAGGGGAAGAGGAGTCCAGGACCTGGGCAGGGAGCTGTGACAGGTTTTAATTAAGCAGAGAAAGGGCCTACCTACTTAACCTGTCTTTATCCGGGTTCCTAGAGTGTCTGCGTGTGAAGAACTCTCAGGGGTCTCCTGTCCTCCATGGGTTTGGGTGGTGGGCTTTAAGACAAACGCCTGTGTGGACGTCTGGAGGCTTCAGTCCTGGCGCAGGTGAGAGAGGTAACGCCCATGTGCGCTGAGTCCTGGCAGGAACCCCGGGTACTGGTGAGTGTCTGCGCTCCTAGTTGCAGGCGCCCCTGCATCCTGGGACACTAATTAGCAAACAAACAAAAACATCCCTTGCAAGTTGTAGGAAAGACCACAGAAGGATGGAAAAAGTGTTTTTTTGCCTTTTGTGCAGGGGCCTCCTATTTTCCTTTTGTACTGGGCCTCACAAATTCTGTAGGGGACCCAGCCTGCACCTAATTTAGTTTGAATCCCAGTCTTTGATAAGTGTACCTGATCAGTGGAATCCAGATCACATCCTAAACTATGGTTCTAGGGAGTCTGGGAAATGTAGCTTTTAGCTTTCAGTCCTAGGCAGTACAAGGAAAGAAGTTGGAATGGATGTTGCATAAGACAACTAGTTTTGTCTGCCACTCTCACCCACATTGTGAGTGGGGCAAGACTGATACCCGCTCTGTGCACCGGGCTGCGTGGGCAGGGGCGGGATCTGTCTCATTCACTCCTCTATCCCCAGTTCGGTGTGCAAGGCCCATCACACAGTAAAATCACAGCATTCGTAGAATTGAATTGGTCACCCACTTTTTATATGCTATAGTTATTCACCTATACATCTGATGGTATATTCTCTCTTGCCATAGTTTATGTTAACTGGAGATCTTCATTACTAGTGACAAATTTGTACTAAAATGCAATGGGTTAGTAAAAAATTTAAAAGGTATGTAGATTATACTCACTGATTTCTTTTCATGTGCTGGGCATAGCTTATGAACAAATATGGTACTAGATTCCACTATGCTTAGTGAATTAAATCACTTACATGCCATCATGGAAACATTAAGAATGTTTACTCAGTCCACAGAAACCACCAATATGAAATTACATTCCTTCTAATCTTCACCTTTTGAATTTCATAAACTGGAATTAATTTCAAAGAGAACATGCCCGGCTGACGTGTATTAAGAGTGAGAAAATCAGAGAACATTCTATGGAAAACTTAGTTTGATTTAAAACAGGAATGCCTTGAGCGGAGTCAGACTTTCCCTATACTTCTGACTATCTCCAAAATGGAAAGAGTATTTCTGCCCAAAGATTTTAATTAAAAAGGCTCTTGGCTTGTGTTTATGTGTGTGTAAAATATCTCTCAGCTGCATAGGTGTAAAGTTAAATCTGTTGCCTGAGGTTTAATTAATGCTCAGACTGTGTAGCTGTGGGTCAGAAGGCAGTGAGGACAGGTGGGGGTTTGTTGGATGACCGGGTCTCCCCAAGCAGTTCGGGAAGCAAAGCTGCGCCTCTCAGAACTTATCTGGCTCTCCAAGAAGTGGTGTGGGGTAGAACGCCGACTCCAAATATTCTTTAAATGTATTTATTTATTTATACATACATGTATTGGATTTATTTTATTTTTATTAAATTTATCGGGGTGATAAATTCAATATGGGTTTGAATATTATATGGATTCACAATATATATTCAATATTATATGGGTTTCAGTGTACAATTCGATAAGACATCACCTGTATGTTGTATTGTGGGTTCATCACCCCAAGTCAAGTCTCTTTCCAACACCACTTATCCTCCTTCCCCTTTACCCTCTGTCACCATACTGTTGTCAGTGCCTATTTATTAGGATAAAAGTGGCCTTTGGAATCTTTATTCGTCCCTATTCTGTTCAGGGGCTGCATCATGAAAGACTGGCCTGATGGCTGGTGGACATTTGTTCCTATACGAAATGTGCGTGGAGATGTTTGGTCCACACCAAACGATCGTTAGAATTTGGTCCTATCAGAAAATGTTTGTGAGCATATTTGGTCCAGGCCAAATGGTCCTCAATATTTGTTCCTGTCAAAAACATCCACACTTAGGAAATGGCCCTGGGTTCAAGTAGCCCATAACTTTTATTTCTACTTCTGGTTTACAGGATTGAAACATAAAATATGCTATTATGACTTCTTCATCCAATAATTGTGTCATGGCTATTACCAATAATGTCCCTTCTTGCCTAGGTGGCCGAGTTGGTAGTTGGCACCTGGGGTTAGGCAGGTGGGTCGGGGTTTGAATTTTGCAGAAGAGCAGAATTTAAATATCAGAGACTTTGTGTCATGGGCCACACGTCTCTGTGGAAGTTTCTGACTCAAAGCACATGAGTTACTTAATGGGAATCAATGAGGCAGTTGTGTGAGTACCTAGTTGCGACAGCCTAAAAGTCACAGTCTGGCCTGGGGGGCAAAGTAGGGAATCAGGGAATTCTGGTTTATTCACGGAAGGTGGAGTGGAGAATGTTGACTTTTATCATCTAGGTAATATCTTCTTTCATATCGTTTGACTATAGGATTTATCCTAATCCATTGTGATTCTAAATCAAATAGTTACATTAACAAAGTGTAACTATGATACAACTAGAAATTACTAATACAATAAGGGTTATCCACTCAGATGATCCAGGGTAATCTCCCCATCTCAAAATTCTTAACTTAATCATAGCAGCAAAGTGTGTTTTGGCCACAAAAAGTAACATTCATAGGTTCCAGGGATTAGAACATGGATATCTTTTGGGAGAGGGAGACATTATTCAACCAAATGTGCATGGTGCCTGAAAATGTGCACCTGAAAATTCAACTCAAACCTTTTTACTACCTACTACCCCTGAGAAGAATGTCAAAAGATGAAGATTCCAAAGACCTACTTTGTTTTTGACTAGAAGTCATAAACCTAGGCTTTTATTTTATTTTACTTATTTTTTATTTTATTTTTTTATATATTTTATTGATCATGCTATTACAATTGTCCTATTTTCCTCTCTTCACTCCCCTCCACCCTGCACAGCCTCTCCCACCCACATTCCCCCCTTTAGTTCATGTCCATGTGTCGTACTTACAAGTTCTTTAGCTTCTGCATTTCCCTTACTATTTCCCTTACTATTTCCCTTACTATTGTTGCCCTCCCCCTGTCTATTTTCTATCTACCATCTATGTTGTTTATTCTCTGTACCTTCTCCCTCCTTCTCCTCCTCCCACTCCCCTGTTGATAACCTTCCATGTGATCTTCATTTCTGTGGTTCTGTTCCTGTTCTAGTTGTTTGCTTAGTTTGTTTTTGTTTTTGTTTTAGGTGTGGTTGTTAATAATTGTGTTTGTTGTCCTTTCACTGTTCATATTTTTTATCTTCTTTTTCTTAGATAAGTCCCTTTAACATTTCATATAATAAGGGCTTGGTGATGATGAACTCCTTGAATTTGATCTTATCTGAGAAGCACTTTATCTGCCCTTCCATTCTAAATGAAAGCTTTCCTGGATAGAGCAATCTTGGATGTAGGTCTTTGGATTTCATTTGTTGAAATACTTCTTTTCAGCCCCTTCTTGCCTGTAAGGTCTCTTTTGAGAAATCTGCTGACAGTCTGATGGGAACTCCTTTGTAGGTGACTGTCCCCTTATCTCTTGCTGCTTCTAGAATTCTCTCCTTCGTTTTAATCTTGGGTAATGTAGTAATTATGATGTGCTTTGGTGTGTTCCTCCTTGGGTCCACCTTCTTTGGGACTCTGAGCTTTCTGGACTTCCTGGAAGTCTATTTCCTTTGCCAGAATGGGGAAGTTCTCCTTTATTATTTGCTCAAATAACTTTTCCACTTTTGCTGTTCCTCTTTCCCCTCTGGTACCCTTATACTTCAGATGTTGGAACATTTAAAGATGTCCTAGAGATTCTAAGCCTCTCTTCATTTTTTTTTTGAATTCTTGTTTCTTCATTCTTTTCTAGTTGGATGTTTCTGTCTTCCTTGTGGTCCACACTGTTGATTAGAGTCCCAGTTTTCTTCCCATCACTATTGATTCCCCGTACATTTTCCTTTATTTCACTTAGCATTGCCTTCATTTCCTCATCTAATTTGCAACCAAATTCAACCAATTCTGTGAACATCCTGATTACCAGTGTCTTGAACTGTGCATCTGATAGGTTGGCTATCCCTTGGTTGCTTAGTTGTATTTTTTCTGGAGCTTTGATCTGTTCTTGTATTTGGGCCATTTTTTTTTTGTCTTGATTCACCTGTGATGTAGTGAGGGGCAGAGCCTTAGGTGTTTACCAGGGTGGAGCAACCCAGTCTTTGGGTTGTGATGCTATATGTGGGGGCAGGGTCCGAGAGGGAACAATGGCGTTTGCTGGGCTCTCTGCCGGATTTCAGTCACCTCCCCCACTTCCCACAAGCAAATTGGGCCCTTCTGATTCCCATGTGGGTGGGTTTGTGTATGTTTTAGAACCCTGTGGGTCTCCCCACAGGTGTTTTCAATCAGTGCTTTGGGGCTTTTTTTCCCCACTCTCCTTTGTTTTGCCTGATTTATCTGTGTGGGGATGTGGGACTTCCTGGTCCACCAGCCACAGCGCCATGATGCCTCTCTGCCTGTCTCCGCCCTCCCACCTGTCTGGATGGATGCATCTTCTTTAACTCCTTGGTTGTTGGGCTCCCATACAGTTATATTTTCTGTCAGTTCTGGCTGTTTTTGTTTTTAAATTGTTGTCCTTATTTTGGCTCTGTGAGGAGGTACAGTATGTCTACCTATGCCTCCATCTTGGCCGGAAGTCATACAGCTAGGCTTTTAAATAAGTTTATTCTAAAAGGGGGTTGTTTTGGGGGAATGTCAGAAACATAATTTGCAATTATCCAGGCTAATTTAGATACAGTCGTCAGAGATCTTGAGGTTTTGAATTATATTTTATTGAACTTCCTAAACTATCATATGTTTCTGCATTTTTAAAATTTATTCAATTGCAGTTGACATTTAATCTTATATTAGTTTCAGGTGTACATTTATATAATGTATGAAGTGATCCTTCCAGTAAGTCTAGTGCCCACCTGGCACCAAACATAGTTATTACAAGAGTATTGCCTATATTCACGATGCTGTACTTTAGGTCCCTGTGACTGTTTTGTAACTGCCAGTGGGTACTTCTTAATCCCTTCACCTTTTCATCCATCCACCCCAACCCTCCTCCCATATGGCAACCGTCAGTTTATTCACTGTATCTATGAGTCTATTTCTCTTTTGTTTGTTCGCTTGTTTTTTCTTTAGATTCCACATATAAGTGAAATCATATGGTATTTATCTTTCTGTTTCTGACTTATTTCACTCAGCATACTACACTCTAGGTCCATCCATGTTGTTGACAATGTAAGATTTCATAATTTTTTTATGGCCAAGTAATAGTCTATTTTATATATGCACCACACCTTCTTTATCTAATCATCTATTGATGGACACTTAGGGTGCTTCCAATATCTTGGCTATTGTAAATACTGCTTCAGTGAACATAGGGATGCATGTATTTTTGGAGTTTATGTTTTGGATTTCTTTGGATATACATCCAGAAGTGGAATTTTTAGGTAATAAGTAGTTATATTTATAATTTTGGGGGGAACCTCACTACTGTTTTCTGTAGTGGCTATACCAATTTGTAAAATGTGGAAGCTATAAGACCATGAATCTGGAGTGAATATTCAATGTGATTTAATTTTTGTCACTCAGGGACTGATATGTTATACTTTGAACTTGATTATGGCTGAATTAATACATTTTTTCAATGAATTTATGTATAACAGATTATTTAACACATTCTAACTGACATTGAACATAGTTATTGAACTGTTCTTAAGTGAAATGGTGGATATTTTGTTTCTAGATCCAAACTTTACATACAAAAGCTACACCATCTTTTTTCCTTCTCAAGATATTCTGAATTCTGTGTATCTTACTAAGCAATTGTGTTCACCCTTTGTTGTTGTTAAATAATTTGATGAATTAGAAAATGTAGCCTTCAGAGCCACCTCATAAATTCTGTTGGACTTGAACTATTTGGCTGTTGTTTTACATTTTAGTTATAACACTTAGCTCTATTTATTTAGTGGCAACATGCCTCTAACATGCTTAGCACTTCTGAGCATAGGCTCTCTGTCAGGCATGATGCAGGGGGCAGGGCGAACGCGAAGACACCTAAGGCCTGGGCTTCTCCTCCAGACTCTGATCTCTGCACGTATTTAACCTTAGTCCGCAGCATCTACTCACCAGCACAGAGGCAGCTAGCAACAAATGCCTGTGTTTCATTTTATTTTGTTTAAGAACTTCAGGTGTACAATGCAATGATTAGATATTTGTATAAATGATGAGATGCGTCATTTATACTGATACATCAATCAGTATAGTTAGCCTCTGTCGCGATACATAGTTAAAAAGTTTTTTTCTTATGATAACTTTTAAGTTCTCCTCTCTCAGCAACTTTCAAATGTGCAGCACAGTATTATTAATTGTAGTTGCTATACTGTACATTTCATCCCCATGACTTATTTATTTATATATTTTGTAACTGGAAGTTTGTACCTTTAACTCCCTTCACCGATTTTGCGCCACACGCCCACCCCTTGGTAATTGTTTAGTGAAGAAATTTTTGTTTATTAAGCAGTTGTTGAATGAATAAATAGTCTAGAAACCAAACTCCTTATGAAATCGAATAACCAAGATTCTATCTTCACATCGTGTCTAAGTGATGTAATGGATGGGCAAATAGGTTGTAATAAATGTCTGCCAAGGACAGTCTGAGAAGGCTTTGAAGAAAAGGAATCCTGTGAGTGAGTCCGTGGGGTCCAGTTCACTGAATAACTGCATCTGTGACTGTTCTTCTTTTTCACTACCTAGTTTTGATGGGCTACTTTTCATTTTGTCTGCACAATGGCATTTGAAGGAATGCTGGTTTGTCGCTGCCCCAGCTCCGTGCTGCTGGCGCTGGAAGGAGCTCGGGTGGAATGACTACTTGGGAAGAGACAGGCAGCGGGGTGAGTGCACAGCGAGACCCTCTTGGGGACATGAACCGGGCAAACTGGGTGGCAAAGGAGAAAAGTGGGAGAAGCTTTTTATTTATAAGAACGGTATGTTTATTAAAAAGTCCTTGTAGTTGAAAATACATTCTTTGTGAATATATGTCCAATGAATGCATCTCTTTTCTGATGAGCACATCTTGGCTTTCTTTCTCTGGGAGACAGTATGCGCTGACCCTCCCCTACATCTCGCCCGGAGTAGGAGTCCCTTTGTGTGTCCCAGCTCTCTCCAGCTCCAGCAGGAATCTGGGTAGAGACAAATTAAACATTCCTTAAAATGCTGTTAGGAAAACAAAATGAAAACTGGTCAACTAAAAGTTTACATAAACATTCTCAAAGCTATTAAAACTACCCCATCCAATGTGAATTATTGTAAACTTTATAAATAGTTCAAAGGAACAAGAAAATCTGGCAAATTGACCTTGTGGAAAGTTGGCTTTCGGCAGTTGATTTTTGGCAAATTGACCCAGAACCAGTCTTGAAGAATGAAAACACATTCACACATTCATATAAAATGGGAAAGGACATTCCAGGTACAGGGACAAGAACAGGAGAAATAAGCTGAGTGAGAATGGGTACATTCACCAGAAGTTTTAAAGTACAAAACCTGCCCTGGAGAAGTGAACAGTTCTACCTTCATGAAGCACATATTATTTCTTTTGCCTAAATGTCCGTTAAATTATGGGCTCAAATACCACGCACACACTCCAGAGAGAAACTTTTCACACATTGGCTGTAAGATGTGACAGCTAGGGTTATTCACTCAGAAATTTCTTTAAAATTATGCTGAAACAGCTTTGACAAAGCCAAAGCACTCCAGCTACATTCCCCACTTCTAGGTGAACTTATAAACCCTCATTCAGAGCCTGCTTGATATCACTGAACATACAACTTCAATTAAGCTTAATAAGTTATAAAGAAGACATTTGAAAAGAAGAGGTGCGATCAACTTATTTGATGGAGTTCCAGAGAAAAGAACTTTAAAAGGTTGTTAGAATTGCACTCTGCAAAACATTTTCTAGTGATGAGTATTCACAGAGATAACCGAAGACCATATCCTTTGTTTGATAAGGCAGGTGAGAATATAATAGGCTATAGAAAGATTCTGACAAAAATAAGTTAAAAATGTTTTAAATAGCGAAGATGTAATTTTCAGTTATGAGAAAACCGATGAAGGTGGCCTACTTTGCTGACTCACAGTGAAGTGCCTTTGAAGAAAGTCGTAAAAATTAAAGAAAACTTTGGATTCAAACTAGGAAAAACATTAGAAAGAATGTGAAAGAATATCTCAGCATTTAAAGCAAAATAGGTTCATTCCAATATTTTTCCTTTATGAATATTCATGTTTCTTCAATTTTCTAAACTACTTGTAGTGTTTAAATAGATAGAAAAGACAGAACAAGTCTTAATGTTTATGACTTCAAGATCTGGTTCCTCGTTAACTCACATATGGTTCAGAACGTTAATACTGAACGTTGATCTATTCTGACTACTTGCCAACTTTATAACTTAAACTAGTTCTTTGACCATAAATTTTGTCCTTTCAGGGATGGTTCTGGAATTAGGCTTAAAATTGTGACAGAATGACTCCCCTGTTACTGAAAATTACATCCACTGTTTAAAGCATTTTATTATGCTAAACCTATGATGAGAAATTTTGAAAGACCACATTTCTAGGAAACCCTAGAGAAGAAATGAGCCATTTAATGATATTAATGAGAACAGTGAAAACATGTATCACTTCAACAGACTGAAACACAAACTTCTTTACAGGTGATGTTAATGCCAAAAATGAAAGAGAGCTAAGAAGGTCAACACATAGAACTCACTCTGGCACGGCCCAGAGAGATAGGACTCAGTCTAGCTCTTTGGGCAGCTTCTTGGCTCATTTCTCACTGTTCAACACTCAGGCCTAGAACCCAAGGAAATGGAAGATCCTGGTGAGTGCCCTGTATGGGGTGCTGAACTGTGGGATTTTCTCTGTACTGTCTATGATGAGTTGGATTTTTTTTCTTGGCTAGGTTGCTCTTGACAGTATATATTCCTAGATTGTTTCCTCAGCCTTCCAAAAAGTTCCACAAACCACCTAATGGGCTACAATCCATCCATTTCTTCTTAAACTAGCCAGAGTGGATTTTGTTCTCTGCAAAACAGATCTTGCCACTAAAAACCTCAACAGTAATTGTTGTCATTGTTGGGAAATAAGCTTAGACACTGTGAAAAAGAGTGACACCTTTTTTAGGTGTCACTCACAAGGACAGTAGCTTAAATATTTTAGAGGCTTCTTTCTCTCTCATATCATAGTTCAAGATGGGTAGTTGGCTAGGCTCCACAAAGTCATCTAGGGACTTGGGCTGGTGGGGAAACTCTGCCATCTGCTCCATTTGGCTTTTCTCTCTGCCTCTAAGATGTTTGCACGACACTGTAGCAACATTCCAGGCTGTGGGAAGCAAGAAAGAAAACATGGAGGGGAAACAATGTTCTTTTGAAGGGTCTGAAGCAGTTGTTGCTAAAAGCTAGTCACTAGAACCAAGACTCAAAGCCTTACCAAGATTCGAAGGAAGATGGAAACTGTGATCTCAACTGGAGTGGCCATTGGTCTAGCCAAAACTTGATGAGTGCAGGGAGTTCTCTTAGGAAAAGAAGATGGGGAAACTACCAAAACCTTTTTAAGAGCACATCGTCAAGCTTTTGAAACTTCAGAGGTCCTTTGAAAACAGGCCTTTGCTCTGTTTCTCCCAAAGCAAGGATACCTGCAAGAAGCAGCACAGCAGTGGGAACTTCAGAAAGCATCATTCTCAGCCCCTCTAAGGTAGCGAAGAAACAGTGATGTTCATAGTTATTTTGACTCTCTGAATAAAAAGAAATAATTCACCTAGATTTTAAAACATCTTAACTCCTTCATTTAATGGAATGAATATCTACTATGTGTCAATAATATGAGGTGCAGAGGTAAATAAGAGTCCTGGCTGTTACTTTGGTGATGCTTAGTTTCTAGAATGGAAGACATGCACTAGACAATTCATTATGAGTCGATTATTTAATTATGGTAGATGCTGTAAGGAAATACAAAGGGCATATAAGTATGTATGTTACACAGAAATTTGGCCTTAGCTGCGGAGATGAAATGATATTTATCTACAAAAATTATGTATAAGTTTACTCGTAGAATAATGTATTCCTGCTATTTAGAAAATTGTTTATAGATCTTTCTATTTCATCCTTTGGTTTTGATTAGATTAGGCCTTTTCCCATTTAAAACCACGCTGGGCCCTGGCCAGTGTGGCTCTGTTGGTTAGACGGCCCTCCCACACTCATGCCTGGGTTGGGAGCCCGATGCCTGGTCAGGGTGCATGTGGGAGGCAGCAGATATTTCTCTCTCACATCAATATTTCTCTCTCTCTCCCCCTCCCTCCCTTGTTCCCTCCTTTCCCTTCTCTCTAAAAAATAATAATTAAAAATAAGAATATGCAGTAACTTTTTGAATAAGTATTCATTTACCTGGTTTAAACATCAAAAAGTATAAACATGCATACAGCCAAAATTCTCCCTTACATTCCTCACCTCAGCAGTCAGTGGTCCCCAGAGTCCCACTCTGGGTGGCCACTTTTATTGATTTCTTATTTATCTTTGATAAGAATTATTTATATACAAGCCAATACAAATATATGCTATTATTTTTGTTTCCCTTTTAAATACAGATGATAGCCTATTATGCATATTTTATTGCTCCTTGCTTTTTTCACTTAATATACTTTAGAGGTCTTTTGATAAAATATATTGATATAAAATATTTTAAGCAAATGCAGTGTTTTATTTTATAGATATATATTATTAATAAATTTAACCAGTCCCTGTTGGTCAGTGTTTACTTTGTTGTCAATATGTTGCTTCAGTGTTTCAGTGAATAATTTTAAAATGTTATTTTATTCTATGTGTATCTATAGGATAAATTGCTAGCCCACTGGGGATTTATTTTGCGTTATGATATAAGGTATCCATCAAACCGTATTTCTCTCCATGTGGCTCTGGTTATTCCCAGGTGCTTCATTGATGGTACTTCTGTTTCTTATTGATTTGACATGCCACATTTATTATATACTAAAACTCCATATGTATTTACGTCTCTTTCTGGCAACATATTCTATGGCACTGGTCTGTTTGCCTATTTGTGTGTCAGTGGTGTAGTTTATTAATTACTGAGGCTTTATCTGACAAAGAAAGTCCCCCCTTAGTGCTCACTTTTGCAGAGATTTTCTGACTTTTTGTTTATATTTTCACATAAATTTTAAAATCGTTTGGTCGAGTTCTGAAAAAAATTAGATTTTATTTTCATTTAAATCAAGGTAAATTTATAAATTAACTTAGGGAGAATTGACATCTTTACAATGTTAAATTTTCCATATCCCAAATGCCTCTGCATTTGTTTAAGACTTTATTTTTCAAAGATTGTTTTAGTATTTTTTCTTTAAACTATTAGGCCTTAAACATATTTTAAGATACTTTACCTAGAAATGGGATCTTTTCTTTTGTTATATTTTTATTAATATTGATTGTATGAAAAATTTTATATGTTAATTTTCTACCTTCGAATCTCCTATTTGTAGTAGTGTTTTAGTTGACTCTTGGGTTTTCTAGGTATGTTATCATATGATGTACATGTAGTGGTAGTTTTATCTCCTTTTTTTAAAATGTACACATCTTTAATTTTTCTTTCTTGTGTAATTGAATTGCTAGTAGTCTGGTGTGATGTTAAATGACAGCGTCGACGGGACATTCTTGTCTTGTTCCTGAGTACAGGTGCTCTTGTGTTGCCCCTTAAACATAACACCTATTTGCAGCTGAAATATGTATTTTTAATCCTCACCAAAAATATGTTAATTGATTTTGGCGGGGGAGGGAAGAGAGAGGGGGAGGGAGAGAGAGAGAGAAAGAGAAACATAATGTGAAAGAGAAACATCAATGAGTTGCCTCCGGTACACACCGCAACCAGGGAACAAACCCACACCCTAGGTGTGTGCCCTGACCAGGGATTGAACCTGCAGCTTTTTGGTGTATGGGACAATGCTTTTACCAACTCAGCATCCTGGCCATGGCAGAAATAAATATATTTTAATATTCAAAGAAGGAGTCATTAATAAGTACTTTTTTCTTAAGAATTTTATTAAGTACCGAGGAGTAAACCTAACCAAGGATGTAAAACACCTGTACTCAGAAAACTACACAACACTGAAGAAAGAAATTAAGGAAGATACAAACAAATGGAAACATGTACCATGCTCATGGATTGGAAGAATTAACATCATCAGAATGTCCATACTACCCAAAGCAATGTATAGATTCAATGCAATCCATGTTAAAGTACCAATGACATATTTCACAGGTATAGAACAAACATTTCAAAAATTTATATGGAACTATAGATGACCCTGAATACTTGCAATGATTTTGATAAAGAAGTACAAAGTAGGAGGGATGACATTACCTGATACCAAACTGTATTACAAGGCCACTCTAATCAAAACAGCCTGGTACTGGCATAAGAGCAGACACATAGACCAATGGAACAGAATAGAGAGCCCAGAAATAAACCCAAGTTTCTATTCCCAATTAATATTTGACAAAGGGGGAAGAAGCATAAAATGGAGTAAAAATAGCTTCTTAAATGGTGTTGTGAGATCTGGACAGCTACATACAAAAAAATGAAACTTGATTACAAACTTACACCATACATAAAATAAATTCAAGCTGGATATAAGCTGTGACACCATAAAAGTCCTAGAGGAAACGTTGGCAGAAAAATCTCAGATATTCCATGTGGCAATATTTTCACCAATATGCCCCCTACAGCAAGGGGCATAAAGGGAAGAATAAACAAATGGGACCTCATCAAACTAAGAAGTTTCTGCATAGCTAAATAAAACAGCATTAAAATAAGAAGAGAACCAATTGTATGGAAAAACATATTTGCCAACGATACCTTGGAAAAGGGTTTGATCTCCAAAATATATAAAGTACTCACAGACTCCACTCCTGGAAGACAAAAACCCAATTATAAAATGGGCAAAGGACTTGAACAGACACTTCTCCAAGCAGGATATCCAGAGACACATGAAAAGATGCTCAATATCACTAGCCATCAGAGAGATGCAAATTAAAACTACAATGAGATACCACTTCACACCAGTGAGAATGGCCATCATAAACAAACTAACAAATAACAAGTGTTGGAGCGGATGTGGAGAAAAGGGAGCCTTAGAGCACTGTTGGTGGGAATGCAGACTGGTGCAGCCACTGTGGAAAACAGTATGAAATTTCCTCAGAAAACTGAAAAATAGAACTGCATTTTGACCCAGCAATTCCACTGCTGGGATTATATCCTAAGAACCCTGAAACACCAATCCAAAAGAACCTATGCACCCCAATGTTCATAGCAGCATAATTTACAATAGCCAAATGCTAGAAGCAACCTAAGTGCCCATTAGTAAATAAATGGATCAAAAAATTGTGGTACATTTACACTATGGAATACTACACAGCAGAAAGAAAGAAGGAGCTCCTCCCCTTTGCAACAGCACGGATCTAACTGGAGAGCATTGTGCTAAGTGAAATAAACCGGGCGGCAAGGGACAAATACTATATGATCTCACCCTTAAGTGGAACCTAATCAACAAAACAAACAAGCAAGCAAAATATAACCAGAGACACTGAAATTAAGAACAATCTGACAGTAACCAGAGGGGAGGTAGAAGGGGATAATGGGGGGGAAGTGGAGAAGAGTTTTCAGGAGCAACTATAAAGGACACATGTACAAAACCTAGGGCTGGTGGAAGCAGGGGAGGGGGGTAGGGATGATTGGGTTGGTGGGGGGAGTGACAGGGGGTAAATAAGGGCAACCACAATTGAACAACAATGAAATAATTTTTTAAAAAAGAATGGATCTTGAATTCAGTCAAATGCTTTTTTAGAATATATAAAGATGATTATATGATTTTCCTTCTTATGCCCACTGATTAATAGTTTATATCAAAAGACCAATATTTTGTAATATTGAACCTCCTTTGCAGACTTGTAATAAATCCTACTTGGAAGTGATGCATTTTTTTTAATGTGCTGCTGGACTTAACTTGGGTGTTTTCCTTCCTTTTCGTATAAGAGATTGGATGTAGTTTTTTCTTTTATGTGCTTCATCAGATTTTATCCTTAGTGTCCTGTATACTTCTAAACAAATCTGAAATTCTTTTTCTACACTCCAAAATGGTTTAAATAACATAGGAAATACTTATTTTTGAAGATCTTATAGAATTTCCTCAAGAACTCATTTCTACTTGTTATTTTGGCTGGGAAAAATGGGTACAAGTCAGCAGTAGCTCTTTGATGAATTTTCCCCGTTTCTTTTAATACCAATTGTGCTGTTTAGATTTTATGTCTTTTCTAGGGTCTGTTTTGGTACTTTTGTTCTTGAGAAAATAGATCAGTTTATTAGATTTTGTGTTTTTATAAATTGTAGTGGTTATTTCTCTTTTATTAATTACTTTATTGGTACATTTTAGATTTTTTTACTAAGTTAGCTAAGTTTATCTGCAATTAATTGACGTCTTTTAAAGAACCAGTTTTTAGTTTTTGTTTTTCAACTTTCTAAATTCTGATTTGATCTTTACTGATGCCTTCCTTAGCTTTCCTTCATTTTGTTTTGTTTCTTTTCTAGCTTTTTAGTTTGAATGCCCAATTGACTTCTTTTCAGTCTTTCATGTTCATAATCAAAGTATTTAAGGCTATGAATTTTCCTCTCAGCGTGCCTCTGGCAATGTGTAGCTTTCTTATTGTTTTTTAGATGTTCTGCAATTTCAGGTTTAAATTTTCCTCTCTTATTCAAGGGTTTTTTAAGTGAGATTTTCTAAATTCCAAGAGATACTGTCTTTCTGTTTTCTGATTTTATTGTCAAATTGTGGTATTGAATAGTGATCAAAGAATGTTGTCTATACCATTTCTACTTTTTGTAATCTATTGGGATTTTCTTTGTATCTTTTAATTTTTTTAGATCATTTTGGATTTTCTTCGGATCTTCATTTTTTGTGAATGTTTCAGAGATTACATTTTTTATATTTTGTGGATATAGGGTGATATTTATAACAACATCAGTTTAATTAATTGTGCTATCTAGGTCATCTTTATCATATCCTTACTTAATTTTTCCTCTTGATCTGTAATGGCCAGATAGGTTAGTTAAAGTTTCCTGTTATTAATAGGTTTTTAATTCTCCTTGTATATCTTCTAGTAGTACATAAATCATCATAAATGTTGTATCTTTTTGTGAATTATCCTTGGTACTATGAAGTTCCCTGTTTTTGCCTCATTAAATGCTTCTCAACCTGAGTTCTACCTTCTCTGATATTGGATTGTGACCTTGGCTGCTTTTCTTTTCTTTTTTCTTTTTATTTGCATGGTATATCATTCTTCTAGTATTAGCCATTCTGAATTATTTTATTTTAAGTGCTTCTCTTGAAGACAGTCTATAGTGGGTTTGAAAATCTAATCTGAAGCCTACATATATTTATCAGTATGACTTATTTATCAGCATCATATTTATCAGCTATGTGTTAACTTGGTTTTAGTATTTTATATTTCCCAAATTTATAGATTGTTTTCAGGTATTTGATTGTAGGACCTCTTATTTGCTTCCTTCGTTTTGATTTTTGCATATGATTTAACTGATACTAAGAAGGGCTTGAAGTTTGGTTCTCACTGTTACTTTTGTAATTACAGCTTTATTGAATATTCTTAGTGCTTCACAAATCTAAATCAGTTAAGGTTCTGCAGAGAAATAGAACTGGTAGTTGTAGGTGTGTGTATGTACACATATAATATCGATATATACATATAATGAGAAATTGGCTCATGTGATTATGGAGGCTGAGAAGTACCAAGACTTGCAGTCAGCAAGCTGGAGACCCAGGAGAGCCAATAGTGTGTTTCCGGTCCAACTCCCAACACCTGAGAGAGCTGACAGTTTAAGTTCCAGTCTGAGCCCAGGGGCCCAAAGATGAGAGTTGAAAGTGCAGTTTCCACTCTGAGGCTGCAGTTTTCCACTCAATGGCAGGAGAATACCAGTGTCCTAGTTTGGGGACAAGCAGAGAGCAAATTCTCCCTTATTTATCCTTTTCATTCTATTCTGTCCTTTAACAGATTAGAAGAAGCCCCATGAAACTGAGAAGGGCAATCTTCTTTACTAAATCAGCCAACTAAAATGTTAATCTCATCCAGAAACACCCTACCAGACATATACAGAATACTGACTAACTGAGCATCTGGGCACCCCATGGCCCAGCCAAGTTCACACAAAAAATTAACTGCAGCACAAGTCCACCCCTTGTCAATTTGGCATCAGTATGAATCTCAAGTCATATTTAGTCTCTAAATAAGGGTAATAACAAGGTCATAATTCTGCCTAACATACTACTATGAGTAGAACAACTCAAAGGCCACTAACCCTTTCCCAGAAGAGGAACAAAGTCCTTTAGTGATTGTTACTCTTTTCCTGATGTCCTGTAACCTAAATACTATGGTGTAAAATTAAGGGCACTTAAATACTATAATATGAAGTCAGTGCATGATAAGTTAGATGTGGGAGAAACTGCACCATATATTGGATGCTGATTCAGAGCATATACAATCTTCTGGAGAACCTACAATGTATTGCCACCTAGTTAGTGTTGCCAATGTATTGCCACCTTCTATCTTCAAAAGGCCATTTCACCATCCTATCAAGCCAGCTGCCTCAGGATGGTGGGGAACATGCTAAGGCCAGTGAATTCCATGAGAATGGGCCCACTGCCACAATTATTTGTCAGTGGAATGAGTTCCTTGATCCCAAGCATTGCTGTGTGCAATGCCATGTTGGTGGATAAGGCATTCAGAAAATCCATGGATTTTAGTTTATCAGAAGTGATTTAATGCAGGAGGGACAGATCTGTATCTGTATCTGTAGTAAATGTGTGTTCCAGTGAGGAACAAAACATTGTCATTTCCATAATGGAAGCCTTACAATGTAATCAACCTGACACTTGGTAGCTAGCTAATAACCGCAGGGGATGGTGTCATGTTGGGTGCACAGTGTTAGTCTCTGCCGCCAGCAGATTGGGCACTTGTTAGAGGCCATGGCCAAGTCAGCCTTGATGATTGGAAGTCCATGATGCTGAGTCCGTGCATAATCTCCATCCTTGCCACGATGGCCTTTGTGTTCATGGGCCCTTTGGGCAATAACAGGGGTGGTTGAGGGGAGAGGCTGATTGGTATCTGTAGAATGAGTCATCCTATCACTTCATTATTATAACCCTCCCCTACTTTAGGTCGCCCTTTGATGTACATGGGACATGACTATCTTCATGGTTTCTCTGTGTGTGTGTGTGTTTTGCCCATTCAGAGAGGTCTGTCCACACACTTCTTCCCAGAACTTCCTTGTGAACAATTTTCCTAACACCTTCTTAGTTTCAGATTCCTGAGCATGCAGCCAAACCATTGTCCAGAGCCCATGTATTGGTATATAACCCCTCGTCTGGTCATTTCTCCTAAGCAAAGTAAACAATCAGGTGCATTTTCCAAAGTTCTTTCCCCTTGGAAGATTTTCCTTCTCCACCGTCCTGCACGAATGTCCCCCAAATGGGGCAGTAGTGCGGCAGCTGTCCACTTTGGGGTGGTGCCTTCACACCACGCAGAATCATCTGTGAACCGTGCTGGGACAGGGAAGGCAGCGCAGCATAAGTCATGTTTTCTGTTTCCTTCATTTTTGTTTTCTGTTTCCTTCCTTTTGCTTTCTGTATCCTATGTTGATATTAAGAAACATTTGCAGTTTTGTTCTATTACTTTTGTAATTATAGCTTCTTAATATTATGGTAGTTTTTCATATCTTTAGATACTGTCTATGAGTTTCCCTATATAAACTTATCTGTGTGGTTTTTAGTTATCTCTGATTCTTCTTTTTCTGAGTGTACTGGGTTCAGGGGGCTTTCTTCTGATATTCAGCTCATTTCCATTCTTGCACCCTCTGGTTAAGGCAATAGATACAGCTTCTGCCTCTCAGAATGTCTCAGGAACACTTCAGGAAGTGTTTTTGTTTGTTTGTTTTCAAAATTTCTGGTATTTACAACTCCTGGCATCCCTTTTCTGGGCTTCACGCTACCTCTTCCCATAGAATTTCTGTACACATTCAGTTGCTTTTGGCAGTGTTTACAAATATTTTGGAGTCTGACCTCCTGGTTCTGCCAAATATAAGTTTGAATTTTTGTTGCATATTCTCCCTGCTGCCTTTGGATGTGTTACAGGAACCAAGAAGGGCTACTAGTATATGCAACCCTGTCCCCACTGGCTTTCGGGATTTGTTTTTCTATTGTTTTAGGATCTAATACTTCTGACATTGATTGGGCATTTTATAAATAAACCTACATTCCTATCCTGTATTAAGTCACCTACAGATGAGGTTATGAGAATGATTTGTTGACATCCAGATATATGTGTGTGTGTGTGTGTGTGCATGCTTTGAGCAAAATGAAATAAAAACATCAGGAAATTATAAAGTTAACAAAATAAGATAGAACTCATAAATCCAATTTTTGAAAAGGAAGATGGACTAAAACATTTTTCTGGCAATAATTCTTTTCTTTTAGTCTTTCACATTCTCTTTCCAATGTGAAAACTATAAAATCAACCAAGAAATCAAAAAGCAGCTATATAGTATCATCAAATTCATGTTAAATCCACATATGGTTTGGAAGTATTTGACATCTAGCTGCATATAAGCAAAGGCAGATGCTGAACATTTTTTTTAGTTGACAGTATCAGCATTATTAACTCTGCTGGGTGATGTTAGAAGTATTCTCAGTTTCACCTACTAGCATATACTGTTGTAATTTCACACTTTACCCCCACAATGTATATATACTTTTCCTTTCTGATCCTGAGAACCAGCCTTAAAGAGAGTCCACTGGTTGAGTCCACTGGTCTTAACAAGAAGAGTGGACTTCTGGAGGCTGTTGCAACCCAAGTTGTGTTCCTTGGTACCTCTGGAGTGGTTCTGGTTACGAGTGGTGTGAGCCAGAGATCTGCAGATGTTCAACAAGTTTCAGGGTTCTGAACTTTTGTTGGCACTCTGACAGCTGGGATACTTCAAAAGCAAGTTCTATGTTTATTGTTCATCTCTGGATTTTTACACATAATGGGTCGCTTTATATTTCTTAGCTCTTAAACTGTGAATATTAATACATGCCTCGCTAGTTTCACAAACTCCATTCCATGCGGATGTGAGGGTTAAATGAGAATGTATGTGAAAGTACTTCGTAAGCTGTGCAATACTAAACAAATATAAAAATAGCATTACTTAATTTTGTTTGGTGGCAGGTAGAGGGGAGGAGACAGCAAAAAATTACTGTCCTGTAGTGCCAGTGACAGAAACCAGTGAAAGAGAGCACACTGTAAGCTTCTAAAACAGTGTTTAGTTTTCTTTATTCAGTTCTGTGTTGCCGAGGGCTAAGTGTCCAAGTCTGTTCATTATGCATCAGAACTGGCACTGTATCTTAACATATGATCTACATACCTGGTCTGGAGAGAATATAAATGACAACCATATTCTTGGACTTGCTTTCCTGAATGACTTTTTATTAACACATTGGCACCAGCTGTGGCTGCAAAACATTTAAAGCAGCCATGTTTAAATCCTTGAAAATCTAGTGAATAAGATTATTATTGGAACTAACAAAACTATTGCCAAATGGGACACATGATAGATAGCAAGGCAAACATTTTAACAAGTTTTAAAACACAATGGTGTGTAAAAAATTAGAAGTAGGTTTTTTTGATCTTGTGAATTTTGAGTTTGACTCTGATCAGTTTGTCTTTGAAATCTTGATTCTGATTTTCAAAAACCAACTAGATTATAATTCAAATAGTCCAAATGCCTAGGTGAAATTTTTCTGTTGTACCAGTGTACTAGACTTGGGCTACATGCATTTGACATCGAACGTCTGCTAAGTTTCTGGGAAAATGCTCTCTATTGGACAACCCTTTGTTCCCAGTTAAAGGTACTCTGCACCTTTGTTTTAGAAACAGGGTTAAAGTTCACAACTAAGTCACTGGACTGGAACTGCAGATAGAAACTAGAAGTCCTGCAGAATCTCGCCTTTTAAATTTCTGTTCAGATCATTCGTGGGGTGAGGTGAAAGTGGAGCAAGAAGTCTAGTTTCTAAGACTTTCAAGGCCTTTAAGCTAGTAGACCCCAGAAATGTCCTTGAACTACACATGAAAATGACAACACCTTACACTGAGTATTCACTCAATTTCTCTAATTAAAATGATAAGGATATTTTGATCATACTGAATTTACTGCCGTGTGACAGTCAGTGTACCGAGCAAGCAGTGACATATGTTGTCTTGCACAATCTCATGCCACCCCGTGTGGCCAGTACGATTACCCCACTTCTCAGATCAGGGAAGCAGAGATGCGGAAAGCTTAAGCGACTGTTGAGGTTTAGTCACAGAGCTTGGGCTCTTAATCATGATGTCCTCAAATTCTTTCATCTAAGCGTGCTGCTTTATTAATTTAGGCTTTATAATATCGTGTCATGGCAGAACTTTGTCACTTTCCTTTCAAAAATTTAAGAAATATAAAGATTTGAGTAAATACATATGGACAATGCGAACATTTGTAGAACAAATGTTGACTCTCAGGCTTCATGTTAGTACTTTACTTGAAGAATTCTTCTGATATGTATAGCATTAGGCCAAAGTTGAATTCTCTTAACTCCCAGCGGATGACAACATTTCACAAACGTCCTTTCGACACACAGACATGCTGAGCTCGGGATAATATTTAAGATGAGAAATGTGGAAAAAGAACTGCTGAAGCCTGTGCCAGTGCAAGGCAGTTGTTTATCGTCATCTCACTCCACCACACACATTCCTCCCGGAAATGCAACTAATCTTGAGATGAAAAGATTTTCGGACCCTGGATTTTCACACCAGCAGCCTCTCAGAGGGTAAAAATATCAATTTGCTCACAATGCATGCAGTGGTGGTTATTTCAGTCTCCGATTGAGCTTACCACTTCTGATCTTGGTATATTGAGGGCAGTTTGAGTTTAAAAACTGGCAGTTTTATTAATTTTGTATTTGAAAGGGACATGAGTTAGTAATAAATGTTTCATTATTTTTTTCATCTTACAGAGTTTATCTGTTCCTGCGTGTAATTTGTTGGCTTCAAATAAAATTTCCCATAGGTATTTAATTTGATTTGGCTTACTGTGTGTATTTACAGTTCAGCATAGACATCTGTTGGAGTTCACTAGTCATGGAAATATACACAGATATATTGTTGCCTAAAGCTTAGCATATACTCAAGTCAGACAGTTGCTTCATAAATAACGGGGCTTGCTGCCAGATTTCTTTCTCGAAGGGGATATTAGAAGGCATTTCTGGGTTCTGTTACCGTGCATGTTAAATGTAAGGCTCATATGACCCATACCCAGACATGGAGATCATAAGGCTTCTCTAATGAGTAAAATATGATTTCATTTCAGTGAGTGTTTTCTATTCTATTTGTAACAAATAACATTGTTTATGCATTTGATAGGCAGATCATCTTGCCCTCATAACTGACTTTGGAAATGTAAGGGATTCCACCAATTAAAAAGAAAAAGAAAATAGGAAAGAAGAGCCACAGTCCTATGCACTTAAAAATTTACACTATTTTTATATACTATTTCTGGCAACATGCAATGATTCTATATACCAAGGGCAATATGTGAAATCAGGATTTTTGTTGTTGTTAAGGGTGTAGGTTAATAGGTTGTCCTAATCAATTATTAATTTCCGCTACTTTTGCTGCACTCCTTCCCCTTCTCAGAGGACTAAGAGGAGTGGGGAGCTGGGAGGAAGAGCCAGTAATTTGGAAGCCAGCTCCCTGCTGGAAATCCTCGGTGGTGTTTAGGATCTTGGTGTCAAGTACTGCCACCTTCTGCTGAACCGATCCTGCCAACATGGTGTTCCTGCTGCACAAGATGAGGACCAACTAAAGGTCTAAAAGCTCCATAGACCAGACTTCTGCCTCCCTGCATGTTTCACAGAATTCTAGCTCAGGTCAAAAGATGTTACTGGGAAGAAACTTTCTGGCCCTTAGTAACTCTGAGAATTGTTAGAGAAGAGCCTGGTCTAGGTTGGCTGATTTGGAGCAACTAGGGGAAGCTTTCTGACCTCAGTTTCCTCTTCTGAAAAACAGGGTTGGTATACATATGGATAATAGGGCTGTTTGAGAGTTAAGTAAAAAAAAAAAGCGTGAAAATACTTAACACAGTTTCTAGCATATATTAAACTTTCACTAAATGGCAACTATTTTTTAATAAAGACAATACTATGGCTCAGCCATGAGTTGGCATATGAAATTCTTGTTCTTGCCAGAGCAGTCAAGCTGGGAATCATAATTTATTTGGTTGGGTATGTGTCAAATTTGCTGTGGGGAAGATGTTTCAGAACACTGTACTAATGCACTGACAACAACAACAATGTACTCAAAGAAGCAAAAAGCACAAACTTTTCATTATCACATCCATAACCACCCTTAGAAAGCTTTTACTCCTGTGGTACATCTTCAGTATTAGTTGAATTAATGAGTCATCTATGCTGAAAAAAAACCATTGTTTTCCATCAATAAATGCAGTTCTTAATTTATCTTACTTTTCATTGCCTCATCTTCAGAGAATAACTTCAGAAAATTGGTTTTCTTTAAACTTCACTTTTAATTTACACTCTAAAACTGTAAACAGAGAGGAGAATGAAACAGTAAAAATCCACAGGCCTTCTCAGTGTATTTGGATAAAAGAAATAATTGGGCATGTGGTACTATGGTGGTTTTTTTGTTTGAAGCATATTTTTATTTGCTGAAAGTCCACAGATTTCCAAGAGCTTATCTGGAAGCCGATAATGTTATTCTCCTTCTTGGTATTCCCTAAACATTTGAGGAAGGCCTGGTGTGTTATATTTGCAGCATGAGATCTACAGTCCTTTGATAAAATATGGTTCCTAATTTCAGAGCTGTAATATTTCTACTGGCATGATCGAAGACACTTGTGGTATCTGACTAGTTAGGAAACCCTGTGCTAGACTCTGCAGTTACTGAGAGAAACTAGGAAGGATCTTTGTCTGATAAGGGCTTAGTATCTGATTGAAAGAGACTGAGTTCTTTATGGACAAAACTGCATTTTATCATAGCCTGGCTGTAGGGCAAGGATGTAAAATGTCAGCAGAGTTTAAGATCCACCTACCTGTTGGATCATTGCACTCATTTTGTATTCAAACTTTAATGTGCTTTTGAATCACTCAGATCCTGTTAATGAGCATATCCTGATTCACCGGGTCGAGGGTGGGGCCTAAGATTCTTGCTGTCTAACAAGGGTCAGGTGATGCCCTTGCCGCTGGTCTACAGACCACGCTGAGAACCAAGTCCCTGGAGCAGTGGCTCTCTTGATGCCTCCAGCACTCTTTGCAGGTAGGAAATTCCCCCCACTCCCTACTCTCCCCAGGAATTTGGGACTTTTTAATCCTTCATCTGGCTTCCTAGCCGCAATCGACAGGGGTTAAGGGGGAGCCCCACACACTCAGAGTAAGACTGCTTCTCCCCAGGCTTGGGCCTGCCACGTGTTGCCTGCAAAGGAAAGAAGATGAAAGACGAGAATTCATGTGTCATCAGAGTCAGGCAGCTACTGCAAAATTGTGCCAGGTATCCCCCCAAGCCACCTTAATAGACTAAGGTTCTGTGGTGTTTCTTAAGTATTTTGGAACTACAGCTTAAGAGAAACTGCATTTGTCTGATTTTTCCACAATGGGCCGTCATATCTATTTATAAGTCTCTTCCTGGTAGGAGAAGGAATTGGTAGGTCTTATAAATGTTAGGGCTTATATTCACCTCAGAATAAATATTAGGTGGGAACATAGGAAAATAGAAGCATTTCTATAACTTGTGTCAGTTGCTAAGCTATGACATAAAGGCAGATGATTTTATGTAATCAAACTTTATCATCTCAAAGTTTTATTTTGAGAAATTATAATCCTTCAGAAAAGTTGGAAAAATTAGTGTAATAAAACCCATAGCCCCTTCACACAGAGCCTCCACTTCTAACCGGGCTGCCATCTATCTCCTCCCCTCTGCTGTTGTGGGACCGAGTGAGGGAACTAGACATTACGGCACTGTACCCCAAAATGCTTCAGTAGGTGTCACCTAAGAACAGAGACCCTCCTAAGTAACTATAATAGCATTATCATGGTCAAGAAATTTAATGTACGAGCCATATTCAAAACTTGCCAATTTAAATCAAAGTGTTTTTTGTAACTCTTTTCTGTCTTGGTAAAGATTTTAAAAGAGAGTCATGTTTAGTTGTAAGGACAGGTTTCTTCATTCAATCTAGTTAAATGTCAATAAGCCATGTAAGTTGACAATTCTTAAAGAGTTGTGTTTTTTCCATTTGCTGTGTGGAGTTAAAAATCTTTGTGCCTTTTCCCCAGATTTACCAAAATAATGCTGCAGTTAAGATACATTAACATTATCTTGGATCCAGAAGTAGTTATCTAGGGATTTCTTTTCTTGGGCCAATTTATGAGGCCTGTGGAAGACAGGAAATTACCATATTTTATCATGTATAATGCACAGTTTTTGCCCAAATTTTTGAGGGAAAAATAAGGATGCACATTATACATGGGTAGTCCTAATTCTGAATCTATACAAACATTTTAAATTCTTTTATTTATGCTTATACACTAAAAGTGTTACTCTAGAAAGCAATAATGATATTTGTATGCAAAATAATACACTGGAATATTATAATTGATTTTGTTTCTAAATATAAATAAGTAATTGAATTAAAAAATTAAAATGAAAGATTTTTTTTCCTGAAAGTTCAGGCCAAATGTGTGGGTGTGCAATATACCCAGGAGTTCATTATACACAGCAAAATACAGAATATCTTTGGGGTATCAAGTAGTTAATATGTAGTGTTATCTTCCCCTGTATTAATAGCTTCTAACTTCATGTTAGAATAAGATATTGGAATTATGTGAGGAGATGACTGATGAGGTCTGATAAGGTGGATGTCCCATTTTCTAAACAGTTTTCTTTTATGATTAATTGATTTTATATATCGTCCTGGCTACAGAAATATTGAAATATTTGTAACGTTACTCTACCAAGACTTTTCAACAGCTTTTTTTAGCTTGATTAATGACCTTTTAATGGTAGTAAAACTATATGCAGAAATTGAGATTTATCTTTTCTTTTTTTTACTCTTGTTAGGAAACATTTTAGGCTGATAGAGATTTTCTTTCATAACACTGGTTTGAACCAATCTTTCACCAACCACTGCTCCCCCCGTCCTGCCACTGGGCCTTGGGATGACACCATCCACCATGTTTTGTTGAATGATTAATTGGTAACAACTACCTCACAGGACTGTCAGGAGGGTTTAATGAGACAGCGCATACAGCATGCTTAGCACAGGGCCTAGAACTCAGTAGATGGCAGCCATTATTTTAATAATAATCTTTATTAGTCACCACTATTATTATTGCGGCTAAGTGTTCCAGGCAAAAGGAAGAGCATAGACAAAGACGGTGGGGTGAGAAGGCCAGCAGAGTGGGCTTGGAGAGAGCGAACAGGGTGGGTCAGGCCTGGGTTGGTACGAGGATTCACATCCTGGCTCTGATGCTTCCTTGCTGTGTAACACTGGGAAGCTTATTTCCTCATTTTCAAAATTTGGATAAGAATAATACCTACCTCCTGTGGATGTTGTTGGGGTTAAATGAGAAAATAATGCACATGTGCTTAGCCCAGTGCCTGGTGTATACTCAGTTTCACTGAGTTTTAGCTAAGATAAAAACCATAGGTCAGGAAGACTTTGTATGACTGAACTTCCCTAATGGTAACTGCCACCTCCCTAATAATGTTTGGTTTCTCCATTCCATCCAAGCCACACACTGCAGTGGGCACTGAGGGCAGGTCTCCTGGTGTGACCCCCGCATTTCCTACTGTGGAGGGCTCCCACCTAACTTGTCTTGCCGCTGCGGGAGCACTTAGTGAGAATCTTCATGTTATTCTCATATATATTTTTTTGCAAATACAATTCTTACTGAACCTTTTTATAGGTTTAAGTTCATCTTTCTAGAACACTACCTGTGATTTTACTGTCCTTGTCTGGTGTTAAGATTACAGGGAGTTTACCAACTTCTCTATGGCTCAGAATAACACAAATAATACAGGTATTACCTATTTTTAAAGATTAAATAGAACATAATTACAAAAGTATTTGGTCTTGGTACTGACTTCTATGACATATGTTTGCCTTCTTTTTATTTTATGGAAGATCTTTAGTTGTTTTTTCTGTCTAGTATATAGTTATAGGTCTATTCAAGTGAGTTTTTTCACCTTTCCTTGGATCGATTTTGATACTTTATATTTTTATAAAAATCATATAATTCTTTCAGGTTTCCATATTGATTGTCACATAGTCCCACATAATATTCTCTTCTAGTTCTTTAAATCTATTTAGTATCTATGATATCTTTCTCAATGGTAATCTTATATTTTTTTGTCTTTTTTTAAAATGAGATTTATTGGGTCTTTTCAGTTTTTAATTTTTTTCTATCTTTTGTTAGTTTCTATTTCTTTCATTATTTTAATCTTTTATCTTTATTGATTCATGTCTCATGCTTTCTATTGGTTTACTTGGTATTCTTTTCCTGCTGTTAAATCATTTCATTTATTTTTAATAATAACAGTTTTGAAGGAATTAATTTTTATTTGAATTTAGCCTTAACTTTATCTTATATATTTTAATATGAAATGGTCTTTTGTTGCTTTCTAAATAGTTTGCTTTTATTTGGTATAGGTTTATTTAGAGTGTTTCTTAGTTTCCAGTAGGTAACTATTTACTTTTCTTTTTATTGTTACTTTCTAGTTTTGTTGGAATATAATTAAAAAATAAGGCCTGGAAAAAGTTCTGTTTTGTATAATGTATTAAGATTATTTGTAGATATATGCACAATTAAATATCACAACTGGAAGAATATGTGTTGCTTGTATTATACATGTTTCTATATGTATATCTATGAAATGTATGCTAATATTATTATGATTCTAAATTTGTTCTTATTTTCAACTCTGTTTCTTTGTTGCTGATGTGACTTGACAGAAAATAGGTTATATGTTTGCAAATGATACCTTTTATCATTTCATAATACCCCTTTCTTTCACGAATACTTGCTTAGTCTAATAACCTTGTGGCTGTTTTTTAATTTTGTGTGTGTGTGTGTGAATTTTCCTGGTACATTTTTAACAATCACTTCTGTTTACCTTTTCTTTGTCCTTCCCTTTTAGGTGTGTTTCTTGCGTTGGTGGTATAGTGGTGAGCATAGCTGCCTTCCTTTTAGGTGTGTTTCTTATTAATGACATTGAGCAGGGAGGGAACTCATATGCCTCTCCTGCAGAAACTGCTAGTAGCCCACTAATGTTTGCATTGACACGTAGGAGCCACGGTCTCTGTTTTAGACTTCAAGTAAGGGTGAGTCTTCCCGTTGGTTGGTTCTTTGGCTCTTACCTGAATCCATTGACAATTGCCTGAACCTGACCAGTCCTGGAGATAGGTGGGAAATACAAAGTCTCAGACCCTCTGCAGGATTGCCAGCATGTGCTGAAGGTTTTCTCTGATGTAGGGCTGCGAGGAGCGAAACAGTGTTACAAGGTATGTGCCACAGTCGGTCTTTTATACGTTTAATAAATATTCACAGTTCAGGTGCACCTTCTTTTTAAAAGTAGCTTAAATATATAATTAAAACATTTACCAAATCAAAAGAGAAGGTTTCATCTTAGGGGGGTCACATCATATTACGTAAGGAGCCAGACATTTATTTTTTAACTGAGACTCTGACACTGATTAACTAGCTGTGTAACCTCGGTCAGGTTAATTGATATCTCTGAAACTGAGGTTCGTCATCTGTAAAGTGGAGATAATGATACTTCCCAAGGTTGCTGGGAGGGGTGGGTGACACATGTAACAGTGCCTGGAGTACAATAGGCATTCACTGTTTCCCTTTCACTCCCCAGGACAATTTGACAGAGCGATGGTAGGAAATCTGGTTCTGGGGCAGAGGATCTCCAGAAGTCTTCTAGACCTGGAACTAAACTGTAGGTTCATTGCAATGCAAGTCACCCTGATGTTTATACGAAGTATCTAATGACTTGAAAAAGGTGCAAACAGGGCAAAGAATATCTTCCTTCGGCCAACAGACGTGGTTACCGGTGGTCAGACTATCTGATTTAGGAAGTTTTTTATTTCCTTAACTCTTGTCAGGTCCCCAAGTGGATTCCAGTGTTGCTCTCCATTTTCCTTTGCCCTGGATTCACTTTCACGGGCTCCTGAGTCCTGCACCTTTGACATTTCCCTTCTCAAGTGTGGTAGAAACCTGAATTGTTTTATATAAGTCATTTGAAGAAGCAGAGTATTAACTGTTCTCTCTTTGGCTTCCTTGTAAACCTATTTCTAATTTATCCATTACTTTTCTTCCATACAATTGGTGCCTAGGTCCTACTATAGGTTCTTGGGAGTGAAGGAAATAAAAGGCCTATCTGTAGCTACTTTGTTAAAATGGGCGTTTTTGAAATATTCTACCATAAAATTAAATTCCTTTGTTCTGTCAGAACTTCAGTTCATGAAAATAATTCTCTAAGAATTATTCTACCAAGCAGCATTACCTAATTATAGATAGCTAATCTTAAAACAACAGAAATTTTTGCTTAGGGATGACTCAGTCTATATACCAGGAGTTAAAAGGGGGCTCCCCTCATCCTGGTTTATGGAATCCCTTAAATAGAATATAACTTCTTTTTCTTTAAAAAAATTTTTTTGGGTCTGTAATCTTTTGATTGAAATGTTTGATGGGCTGTTGTTGAAGGTTTTTTTTTTTCATGGAATCATTAAGACCTTACATGAAAGACATCATCTAGGGTAAAAGCCTTGTTTTATTTTTAACTAAGCCACAGTGAAAGAACAAATGTGAATTAAGATAAGTAGCATTAGACTAAATTAAAAGTACACTGGATTACTGAATCCCTTGGAAACTTTTTAAGCTGCATAATTTAGTCAGGCAAAATTATTAGTTCTTTTTCAAAGTAAACGACCCCTCACTATAAATGATATGGAGCAATGTATGTGATTATAAAGTATGAACGGAACACCGATAGCATGTGTGGTGGCGCACACAGATCCCCGTCTGCAAACACAGGGCGCTACTCAGCGCCCTTTCATTCAGCAGCTGGAAACTGAGAACTCGCAACGGCGGTAAATACCGGAATTAGTCTTGCTAACAGAGCACATAGAACATCTAATTGTCTATTTAGGGTCTGAAATGCAATCTTGCTGAGTCACGTTTCACTGTCCAGGCTGATGCTCCCTCTTTGCTGTCGCATGTTGTGCCACTGAAGGGGAAACAGCAGTGGCGTGGGGACCGTCTTCTGGAGAAAAGCCACCCGATGTAGCCACTTCGTGCTGGCAGGGGGCGACCGAGTGTAGCTGTGGGCGTGGCTCTGGAAGTGGCTCTGGGACGTGATATCTCACATGAATGGGCAGCACCAAGGAGGAGCTGAGTTTCTGCATGAAAATAATTTATATCAAAGCACCTTCTAAGAACAGCGTTATTCTAATGAGTGTTTGGCTTCTGATTTCAGCCTCTTTCATTAATTTCAAATAACTTTTAAAAAGTGTGTCTGGAGTTTGTACCCCAGTGCCTGGAGGCAGACAAACCTCCAGGAGGAGTCTGCAGGGAGGCAGTCAACAGGAGTAGCCATTATGTCATGGGCTGCTGTAGAGCCGCCTTGAGACTTGGTGCCAAGCTAAGATTTTCCATTTTATACCAGAATTAGCTTTACTAACTGAATTCAGAGAGATCAAGGTGAAATCTGCACACTGGCCTGATTCCACATTCTAGTCTATTAGAAATATTTGCCATTCATCTCTCTGGGCTTCAGTCCCTCCAATATTTATTGAAACTCTGCACCGATGGTGCTCTCTAATTATTGTTCTGTCTGCCTTCTGCTACTGCGAGCTGAGGCTGATAATACCTATGCTCTAGGATTGTTTTGTGACTTTAAATAATGATGGCGAAGCTCCCAAAACCATGTGTAATAGCTAAGAGTTCCATAAATGTAGCATTAAATACTTAAAAATTTAATAGTTATATAATATGATTATTTTACCTCTGCTCATACCTGTATTTAAAAGAGGTGAACTTTTTTTCTAGATACTATCTGGCAAATGGTAACTTCTGAATAAAGAATCTATGCTAGTAAAAATAAAAACACTAAATGTAGATGATTTCTAGAAGTATGTTGATAGATTTTCATAATTCTTTTGACAGTAGTATTTTGAGCATTCTACATAAAGGCCACAAAGAATCCCAAATAAATTAGCAGACTCTCTTTGTAAAGAATACAACCCCAGAATATACTTATGCATTTGGCATTTACTTTGGTTAAACACCATTTCTGGGACTCCATCGTGATGTCAGTGCCGTTGGGCTCCTTTTTGTCATGGTCTCCGGGAGCCTTGCTCCGATTTGTCGAAAGCTGTAGTTCAGCCTGCCACCCACGTCCATCATCTTTACTGTCTTTAAGTACAAAACTGTATTCGACATTTCATATTTGTTTACTTTAGCATTACATATTAAATGCATTAAAATATTAAATTATTTGTAAAAATATGTTTTGTCTGGGTCTTCACATCTGGAAGGAGACTTAAGGAGAGCTGCACCCACCCCCTCTTGGTCATGGCTGTGTCTTTGGCACTCAGTAAATTGTTGGCACTAAGGCCACATACATGTAGTTATTTGATAAATATCTGATGAATGAATAATCAATAAATTAATCAACAAAAGCAACAAGCCCTAAGTCACCGAGATACTAGACATCGCATCCTATTCCAGGAACTGCCAGTTATTTCATGTGGGGCCAAGTGTAGAGGGCTGTGTGCAATGAGAACAGCATTCACTCAGCGCTTCTGTGTCTGGCACTGTCTAAACCTTATCTTATTGAACCCATGACAACCCTTTGAGGTCAGTACTATTATTATCCCCATTTATGGATGAGGAGGCTAAGGCTCAGAGAATTTAAGGGTAAATTGCCAGTCGATAACAGAACCCAGAGAGATAGATTTGCAGACTAAGGCTCACAGTAGTGAATAGAAGAGGACAAAAGGGAAGTCAGGGAGCTCAGTGAGGAGGCTGTTACAACACTTCTAGCAAGAGACCAGGACAGTGATTCCAAGAAAAGCAAGAGGAGTGGATATAAAGAATTGCCTGGGAGGCAGATAGAATTGAGTAACCAGTTGCTTGTCAGTATAAAGGAGAGAGTCGCTGAGCATGACTCGGGGGATGGATGTGTGATTTAGATGCCTGTTATCTTGCATCTTTCACATACTCCCAATCCCCAGTATTGGTCATCGGATTCCCAAAGCCGTTACTCATGCCTGCAGAACCTCTGTGACTCAGGAAGGCCTGAGAGTCTGCACTTGAAGCATTCGGGCTATTGGTAGTTATTAAGATTATGCTGCATCACGGATATGAAGCATTGACATTGAAATAAACCAGGAACAAATAGCTCCCTTCCATCATAGTTCTACCTTGTAGACTTAATTATGTTTTCACTGATGTTGCAAAAGTTGCATTTCAAGTCTTCTTTATCTCCTATGAAAGTAAGCCAGAGGTTAGTTTGTGTGTGTATGCTGTGTGTATATTGTTTTAGTCTATTTTCAGAGTGGTAGATTTTTTTGAAGATGCATTAGGTGTTCCACTAGTTCATTGTTCCTTGTGACTTACTCTACAGAATCCATATTACATACACTCAGATCTCTTAAGGAGGAACTGAGCCCTCTCAAGGGTCTATGTTTGCGCTGCACTCAACCATGTACTCCTGACTGCTCCTCGACAGGAGTCAAGTCCTCATGGCTGTGGTCTCCCTTGCACCCCACCTAAAACAACAGTGCTTTGTGGCCCTGGAAGGCTTTCTGGAAAGATACTCCCGAGACTCTGGTCAGCCCCAGAGATGCTCCCAGTTCTTAAACACGAATCAAGGCAGGCTCCTTCCAGCAAACCAGCCCAGCCTGCGACAGACTGCTTGCAATACAAATTCTGAGTGAGTAAACCCTGAAATTGAACTCTTAGGTCTTTAGGTTGTTTTTATTGTTTCCAGCCAGTCAGATGGTTGAAGGGAAATGCTAACCAACAAATAATGGTTTCCAAAGGGAACCTCCCAGTTCAATGAAAGAGTGTGTCTCTCTTATTATGGGAGGTGCCGTGTCGTAAGTGGGTGTTCTGTGCTCAGTTGAAATAAAAACCAGGGGGGGTCAATCTTAAAAACTGTTAATGATAGAACACATGGCATAAATTATACCGTAAACTCCAAACAACTCTGAAATTATAAACATTGCTTAGTCAAGACTTTCCTTATAACGATGCCCTGACGTCCCTGGCACAGCCCAGATTCCGGTCAGTGTTATTTTACTTGAAAGGAAGAATTTCTTTTCCAGAAAAAGTCTCTCTAAGAAAAGCTGTCTTCCTGGCGAACTTCATGAAACATCTTGCTCCAAGGGCCCGTGTCATGTCTTGCCTGGGTCCAGGGCCAGGGCCAGGCAGTGCGAGGTAGAGGAGAAGGTTAGAGGAAAGAAAAGGAGAGAAGTCCTGTGATGAGGAGAAACTGCAGGCTCAGTCCTGACACAGACAGGAGGCTGACTCCAGTCAGTGGGGACTCTGATTAACAGAGACTGTCAGGACACTGAGCCAACAACGTCCTGGGGCCCTGGTGCAGAGTAAGCATTTAATTCAGAAGGTCTTCCTCTGCATGCCTATCAGAAGAGCTCTTGAGGGTTGGGGCAGCAGAGAGATGTCTTCTAAAGTATAAGAAGAATATTTATGTCATTTATAGTTGTCTTTTAGTAAGCACTTATTAGAGGCCAGGCATTTGGCCAAATATCCTATGCATATCACCTTATTTGATCGTAACAATCCTTGAGGTAGGTACTATTATTATCTCTTCATAACAGATGGAAACTGAGGTTCAGAGACATTAGCCTTTACCCAAGGTTATACAGCAAGTTCATGGCAGCCAGGATTCTAACCCAGGTCAGCCTGGCACAAACCTATACAATAAACTATTAAAAGCTATGTTATATTTCTTCCATAAGAATAATTAAGAAAATATGTGTAAGAGTGTTTGGAGGCAGCTAATGCTGTACAAGTGCTAGTGAAGGGCTCTGGAGACAGAAAAGCAAGCCCACCTGCCTTCTTAATAGCTCTGAGTGTAAGTTTTGTGGGTGAGAAACTTCCCCGTCTCACTCAGAATACTGGAGAGCCCAGCTGAAGACTGAGGACCAGCTCATCTTTGGCCATCATGGTATGAGAGCCTTTTCTGTCAATGTTGACCTGTCACAAGTATTTCATTTTTCTTGAGCTTGATTTAGTTCGGGTACCCTTTATCCTAATCTTTCCTCGAATACTGACCCAAGATCACACTTTTCCTCCAGGCTTATCAACTTGGAAGCACATACTTAGTTAGCAGGTGAAAAGCAAGAGAGTGTGAATGGTGTGGTCTAGGGGTGTCCAACCCTGAGACCTGTGGGCCACATGTGGCCCAGGATGGCTGTGAATGTGGCCCAACACAAAAATCGTAAATTTACTTAAAACATTATGGGATTTTTTTGTGATAATGTGTCACAATGTATTTAATGTGTGGCCCAAGACAACTCTTCTTCCAGTGTGGCCCAGAGATGCCAAAAGGTCGGGCACCACTGGTAGCACATCCCACTACTGGAACAGGGATGCGTGCCTGCCCTGTCGTTTATGAGAAGGTAACACTGTCCCCAAAGACAGAGACTCTTTGTGACATGAAAGAGAACATTTAAATGAACAGGAATATTATTTTCTGACTCCAGGACATTTTCTTCTAGCCAGATATTAGGCAATTGGTCTAGTAAGCACACCTCTCCAGCCTGGCAGGTCCCTGCCGCATGGGCCTGCTTTAGGGCAAACGTTCCGTGAGCCTCTGAGTTCATTTGTGTGGCAAACCTCTCTCTGTCGTACTCACTCATTCAGTGAATGTTTATTAAGCCCATAGTCTGTGCCAGGTGCTGTGCTGTTTAGATGACAAACAGTCCCGGCCTCAGAAGGGGTCACAGTATAGTGGGGAATTACAGGATAAATAAAAATTGTCACAGAGGAGGAGTAGGTGATGAGAACACTGTGAATACAGCGCTAAGGCAGTGCAGAAAAGGCAGACTGCAAGTGCCTCCAATTCAGGGAAAATGGGGTATCGTCAGGTAGTTCCCGTTTCTGTCAATCCGGTTGCAGGCCTCAGAGAAGCAGGAGGCAGGCAGTTGCGGTTCCTAATTTTTGATTCATTTCTCATTTTCAGCAGCAGACTGGGATGTGTTGTACGCATTTAAGAGAAGTAAGCATTTAAGTAAAATCCAATGTTTTTGCTCCTTTGGATTTTAGTGAATGATGAGTTGACGTTCACAGAGTCTGTACCAGGTGTTGTACCCAAGGGGAAGTTATCTGCATTTCACCTTACAGGTCGTACGGAATCCAGCCTGAGCAAAGTCGAAAGCTGTGGTTCCACACGGCACTACGTAGTCACATAACGAGTGAGAGGCTGTTTGTTTTCTACAGAATGATTTGTGGGACACATTGCTGTGTCGTGAACAGAGCTCATGTTTCTGAGTGGACTCCATTCCTATTCGAGAAGCTGAGCTAAAGGCTGTTTTCTGTGCCTCGGTTCCCTCATATGTAACCAGGGCAGTAGAAGTCACTTAGAGAAGTTTAAATGTTTCGTAGATGGGAAAAGCATTGCAAACTTTAAATGTGTTATATAAGCAATAATTAATATTTAAAACTCCCTTTAGCTAGTTATAACTATGTTCCTAAAGCCTTTTGTGCACACACTCCAACTGGAGATGGATGGAGGACAGGTTGGTCTTCAGAGGAGGTTTTGGAAAAGGACTAAGAAGACAGATACTGGGAAACGGGCACCCCTCGGCTGTCCCTATCACATTTCCGGCAGTTCCTGGAACAGCAATTCCTGAGGACATTCTAGTAGTTACTCTGTGCTATTTAGAACAGTGCTCTTTGAAAAAAATGTGGTTATGATCATCAACAAAATAATAATTTATAATAATTTGGACTTATGACTTTTTCCCTCTTCCTACTTAAAACCTGAAAACTTAAAAAATAGTTTTTGCGGAGAAGAATTTTTTTCTTTCAAATATGAGAACCGTAGCCCAAAATGCAATCCAAACCAAATTTCAAATGTGGAATTATAACCCCTACCTCTGAGTGGAAACCGTGGAGCCCCTTAGCCAGAGTGGCAATTGGCAGCTGCACCTTGGTCTCCTAGGACACACACAGTGGGACACCAACCAAGGAAAAGAACAGGGAAGGCGCGTGAGGGGAAATGCTAAAACCATCTGTCCAGAGTTGGGTTTTCTACGCTGCTGGTCCAACAGAGTCCTTCTTGTTATCTTCACTAGAGTCCAGTCTTCCTCTCGGCACAACGTGGAAACGAAGAATAGAAAACTTCTTTGCTGTACTGGGTTCAGAGTGTAAGTGTGGTTCAATGGAGGGAATATCAGAACAAGGGCTGGAGGACAGGGTTCTAGTCTGTTCCCGTCAGTAATGGGAGCACTAAACACATTGCAGCAGGCCCCTCGCTTTCTCTGAGACTCAGAGGCGTCCTCTATAGATGTTATACGCACTTCAGAAGTCATGGTGGGGAAAATGCACTGTATCACCTCAGGCTTTCTGCACCTGAAGGACAGACTCAGGCCTCGTGCCTATAGATACTGACTCTGGGATGCTGGTGAAGAGAGGATACCAGCCCATGTGGGTCCTAGAGCCTCCATTATAATGCATCCTCCTTTCCTTCTTCCCTGGACCATGTTTCAAGTAGGCGAGAGTTATCTTGCAATGTGGGCACTATCACAATTCTCTTTGGTCTCTGTCCACCACCCCTGCCTGCAGATGGGGCAAACAAATCCAAAAGACCAACCTGCCACTGTCTCAGTCCCACCCATTCTGCTCCAGGAGCTGTGGTGCTAGGGACATGGGCGTGGCCCCGAACCTGCAAGCTGTATGCTCTTTGCCTTGGCCAAACCATGGTCTTGGTCAGCGACCAGCTCCCCTGACTCTGCTTCAGTCTCAGTGGCTATTTTTGTTTTCCAGTGACAGTTGAGCTTGTTCATGTTGAACTTGCCATCCTCTGAAACAGGAAAATTGATTTAAACACTTAGACAAATATGTGGGTCCAAAGGTTGAGTGTAATGAACTTGCAGTAAAAACAGAGAGATAAATGGAAAACCAGGCAAACAAATGAAAAATCATCTGATAATTAAAGAAATATCTGATAAATAAAGCACAATTTTAAAGATAATTAAAGCAAAGATTAGCAAGTACCTCTTCCATCTGAATATCAATGATGTGAGGCTTTGGTGGCAATTGTGCTACAACACCATCGCTGTGATGTAGTGGCTTACTGTCCCAGAGGTGGCCGTCAAGGTGCTCTTTGTGCGGCCTGGCTCCCCACGTGACAGTCTAAGCTGAAGATGTGCTTTAGCAGCAACTGCTCAGTGAAATGGCTTAGACGTCTTATGCACGGTTCTCTGGTCATGGCTTCTTTATTCTTACCTCCCTGCCACAAGGTTTAACTCGTCTGTGCAGCCTTCAAAAAGGTTCTAACTCACCACCAGTGCAGGCATAGGCACAAACAGAGACTGCTGTAGTGTCTACTTGTGGATGACTTCCTACATTTTTTCCACTTCTAGTAGACCAATTTTCTTTGGGAACAGTGAATATATTTCTCTTTAAGTTTGTAAAAGGAGCTACATAAAATTCTCCTGACATGTTTAAAATGTGTGGTCAACCTGGCATCTGTACTTGGAAATGGCCAGTGGTGAAGGATTTTTCAGTTTGTCTGATGATACCTCAAAGAGACTTTTTTTTTTAAAAAAAAAGGAACATTAGTCTCTCAATTAGGAATTGTTCCCACATTTCAGATCTGCCTAGTGGACCTATCAGCTTAATGCTGTTTTTGTTACTAATGAAGAAATCCATTATTCATTTTTGAAGACTGGTTCTTCTTAGTGCTTTGACTTTAGAGAAGGATTTCATTTAGAGAGCTGACCTATGGAAAAAACTGTGTCTCATGTGAACCTCTTTAGACACAAGTGGGTTTTTATAACATGCACTGTGTAATCAATCTCTATTTCTCCAGAGTTGCCATGTTCAATGGACTCAAAAGGCCCACTGTTAATGTAAATTTTAAACTCTGGAAAAATTGCTTTTCCAAACACTTAGAAAGAATGTTTCCTCATAGTCTGGAGTCCTCTGCTTTGTGGGTCCAAGACGTCAAGCGCTTCTGCTGTAGTTACCTGAGGCAAGTGAAGATGAAAACAGCTGAAGACTAAATGCTGAAGCACAGAAATGGAGAGGAAAGTGAAGGAAGGAGTAAAATAAACTCACGCGTCCATAAAGATAGTAATGGAAGATATGGTGGAAGTTGGATAGGCTACTGAACATATTAAACAAAGCCAAAATTAATTTGCTTCAAAGTCCACACACTAAGGTACGGTGATTAAGATTCTGGGCCTTGCTATCAAACAAATACAGGTTCAAATCCCTGCTTTTCAGATTATTAGCTGAGTGATTCTGGATTTTTACTTCTTTTTCTCTGTGGCTGTTTCCTCATATATAAAATGGGAAAATAATTCTGACCGTTGAAAGTTATTGTGGTAGCAATGAAAATAATCTTTATAAAGCTTTTTAACATGCACCCAACACTTACTCAGTACTCAATAAATAGGAAGAGTTCCAGAAAAATTCAGTTTTATTATAGTTAGGAAGTATAGAACAATTTACCTTTTACTCTTTTTCTTAAACTGTGTTATTAAGACATTATTTACATACCATAAAATTTACTGTTTAAGTGTGTAATTCAGTGTTTTGTTTTGTTTTGTTTTTTGGTAAATTTGTAGAATTGTGCAACCATCACTAAAATACAAATCTAGTTTTAGAACATTTACATCGCCACAAAAAAATCCCTGTTTGAAGTTGATCTCTGTCCTGGCAACCACTGATCTGCTCCCTATTCTTCTATACTTGCCTTGGCTGAACATTTTCTATAAATGCAGTCATACAATATGTCATCATTTGCATCTGGGTTCTTTCATGTAGCATGTTTTTGAGATTCATTGGTGTTGTAGCATGTGTCAGTTCCTCATTCTTTTTTATTGTGGAATGGAATTTCATTATATGGATATAACATATTTTGTGCATTATTCATCGGCTGTTGTATTATTTTCACAGTTTGGCTATTATAGATAATGCTTCTGCATACATGTATAAACATGTATTTATGTGGACTTATATTTTCATTTCTCTTGGGTAGATTCTTAGTAGAATTTCTGGATTGTATATTTAATATTTTAATAAACTGCCAAAGGTTTTCCAAGGTTTACACTCTGAACCATTTTACATCTGGACTAGCTATGTTCAAGTTTCTCTGCATCCTCACCAATGCTTGTAATTGTCTGTCTCTTTCATTATAGTCATTCTAGTAAGTATGCAGTGGTTTCTCACTGTGATTTTCAATTTGTATTTATTTCCCTAGTGAATAATGATGTAGAGCATCTTTTCATGTACTTATTAGTGGTAAATATACCTTTGTTGGTAAAATATCTTTCCAAATCTTTTTCTGATAATTGGGTTGTTTGCCTTTGTATTATTGAGTGTAAGAGTTCTTTTTATATGCTGAATACACATTTGTTATCAAATGCGTGATTTGCAAACATTTTCTCCCAATCTGTGGCTTATCTTTTGAACTTAAATGAACAAAATGAACTAACAAACAAAACAGAGACAGACCCATAGATAGAAAACAGATGACAATTAGTGGGGAAATGGCGGGAAAAATTATAGGGTGGAGGGATTGAGCAAAAAGGAAAAAGGACTCATGGACATGGACAAGAGCGTGGTGATTGCTGGGGCAAGGGGTATGAGGGGACTAAATGGTAATGGGAAAATATATAATAAAGATTATATTTAAAAAGAAAATGAAAAGTTTTAAACTTTGAAATGGAATTGTAAATTTGTCTAATTTTATTTATTTTTAATGGATTTAATGGACTGTGCTTTTGGTGTCATAGCTAAAGACTTTGTCTAATTCAAGGCCACAAATATTTTCTCTTATTATTTTCCCTAGAACTTCTTTAGATCTAGTTCTCAAATTTAGTTATGTGGTCCACTTTGAGTTAATTTTTAAAAGGTTTTATTTATTTATTTTTAGAGAGGAGAAGGAGAGGAGAAAGAGAGGGCAAGAAACATCAATGTGTGGCTTCCCCTCACATGATCCCTGTGGGGGAACCTGGCCTGAAACCCAGACATGTGCCCTGACTGGGAATTGAACCAGCAACACTTTGGTTCTCAGGCCAGCACTTAATCCACTGAGCCACAACAGACAGGTTGGGTTAATTTTTACATAGCGTATAAAGTAATGATCTAAGATCAAATTTTTGTACATGACTATCCAATTGGTAATAACTATTTATTGAAAAGATTGTCTTTCCCCCCATTGAATTATCATGGCACCCTTGCCAAAAAACAAATGACCTTATGGGTAAGGATATATTTCTAGACTCTCAGTTCTGTTCCATTGATTTATATGCCTATCCTTGCAAGCATCTTGATTACTGTGCTAAGTTTCATTTTATATCAATATCACAGTGTCTTGATTACTCTGGATTTAAAATGTTTTGAGATTAGGTAGAAAGGCAGTATAGGTCTTTCAAGTTTTTTTGTCTTATTGTTTTAATCAATGTAGATCCTGTGATTTTAATATACATTTTATGATCAACTAATCAAATTCTATTAAAATGTCAAATGAGATCTTGATGGGGATTACTTTTAATCGATAGACCAATTGGAGAGAATTCTAATCCTGATAATATGGAGTCTCAACACTTATGATCATGCAGTGTCTCTCCACTTGTCTGTATTTTTTTTCAGTATCTCTCAGCAGTGTTTTGTAGTCTTCACTGTACAAGTTCTTTATTTATTTTGTTAAATTTAGTCTCCGTGCTTTATTCTCTATTGATGCTATTGTGAATGAAACTGTTCTCTCAATTTTATTTTTTAGATTGTTTATTGGTAATATAGAAATACAATTGACTTTTGTATATTAATATTGCATTATGTGAACTTACTAACTCATTTATTAATTTTAATAGGTTTTTAAATAGATTCTTGGTATTTTCTACACATAGGATTATGTTTTCTATGAATAATGACAGTTACATTATCTTCCTTTCCAATATAGATGCTGAGCTGTGCCCCAGCCCCATTTTACTCACTTGAACCTCCAGTATGTTTGTTATTAAGCAGGGTGGTGAGAGCAGACTTCCTTGTCTTCCTCCTGATCTTAGGAAGAAAGCATTCTGTCCTTCAACCTGAGTTGAAAGGGCAGATGCCCTTTATCCAGCTGAGGATGTATTCTTACAATCTTTGTTGAGAATTTTTATCATGAAAGGGTGTTGGACTTTTTCAAATGCTTTTGTTTATATCTGTTGAGATTATCATGTGGCCTTTGTCCTTCATACCATCAATGTGGTACACTGTATTAATCTTAAACCAACCTGTCTTCCTGGCAAGAATCCCACTTGGGCATGGCGTGTGACTCTTGTGATGCTGAACTCAGGCTGATAAATTTTGTATTTATGAAGAGGGACTTCTGGCCAAGATGGAGGTGTAGGTGGAAACACTGTGTCCCCTCCCCAGAACTAAATTTAAAGACAGTGAAGTTTTAGAAATTTTGTATCTACATTCACGTGGGACGTTAGTCTATAGTTTTTTCCCTTCAGATGCATTTTTATGACTTTGATATCAAAGTATTAATACTGGCCTTAAAGAATGAATTGGGAAGTATTCTCTTTTCTATTTTCTGAGAGTTTATGAATGATTGGTATATTTTCTTTAAATATTTGACAGACTTTACCAAGTAAGCCACCGGGAGTAGGGATTTTCTTTGTGGGAAGATTATTAATTGCTAACTCAATATATTTACTTTTTATTGGTCTATTAATATTTTCTGTTGTTCTTGAGACAGTTTGGTAAAGAAATTTGTGTCTTTCTAGAAATTTGTCTGTTCCATTTAAATTGTCTAATTTGTTGGCATGAAATCATTAGTTTTCATTTCTATAGGGTCAGTGGTTATGTCTGTCCTTTCATGCTTGATTGTTAATTTCTGTCTTCTCTTTCTTTAACTTTGTCAAATCAGCTAAAGGTTTATAACTTTATTTGATGTTTTCAAAGAATCAACTGCTGGTTTTATTGAGTATCTTTCTTGTTTTTCTCTTTTTAAAAAATGTATTTACTTATGCTTAAATACATAACTCAATATTTCAAACACAATAGCACAGTATTTCAAAGTCACATCTTTCCCTTTGTTCTTACAAACTGCAACTCTGATCCATTCAGAAGATTTTTAAATGAAGATTTAACTTTTATTTTATTTTTTAAAAAGATTTTATTTATTTATTCCCAGAGAGGGGGGAAAAGAGGGGGAAAGAGAGGGAGAGAAACTCAATGTGTTGTTGCCTCTTATGCACCCCACACCAGGAATCTGACCTGCAACCCAGGCCTGTGCCCTGATTGGGAATTAAACTGGTGACTCTTTGGTTCACAGGTTCACACTCAATCCACTGAACCACACTAGCCAGGGACATTCGGAAGATTTTTAAAACTAGAAATAATTATTGAAATTAAACCAAAGAGAATCCTGGGATACAGAGTTGATCTTTGTAGTTGTAAAGGTGCCTTCAGGCCTTCTCCAAGGGGTTTTTTAAATCTCTGAAGTTCCATATTACTATCCTGTATTATGCAAAACTTTCAAGACATTTAACAGCTATATTCAATCCAATTGTCTGACCTCCCAAACCTATTTTCCGCAATAGCCCATACATGTCTCCTCTTACAAATATTGTTTTAGGGAAGTCTTTTCCTTAGCAAGAGAGTGTGTGGGGAAAAAATCTGTCAAAGGAAAGCATGATGTATAATCTACAAACAAAGATTATTATTTTAAACTCCGTTTTCTACTATTTCATAAATCCACACAAAACAGAAGAAGAATAAATGAAAGTCATCTTATTTACCAATACACAAACTTCTGGAGGAAGCCTGTACTTCATTCTATCTTTTTCTGCTGTTCTAAGGGTCTGTTGAGAGCTGCTAATGAAGTCAATTTCCACCAAAGGCTCTTGGCTCCAGGTTGAAGAGGTGGAAAAGGACTGGTAGTTTTCAAAGCATAATAACTTGACAACTCAGACCAGAAATATGGCAAGATAGAAGGATTACTGTTGTAGGTTATGATTACAGTTTTTCAGAAAGCCCTCCAAATGGTCAAGTTTTTCCAAGGAAAACAGCAAAGGAAGGAATCAAACCAAGTCTACTTAGGAAAGTTTCAAAATTATGGACACTACCCTCTGAAAAATGGCTCCTTGTAAACTAAAGCACTTTAGTCAAGCCAGTTAAATGCTTAATGAACACCTTGGCTAATTTTTCCTCCCTTTTTTAGCCTCAAAAAGAATTTCTTAATGATCTTGATGTTATTTAACAATTCAATAAATGGTGCAAAAATAGCTGTCAGACTCTGTCTGCCCCAGTCCTATCCTATCATGGTGATAAAAGATCTGTGTGCTGTGAACAAAGCCTGGCAGGCTGCAAAGAGAAACGTCTGGCCCTGGAGGAGGGTTTCAGAGTTAGTAGGCTATGAGGCCATAGGTGCCAGGGGCCTGCTGCATTATCCTCGGTAGTCTGTGTTCTTGGGTTTCCCATCAGGAACTCGGCTTCCACTTCTGCCCAGAGAGTTTTGGAGTACCACCACCAGCCTGAATCAGGCTGGTAAACCTCCTTGACATCTGGATTGCAAGCATCCAAGTTCTTTCCCCTAACTTTCAATGGTTCCTCCCATCTCCCTAACAGCCCACTGTTTCATGTTGAACTCCTTGCTGAGGCCACACAGAATATGACTATATTCAGAGAGAGTTTTAAGAAGCTGTAAAGCAGAGGTCTGCTTATTCTGTGGGGGAGAATGTGCAGGATTTGAGGGAAGTCAATGGGCTAAGCAGTCCTTTTTTCTTTTCTTTCAGGACTTAGCAGCAAATCAGAGAAGCTGTTCAGGCTATAATAGAAATCACAAGATTTTAGTTTAGAGGTAGTCATCTTCTTCTCTGCCTAAGAGCCCACAGGACATCCAGCATTCTACTCTGCAATATCAGGTTTCAGTAATAGCTACACATGTATAACCAAGCTAGGCATTGGCCCAGCAAATGAATCCCAGAAAATAATCAGGGAGGTAGGATTTGTGTGGAGCAGAGGCTGGAAGGAATTAATGGCAATTCACGGTAAAGGGGTTAATGCCAGGAGGACTGGAATGTAGCGTTGGAACAGGGCACCACTAGCCAGAATGCCTACTGTTTCTGCTGCTCTTCGGTGCTGCCTTGCCCGGTGCTTTACTTGCTGAAGGCTGGCATGCGATGGGTTCCCTCAGTGGCTTTCAAAATGAAAAAGGCATGGCTGCAGTCTGAACGGAAACGTCCATGACAGCAATTATAAAAGGCAAGCACTTAAGAAAAATTTGTGGTGAATTTTCCAAAGAGGGATCTGTGTGTCTTTTAATGAATCTGTCTGCTTCTTTCTTGAGTGCTAACCAAGTGAACATCTGCATGACAGAAGACTAAATAAGATGCTTGGTGGGGGCCCAATGGAGAATGCTGTTAATTGAAAGTGTTTTTGTCCCTTCAACAATAAGTCTGAGTTAACAATGTGTTCTTTTGGGTGGTAGTAAGAGACTCAGCTATCTTCTTCTTCACTAAAGATGATGGAAGAACTTGGAGCAAGAGTCCAAACGCCAATTCTCTGTACTTTCCGTAGCAGTGCAGCAAGTGATGCCGGCCACACAGGCTGTCCCTCTGCTCTTTCTGCCCTTCACCTACACGTGAGCATAAACGTACAGGTATATGAGACAGGTATATTGCCCCTCAGAGTTCATCTCTTTACTTAATGAAGGTCTCACTTGAAATGAATGACAACTTCTACACATTTCACCAGATAGGCATTAGACAAATAAATGAATGTTACAAATTTCGGTCACAATGCACACAGAGGTGGACAGTTTTGAGTCATTGTAAAACCAATACACCTTTAGGAAACTGATGGGTCCTATAATCCAACCCCATTTTAACCTGGGCAGAACACCTACAACTTAAGTACATGGGGAAAATATGCTCTGCAGGACTGGGGTTCCAAATTAGCTCCGCATGTTTTAAGGAAGGAAAATATAAGTTTCTTCTCTTCTTCATTTGGCCAGCTGGTCCATGGAAAGTTTTAAATCTGATTTTTCACTCCTTGAGCAGATCATAATTTTTCCAAGTACTTCTGAAGGAGAAGGCTTTAGGATATGCTTTATGAAGAATTATCATTGACTAATTTGACATGTAGTCAAATTTAAGGATGGGGTGGAGGGATGGGGCAAAAAAAGAAAAAAGAGAGAGAAAAACTCATAGACACAGAGAACAGTGTGGTAACTGCCAGAGGGAATGGGGAGTGGTAGGAAGTGGAGGAGGGTGTAGGGCAGATAAATGGTGATGGACAGAAACTTGACTCTGTAGTGCACACACAATACAGTGCACAGATGATGTGTTGTGGGATTGTGCACCTGAAAGCTGTATAATTTTGTTAACCAGTGTCACACCAGTAAATGCAACAAAAAGATAAAAATAATATAAAAAAAAGAATTATCATTGACTAATTTGGACCTCAAATAAACTCTATAAATGATCTGGGCTCAAGTTGCCTTATGAGCGGTGTGAAAATACATTTAGATTTGTTTAGTGCTTCTCAAACCTCTTTACTTTGAAACCTCTGATGGCAGAGGAAAATGGGTATCTGCTCCCTGAGTTTGAGGCTGCCTGATGCAAGCTAGAATTTTCTTTTAAATTTCACTTTTTTTGATTTTTTAAATTTAATTCTTGTTCAAGTATAGTTTTCTGTCTTATATTCCCAGCCCTGCCCCACCCCAGTGCTCCCCACCTCCCTCCCATTTCCGCCTCCCACCTTAGTTATTGTCCATGTGTCCTTTATACTTGTTCCTGTGAGTCCTTCCCCTTTTCCCCCGTGATTCTCTCCCCTCTCGCCTCTGGACCCTGTCAGCCCGTTCTGTATTTCAGTGTCTTTGGTCACATTTTGCTTGCTTGTTTGTTTTGTTTTTTTCTTAAAAAATACAGGTAAATGTGCATTGTATTCCACAACATATCTGCTTATACAGCAAAATAATGTTTGCACCAATCCTTAAGTCAAATTAAAACTCCAGAAAACTGTACAATGTTTATTCAGTGGTTTTAGGCACCCCTAGTGCTGAGAAATATTCCTCAATTTGAGATGCATGATTCATTGCTCTATGATTTTAAACTATATATAGCCATTCATTATAATCCACCCAACGCTGGTAGAATACTACTGTATAGTATATGGCCAGATTCTGGTCTTGGACTAGGGCATTGTATACCACCCAACCCTATGGCTGATTGTTGGCTATGTCTGTGACACAGCTGCCACACAGAATATCAATAACTAGTTATTGATGACTTGGTCCATGATTCCTAATGGCCTGTAGTGATGATTTTCAAATCATAGCCCCTGACTCTCAGAGTCTAGGGACGGTCCCTTAGGCTCCACATGAAGGGAGGGCTGGGAATTGGAGGTTGAACTTGCCCTTGTCAAAACAGCCTTGCTTTTGTCTGTAATATGTAGTAGATTTTTACTTAAAGCTCTGTTTTTTGTAAGTAATTTACATAGAAATCCCCTCTATTCCTAGATTTCAGATTTTTGGCTAATAATTGATGTTGGTCTTTATAAAGTGCTGTTTGGTACTATTGAAACTATCATATAGTGTTTCCTTTTTAGTGTGTTAATAAGGCGATATAAATTGATTTTTTTGATGCTAACCAACCTTGTATTACTGGGACATATGTATTATCCCTTTTACATATTGTTGAATTAAAAGCGGGCTACCTTTTTTGTTGTTTGTATTTTACTTTTGTAGTCTGTAGTTTACTGTTCCTATAATGTCTGTCTCCTTTTTGTGTCATGCTGACTTCAGAGATGTCTTGGTATGTATTTCCCCCTTTTCAATTTTCTAGAAGGGTTTGCACAGAATTGGTTTTATTTCTTCCTTAAATATTTGGTAGAATTTATTAGTGAGGCCATCAGGGCTTGGAGCTTATTTCATTGGAAGGCTTTTAATTACAAAATTAACTAGTATAGGCTAATCAGGTTATTTGGTTTCTCTGGAATAAGCTTTGGTAGTTTGTATTTTTGAAGAAATTTATTCATTCCATCTAGGTTAACAGCTTTATTGGCATGAAGTTGTCATAACATTCCCTTGTGATAATTTCAACGTCTGTGGAATTGGTGATGATGTCACCCCTCTGCTCCTTGGTGTCGGCAATTGTGTCTTCTCTGCTTTTCCCCTATTCAGTGCAGAGGTTTATACATTATTGATCTTCTCATAGAAACAGTGCTTGGTTTAATTGACTTTTTTTCTGTCTGCTTTTTTTTAATTTTATTGATTTCTGCACGGATCTTTATTTACTTCTACAATAACTTCAGGTTTAATTTGTCCTTTTTGTAGTTTACTCAGGTAGGAGCTGAGGTCATTGGTTTGAGATTTTTTTCCAAAAAATAATGTAGGCATTTAATACTATAGATGGTTCCTTTACTGCTGCTTTAACAGTATCCTGTGAGTTTTGATATGTGGCATTCTCCTTTCCAGCCAGTGCAAACTATTTTGCAATTTTTTAGTTCTCCTTTGACCCCTAGGTCATTTTGAAGTGTGTTAATTAGTTTGCACACATTTGGAGATTTTCCAGATAGCTTCCTTTTATCCATTTTTTTTAATGCACATACACTCATCAGTACCTAGCTGAATACTCAATGGAGTGAGCTCTCTGAAGATTTCCAGAGTTTTTTCTTTATAACCAGGAAGCATGGTGTCCAGCCACTTGTTGCCATGCATACATATAACACAGAGATTTGTGTGGAAGGAAATCGGTTTTTATTAATGGGATTCTCTATTTGGGGGAGGCTGGGGGCATTCCTACTTTGAACCCTTCTCTTCTGCAAGACCTAGAACCTCCCTTGCTCCCCAAAAGACTTTAAGCCAAAGCTACATCCAGAGGTTCCCCATGATTGCTTCTCTGTCCTTTTGGAGCTTAAACCAGCCATACAAATAGGTCCCCATCTCTCTGGGGTGTGCACTTGTGGGTTTTAGTCACCATCACCCCTCTGCATCTCCCTCTGTTTCTCTCAGGGCCTGGGGTGCACCGCCAGATCACTCCAGATTGCCTGGCAGGGGAAGCTCCGTCCATGAGGAACCTCCTGTTTCATGCTTCTGTGTGCTGCTCTCAGTGTCTGTGCACTGCAGTCAGGGCAGGAGAGAGGAAGCAGTCCAGGATGCATCTGCCATGCCGCACTGGGTCGTAGTGTCCCAAAGGTTTGAGCCTAGTGAGGCATGCCTCCCAACATGGTACCCTGCCTCTGCAGAGCCTGCTTCCAACCATGTGGGGCCTAAGCCATAGGTAAGCCCTGCATCTGATTTCCCCACAAGCCCTCCCATCTGTGCAGAACAAAGCATGAGCTCAAGAAACCAAGAGAGCCAGAGCATGAGCTTCTGCCCACATGCTGTTTAAAAGTCTTTTCCCAGAATTCCATGCACTCCAAAAGCCATTGAGAGTGTCCAGCTTTCAACCAGCAAGGGCCAGTGTTGGCCATATTTGCCTTTGCTCCTCTTCTGGCTGCCATGCTGTGTAAGGGGGCAAAGTCTTCAGTCACATTTGCTCTGTACAGCTCCCTTCTGCTGAGTCATGCGTTGCTTAGCTGCCTTGGGCAATGCATGCTGGTTTAGTTACAGTTGACACAGTTTGCATGGAGCAATCGTTCTGCTCTGGTGGCCCCACCATTTGGAGAAGGCAGCCTGCTTCTATCTGCTGCCCCAGCAGCTCTCCCAGATCCCTGCCTTCTCCTGACAGGAGGGAGAGCAGCCTCTTGTGCTGGGTTGGGGTTTCCCTGGACTGGGGTCTCCTCTGTTCTCCAGCAATCTCTGACCCAACCTACCCTCCATTACATCTCTGGGTAGCTGTCTCCTTTCCAGTACTCTATCCTGTGAATTCTCACTGCCTTACTGTCCCTAAGCTCTTAGCTACATCTCTTTAACTAAGGGTGTCCTTCGAGTACCTCATGGGTTTCTTCTCCCTGTCCCACAGCTTGGAAATGCTCTCAAAGTATAAAGCCTGGGTAATTATAGGGCCCACCTTGTTTTCTTCCCATCTTTCAGAGACCATTATTCTTCATTGCCTGATGCCTAGTGTTATGAAGACTGTTATTTTATACATGCTATCTGTTTTCTAGTGGTTTCGGGCTGGCGAGGAAACCTAGTTCCTGTGATTTTTATCTTGCCTCAAAGTAGAAGTCTAAACTGTGCTTTTAAACTCTTTTTTATCCCTTTGTTGTATCTAGTATAGTACCATTTGTATGGAGAAAAACTCCGTGTGCACAGATGAAGTATACGGAGGGAGGAGGCAGCAGCCCAGCTTCTAGTCCCCTGTGCTTGGAATAACTGATGATACACCCTTGAACAATGATTTAACCTCTCAGAATGTCGTCGTCTTCCCTGCCCAGTCTAATAATAGTAAGAATTACCATTTAATGGGCATGTGCCACATGACAGGCACTGTCTGTGCTAAAGGCTTTACGTAATTATTTCATTTAATAGTCACAGAACAGCTTAGCAAAGAGTATTTCATCTGATTCCACAGTACTCCTATGAAGTAGGTTTTATTAACCCACATTTCAGAAAGAGGAGCTTAGCCTTTGACCAAACCAAGCATCTTGCTTCAGTTCACTCATCTTGTAATTCCCGTAGCAGGGTTCAGACAAATCCAGGGCCTGTGTCACATAGCCACACACGCTACAGCTATGAAAATTAAGAGGTAATTGATGTAAATATGCCTTACAGAATGTAAAGCTTAGTGCGAACAATAGCTATTCAGTATAATAATTTACTATAAGTGAATTAGTCTCATTTCTGACTATTTCTGTATATACTCCTGAGCCAAAAAAAAATCTATGCTTCCATTTTTCTAGATCAATTTTTTTATTTATTGTTACTCAGTTACAGTTGTCCTACCATTTTCCCCATTGCTCTCCCCTGCCCTGTCTACCCCCACAGTCAGTACCCCCATTGTTCATGCCCATGAGTCATCTATTCATGTTCCTGGACTTGCCCATTCCTCTTCTTTCCCCCATTATCCTCCTCCCCTCTGGTCACTGTCAATTTGTTCTTTATTTCCACGTTTCTTGTTCTATTTTGCTCATTTGTTTGTTTTGTTGATTAGTTTCACTTATAGGTGAGATCATATGGTATTTGTCTTTCACCGCCTAGCTTATTCCACTTAGCATAATGCTCTCCAGATTCATCCACATTGTTGCTCGAAGGGTAGGAGCTCCTTTTCTTTCTGCTGCGTAGTATTCCATCATGTAAGTGTACCAGTTTTTGAATCTGCTTATTTACTAATGAGTACTTAGGCTTTTTCTAATACTTGGATATTGTAAATAATACTGCTGTGAACATTGGGGTGCATAGGTTATTTTGAATTGGCAATTCTGGATTCTTAGGGTGTAATCCTAGCAGTGGGATTGCTAAATCAAAAGGCTGTTCCATTTTTAGTTTTCTGAGGAAATTACCTACTGTTTTCCATAGTGGTTGCACCAGTCTGCATTCCCACCAACAGTGTACTAGGGTTCCCTTTCTCCACAACCTTGCCAGTACTTGTTGTTTGTTGATTTGGTTATGATAGCCATTCTGATAGGTGTGAAGTAGTATCTCATTGGGGTTTTAATTTGCATCTCTTTAATGGCTAGTGATGTTGAGCATTTTTTTCATGTGTCTATGGGCCCTCTGTATGTCTTCCCTGGAGAAATGTCTATTCAGGTCCTTTGCCTATTTTTTAATTGGATTGTTTGTCTACCTGGTGTAGAAGGGTGTGAGTTCTTTATGTATTTTGGAGATCAAACCCTTGTCTAAAGTGTCATTTGCAAATATGTTTTCCCATATAGTTGGTTTTCTCTTCATTTTAATGCTGTTTTCTTTAGCCATGCAGAAGCTTCTTAGTTTGATGAGGTCCCATTTGTTTATTCTTTCATTTATGTCCCTTGCTGTAGGGGACATGTCAGTGAAAATATTGCTGCGTGGAATGTCTGAGATTTTCCTGCCTATGTTTTCCTCTTGAACTTTTATGATATCACAAATTATATTGAAGTCTTTTATCCATCTTGAGTTTATTTTGGTGTATGGTGTAAGTTGGTGGTCTAGTTTTATTTATTTTTTTGCATGTACTTGTCCAGTACATTTCCAGCCCAGAAATCTCCGAACACCATTTATGGAACAGGCTATTTTTGCTCCATTTTATGTTTCTGTCCCTTTTGCCAAATATTAACTGACTGTATTGACATGGGTTTATTTCTGGGCCCAAGACCAAGTCTTTAAGAACTTTAAGATACTTTGCTACTCAACATGTTTATAACTCATCATGCATTATAAGCAAGAAGAATTAGAAGTTTTCTCCACAGATTTGCTAAAAGTGAGGACTATTTCTCCTTATTTACCTTAAATCAAGGGCTTCATTTGATAAGGCCTTTGATTTTCTGCACTGTACTAGGTAGTGAAGGACACAAGGGAATAGCGCGCTTTATCTTGTCTTCTCCTAATCAGATACAGCTGGAGCAACAAGTCCACTCTGCCAAGCCAACCTTCAGGCCAAATTAGGGCCACTGCTCTGTAGGGGCAAAGGATATGATTTGGCATGATCTATTTGTTGTACATTCACACTAACTTGCAGATCACTTCATGTTTTGTTGTAAACAGTTGAAGAACCTAGAGTCTTATCTGAGGTTACATATGGCAAAACTTGTGTGTGAATTTTTTCTTTTGTTGTTTTTGAATTAACTGAGAAAATAAGAGGAGGGAATTAGTTGGTCCATTCCTTTTTGTCTATGTATAAATGCTGATTCTCCTTTCTAACAAAAGGATCTCAGAGTTCTTCCTTTTTAAGTGGCCCAAGACATATGGTTAGGGTCAGTAGAGGGAGAAAACAATTATGGACTTTTTAGAGGGTAAACAAATAGAAAACTCTTAGAGGACTGAACTCTTTTTGAGTTTTAAGGGCATGTTCTGGAGTAAATACCCGATGGCACAAATCAGTGCAGTATTTTTCAATGTGTTCATGTAAAAAGCTGTTAAAATGGTAAATTCCATTCTTCTGAAAGGACTGTAGTGACAAACTAGAATGTTACTTATTTTTCCACTTTGTAAATGAGAACCTGCTTGTTTTCCTTTTAGCTTCTAATCATGTGTGCCAGAAAGTCTGCACAGAGCATGGATTCCTATCTATCACTTACCTCTGGTCCTACAAACGATCTCATGCTAAGTAGAATCGTCTCGGGACAAAAAGGCCAGGCAAACTGGATTGCGTTTTTCTATAGGAAATGCGAACATGGAGATTAAGAGGTCAGTGCTGCCACATGTGGCCAACCAAATGGAAACGTGTGTCTGTTGGAATAACCTAGTCAATAGATCTTCATTTATTCATTTATTCCGCTATTTTGAATTTTTGTCTCTTCTGTTAAAATGATACAGTTCTTTAAATAAGCAGACACGAGAATTGCTGGTCCAATCATGCAGTCTCTTCTCTGTGAGAAATAGTTTCAGATTTCTGGTTGCCATTTTGACAGTTTCGATGGGCATGCGAAGGCAGTTCAGGCAGTAGATAGTTGCAGCACTGTGTCCTTTGGGTCATCCGTGAATCGGTATGTATTCACCTTTGTATCTAAGGAATCCCGTTCAGTGCCTTGCATAAAGCAAGTACTCAGTAAAAGTTTGCTGTGTGAATAAATAATGAAGGTTTTTCCTGTATCACTTCCAATGGGAGATGAAAGAATCAGGAAATTATTTGCATGCTCCTTGAGGAAAGCAGACCTTTTTGGGATTCTGATAATTTAGGTTGGATTTCCCAGGTCTCTCTGGGACTCATGATTCTGTAATTCTTTTCAATGTTGACTTTTCAACATTTTATTGCAAGTAAATTGGAGCAGTTCTAAACCTATCGTTGAAAATGCCTTATCGATCTTGATATTAAACTGCTTATGAATAAGACCCAGAAAGTTAGGCTTTCAATCAGCTCAACATTATATGAGTCCAACTTCTTGAACTCATTTTGTCTGAAACAAAATAAGTATTGCTTGTATGTGAAATGATACTTTCTAAAAACATCTGACTGTAGAACCTTTGTAAAAATAATGTAAAGTTATTATTCATCACAGGAAAACCTAGCCTTCTCCTCGAAGCTTTGTCTGTCAGGACTTCAGTCTTGTCAGATTTTATGAGCTTAGAAGGAATGCTTTAAAAGGGTGGTGTTGTGAAACACAGCACTCATTAAGCTACCTATTTTTCTTTTGCACTTTTTCACAGTTATTTAAAGAAACCATCAAAGATGATTGGCACAGGATATTGTAAGAAGTCACACAGCACTCGAATTCTTGCAGATAACAAGAACAGAGAAATAAAACACAGGGTCTCAGCCTAGACTTGCAGATCGTTCCCAAACATATCTGTTCTGTGGGCTGCAGTGTTTCTTCATCCTCACCAGTGTTTTCCCCTCTCTTTCTTGCCACTCTCCATGTCTTTCTTTTCATTTTCATGTGATTAGGTCAGTACACTATAAGCACCTGCCTGTCAGGGGTGTCCAACCCATGGCCCACAGACTGCATGCAGCCCAATACACAATCGTAAACTTACTTAAAACCATTTTTTTTTTGCTCATCAGTTTTCTTTAGTGTTTGTGTATTTAATCTGTGGCCCAAGAGAACTTCTTCTAGTGTGGCCCAGAGATGCCAAAAGGTTGGACACCCTTATAAGACCAATGCTTCTTAAACTATAATGTATATACTTTGTTAATATGCAGATTCTGATTTAATGGCCTAGGGAGAGTGAAGGGCATAAAATTCAGCATTTCTGACAAGCTCCCAGATGACGCCGGTGCAGAGGTCTGCACTCTGAGTACTGGGCTTTAGGTTTGATCAACTGTACTCAGTCACATGTTGAATGAACTAAGGAAGTTTTAAAAATCCTGATGCCCAAGTTGTATCCCAGACTAATCAAATCAGAATCAGTGAAGGTAAATCTGAGCAATGGGATGCTGGTAAAAGTATAGCAACTGTCTGTTTCAGGGGAAAAATACCCTGATCTGCAGCATTTGCTAATTTCCATAGTGTTTATACTCTCATTTCAGGCAGTGAACATGGTGCCAGTGGACATGGAGTTAGGAAGATTGGCTCACATTCACTCCGTAAGCCAGTACAGCAGGGCTCAGTATACCACTGGACCCAAGATCTGTGTTTTTTTAAAGCTCCCCAAGTGGGTGAGCTATAAATGTGATTCTAATGTGAGGCCAAAGTGGACAAGTGCTATTTTAAAATTAAACCATCTCTGTTACTTAAATATATAAACATTTTTGTTTCTTCACCCAGCCTTGGTGCCCTGGATTTTGTAGCTGTCTTCTACTCTCCTACCTCAGAAGCTCACTTTTATTCTCCAAAGCACCTTGGCATCTGCTCCAATGTCCCACCATCTCCTGCACAAGGTTTAGTTATGTACAGTAGTCCCCCTTATCCACAGGGGATCATTCCAAGACCCCCAGTGGATGCCTGAAACCATGATAGTACCGAACTCTAGTTTTCTTTTTCCCTACACATACATACCTATGATAAAATTTAACATAAATTAACACAGTAAGAGATTAACAATAGTAACTAATAATAAAATTGAACAATCATAACAGAATACTGTAATAAATATTATATGAATGTGGTATCTCTCTCAAAATATCTTATTGTACCATACTCACCTTTTTACTTTACAGCTCCTCTTTGGAATATACAAATTGTCAGCATCACAACTCTTATGCTTTGGGGCCATTACTAAATAAAATAAGGGTTACTGGAACACAAGTGCTGTGATACCCCCACAGCTGACGCACTTCCAAAACACCTAGTGTCTAACATACACTGCGTGTATATGCTGGACAAAGGGGCCCCCATGGAAGGAAGGAAGGAACAGGATGGTGTGAGATTTCATCACACTACTCAGAATAGCATGAAATTTAAAACTCATGACTTGTTTATTTCTAGAATTTTATATTTAATATTTTTGAATTGCAGTGTACTTTGGGCAACTAAAACTGTTGAAAGTGCAATTGTGGACAATGGAGAGGAGACTGTACTTGGGAGATCCACTCTAATCTTACCCCTGGAGCCCACCTGTGCTTGCACGCCACCAGCACGCGTGTTGTTCCATTCCTGCACGCGTGTTGTTCCATTCCATACCTGCTTTTTGTGAGAGACAATAGAATGGCAGCAGCCATGTTGTTTTGAAATCCAAAGTGAAAATTTTTCTGGAGTCAGGGTCCTGTCCTCAGGAACAGGGGCAGTAATCACCTCGAAGTTTAATGCTCAGCAACTACATTTACTTCATTAAAGTAACATGTGGATCTGGGAATGAATGTGCTAAGGATTCAATTTCTGACTCTGCTACTGATTGTTCAGTGACCCTGGGCAAGTAACTTGTCCTTTCAGATCCTCCATTTCCTCCTTAAGAAAATGCAGAGGAATATTGTGTGTACTTTCTAGGATTGTTGTAAGTATTATATTGGGCATATATAGACATGGCCACAGTACTTGGTGCAGAATTGGCATCTAAGAGATGTTAATTATTATTACAATTGTTACTACTTGTATAATTCTACCAATAATGATAACTTCATGTTCTGAGAACTTAGGGAGCACAGATATGCATCAGTAGATACCATCAGAAGAAAGGAGATAAACAGCCAGGGTTCAAGGCTGGCTAATAACTCACCAGCTTAGGGACACCCCTACGCCCTGGAAACACCCATACCTTCCACAGCACAACACCACTTTTTTTTGGGGGGGGGCTTTTGTCTAATCCTGGCTCATAACTCAACTTTCCTTTCTTAACTTCCTCACTCCCTTTTTAAGAGTAGAAACAAAATAGAATCTGACATGCTTCTGTTAGCCTTCCCAGTGCAGAAGCATCTGTATGATTTTTGTGTGTGTGTCAGGGTGGGGAGAATGAGGAAGGAAGAACTAATTTTCAATTAGTTTGTTCTAATCAGAAAGAAATCTTCATTTCAATGTCTATCTGCAGCTCCCAGGGTGACTCAGGAATGATACCGTGAGGACTATTTAAAGGACAGACAGAACCTTTGTACTCAGGAAGAGGTTAACTAAATAAAGAATTGATGTTTAGTGGGAAAGAAGTGTGGGACAAATGGCAACCTCCTACATGAAGACTTTTCCCCTAACTATTCACTCCCTTAAACAAGAAGCCACTTCCTTTCAATTGTAGGCAATTGCAGGTTGTCACTTTTCTTTTGAAATACTTCCTTGCTTCATGATGTATGATTATGCACAAGAAATGGTTCATTTCACAGAAAAATACAGCATATTTGTTATACATGATATAATGTATCGTCATAGCAGTTTAGTTTTGGGGGGGATTATATATTTCATTTTGCAGAAAAGCAAATTTCAACCTTTGGCAAATGGCACCTGTTTTATCACAGAATATGGAATGAATCTCTTAAGCAAAAGAAATTTCTCTTCCAAGGCCTGCTTAAATTTTAACCTCTTCCAGACTAACTCCTTAAACCCAGTCCTTCACCAAAACAAGCAAAAATCCTGTAATATGTTTTGGGGATCTATTATGTTCCAGATATTATGGTAGGTTTTCTCACATAAATCACCTACATCTGAACTGATTGCTCTTTATTCTCCTATTATGTTTTTTTTTTTTTCTCTCATTGAGGGGGGATAAGCTACGGAAAGGGAGACTGAGAAAAGACTCTGCTGATTCAGGTGAAATATAAGTGTTTGAGCTAAGGCTATGGGAATGGAGAGAAGAGATAGAAAGGGGTGGAATCAGTGAGGCTTCGAGTTTGAGTCTACATGGAGGAAAGGGGCGGGGGTGGAAGCAAGACTAAGTTCCAGCTCTTAGCTTTGGTGATTCAAAATTGAGAAGGTAGAGCAGATTGGGGGTGGGGTTTCATGAAACTACTGACTTCTAATAAAAATAAAAGATGCTGATTATTTTTCATGGAAGTTATGAAAATGACTACTTTAGAGAAGGGATTTAAAAACCATTGATGTTTGATTAATAATGCCTCTCCAATACCTTCTATGTAAACCATCAATTATCTGGGTCGACTAAATATGGAGCATTAGGCATAGAGAAATTTGTCCCCCCAAAATGTGCAACATTCTTAATGTCTTAGCCTGAAACCAACAAGTTTGTTCATTGCATATTTCTTGAGCACTTACTCAAGGGCAAGCCCTATTCTAGGTGCTGAGCCTGTGTAGGAGAATGGGATTCGCTGCCCGTCCTGGTAAAGCTCTTCAGATGCACAAATGATGAGCAGCGGTGGAATGTGGTGTGGCCTATGATAGAGATACACATTAGGTAGGGACTAGGCACCGTTACCAGGCAGGCCAGATGGTGCCCCTCCAACTGAGGGTGTAATATGAAAGACCTGATCCTTGATTGTTTTCATCTGAATGCTTTATAGTCATGTAATAAAGAAAAGCTGAGAGGAAGTAAGCTTTGGAGTTAGACAAATCTGGCTTCCAAGCTCAGATCCACACTTACTACCTGTGTCACTTTGAGCAAGATGATCTATCCTTAGAAGCCTCAGTTTCCTCATTGGTAAGTGGGGATGACTACTACTTTCACCAGGGTGCTATGGAAGTAAAACTGATTAAGAATCAGTAAGTGGATGTGACAGAGTGGGCATCCAGAAATGTTAATTCTGAAACCGTATTCTCATTTTTTTTCATTAATGTTTATATAGTATCATCCAGGAAGAATAAAATTCTATGGATGAATGCCCTGAAAACTCCTAATGGAGGATAAGCTAAAGTGAGCTAAAGTCAGAGCATTGGGTCTGACAGTATGTCTGTCTCCAGTGAGTAATTTAACTTTGGTTAAAGCCCCTTACCCCGTCTGCTGGATTCTTTATTTTCCTAGGCACTTTTATTTTCCTAGGCCCCAGAAACTCACCTGTTAAAATGTTGGGAACTGCCCTGCCTGGTTTCAGAAGCTGTAATCCCCTGTGGCTGAGGCTGAGTGAAGGACCTTGGGACCATAAGCCATTAAGGAGACAAAGCTTATTTTCCTTGTAGGGGCACCGCCTCTGCTCTCTTTCTCTTCACCCTCCTAGGCCCCGGGCAGATGACTGATTAGCCAATGACTAGTAAGATTCCTCAAAAGAGGGACAACCTAAGGTGAGCATGGTCATAAAGGGGCCCTCAGGGAAGGACTTGGGGGGCTATAGAAAAAGGGGGTAATAGACCTTCACCCCTCAGCTTTGACATAGCCTGAGTCCTCATTCTGTCTGCAAGAAGTCTCTTAATCTCTTGGCTGCCTTACTTGCCCTGCCTGATTTAAGCCTGAAACAATGCTGGAGGTGGGTGTGGCCCTGTGTTGAAAAGGGCAGGTTCCCTAGAGTGATCAGGCCTAAGAAAGAATGCATAAAATCCTGTGAAACCAACTTTGCTAATACCCTCAACTTAAATGTTATGGGTCCAAGCAAGAAATGAGTTTGTTTCCCAAAGTTTTATGGCCCTTTAACTATGTGACTCTGACTTAGAATAAGCCCTCAGAGTTCTTTGAATGTTATCTATTGTTAAATCATTTCTTCCTGACAATGATTGATGAGCTTTACATATACACCCTGTATTCCTGTGCAAATTGAACCCAATAAAAGCTTGTCAAGGCAAGGGTCGAAGTGCTCTCCTCTTGAGAGGGTGGCCAAAGTACTCCGAGGCTTTTTCTCCCTTGGGAGAGAAGCTGCACCATCCTTATTCCTGCACAGGACTCAGTAGTCAATGTGAATTTGTCTCATCTCATCCATACGCTGCAGGTCCCAGGAGCCGGATCTGCGTCATTAAAAGGAGATACCACATACTTGTCATAATACAGTATTTCTTTAAATAATATTATTAAAAAGTAATATTATTTACTTACTATTATTTTTACTTTTATCTAACTTGAACGTGTAACGTTAAAAGAGTAATTATTCTATGAGTCTTTTTAAAAATTTATTTAATTATTTTTCAAGTACAGTTTTCTGTCTGTTACTCCCATCCCATCCCACCCCCCTGTGCTCCCCCCTATTCTATGAGTCTTATAATGGAAAAGTTTGTCTCCCTCCATCCCCAATTGTAGTCATCCACTTTCAAAGCTTTTAGCTGTTTCTTTGGGAATTTACCTCCACATATCTAAATAACATCCTTATTCTAAAAATCTTGATTTTTTAAAGTTTTACTTGTTATTTAATGATTCCCCACTAAGGGAAAGAAGGACCTAACACTTCTGCTGTAGACACACACACACACACACACACACACCTCCTCTTCCACTCTCCCTATGTAGTAGATCGTAAATTTTGTTTAGATGTTCAGATTTTACGTTGTATTCACAGTTAAGTCAGATAATGACTATGATTATAAACAACTGCATTTCTTTTCTTATACAATTTTTTTGTTACCCTGAAGGTAGTAATTGTATTGCTTTCAAGTTTGCCCAATTTCCGTCCTAGGATTCACCAACTAATTTATCCCCAAATCTTTACAAAAATTATAAATATCCTTTCACTACATTTGAACACATCTGTTAATCTCTCATTTCATGGAAGACATTTCTCCAGGAGTCCTCAATCTTCTTATTCCAAATTAGATTCGTGCTCCCTAGACCTAGTATAAAACCAGATTTCTGGAATCTTATCTTCTTTCTCCATTATCCTGACATATTCTTCCCCTCACTGGTAATGGATTTTCTATTTCTTGGATTCCTTGTCTTTTTACTACTCATTTTATGTCCTCATTTTGGAGAAGCAAATTCTCCAGTAGTGTTTCCTAAAAAAAGGAAGAGTAGCTTTTGTTTTTGAGATATTAAATATCTGAAAACATCCTTATTCTGCTCTTACATTTGATTCATAGCTCGACTCAGTGTAGAATGGCAGGTCAGAAATATTTTTTCCCATGTTTTTATTTTATTTTTTGTTTTTTTTCTTTTCCTGTATTTTTCCCATTACCATTTAGTATCCTTACACCCAACCCCTGCAATCACCACACTGTTGTCCATGTCCATGTGTCCTTTTTCCTTTTTGTTCAATCCCTCCATCCCCTACCCTCCCTGCACTGAGCTGTCAGCCCACTCTCAATCAGAGTCTGCCTCTATTTTGCTGTTAGTTCAGTTTATTCATTAGATATGCTACAGATAAGTGAAATCTTGTGGTATTTGTCTTTCTCTGACTGGCTTATTTCACTTAGCATAATGTTCCCCAGGTCCATCCATACTGTCACAAAGAGTAAAAAGAAAAACTTTTTTTACAACCAAGTAGTATTCCATTGTGTAAATACCTCAGAGTTGTTTTGTCCACTCATCTACTGACGGACACTTGGGCTGCTTCTGGATCTTGGTGATTATAAATAACTCTCTAATGAACATAAAGAGGCTTATGTTCTTTCAAATTAGTGTTTTGGGTTCCTTTGTATATATCTTCAGAAGTGAGATGGCTGGGTCAAAAGGCAGGTCTATTTTAAATGTTTTGAGGTAGCTCCATACTGCTTTCCACAGTGGCTGCACCAATCTGCTTTCCCACCAACAGTGCAAAAAGGTTTCCCTTTCTCCACATCCTCCCCAGCGCTTCTTTGTTGATTTATTGATGACAGCCATTCTGACAGGTGTGAGACAATATCTCATTGTGTTTTTCATTTGCATTTCTCTGATGATTAGTGACATTGAGTATCTTCATATGTCTATTGGCCATCTGTATGTTATCTTTGGAGAAGTGTCTGTTCAGGACCTTTGCCCATTTTTTAATTAAGTTGTTTGTTTTTTGGTGTTGAGTATTGTAAGTTCTTTGTAAATGTTGGACATTAACCCCTTACCAGATGAATTGGCAAATATATTGTCCCATTCTGTGGGTTGTGTTTTTATTTTGTTGATGTTTTCCTTTGCTGTGCAAAAACTTTCTAATTTGATGTAGTCCCATTTGTTTATTTTTTCTTTTTTCCCCCTTATTTGAACACATATGTCTGCTAAAATATTGCTATGAGCTATGTTCAAGATTTTGCTGCCTGTATTTTTTTTGAAGATTTTTATGACTTCAGGTCTAACATTGAAGTCTTTAATCCATCTTGAATTTATTCTTGTTTTGTGGTATAAGAAGATGGTAATTTATTCTTGTGTGGTGTAAGAAGATGGTCAAGTTTCATTTTTATGCATGTATCTGTCCAATTTCCCCAACACCATTTATTGAATAAACTGTTTTTAGTCCATTGTATATGCTTGCTTCATCTGTCAAATATTAATTAACTAAAAAGTGTGGGTTTAGTTCAGGGCTCTCTATACTATCCCATTGATCTATGTGTCCGTTTTTATGCCAGTACCACTTCTTTGATTACTATGGCCTTATGGTATAGTTTGACATTAGGTAGCATGATTTCTCCAACTTTGTTCTTCTTTCTCAGGATTACCATTGCTATGTGGGGCTTTTTATGGTTGCATATAAATTTCTGAAATTTTTGTTCTGGTCCTGTGAAATACACCATTGGAATCTTGGAATTGTGTTGAATCTATAGATTGTTTTGGGTAGTACAAACACTTTAATGACATTAATTCTTCCTATCCATGAACACGGTATGTACTTCCACTTATTTGTATATTCTTCAATTTCTTTCTTCAGCATCTTACAATTTTTGAAGTATAAGTCTTTTACATTCTTGGTTAGGTTTATTGCTAGGTATTTTATTCTCTTTGAACAATTGTGAATGGGATTGTTTTCTTAATTTTCTTTTCTGCTAGTTCATTATGGCATATAAAATGCAACTGATTTCTGAATATTAATTTTGTACACTGCTACTTTACTAAATTTATTTATCAGTTCTAGTAGTTTCTTGGTGGAACCTTTGGAATTCTTTGTATACAGTATCATGTCATCTGCAAATAATGACAGTTTTACTTCTTTCTTCCCAATTCGGATGTCTTTTATTTCTTCTTCTTGTCTGATTGTTATGGCTAGGACATCCAGTGCTATGTTGAATAAGAGAGGTGAAAGCAGACATCCCTGTCTCGTTCCTGATCTTAAGGGGAACACTTGTAGTTTTTGCCCATTGAGTATGATGCTGGCAGTGGGTTTGTCATATATGGCCTTTATTATGTTAAGTATGTTCCCTCTATTCCTAGTTTTCTGGGAGTTTTTATCATAAATTGGTGCTGGATTTTATCAAATGCTTTTTCTGCATCTATTGATATGATCATATGGTTTTTATCCATCATTTTGTTTATGCCGTGAATCACATTTATTAATTTGCAAATGTTGTACCATTTGCAACCATTCCAGAATGGTTGTACCATTCTGGAATAAATCTTATTTCGCCAGGGTGTGTAATCTTTTTAATGCATTGCTGTATTTGGTTAGCTAATATTTTATTGAGGACTTTAGCATTTATATTCTTCAGGGATATTGGCCTATAATTTCTCTTTTTGTAATGTCCTTATCTGGTTTTAGAATTAGGATAATGCCGGCTTTGTAAAATGAGCTTGGTAGCCTTCCATCCTCTTGAATTTTTTGAAATGGTTTGAGAGGGAAAGGTGTTAGTTCTTATTGGAATGTTTGGTAAAATTCCCCTGGGCTTTTGTTTGTTAGAATTTTTAAAATTACTGCCTCAGTTTCATGAGATGCAACCTGTCCAGATTCTTTTATTCTTCCTGATTTAGTTTTGGAAGAGTGTATGCTTCTAGGAATTTGCCCATTTCATATAGGTTGTCCAGTTTGTTGACATGTAGTTATTCATAATATATTTTTACAACCTTTATATTTCTTTGGTGTCAAATTGCTATTTCTTCTATTTCATTTCTGATTTTATTTTGGGGGGTCCTGTCTTTTTTTTTTTTCTTAAGGAGTGTAGTTAAAAGTTTGCCAATCTTGTTTGTTTTTTCAAAGAACCTCCTCTTGGATTCAGCTATCTTTTGTATCTCCTTTTAGATTCTATTTCATTTATTTCTGCTGTGATCTTTATTATTTCTTTCCTTCTGCTCATTTTGGACTTTATTTGTTGTTCTTTTTCAAGTTCCTTTAAGTGCAAAATTAGTTAGTTTATTTGAGCTTTTTCTTGTTTTTTGAAATAAGTCTGTAGTGCTATGAAATTTCCTCTGAGGATTGCTTGTCCTGTCCCACAGATTTGGGATTGTCGTGTTCTAATTTTAATTTGTTTCAAGTTATCTTTTGATTTCTTCCTTCATCTCTTTATTGAATCTCTCACTGTTTAATAACATGTTATTTAGCTTCCACATTTTTGTGTATTTCTCAATTCTTAGTTTCTTTTTGTGTTGATTTCTAGTTTCATAGCATTGTGGTCAGAGAAGATGCATGCTATGATTTCAGTTTTCTGAAATTTATTTAGACTCATTTTCTGTCCTAACATGTGGTCTCTCCTCAAAAATATTCCACGTGCATTTGAAAAGTATGTGTATTCTGCTTCTGTGGGGTGAAATGCTCTGAAGACATAAATTAAATCAATTTGGTCTAGTGTGTCATTTAAGGTCACTGTCTCTTTGTTGATTTTCTGTCTGGAAGATTTATCCATTGAGGTCAAAGGGTGTTAAAATCCCTCCTATGACTGTATTTGTGTTGACCTCTCCCTTTATGTCCACCAAGATTTGCTTTACATATTTAGGTGCTCCTATATTTGTTGCATAAATGTTGACTAGGGTTATGTCCTCTTGTTAGACTCTTTCCTTTATCATTTTGCAGTGTCCCTCTTTGTCTCTTAGTATAGCCTTGGTTTTACAGTCTTTTTGTGGAATATAAGTATTGCTATCCCAGCTTCTGTCCCCTTTCCATTTGCATGAAATATCTCTTTCCATTCCTTTACTTTTAGTCTGTGTGTATCTTTCAGTCTGAGATGGGTCTCTTGGAGGCAGCGTATATATGCTCTTGTTTTCTTATTCATTCAGCTACCCTGTGTCTTTTGGTTGGAGCATTTAACCCATTTACATTTAAGGTGATTATTGATACATACACATTTAGTGCCATTTTATTGTTAGACTATTTTTCTCTCTCTGTTTTTCTTCTCTTTCCCCGCTCCCCTCCCCTTTGTCCCTCCCCATCTTCCTTTTCTTCTTCTTCCTCCTCCTCCTCACCTTTTAACATTTGTTGCAGTACTGGTTTGATGTTAACAAACTCTTTTAGCCTTTTCTTCTCTGGCAATCCTTTATTTCTCCTTTGATTTTAAATGATAGCCTTGCTGGGAAAGTATCCTTGGTTGTAGGTCCTTGCTTTTAATCACCTCGAATATTTCACACCACTCTCTTCTGGCCTGAAATGTTTCTAGAAATCGGACAACAGTCTAATTGGTTCTCTCTTGTATGTAACTACCTGCTATTCTCTTGCAGCTTTTAGGATTCTCTCATATTTAAGCCTTGTCATTTTAATTATGATGTGTCTCAATGTAGGCCTCTTTGGGTCCAACCTGTTTGGTACTCTCTGAGTTTGTGTATCTTTTTTCTTCACCATATTAGTTAAGTTTTCGGTCATGACTTCTTTAAACAAGTTTTCAACCCTTTGCTCATGCTCTTCTTCTGGTATTCCTGTGGTGCAGAAGTTGCTCGGCTTCATGTTGTCCCAAAGGTTTAGGCTCTCCTCATTTTGTAAAACTCATTTTTCCTTTTGCTCCTTGCTTGGGTGTTGTTTTCTGTCTTGTCTTTCAAATCACTGACATGATCATCTACTTCATCTAACTGTTTATTCCTTCCAGTGTATCATTTATTTCACACATTGTGTTATTTATATCTGACTCATCCTTTTTTATGATTGCTATGTTTTTTTTTTTCATGCTGCTGAGTATCCTTACAATCATTCCTCTGAACTCTCTATCTGATAAATTGCTTGGCTCCATTTAATTTAATTCTTCTGGAGAGTTCTCTGGTTCTTTCACTTGGGGGTTGTGTTTTTATCTTTCCACTTTGTTTCTTTGTGTTTATTTCTATGTATTAGGTAGATCCATGAGATTCTGGTGCAGCCCTAAGTCAAATCCTCCCTGTGACTGTCCCTGAGCAACGTGTTTGGAGCTATCAGCAATCCATAGCATTTGGATCCCTCTGGGCCTGTTTGAGTGCAGAAAGAACCAGGCTGCACACCAAGGTTGGCTTTTATCAGCACCAGGCCCAGGGGAGGGCCCCTGAAATCTCAGAGCTTCCAGGAATCTGCCTCTGCCTGCAAGCTTTCTGGAGGGTTAATCAGTGAATGTCTTCCAGCTGTACTCCTCAGCAGCAGAACTTAAGCAGCACAGAGTAGAACAGGGAAATTTATGTGGGTGGGGATATTGCTTTTCCTCAGGCTGGTGCCATTTGGAGGGAATTACTCTGCCTGAGAAAGATGGCTCCAGCAGTATGGGGAATGACTCAGCACAGGGATCCCTGTGGCTGTTCCTTTAGTTCTCTCCCCAGAGACACCAGCCTCAGACTCACCTCGCATGTCTCTAGTTCACTCTTCCTTCCCTCTGCTGGAGCCCAGGTTAAGTGGCTGCAAATGGAATTTTGTGCACTGGCCTTTTAAGAGGCCCTGCACATCTTGAGCCATCTCTGCCTGGTGGACAGAAACCCTGCTGCTTTTCACAGCTCTATGTTATTTTGGTTCCTTTCCCAGTTCTGGTGCTGTAGGCTGGGGATCCCAGCTTCAGACTTAGGCCCCACACTTCTCAGAGGAAACCCCCTGGCCATTGAAATGTCCTTCCAGCACTTCGGCTGCCACCTATAGGAGGAGCCCAGCCAGCCCTCTTACCCTTCCTGCACATACTCTACTGATCACATTGTGGTGATGTGGCGTCTTCCATCTATTCCCATATTTTAAAACATTATTGCATATCTTCCAGCTTCCAGTGTTGCTGTTTTAGTCAGGTGTAACTATGATTTTCAAAAATTCTGGGGTGCACTGTTTTTGTTTATTATTTTTTATCATAGTAAACTTTAAACATGTTCTCTTAAACTCAAGTGTCTTGAAATTTCACAGTTATCTGTTTTGATGTAAATCTTTTTTCATTTATTGTGATGTATTTTCAATAGACCCTTTCAAACAAGAAACTCATCTTCTAGTCTTTAATAGTTAAAATAAAGTTCTTCTAATAATATTTTCTAATATACTGTTGAGTCACAAGTTCAAAAGTCATGTTCAGATTTATTTTATTTCTTAATAGAGTTACTCCTTGAAATCATTTTAAGTAGATATAGAGGCTAAATTAAGAAAATAAGAAAGTAATTTCTCAATAAATATTGAGATACTCAATTTTCTGTAAGAAATTTCTTTAACCTGTATAAAACAAAGTCCTTATTAGATATGAGGACTAAATAAACTAAAAATCCCTAATTTAAGATGGGCAATGAATGAGGTCTATCCTGATTTCTAACATAGACACATAGATATGAAATGCCTTTTCAATTAAACAAAATGGAAGTCATGCACGAGTAGCTTGAATGTTTCCCAAGTGAGAACAGAATGTCCAGTAACTGAGTATCTCAGGATTTATTTCTCAGTTCCTTGATACAATATCCCATTTTAGCCATGAATAAGCTTCAGTTACTCTAAGATGAAGGAATGATTAGATTTGCATTTGGAATTGTGGTAAATGTTATTTACATAGGATGTACATTAATATAACCCTAGGAAAAATGTTTATTGATTTTACAAGTCATTTATTATTGCAAATTTTCATCATTGCTTCCGTCTGGAACTGTGAAAGAAAAAAAGTCTAACATAACGAAAAAAAGTTGAAGGTTAGTACATTGACCAAATACTCTCACTAATTATGCTAATGAAGTTCATTCTATGGAAACTTAACCTCCTTTATTGGACATCTTTAGGAAATTATGAATTCCAAAGAAATTTATGTACACACCCTTTTTTCATTTTACCAATTTTATGAAAATATTCCTCAAAGATATTATTTGGTTGGCTAACTTAAACTAAGACTGTAATTTTAACAGTCTATTCAATATTTCTTTATTCCTACTTATTGACATGTAGTATGTACATTTTTCTCAGTGAGTGAGGATCATCATTCCACTTACGATGGTTTTGCTCTCAGGCAACATGAAACTGTATAGTACAATTGGCCGTAATTTCAATGCTTTGAGGAAATTATATTTTATGTGAAAAACCTCCTGTGACTCAGTAAGTAAAGCAAAACAACCCAGTAGGGAAAAAAATAAACAGGCATTTTACAGAAAAGGAATAGCAAATGGCTCATAAACATGAAAAGATTCTGAATTTCTTGGTAATCAGAAATATGCAAATTAAAACCACAATGGGTTACCAGCATAACACTACTGTAAGAAATCTGACAAAACTAAGTGTTAGTGAGGACATGGAGCCATAGGACTCTTTTACACGGTTAGTAAAGGTATGAATTTATGTAATTCTGTAGAGAACAATTTGGCATTACCCAATAAAGTTGAATCTGTAAATCTCTACAATGCAGGAATTCTACTCCTAGATGGGAACCCTAGAGAAAATCTTATACATATGTAGAAGAAGACATATATAAGAATGCTCCTGACAGTATGGTTTATAATAAAAATTCAATAACAACCTAAATAAACGTGATATAAAAAGATAGATGAACTGTGGTGTAGTATATATTAGAATACCATCCGGCAGTGAAAATTAGTGTGTTAATATGTGCCTCAATTTGGATGTGTTGAGAAAAAGGAAGTTTGGGGAGGATACATGCAAGTATTATTCAATTTATATAGAGTTTAAATATATTTTTGTAGGGATATATAAAACTTGGTCCAGCTGTAAAGAAAGGTAAAGAAATGATTAACACATTATACACAGAGTACTTAAATGGGAGGAGGGACAGTAGGGGGTGTGATTGCAGAAGTACATATAGAGGGATTCTAAGGAATGATAATGTTCTATTTCTTCCATATCATTTCACTCAATCAATATTTACTAAATACCTGGTATGTGCCAGGCACTGCTACAAGTAACTGGAGCATAAGAATTTACCATGGAGAACATGTTCTACAGGGAAAGACAAAAAAGTAAGCAATGAATATAATAAATTATTATTATTATTGTATTAGATGATAAGTTCTATGGAAAAAATAAGGTTGAGGGTTAACACAAATCAGAGTGGGTATATGTTATGATGGAGGAACTTAAGAGTTAATTTATAGCTTTAGTTATAGTTAATAGACATAGTGATTAATGCATGTAGAAAGCTGTTGTCCCAGGAATGGAATACATGCATAGATCTACCTTGACTCCAGGAGGCCTGCAAGCAATTCAACCTCTGTGTCCCAGGAAGACTTCAAGAGACCAAGATAGTCTGACGATTGTGCTCCAGGGAAAGAACTTCCTCCACTTACCAGGATGTAGGTGAAAAATCACTGGTCAGCAGATGAAGGGATGCTAGGAAAATCTTCAGATTGCAACTTTTATCTGATTAATTTTTTCCCTGAATTCCAAGCCCCTTACCTATATTTTTCTTAATTCCAAATCCCTTCCCTACCCATTTCTTCTTATAAAAAAGGTTGGCTGGAGATGAGATATTTAGAACCCTAAAAGATGTTTTTCAAGGTACCTAACCTGACACCTTCTCAAATTGCCAGGATCTGTATAAAATGCCCATAAAGATTCAATCCTTGTTTCTACTCATTGGTTTTGGTGGTGACAGACAGCACAAACACCAGCTTTTCCAGCTGCCATTACAGAATTAAATGGGATGATAGGGGTAGACTTCATTGAGAAGGTGACATTTGAGCCAAGGATCGAAGGGTATAAGAGTAAGTCACATGGGTACCTGTGGTAGTAGCATTTTTGGTGATGGGAATAGCTAGTGCAATGGTGTCACTATGGTAATGTGCCTGGTGTCTTTGAGGAGAAATGGGAAGGGAGTTACAGGTGAAACAGAATAAGCAATACAGTCAGAGAGGTAGAGGTATTATTTGGGCTTCATAGGGCATTACATGTTAAGTCAGGAATGGGCAAACTTTTTCTATAAAGGGTCAAATAATAAATATTTTAGGCTTTTGGGATACTGGGTCTCCACTGCAAATACTCAGCTTGGTTATTGTAACATGGAAGTAGATATAAATAATGTGTAATGAATGGACATGATTACATTCCACTAAAAGGTAAAAAAATATTTGGCAAGTGGATTTGTCTAGCAGGCTGCAATTTGTCAACCCTTATGCTAGGTGACATGGGGAGCTATTGTAGATTTTTTGAAAGATTTTATTTATTTATTTTTAGAGAGAGGGGAAGAGAGGGAGAAAGAGAGGGAGAGAAACATTGATCAGTTGCTGCTCTCAGTTGCCTCTCATATGCACCATGACTGGGAACTGAACCCACAACCTGGGCATCTGTCCTGACCAGTAATTAAACGGGCAACCTTTCACTTTGCGGAATGACACCCAACCAACTGAGGTATACTGGTCTGGGCACCATTGCAAGTGTTTGAACAGAAGAGCAGCGTGTCCTGAGTTAGTCCTTTAAAAGGTCCTTCTGGCCATTGTGTTAAGAACAGAGTGTGTCAAATGTGAAGCAGTGATTCTCCTGCAGTAATCAGACAAGGTATGGTAGTAGCTCTAATCTTTTTTTAAAATATTTTATTCACTTATCTTTAGAGGGGAAGGGAAGGAGAGAGGAAGAGAAACATCAATGTATGGTTGCTTCTTGTGCATCCCCTGCTGGGAACTGGCCTGCAACCCAGGAATGTGCCCTGACTGGGAATCGAACCGTGATTGTCTGTTCACAGGCCCACGCTAAATCCACTGAGCTACACCAGCCAGGGCTATAGTAGCTCTAATCTTGATGGCACAATTGAGGTGGAGAGGAGGGTGGTGGTGCTTTTGAGGAGGTGCTTTTGAAATTAGAGGAAACTGCATTTGCTGATAGACTGCTTGGATGTGGGTGTGAGAAAAAAAGAGTCAAAGATGATTGTGAAGTTTATAGCCTAAGCATCATTTAAGGAGAGTGATGCCCCTTGTGATTACATGCTATTTTTCAAATTATATAGCGTTCTACGCAATTTTATGTCTTATTTATTTAATACTTTTAAAGAGAAGATGTTGCAAAATCTAGTGTTTGATTCAGTAGCCTGACTGACCAAATTTTACCTTTTTATCTGATTTCACTAAAAATTCTGCTTTCCCTCCCTTTACTGCATTTTCCCTCCAAGCATATAAGCTTTCAGAGAGCACAAAATGACTACAGTGACTTGGGAAAAAAAGAAGCAAAATGTCTAGAATAAATGGAAATTTAAGATTCAAGAGGGGTGCTGCAATTTTTGTACCATTCTCCTGAAACCAGTCTCCCTCTCGTTAAGGAACATCAGCACTTCAGGGAAGGAGAGAAGGGAAAGAATGCTGAAGGAAGGGTAGCCACAGAGAAAAGGAAGGAGAGGAGGAAAGATGGAAAACTCAAAGGACTGCTGGGTCTGTGGAGATGACACCAAAGCAATATCTGTAATTGGTGAGAATTTTTCTGTTAGATAAATTTCATTTCCAGTGTTACTAAAAGGAGAAGAGGGAAAAAGTGGGAGGGAAGAAAAACAAGATCCATTACTGGGACTCTATGCTAAAGTTCCTGTACTATATTCAACAGCACTTTTGACAACGGTGGTGAATCCATTTACAGTGAATTGATGTCAGAAGGAGAGGCAAAGAATTTGGGTTTTCAATGCCACTCAAAGGAAGCAGAAGAAACAATGTACTTTATAGAAATTGGAAATATTTGTACAGGTCTTTGAAGTTTAAGGAAAGGAAATCATGTTCAGGAATGGAAACGATTCTTGCTCTCATAGGAATTTATAATTAATTTAGAGGGAGAAGACAAATACATATAAAAGCAAAGAAGTGAAGGAGGTGGGTGGAAACAGAATTATCCATGCAGTCTGTTCACCTTGAGCATGGGTGCTCTGGTGTGGGCTGTTTCTAAATCCCAGCCCCTCCAGAGGCTCCTGAGGCTAAGGACAGGTCTTCCAGCACCCCCCCCCCCCCACACACACACATTTGCTCTCATAAATCAACCTTATCCAGTCTTGGCACCTATGACATTCTGAGAGTCAAAGCTCACCATGGGCTGAGATTCCGTACCAGACTGAGGTCTGAGAGGGAAAAAAGATGTCTTTCTAGGACACACTTGAAACAAAAAGAGATACCAAAGTGGAAGATTCAAGCTAAGGCAGAAACATGCTTGGGAACCCAGAGGAGAAAGGACTCCAAGGAAACAGGACAAGTACAGAGAGATCCAAGAGTTCAGAACAGGGTTGATGAGAGTGAGCCCAATTAGGTCAGGATCATAAAAGAGGCTAGAGTGGGAATTGAAAGGCTGTTGAACATCTGCTGGTCTTTGCAACTTGATTTTATGGCTTGCTTGGGTGTGTTAGCCAGGCTTTAATGTATCGGGGGTAGGACAGCCACTTGGCACAGACGGGAACCACATGACCCTCCAGTGGTGGAGTTGAGAGACGAGGCTGCAGAAGGACTTGCGAGACTACTCATTTTTTGGGACTGTGCAACGGAGTTAGGTGAAGTCATTTGAAAAGAGGAAATGTGAGGAAAAGTGGAGAAAAGGAGTATTTGATGCAACTTGACAAATATGGGTCCTGACATTGTATTCCAACTTCTCCACTTACTAACTATATGACTTTGTGCAAATAATGTAAAATTTCTGAACCTAAATTTTCTCATCTTTAAGACTAAGATTAGAATAACCAATCTGTAGTTATTGACATGATTACTTACACTAATAATGTTACATATAGTAGTGATATTGCATATAAATATACAGTATATGACAAATACATATATAATTACATATATTAGTTGACTTGCATAGTGGTTGATATATACCATAAATGCTCAATAATGGTAGTTCTCTGCTTCTCTTTCACTGCCATATTCCTTAACAAATGATTAGATTAGTAAGTACTGCTTATTTATTGAGAGATATTATTTGTATAAAAATATAATGTTAACATGGACTTCAGTTAATAATAATGTATTAGTATTAGTTCATTAGTTATAACAAATGTACCACTAATGCAAGATATTAATAATAGGGAAAGTTGCATGTGAGGGGAAGAGAAGGTATGTGGGAACTCTGTATCTTCCACTCGATTTTCCTGGAACCTAAAACTGCTCGAAAACATACAAGACAGTACAGGTAAAGAGAAAGAAGCAAAGAGATGGTCTCTGCTCTCTACAACTTTACAGTTTCATTGAAATCACAGATTTACAAAAGGGAAAATCTAGTCTGTGGTGGCAAGGCATACGTTTTTAAGAGTTCTTAAGCTAGGATTTCTCAACAGGAGTTCTATTGTCATCTTGGGTCAGATATTGTTGTCTCCAGGGCATTGTGGGAGCTTTACCAACATGTCTCCAGATTTTTCCATGTGTCTCCAGAGAGTCAAAATTGCTGCTGGATGAGAATCGTTTAGTAATACAAGAAATTCTCTTCTTTCATCCCAAGCTCGCACTGATCCATCAGCGACTCCTATGTTATCTTCCCCTTGCTTACCTTGGATCTTACTCTCTCCTGTAGCTGTGCCCTGAGGTTGCCCTGCCACTACATGCCGCCATCGTCTTGTCTGGACTGCAGTGTCCAGGGCCAGATCACCCCACCCATTCTTTCTGCTTGAACTGTCTCTTTCAATTCAATCTTCTCATTGGATCCCATGGTCATTTAAAAATGTAAGTCCAAAACGTATCATCGCCCTGTTTAAATGTCTCTTGTGTAGAGATTCTGGACTCAGGCTGCACATTGGATTTATAAGGAAAGCCTAAAACCAAATTCTGAGGCATCTGTCTCATTCCCATAAATTCTGATGTAATTGGGAATCAGAATGTTTTTTTTTTCTGAGTTTTTATCCTGATATTTTACACTGACCTATCTTTGAATTCATTAATTTTCTGTTTATCTGTGTCTAATATGCTGTTAAATCCATGTATGGTATTCTCAATTTTAGTTACAGCAGTTTTTAGTTTTAGAATTTCCACTGGATTCTTCTTCTCTATTTCTTGAAACATATTAATCATAGATATTAGAGATCTTCAATAGGTACTTTAAAAACTGAATTACTTGTAGGTCTGTTTTCTTATTCTTTTTATTTTTAAAAATTTCCTTTTTTTGCTAAGTGCCAGACATTCTGTGTTAAAATTATAGTCTCTAGATGGTTTTCTCTTCCTCCAAAGAGGGTTAACATATCTCCTAGCCAACATATACATAGCCAGAAGATCACAGTAATTCTATCAAGGGCTAGAAACTACCTAGCTTTGTTAGGGTTAGTCTATTTCAGTTTTGCCCTCCCTCTGGGGTACATTCCTTATTCATCAAGGGTAGCCTTTCCATGATTTATGTAAGCCCAAGCTATTTACCTGGAAATCAGCACTTAGGTGGGAGAATCTGACCCCATCTCCCTAACGCATGTGGCTGCCTAGGTCTCTGCTCAGTAATTCAGCCTTCGTTTGTTGCTTTTTGCTGAGTTTCTTGGAGGCTTATCCTATACATGCACAGCTTAGCAGTTATCCAATACTTTCAGGGGGAATTGCATGAGACATTTAGGTTCACTTTCTGCAGTTCTCACCTCTCTGGGACTTTGCTTTCCAAGAAGAGAAGCCAGTGTGAATGCGAAGCTGTGCTTCCCTTCTTCCAGGAATCATAGTCTCTCAAGTCCTACCAGAGTTGGCTGCTTACACAGTTAATTTGTGTACTTTGTTTTACTTTTTACATTATTTTCAATGGAAGGATTACTCCAGTTCAAGCTACTCTATCATGTCTGGTACCAAAAGTCTCAACACGGAGATTTTTCAAAGCTTGCTAGGAGATTCTGAAGTATAGCCAAGATTGAGAACCAGCAGCTGTGGTTCACCATTGTTTTTAGATGGAACAATTTGCAGTTTGGCCTATTAAGTCCTATAAACCTGAGGGAAGCCTCTGCCTTATTCGCTGCTATATCCATACCACCTAGGACACTATCTGGCACATAGTCACTTAAATTGGTGAATCAATAGTATAAACATTTTTTTAAAGCTATCACAAAGAAATATCCCACTTTAAGAACAAATGGGGGCCCTAAAAATGCAAATAGTGATAGTTTGGGGAAATGAAGAGAACTGTAGACACATAATAAAAAGCTTATGAAGTAAGAATTAATTTAATGTCCCATCTCTCTATGTGAGTCTAAACTTTAGGATTATTTATCTGACTTAATTGGCTTTAAATGGAAAAATTGGTCAATGGTTTTATGATGGGTGGATGCGATGATGCCATAAATGTGTGGGTCAGTGTTAAACACTTTACTTTGGGATTAATGATCTCAGAGAGATCTTGCAAAAAAAATTGCATGTGCTAAAGTGAGATGATACAAAATACATATTGGTCTCTGCCCTGGGTTCCTGGCACAAAGGTCCTGAAACTCTTGTCATTTCCTGAGTGATAATAGTACTAGGAACATATTTTGTTTTAATATTTGGTCTTTGACCCAGGTCCATGACACGGGGCTCCTGAAACTCTTGTAGCTTCCTGGGTAATAGGAGTGTCGCTTGTTCCAATGAGGTGACTGTGATTGGGCTCTGGATTGTCTCCCAAATGAGGGCTGGTCACCAGAAAGAACAGGCCATGATTAGAAACTTGGAATTTTCAGCCTCAGTCCCCCTTCTCTTGAGAAGGGCTGAAAATGGAGTTAATGATCGATCATGCCTGTGTGATGAAGCCTCCACGAGAATCCCAGGAGTGAAGGACTCAGGAGCATCCAGGCTCCAAACACATTCTTACCAGGATGTAACAGCATCAGCTCCACCGGGGCAGGAGCTCCTGTGGTGGGGACCCTCCCAGACGTCCCCACATGCATCTCTTCCTTTGGCTGTCCATCTGTATCCTTTAATATCCTTTTATAAACTGGTATGTCTATGTTAAATGTTTCCTTGAGTTCTGTGAACTTTTCTAACAAGTTAATTAAACCCAAGGAGGGGGTCATGGGAACCCCTCATTTATAGCCACACTGGACGGATGTTCTGGGTAACCTGGTACTACTTGTGATTGGCTTCTGAAGGGGGAGGGGGCTGAGCCCTTAACCTGTGGGATTGGACACTACCTCCGGGTAGTCAGTGTTGGAACTGAGTTAAATTGTAGGGCACCCAGCTGGTGCCATGGATAATTGCTTGATGTGGGGAAAAACCTCCACACATTTTGTGACCAAAAGTGTTGGAAATAAAGTGTTCAGTGAAAGTAAAAGAGAAAGACACAGGACTTAGACTTGACTGAGGGTTTTTTTCCCCCTTTATTAATAAGAATAGTTAGATAACTCTGAAAAAACATGGTTGGCAGCTTAACAGTTAGGAAAAAATGGCAGATTGGAGGAACCAGCTGGCCCGGCGTTTGAATATGCTAAAATGCGAACTCAAAGCAAAGCCAACTGAAATGATAAAAACAAAGCAAAACAAGACCGAACAAAACAAAACTTGCTGTAAGGCTCTCAATTTTAAAGAGATGAAAGAAAAATGAGGGTAGCATTTGCTATCTTAATGTAGATCTTCCCCCTTGAATTGACAATGACCTAAGAAAATGAGGGACAGCATATTTGTCCCCAGGTATCTGTCACCTGTGTCAGCCTCCCACTCTTACACCCCTTCTTAAGTTCTGTGACTTGTCAGCAGGAGAGCTTTTCATCCTTTTTTAGAACCATTGAGTGACTAGTAACAGGTGAGGCCAGTGGAATGTGCTGGTGGCACCTCCTGTTTCAGTTAAGGTTGTTCTCATTCCTCAGTCTAAATCCCTCCTCTTGCTTCCTCCTTGAAAATTTTTTTAAAATTTTATTTATTTATTTATTTATTTATCTTTAGAGGGGAAGGAGAGAGGGAGAGAGACATCAATGTATGGTTGCCTTTCGCGTGTCCCTTACTGGGAGTTGGCCTGCAGGGAACTGGCCTGCAACCCAGGCATGTGCCCTGACTGGGAATTGAACTGCGATCCTCTGGTTCACAGGCCTGTGCTCAATCCACTGAGCTACACCAGCCAGGGCCTTCCTTGAAATTTTTAGGAAAGTCTAATGTGCTTGCTAACATACACATACAGAATGATCTTAGAAGGCTGGAGTGGGGCTGCCTCTCCCTTGTAGGACTTGTTAACTGAAAACTCAAAGGGTAAACATTGTGAGTAGTAGTGAAGACATGTGGTAAGGAGCAATGGATTGATAGTTTCAGAATTTCAACTGTGATATGTAGGGATTTAGTAAAATGAGTAGCGGGACTAATTCTCCAGGAACTATGTTTCCCTGGGGTCCTTTGAAGTAGGGAAGAGTGACGAAAGCAGGGAGGGCATTTCTGGTTGAAGCCCAGGGATGACCCAGTTCTGTATAACCCTCCTCCTTTTAGATGCTGTCATTTCAGGACCTCTGTCATGGCAATAATCTATACTGACCACATGTCATTAAAGTGAGAGCTGTAGCCTTGAGAAACCAGAATACAGCCCACAATGGGCAGAAAACATAGCCTCTGACTGAACCCAAAGACCCTTCTCTTAGTTTCCTAGGGCAAATGTAAGAAGGAACCATAAACTAATAGAAATCTATAGTTCCCCAGTTCTGGGGCGTAGGGTTCTGAAATTAAGTTGTAGATAAGTCTATGTTCCCTCTAAAATCTGTAGGGGAATCTTTCAGATTCCTACATGGGAATCAGCACCAGAAGGGCCCAATTTGGTTGTGGTAGCAGGGGAAGTGACTGAAAATGGCAGAGAGCAGAGCAAGCAGCATTGCTCCCTCTTGGACTCCTCCCTCACATACAGCATCACAATGCAGCAATGTGGGTTGCCCCTTCTTAGATTCCGGTGGTGTTCTAGCACCTTTTGCATTCCTTGACTTGCAGCTTCATACCTTCAATACCTGCCTTTATTGTTGCATAGCATTCTCCTCATGTGTCTTTGTCTTTACATGACCATCTTATAAGAACACCAGTCATATTGGATTAGGGGCCCACATTATTCAAGTATGACCTCATCTTAACTAGTTATATCTGCAAGGAACATATTTCCAAATAGAATCACATTCTGAACTACTAGGGTTTAGGACCTCAACATACCTATTTTGGGAAGACACAATTCAGCCCATAACAGCTCTCACGTGCGCAACCACAGTGATCATACCAGAGAGAAGAAGAATGAAACTGTCTCCTCAGTGATGGACTCTAGTTCCATGTCAGTATTTTCTACTGGGTGGACATATGTAGCTGTATGAAACATACCTCATTTTCTCTGTGGGGCTTCCTACTCTCTTTTTCCCACAATTGACCCTTCTCCATTTATGATATACAAAAAAGACGTACTACCCAATGATGAGAGTGAAAAGCTTTTCTAGACTGAAATAAAATTCCTATTGATATTTATATGGAGTTATTGACCCAGACTTAGTGTTTGCTAGCCCCTCCAAGGACTCGGGCTCCAGGATGAAAACCTACTATTCTGAGTGAGCCCAATGGTGGAAATAAGAAAGTATCTTTCTTTTTTTCTGCCTTTCCAAAGTGTCTGCCAAGGTCATGTCTCCTTGTGATAGAAGCCATTCTCACTTCACATACCAACCAGTTGACTATGGGTCTGAGGTTATTAGAGAGAGAGATGGTAGAGAAACTGCCAGATGTTTTTTTTTTTCCCTGACTGTCTGGAAAAAAAGACCACAAAGTTCTTTCTTAGGAAAGAGCATTTATCTCCAGAATGCCCCCACATACCTCTGTCATTGATGAATATTTAAAGTTTGAGGAGATGAGAAACAAACATTCAGTTTATAGCACTGCTCTACATCAAGATTTCCTCACAGGCAACCACTAGCTGTACACAAAAGTGTCTGCAACAGCAGAGAAGGATATTTACATGACAGCGGTGCTTCCTTTGCATGTGCTCCTTAAATTATATTGGCTGTGCTCAGACAGCGTTGGAAGTTAACACTGCCCTTATTTCTGCCCTGAAACTAGGTAATTCGCACAGTGCAGTGAAAAGGGCACAGGTTAAGGGTTCAGAAAGACAGACATGTGATTTCAAACTCTGGTGGTCAACTTTGGTGACTCCCGAGTCTCAGTTTTCATATTCGTGAAATGAGTAGGTCAGGTTTCTCAGCCTTCAACGCTGTGTGTAGCATGGTTAGCAGAGTGTGTTCTTGAAGCCCACAGGTCCTAATTCATATCCCCTAAGTCATGTTCCTTAAGCTCACCAAGCTTCAGTTCCTTCCCTTTTAAAATGAGGAAGGATAATAAGATCTCTCTCATGGGTTGAAAGAGGTTGGTAGAGAAGATGTTTTGGCCCTCTATGAGTAAGAAAGTATCAGTAATCATATTGTTGATATTCATGCATTGATTAATTTATTGAAATAATTCTAAGCTGAGTGATAGCTGTGGCTCTAAATAGAAACATTGATTACATTCATACATATTAAATGCATGTATGGTATACTACATTGAGAACTAGGCCTAGGCTAAAGCTACTACTGTAGAATCTTTGCATTCCACGGAGAGAATAGGTGTTTGTTTTCTCTCTGCTTGTCTGCTTTTTGTTTCAATTGCCCTGTGTCCCATGGGGCATGTCCATGGCAAAAGTGAGCATAATGACTTTTGGAGTCTGTTAAACTCTCTATTCTGGGTAGGATTTTCTGGAGTTTAACCAAATGTCAAATGTGAGATAAATGCTTTATCGGTTATTCCACCTCTCCTCCCTCCCTCATACCCACCCTCACCTCACCATAGCCCACAACTAACCCAAGGGCAGTTTGGAGGGGAAATGAGCTGGATAAAGGCTGATGTGGTCCTGGGATGTCCAGAGGACTGTTCCAAGGCCACCTCATCTGAAATGCATCCAAGTCCATTCACAGAGTGCTTAGGAAGTTGAGTGAAGTTTTCAAACCACAGCGTGCCTTTGTGGGGTAGAGAGGAAGCCCTTCAGGAAACTGCAGACCAAGACAGTCCCCACCAACCCCACAATCATTCTAGTAAACTCTACCACCTTGCCCTCTCGCCTGTGGACTCTGCCTCCATGTTGGCCATCCAGGACTTTCTCCTCAGCCTCCTCTTGCGCTGCCTGCCTGTTTGTAGCCCTTGTGCTCAGAGGCACAGATGCCTTTTATATAGGAAGCTGTAAAAAGGCATCTCAGGTGTCACTTGTCATTATTTTAGCAAGGAGAACTCTGGCTCTCACAGAAGCTGTGGGTTTGACCATTTCCCAGGATTTCTCACAATCGCTTTTTCTTCCACAGCTTAACGTGCTGCTCTCCTCTCTATTCTGCCTCACTGTTACAGTCATTAGGAGCTATATTGTCACAGTTGCTTTCTCCATTTTTGATATTTGCTTAGGCTAAAATATCAGACTTGTTCTGGCATCAAGCTGGCTGAAATTAGAGAGAAAGGCAGCAGAGTGGCCAGGAATACAATCCCAAATCTTCAGAACTCTGCTCATCTGGCAAATTTAATATTTCTACAGGAGTGAACGAGCAGCCTCACCACTGTGAATTCAGGAAGAAAGTTAATTTCCACCTCTGGATCTATGATCAGATTTCATTTGTCTAATGTGTTCAATTTAACTAGTGGCTACTGAGCACCTACTGTGGGCCAAGCACAATACCAAGTGGTGGGATACAGGTTGAATAAGGAATTATCCTTGTCCCCAGGGCTCATCACCCCTGAGACACTGAATTGAGAACATGCCCGTTCAATGACAGGAAATTACGGCCCTCATGTCATGGTCACACTGTTTGAATCCTGAGCATATGTAACTTAGACTATGACCCATGTTCAGCTCTCCATGATGAGCTGCTAGCCCTTCCAACGTGAGAGCAAGACCTCTTGGGATGTCCCAGGATCTAGGACCATTTGTGTATGTATGATAATACCCCTTGACACCAGGGTGGCACTGTAGAGTTTGTAAAACCTTGTAATGATCCCTAAAGTGTTCAGGATGGATACTACTATCCTTTTTATGGATAACAATGTTGAAGCTCAAATAGGTCACCCTGCTTTCCCAAGGTCAGGCAACGCAGAAGGAAAGCGACAGGGCTGGGACTAGAGCTGATGTTCTGACGGTTTCTCCCATGTTCTCTTGTTATGATGTATTATTTGCATCCAATAATCTGATCATAGTGATCTAAAGCTATTAATATTCTCATGTGTTTATGATGGATAGATCAAGGAAAATACTTCTTTAATTATTAACTTGCTACTGGTACACTACAAATAACATCTCTACCTCAAAGCCTCTTTTTAGAACAAGGCAAGAGGTTTCCAGCCAAGATGGAGATGTAGGTAGACACACTGTGCCTCCTCGCACAACCAAAAGAAGGACAATAACAAATTTGAAAACAAAAAACAACCAGAACTGACATAAAATTGAACTGTATGGAAGTCCAACAACCAAGGAGTTAAAGAAGACATATTCATCCAGACTAGTAGGAGGGGCAGAGATGGGCAGCTGGATAGAGAGGACTCATGGCAAGATGGTGGCTGGCAGACCCAGCAAGGTGGCCGCTGGTGGAGTGGGAGGTCCCAGATTCAAGTGCAGATAAACCAGGAGGAATAACTGAGGAGCTAGACAGACTCACAACCCAGGGTTCCAGCACAGGAAAATAAAGCCTCAAACCTCTGACTGAAAACACCTGCGGGGGTTGAGGCCGTAGCAGGAGAAATTCCAAGCCTCCCAGGAGAGTTCATTGGAGAGACCCATTGATCCTAGAATGTACACAAGCCAACCCACACAGGAATCAGCACCAGAAGGGCCAAATTTGTTTGTGGGTAGCAGGGGAAGTGACTGAAAACAGCAGACAGCAGAGCAAGTGCCATTGTTCCCTCTTGGATTCCTCCCTCACATACAGCGTCACAATGCAGCAATGTGGGTTGCCCCACCCTGGTGAACACCTAAGGCTCAGCCTCTTAGTATGTAACAGGTGCGCCAAGACAAAAAAAGAAATGGTTCAAATGAAAGAACAGATCAAAGCTCCAGAAAAAGTACCACTAAGTGACAAAGAGATAGCCAACCTATCAGATGCACAGTTCAAAATACTGGTAATCAGGATGCTCACAGAACTGGTTGAATATGGTCACAAATTAGATGAAAAAAATGAAAACTATGCTAAGCAAAATAAAGGAAAATGTATAGGGAACCAACAGTGAAGGGAAGGAAACAGGGACTCAAATCAATGGTGTGGACCAGAATGAAGAAAGAAGCATTCAACTAGAAAAGAATGAAGAAACAAAAATTTTAAAAAATGAGGAGAGGCTTAGGAACCTCCAGGACATCTTTAAACATTTCAGCATGTGAATCATAAAGGTACCAGAAAGAGAAGAGGAAGAACAAGAAATTGATAACTTGTTTGAACAAATAATGACTGAAGGAAAGACTTTCCAAATCTGGCAAAGGAAATAAACTTCCAGGAAGTCCAGGAAGCTCAGAGAGTCCCAAAGAAGTTGCACCCAAGAAGGAACACACCAAGGCACATCATCATTACATTACCCAAGATTAAAATGAAGGAGAGAATCCTAGAAACAGCAAGAGAAAAGGAGAGAGTTACCTACAAAGGAGTTCCCATAAGACTCTCAGCTAATTTCTCAAAAGAAACCTTGCAGATAAGAAGGGGCTGGAAAGAAGTATTCGAAGTCATAAAAGGCAAGGACCTACATCCAAGATTGCTTTATCCAGCAAAGCTTTCATTTAGAATGGAAGGGCAGATAAAGTGCTTCTCAGATAAGGTCAAATTAAATAAGTTCATCATCACCAAACTCTTATTATATGAGATGATAAAGGAACTTATCTAAGAAGAAGATAAAAAATGTGAACAGCAAAGTGATGACACTCTCACAACTATTAACAACCATGTCTAAAACAAAAACAAAAACAAAAACAAACTAAGCAAACAACTAGAATCAGAACAGAATCATGTGTTGGAGATCACGTGGAGGGACTGGGGGACCCAGTGGGGGTTATCAGTGGGGGAGTGGGAGGGAGAGGAGGAAACGGTACAGAGAATATAGCATAAATGGTAGGTAGAAAATAGACAGGGGGAGGTTGAGAATACTATGGGAAATACAGAAGCCAAAGAACTTATCTGTATGACCCATGGACATGAACTAAGGGCGGATAATAAAGTGGGGGAAATGGGACAACTGTAATAGCATAATCAATAAAATATATTTTTAAAAAGAACAAGGTGAGAAGTAATATTAAAAGAAAAGAAGCAATAAAGTGTGAGATGATGTAACTTGGTGGTTGAAAGTCCACTTTGGGTGAGTTGATGAATTTACTAAACTTCCATCTCTTCACCTGTCAAATAGGAATAATATTAGTACCTATTTAATATATATTAAATACTCAACAAACAGTAGCTATAATTATTACTATAATCATTATAATTCTAACTATACTACACAAAATAAAATCTTAAGCAGCTCTGACTACTGAACTGGGTCCCCAGGCTATATGAGAACACTGAAAGTCAAGTCTGGGGCTCTCCTCTGGGGCCCGTCCAGGGCACTTTCTGCTTTAGGAAGACCTTTTCCCAGAAACCTACTACTTTTGAGGAATTTTGGAAAGAAGAGGAGGGTGGAGGTCAGGAATGAAAAAGAAAATTAGCTATAGCATTTTTCAACCAGGCTAATTTTCTTTCTAAGACACTGTTGTCTCTAATGATGTGTCAGTACAGTAAGTTTGGATGTTTATTTTGCAAAAGAAAATGGGTACCTTTCTACAGATGTGGATGCTGAGGTAGAGGCTGCAGACTGGCTGAGCTGGAAACTGTGGTTTCATGAGAGTGATAAAAGCTGGGCCAAAAGTTCAATCTCAGTCTGGTTCAAGATTCCAAAGAACATAAGCACCTCATGTTCCCTGCAGCATTATTTACAATCACCAGGATATGGAAGCAACTCAAGTGCCCATCAGCAGACAAGTGAATAGCAAAGCCATGGTCCATACACAATGGAGTATTACTCGACCGTCAAAAAGAATGAAATTTTATCTTTTGCAACAACATGTATGGCCCTAGAAGGTATCATGCTAAGTGAAATAAGTCATATGATTTCACTTATATGTGGAATCGGAAGAATGTTATAAATGAACAAAATAGAAACAGACTCATAGAAACAGACTCAACTGATGGTTGACTGAGGGGAGGAGAGTTGACGGGCTGTGTGAAAAGGTGAAGGGATTAAGAAGTACAGACTGTCAATTACAAAATAGTCACAGGGATGTAAATTACAGCATAGGGAATATAATCAATAATAATGCAGTAACTATGTATGGCGTCAGGTGGGTACTGGAAATATTGGGGAAAACACTTTGTAAAGGATATGATTGTCTAACCACTTTGCTGGACCTATAAAACTAATATAGAAATAATATTGAACGTAGACTATAATTGAAAAACAAAGATCTTCCAGGATATGTGCATTAAATACAGATGCTAAAACAGTACTAATGATTACACTGGACACTGCTCACGAACTTTCATGGAACCTCTATAGCTTAGTAAGCTGAAAGCATGTACCCTAAAAGAAGATAAAGTAATACAAACCTTAATAGAAAAGGGTTCAAATTAATTGCCCTCTGAAATTATTTTGGATCATACAACTGAAATGTCAAAATGCTACTGATCTTTTAAAAGCAATTACTAATTGCTTATGAATAGAGTGTGGATAGGTTATTTTGCACGGTTGCTCCTAATTGAAGTACACAAACAAAGTGGAAGGACTTTGATTCTTCTGATAAATATTTTGAGCTGCACTGTGCAGAAGGGATGGAGATGCTGTAGGTTTGAAAGGGTCTGACTGAGAGCAATCTCGTGCCAAGAGGATTTGCATACCACACTTATGTTCTGGTTGGCTCCCTGCAGTCCTCCCTCACGGAGCTCCCTACAGTATCAGAGGGTCAAAGTTTATTTTGGATTGAATAAAAATGAGGCATGTGAGAAGCTTACACATACAACCTTTTTTAAAATGCGGGAACCACAGTCTTTTCCATTTCCTTTTTAAAACTGAAGACTGGGAAACTCATCAAGGAGACAAATTCATTCATTTTAAACATGTTATATAACAGGCTTGTGAGATCAGGAAATGAAATGGAAAAGCCATTTCTGCCATCAGGCTTAGCAGGCTGTGATGGGGTTTACTCTTCATGCACTTGAGGGTCATCAGCCTCGTGTGGCTTTACCTTCAAAAACTTTATTCTGACCACTTGTACTTGCTACATCATATCTGGATATTTGCAAGGTTGTTTCATAATCATTTGTAGAAATTCATGGCCTTAATCAAATTACAAAAAGTGGTCTAACCACTTGCATACATTATTCAGAGCTTGCAAAGCTATACTTTACATTTTCAATTATGCTAAAATAGTTTTCCAAGGAATCAAACATATGTTTTCCCGTCTCCTTTCCACATCCATTATTTACACAATGTAGAGACTTGCAGAAGTATGTATTTTCATGCCATAAAGGAGATTATTATGTGAAGAAGCATCCAGTCCAATTAGCCTTAATGACATCAAATTAGGCAGATATTTCTTTTGTGGCATATTATATGTACAGTCTGGTGGAATGACAGATGCCTCATTTACCTAACTTGATGTATTCTTCATTTGGTTTCAGTTACACTTTCATGACTAAATTGTACAAAAGTCACGCTCTTTCCCCCTTTGTTTCTTATGTTTCCTATTGACTCTGCTCCTCCAACCTTTTTTTGTGAGAGATGAAAGTCAAAATGCATACATGTAGAATGCAGCACTGTTCCAATTTGTTTGAGTTCTTAAGTAAAACCATTCACTCCAGGGTTCACCATAAAGTGAAGCAAAATCCCCAAATAAGCTTTGGCAATGTAGTCATCAGGAAATTCCTATGGAAGGAAGTCTAATATCTGTGCTGATGAATGGGATGCAGGCCTTTTCAGAGAGCTGAAGCAGGGTTCCTGGAATACAGTAAGTGGTTAATATATGGTTTGTTATATTAAAATTTTTTGTGGCAAGAACATTTAACGTGAGTTCTACCCTCTTGACACTTTTTAAGTGCACAGGTCAATACTGTTAACTATACACACAATGTTGTACAAGAACTTACCCATCTTAGGAAACTGAAACTTTTATTTAATTAAACTATTGGTGTCTTCTGAAGAGCTGACTCATTACTATAGAGAAGGCAGGTTTGGGGAAAAAGAAATGTGGGAGTTTATAGCATGAGAATGCTGGCATCATCCCATGAGTTCATTTTGAAGAAAGGAAAAAATATCATTGGAAAAGAGAGAATTTCAAAGAGTTTTTTGTTTCATAGTGAATGTGGACAAAACATGTACAGAGGCTTGGGTTGTAAGTATCTTTATCAACTTTCCTTTCAAATATTAACATTCTTTCAGGAGTTAGCACTTAATACTGTTATCTGAAGAAGATAAATATTCTTGGCTCCAATAAGATGTGCTATTCCCCAAAGTCAAACAAGAATTATCAATATGATAATGATGTGAAAGTGTGTTTTACTCACAGATTGGTAGATATGATATTCATCCATGCTATTCCATGTAGCTACATTTTGNGAGTTTTTTGTTTCATAGTGAATGTGGACAAAACATGTACAGAGGCTTGGGTTGTAAGTATCTTTATCAACTTTCCTTTCAAATATTAACATTCTTTCAGGAGTTAGCACTTAATACTGTTATCTGAAGAAGATAAATATTCTTGGCTCCAATAAGATGTGCTATTCCCCAAAGTCATTGGAATTATCAATGACTTTGTCAATGATAAGTCAAGAATTATCAATATGATAATGATGTGAAAGTGTGTTTTACTCACAGATTGGTAGATACGATATTCATCCATGCTATTCCATGTAGCTACATTTTGTTCATATTCATTACTGTGTCGTATTTCAGTGAGAACATACCAAGCTTATTTTTACTACCAATGATGGACATATGGATTGTCTTTAGTTTTGGCAATGGTGAGTAGTACTGTGATGAACCCTCATAAATAGGCTTCGTGGTACACATGTGTATGCATTGCTGTTGGTTATATACCTAGAAGTGGATTTGCAAGGTCCTTTAGGTTTGCCCCTATTCAACTTAACTAGACAATGTTAGAAAGTTTTCTTGAGCGGTTGTACCAACTTATAATTCAACTAGTAGTGGTAAGCATTCCCATTGTATCATAGCCTTGCAAAAACTTTGTATTATCAGTCTTTTATATTTTACTTATTCTTCTGGGTATTTAGAGATATTTTATTGTCTTAAATTTGAATTTTCCTAGTGAAGAATAGAATTGAGTACTTTTTCATTTGTTTATTGGCCATTTGGATGTCCTCTTTATTTAAGTGCCTGTACAAGTCTCTTGTTCATTCTCCTGTTGGATATTATGACTTTTTCTTATTGATTTATAGGAATTCTTTCTATATCTTGAATATGAACCCTTTGTCAGTTAAAACTGATATATCTTTCTTCATCTACCATAAGGCTTGCCTTTCACTTTCTTAATGGTGACTTTTGATGAACAAAAGTTCTTATCCTTCAAATTGTCAGTATATCAGTCTTACTTTATAGTTTTTTTCTTTTCAGTATCCTACTTAAGAAATTTTCCTTACCCTAAAGTCATGAATATATCATTCTCTATGTTCCAAAAGTTTTATCGTTTTGCCTTTTGCACTAGATTGATGATCCACTTGGAATTTATTTTTGTGAATATGGTATGAGATCTTAAATCTTCTTATTTTTCAGTAAGACCCAGCATCTTTTATTGAAAGCATGATCACTAAACCACTTACTGCTCCATAGTTCTGCTTCATCATAGTCAACTGCCTATAAATGTGTGGGTCCATTTCTGCATGTTCTATTCTGTTGGATGGGTCAGTTTGTCCATCCTTGAGCTATTTCTATTATTACATTGTGTCGGTTGCTAAATCTTAATAACTGGAAGAGTAAGGCCTCCTTACACCCTGTTGTATCCCCACAGCATCTTTACCATCTTAGTCCCTTTCATCTCCATGTGTGTTTTAGAATTCACTTGCTTATTTCTATCACACACAAATAAAAAGCCCTGAAAATTTATGAGATTACACTGATTCTTTAGTTTCATTTAGCAAGAAGTAATAGCTTTAAAATAGTCTTCTAATTAATGAACATGCTAAATTTTTTATTTCTTCCAGTAGTGTATGTAGAAGTCATATACAACTTTTGTTAGAGTTATTCCTGGGTAATAGATTTTTTGTATTTTATGCTATTGTGCATAAATTTAAAAATTTTCATTTTCTATTTGTGGCTAACATATAAAAATTAATTAATTTTTAAACTTATACTTCTTATTCACTGACCTTAATAAGCTCATTTATTATTTCTAATACTTTTTTAAAAAATATTTTATTTATTTATTTATCTTTAGAGGGAAAGGGAAGGAGAGAGGGAGAGAAACATCAATGTATGGTTGCTTTTTGTGTGTCCCCTGCTGAGAACTGGCCTGCAGGGAACCCGCCTGCAACCCAGGCATGTGTCCTGACTGGGAATCGAACCGCGATCCTCTGGTTCGCAGGCTCACGCTCAATCCACTGAGCTACACCAGCCAGGGTTTATTTCTAGTACTTTGTAGATAAAAATTTTTTCTATGTAAACAATAATATTACCTATGAATAATGAATTTTGATTCTTCCTTTTTAATTGTATACTTTTAATTTGTTTTTCTTGATTTATTTCACTGGTTAGGAATGCCATATAATGGTTAGGCGTAGTAGAGTAAATACCTGTTTCCTTCTCAATCTCATCATTTTACCATTAAGCATAATGTTTGCCATAGGTTGTTTTTGTTTTTTGTTTTTTTGGAGATAGCCTTTTATCAAATTAAGACAGTTTCTATTTCTAACATGTTAGGAGTATTTATCATGAGTAAATATTAAACATTACAAAAAGATTTTCTGCACATTACAGAGATATATGGGCATGGCATTTTGGGGGGCTTTTATTCTTCTGATGTGGTAAATTATATTGTAATTATTTTTAAAATTATATTTTATGGATTATGCTATTACAGTTTTCCAAATTTTTCCCACTTTCCCCCCCTTGATCCAGCACCACCCACTCCCTCAGGCCATCCCCACACCATTGTTCATGTGCATAAGTTCTTTGGCTACTCTGTTTCCTATGCTGTACTTTACATCCCCATGGCTGTTCTGTAACTACCTATTTGTGCTTCTTAATCCTCTCACCTCTTCATCCATGCCCCCACACTCCTCTCCCATCTGGCAACCGTAAAATGTTTTACATGCTCATGATTCTGTTTCTGATCTTGTTTGCTTAGTTTGTTTTTTAGATACAATTGTTAGCTCTGTATTTATTGCCATTTTATTCTTCACAGTTTGATCTTCTTTTTCTTAAATAAATGCCTTTAACATTTCATATAATAATGGTCTTGTCTGGGAAGCTCTTTATCTTTTCTTCAATTCTAAATGACCTTATTGGGTAGGGAAATCTTGTCTATAGGTCCTTGCTTTTCATGACTTGGAATATTTCTTGCCAATCCTTTCTAGCCTGCAAAGTTTCTTTTGAGAAATCAGCTGACAGATGATTTACGGAAGCTGCCCCATAGGTAACTAACTGCTTTTCTCTTGCTGCTTTTAAGATACTCTCTTTATCCTTAACCTTTGGCATTTTAATTATATGCCTTGGAGTGGACCTCTTTGCATTCACCTTGTTTAGGACTCTCTGTGCTTCCTGCACTTGCATGTCTATTCCCTTCACCAAATTAGGGAAATCTTCTTTTATTATTTTTTCAAATAGATTTCCAGTTTCTTGATTTCTCTTCTCCTTCTGGCATCCCTATGATTCTAATGTTGGTACATTTGAAGTTGTCCCAGAGGTTCCTTACCCTATTGTCATTCATTTGGATTCTTTTTTCTTCTTGTTGTTCTGATTGGTTGTTTTTTGCTTCCTTATATTCCAAATCATTGACTTGATTCTCAGCTTCATTCACTCTACTGTTGTTCTCTGCAAATTGTTCTTTATTTCAATTAGTGAATCCTTCCTTTCTGACTGGATCTTTTTAGGCTTTTGAGGTCCTCACTTAATTTCTTGAACATCTTTATAAGCGGTGTTTTGAACTCTGCATCTGATAGATTGTTTATCTCCATTTTGTTTAGTTCTTTTTCTGCAGTTTTGATCTGTTCTTTTATTTAGGCCATGTGTGTGTCTCCTCATTTTGGTAGGCTCCCTGTGTTTGTTTCTATGTATTAGGTAGAGCTGCTGTGACTCCCTGCCTTGGTAGTGTGGCCTAATGTAGTAGGTATCCTGTAGGGTCCACTTGCACAGCCTCCCCTGGATACTTGAGGTGCACACCTTATGCAGGCTGAGTACACCCTCCTCTTGTAGCTGAGCCTTGACTGCTGTTGGCAAGTCAAGGGGAGGAATTTACCCAGACTAGTGAATTTCAAGGACTGGCTGTGACCACTGACCACAACCTCTGCCCTCCATGGAGGATTAGCTGTGAAGGGACAGGATGATAATGCGCTGGTGCAGTCTATATTTGTTCACTGGGTTTGTAGGCTCTGGGGTATCCTAGGTCATTGCTGCAGGCCAGGGTCAGCCCCATCTATATTTTGCCTGGTGCCACTATTTTGAGCTACTAAGCAATCTGAGATGGCTGCTACTTGTGCTGGGCTTGAAGATTCCCAGGAAAAGCCAAGCTGTGACTCTAGGCTGGCAGTTGCTACTGCTGGGCCTGAGGCCACTTAGCAAGGGGTATGGGGTCTGTGGGCTCACTGTACCCCTTTTCTATATGAACAGCCATTCATATGGAAAAATCACCATTAACAGCTCGGGCAGGTTCTTAAATTGGGTAGGACAGAGTCTCAGGGGATCTCCAGAGCAGGGCAAACTGTGTTAACCAGGTTGATGGAGTCTCAGATATGGCACCTGCCTTCTGGCTCTGTGGCTCTGTGATTGGAGGATTCAGAAACAAGACAACGGCCTCTGCCCAATTTTATGTCTGAGAGAAATCTTTCCCCCAGTCTTGTCTTGATGCCACTGGTGTCTTTCAAGCTGATACCGCAGTGCTGGAGCTCAGAGGGAATGAATCTCAGTAAGTTCGTGTGTGGGTTTCTTAAAGGGCACTGTTTGGGACTCCTCAAGTTTCTTCCACCAACTCAATCCCCACTGTTTTTTTGCAGCCAGAAGTTATGGGAACTTACTTTCCTGGCACTGGAACCCTGGGCTAAGGCACCTGGTGTGGGGTTAAGTCTCTTCCCAAATTTTTATCCACCACACGTGAATGTGGGACCAATGTATCCCACAACTCTGCCCCTCCTACCAGTCTGGATGGATGTGGTTTCTTTAATTCTGTAGTTGTCAGACTTCTATTCAACTCAATTTCTGATAGTTCTGAGTGATAGTTGTTTTATAGTTCAGTAGTAATTTTGATGTGGTTGTATAGGAGGTGAGCTGTGTTTACCTATGCCACCATCTTGACTGAAAGTCATTAATGGTTATAGATTTTTAAATGTTATATCCACCTTGCAATTCTATAAATCTAATTTGGTCATGATGTAGAATTCTTTTTATGGACTATTAGATTCTGTTTGCTGCAATAGTATTTTGTTTAGGATTTTTAAAAATCTAAGTCATAAGTGAAATTGGCCTATGGTTTTTCTTTTTTGTAATATTGCTGTCAGGTTTTGGTGGCCTGTTTACATAGACCTCCCAGCAGAGTTTTCTCAAGCTTCTTCTGGCTTAAAGAAGTAAGCTACCATGAAATAAATGGTCCGTGTGTCAAGGAACTACAGGAATCCTCTAGGTACTGATGTTGGTCACAAGCAAGGAAACAATGCTTCAGTCCAAAAGTGCAAAGAAATTAATTCTTCCAACAATCTGTGAGTGCTCAGGATTGAATCTTTCTTTCTTCAAACATTCAGTGGAGAACATAGGCTAGAGGATACCTCGATTGAAACCTTGTAAGATCCTGAGCAGAGAACTCAGATAAACTGTCCATAGATACCTATCCTATAGAAATTATGAGTTAATGAATATATACTGTTTAAGCTTCTAACTTTGTAGTGATTTCTTATGTAACAATAGAAAATGAATACATTTTTGTGTCTTTTGACATGTCCTTCCATTATTTGAGCATTTCTTTATTTTATGGCCCAAAAAGCTATTTCAGGTTCATCTTGTACATTCTCTGAGTAAAACTCAAATAAACCATTTTCTCCCCATAAAGAACTATGGTTCCTTTTAGTGGATAATGGAATTTTAAAAATAAGACCTTGGTGCTGGGTATACTCAATACTACCTGAGTATCTGGTTCCCAGGCCTTCTCATTGAGCAAAACTAGAGAATGTGTGTTTTTGTGATGTGTGTGCATTCACATTTATAACTACATTTATTTCTATATCAATCTATACTATATTGAAAAACATGAGTTCACACTGAAACCCCACTTCTAACCAAGCACCAGAGGGCTTATCCCACTTTTCTTTTTTTCCATATTTGTGACTCCCTCCTCCGACAGGAGAAATGTGGGTCCCATCTTTAATATGTTTACTTATTCGATAAATCCCTCTGTACATGCCCAGTCTCCCATCATCTTTATCATTCTCTACTTCACAGATGTTGTCCTCACCCTGCTCTGTCTCCATCACCCAGCTGGCTGAACCAGTGCCCCATCACCCTCAAAAACACCTATTTTGCTAGGCCCTAACCTAATGGATTATGAACCAAATTATTCAAAAAGGAAAGGACATCTATTTTTGATTGAGCACCAGATATTGTATATGCAAAATTATAGAAATAAGGTGAAGCCTGGAATAAATCTCTATCCCCACAGAGAGTATTTATATAGTTGCAGGTAGGTAGGAGCCCTATGAATGCCACTTTGCCATAATAAAAACTTGTAATTGAGATTATTTGAAACTAGGATTCTCTTACTATAAAGACCTGCTTTCAAGTTAACCTTACTCCTAGTTTCTAACCCTAGTTTATTCTCCCTTTGGAAGTCCTTGAACTCTGATTTTTGTCCTCCTAACTCCATGAGGCTGACAAAAGCCCTGCTGGCCTTCTCCATTCTCAGCTACCTCTTCCAGAATTGGAAGCAATTCTTAGAGGAAAACGGACCCCAAAAGCCATGCTCTCATTTGTTTCTTTCAGATGTTCCTCCTGTAGTTCTTCACAACCTGTTAGCTCACTAATGTATCCAAGCAATATTTTAAAGTTTGTTTTGTCTAGGCATTTAAAGTAGTTTCCTAGTTGTTATCACTATGATGTGGGGGGAAGGGGTCAGTTGAAGTTGTCTAGTTTGTCATTACCAAGAGAAAAGTCACCTATTGGTAACTTCTTGTTTTTAAACCAGCATATAGTCAATACTTACCGCATTCTTAGCACCACTTAAGCACTTCATATGTGTTATCTCACTTAATTTTTCAACCACTTTATGAGATAGATACTATTATGATCTCATTTTACAGTTGAGGGATCTAAAGCTTAGTGAGATTTGGTAGCTTGCTCAAGGTCACACTGCTGTGCAGAAGTTAGCTCAGGTTTGTCTGACTCCAAAGCCCAGGATTTGAAACACTAAGCTATGGTGTTTCCCACCATTAAACTTCACAGCCTAGAAACAAAGCACCCTGTAGGGAAAGTGTTAGTTATTAGTCTGTTAAGACCATTTGAAAGGGAAGAAGAAAACAGAGATGTTTTCTTTATTTGCTTAAATGACTCTGAGGCAGGGCCAATAACAGCTCTCAACTTTGGGCACAGAGTACCGCATTTATCTTCCTGTTATCCAAACTAGAACTGTGATGGATTTAAAGTTAAATTAAAACACTTAAGTGGGGAGGGAAAAAATGCCAACCTAAACTACCTTTATATTCTTTGTGGTATAAATTAACTCACAATTCAAGAGTTCCAGTTCCTTTCTCCTGTGTTAAAAATCAGTCAGTTCACATGAAATTGTGCACCGTGACCGGATGTTATAGAGGCAGACAAGCAAAATGTGTCTCACTGATGCATCTGGACAGGAAACCTGAAGTATGGTTTTCTTTTCTTAAAAAAAGAAACCCCAGCCACAGATGTTTTTGTTTTTCTTCTCAGCGCTTAGTGGAGGAAAACATAGGGCCTGTCATTGCAGGTAGCACTTCTCACAAGAGTGGGGACACATTTTAAGAGACTTGAGGAGCCCTAATATTCTTTTTGTAATGAAGACTCAAATATTTTTATCTCAGATACTTTTCTAAAATATATTTATTTGCACTTCTTTATGTACAAAATAAAACAAATTAGCTAAATGTTCTTGAAATTTTTGGAAAGTCATTCCTTCTCCACTCATAGCGCATATTTTCCTATCAGCAGAATTTTATTCATGAGGCCGTGAAGAAGTAGCCTGGACTTAGTTTCTCTGTAGACCACCACTTTTGTTGCACTACCTCGAATTTTTACATAGAACATCTAGTCTTGAGAGAAATCAGAACTCTTTCTAAGATGGTAACCATCCTTCTTTAAAAGGTATTGGTGAAGTTTGTAAAGGATGAAGAGCAGAGGAATGTTAATCGATTCCTCCTTGTTGACTGAGGAATTAAACACTCATCCTCACTACACAGCCAAAGGTGGAGTAACAGAAGCTGTCCCTTGGTATTCCAGGCTCTCTTTGCACTGGTCTTTTATCTATTTGGTCTCTTTCATATTTGGCTTTCACCAAATGTTAATTTTCCAAAGTATATTTCCACTTGGTTAGTAATAGTTGGTCACGGTCAAGTTGTGAACCCCAGATAAGTCTGCAGCACTAGTAAATAAATGGATATAGCTCATGTGTACGGTTCCCCCAAAAAGTTAGAGATAAGATGTGGTTTTCTTCCATTTAGACCCAAGGAAACAGGTTTCTTCTGTAGATTCCCATTTGGTAAGTTCGGTTTTTGTTTAACCAGATATGTATAACAATACGGTATACATAAAAATCTGAGCCAGCTGGCATTGGGTTTCCAATTTATCCAAGACAACATTTTAATGATCTTTATAAACTAGCAACCCTGGAAAATGCCTAGTAGGCTGGCCCCTTACTTTAGCTCTTGGTGTGATATTATCAGCTGTACTGAGACTTGAGTAAACTTATCTTCATGGGGACTTTTAAATGATATGAATCTGTGTCTTCTTCATAGGGACAGGGAGCAATTGCATTTCAGTCTTAATTCTAAGAATTACTTCTGAGCAAATGGTCTGTTTTTTCTTTTCAAACACTACACATTGGGCAGCTGATCAGACTTCTCTTTTTTTAGTGTTTGCTAATTAAAACATTGAGCCAAATTGATCACCGACTAATAGAAGATTCGTAGGTCTTTATGGATTGAAAGAAACCTTTCTAAATTGAACCTTGTTCCTGGCTTCATTTTATGTTCCTACCATCGTTTTTCTTTCCCACTTCGACTTGAGCTATCTTGCTTTATTTTAGGCTTCCTCATAAGCTGCCCTAATCCTTTCTGGAATAAGGAGAGGCATCTATAAATGTCACCACGGTGTCTAACTCAGTGAAGACCTTCTGCATTTTATTTGCAGAGAGAGCACTGAGTTCTGAGGGAACGGAACGTCACTTTGTGAGAGCTGGGGGGAGACTTCCAGGGGAAGGGGAATGACGGTTTGGGTTTCAGTGGGAAGAAGGGGGCTCACTGAACCAAGGGAGAGGGGCTCTGCAGTTGAAGCTGGCTCAGCACAGATGACAAACTTGACCTGTTTCACAGTTCTGCAGAGTAGGGGCCCTTGGAGACAGAGAGCACTCAGATAAGTTATTACTGGAAATGCTTGTGGAAAATTGTTGTATGCCCCAATTCTAGTAGCATCTCCTCTACTATTTATTTCCACTGCTCTCCAAGACACACACCTGGGGTTAATTATACTGAATAACTAACATGACTGGCTCGTGACCCTCCTTCTCTGATATTTCTCTTTCTTGTGACAGACTGGCCACTGCCTGTTCTGTCTCCCTTCTAAGAGCAGACTGGACTCACTGTTGGACCCCGACCCATATTCTCTTTCCTTTGATTATGGAGATGAGACTCAGAGATGCTGGCTGTACTCCGTTCATTGCCTGAAAACCTGTGAGCCAAGCATCTGATTCTGTCTTAGCTCTGTTTGTCCACAGAGCGGAGAAAACTGATCTGCAGTGAGAGGCCAGAATAAAGTAGGACACCTAACAGAGCAAGCAAGGAGACCAATGTTCCAGAGCTCAGGCTTCCTGATTCCTGTCCCTAAGGAAGTCCAGTTATGATTCCTGACTCTTGTTTCCTTGTCAGTGTTCTCCTGCTGTGGCTGAAGGAGCTCAGGTGGCTGTCTACCACTCAGGGGTGAATGATCCCTCACTAAGGCATTAGCCCTGAAAAGAATGTATCCAGTGGAAATGACCAAGGATATGCTTAGAAATTTACATGCAACACTCATCCACTCAACAGCTACTCTTGAGGGCTACTATGTCCATCCTCACTTGGAAGAAGCCATTGAACCACAAACAATTGTCCCTTAGTATCCCTGGGGGATTGGCTCCAGGAACCCCTGTGCATGCCAAAATCCACAGATGCTCAAGTTTCTTATAAAGTATTTACATATGTCATATCTTGCCATATATAATGCACACCTTTTTGCCCAATTTTTGAGGGAAAAAAAGGATGTGCATTATACATGGCTATAATAATTACATACCATGGGTATAATGATGGGGTATAATAATCCCCTGTACAATGTTCACAAAAACATGGGTGTGCATTATACATGGAAGAATGTGGTACTTTAAATCATTTCTAGTTAACTTATAATACCTAATATAATGTAAATACTATGCTTATAAATAGTTGTTACACTCTATTGTGGAGGGAATAATAACAAAAAATGTCTGGGCGTATTTACTGTAGACACAACCAATCTAGGTCTAACTGACATTGTACATGTTGGCAACAATGTAACATTAAAAAAATATTTTGGGTCACTAGTTGGTTGAATCCACAGATGTGGAACCATATATGGAGGGTCAACTGTGTATCGAGTTGCTTACTGTCTGTTAGAGGGTAAATCATAAAAGAAGTTAAATAGCAATGTGGGAAAATATTTGCTGGCCCAGAAATATGTTCAAAATCAATTGTTAAATAAAGGAACATATAAAATAGTATATATCACATATTTATAAAACAATATATGTATATACAAGGTCTGTCTTGAAAAAGTCCAACCATTGTTAATATAATAAGAACAGTTTGCACAACATTGATGTAACCTGGCAGCCAAGGAGAGTGGACCAGAATGCTCATGTGTGACCAATGTCACTTCACTGTACTAGTCAGTGGGGGTGGTAGGCGCCATTGAGTGAGCATGTGTACTGTGTGGCTGTCACATTTAAAATGAGCGAGTAGAGCAAAGAATCTGCGTCAAATTTTGCATTAAGCTCAAACATTCCTCCGCAGAAACTATTTGGATGATTTAGAAGGCCATGGCTGTGGAAAACTGGTGATTGGCATCTTCATGATCATAGTGTGCCTGCTCGTGCATCATGTCTTATGCAAAGTTGTTTGGCAAAACATCAAATCACCCAGGTAACTTAACTCCCCTACAGCCCAGATTTGGTGCCCCGTGACACCAGGCTTTTCCCAAAACTAAAATCACCTTTGAAAGAGAAGAGATTTTAGACCATTGATGAGATTCGGGAAATTACAAGGGGGTCTCTGATGGCAATTGGAAGAACTGTGTGGAGTCCCATGGTACCTATTTTGAAAAGGACCAAGGTGTCACTTTTCTGCGTACAATATTTCTTATGTCTTGTATCTTCTTCAATAAATGTCTATTTTTCATAGCACATGGCTGGATACTTTATGGACAGATTTCATATGTGTGTATGCATACATCTATATGTATATATTCATATATAAATTTTTTTTTTGCCCTGGCTGGTGTGGCTCAGTAGACTGAGTGTGGCCTGTGAACCAGAAGGTCACTGGTTCGATTCCCAGTCAGTGCACATGTATGGGTTGTGGGCCAGGTCCCCAGTAGGGGATGCCTGAGAGGCAACCATACATTAATGTTTCTCTCCTCTGTTTCTCCCTCCATTTCCCTCTCTCTAAAATAAATAAATAAAATCTTTTAAAATATATTTATTTTTCTCTCTCAATCTCTGTACAATTTTTATATATGTGTACAGATTGAAGGACAAAATGAAAGTAAGGACTTGAAGGATACCAAAATGTTAAAAGTAGTTTTCACTCTAGTGAAATGATTATAGGTATTTTTTATTGCCCAATTTTTTTGTTGAATGAAAGTTATAAATAGCCTAGAATGTACTTTGGCAAGTTCTTTGAATAATGTAAAATAATATGTATTTCTCAAAACTCTATCTGCACACACGCATCTTTATAAACCACAGTGAGAGACAAAGTAGATAATTAATTGTAACATTCAAATCTATATCCAGTAAGAGGATAGGGAAACTGTCTTCTTGGATAGTTTTGGGAAACTCCAGAGAAACAGTAATGTAACATGTTTTTCAGTGTAATATTTTTTCAAATAAATGACATTGTTAACAACAAATATAGATAACTTTGGTTTTATTGTATCATTCAACAAGTATTTACTGAATTTTTCCAAGATTTCAGCCCCAATTTTAAGCTATAGAGGGGCCTCCATGAATAAAAATAACAAAGGTCTCTCTGTTCTTGTGGAACTTAACGTTCTGTTAGTGGTGATCTTTTTAGGAAAAGACAACCTATCTCCTGGCATGTGGGAGATGTCAGCTTTAGATGTTAGGTCTGTTCCATCCCCGGAACACTTCTGCGTGCCACCATAATGATGCTCAGGCACAGTGAATGCAAGGCTGTCAGGACAGTGCGCTCAGGCATCTCTCTGTCATAGGGAACATGCAAATAAATAATGGACAAATTCACACAGCAAGTTCAAATAGGAGGAAGCACAGGGCAAAGTCAGACTCATCCTGGCCCTTAGGTTGGGGTAGGCGATATAGCCAGGAAGACTCGAAGCTAGTTGGAGACAGCGCCTAAGCCGAGACCTGGAAGATAATAGTTATCCAGATGAGGAGGCTGGAAAAGGGGCATTTCAGGGAGGGAAGCGAGGGCAGACAGGATGTATGTCAGAGAATGAAAGTTGCCCAGTATAGATGGAGCTTAGTTTGCAGAGCTGAAAGTGGCGAGAAGTGAGACAAAAGGAGCAAGCAGAGGCCGTTTGCTCTTTAAAAGGTAATGTTGTCTAATAGCAAGGGTGTGGCTGGTTTAAGAAGCCAGACTACCACCTTTTGTCCGCAGAACTGGGGGAGTTCCGAGACTGCCCAGGGGGTCAGTTTCTTTGCCTGTGAAATAGAACAGTGGTGGGTGACTTTGGGGCTGTTGTCAGGATGCAACGAAATGGCCTCGTCTCTCCCCATGGAAATAGTTTTGAGGAAGTCATACCTTATTTCATCAACTGACAACTGTTTGTTTTATCGGTTGAATGTATATGTTGCTCATAAAAATGCTACATCCTCTGTTATTGTGATTTTGTTATGAGAGATTAAGTAAACTAACAACTCCATTTGTGACTGGGATCTGGTTAGTAGAAGTGATTGGTGGTCCAGCGGGTCTAGGAGTTCGTCATTCATGCTCTTTGACAAGTTGACAGGTTGCAGAAATTCTCTTTGCAATGAAGTAATGTATATTTTAGATTGTATGTGGCTCTAATAGCTTTTTCATTCTAAATAAATGTCTGGAAGTAGTCTGTTCCATGTATTTTGCTGATGAAACATGAAAACATAAATAACTGCTTTTTCCTAAAAGCTGAAACTGCCCTATAACCTGGCTTACACAAAGTGGACATGTATGAGTGATACAGGAACAGGCGCAGTGTAACAGCAGAGTCATTCGCATGCATGGTCTTGTGAGGCTATTATTTCCTGGCTAGTTTTCTTTACAGGAAAGCCACTTATGTCTCTGCAGCAGGTCCTGAAAATTGACCTCCAACATCCACTTTCCCTTTGAGTTTTAGCTGGGCATGTGGCTCCCATTTAGAGACTGCATTTTCTACCTCCTTTTAGCTAAGCGTGGCCCTCTGACTGTGTTCTGGTCCACAAGAAGAGATGAAAGGCAGGTGTGCAATTTTTCAACACTGCCTCCTCTGGGAGTGGGTGTGGTTTTAAAAGCCACCTTTGACCAGTACCTGAAGGCTACACCCCAGGGGATATGGGAGCAATAAAAAAGAGGAAACCTTGACTTCTTAGCAGAGTCATTACATTTTTCCAATCCCAAATCACCTAATAGCTTAGATTTATTTATTTTTTTATAATTTTTTAATTTAATTCTTGTTCAAGTACAGCTTTCTGTCTTATATTCCCAACCCTGCCCGCCCCCCACCCCGTGCTCCCCACCTCCCTCCCATTTCTGCCCCCCACCCTTAGTTATTGTCCATGTGTCCTTTATACTTGTTCCTGTGAGTCCATCCCTTTTACCCCTGTGATTCTCTCCCCTCTGGACCCTGTTCCATATTTGAGTGTCATTGGTCATATTTTGCTTGCTTGTTTGTTTTGTTGTTTAGATTCCTGTTACTGGTGAGATCATATGGTATTTGTCTTTCACCACCTGGCTTATTTCGCTCAGCATAATGCTGTCCAGTGCCATCCATGATGTTGCAAAGGGTAGTAGTTCTTTCTTCCTTTCTGCAGCATAGAATTTCATTGTGTAAATGTACCATGGCTTTTTGATCCAGTCATTTACCGATTCGCATCCAGGTTGCTTCCAACTCTTGGCTATCGTGAATTGTGCTGCTATGAACATCGGGGTGCATAGGTTCTTTTGTATTGGTGTTTCAGGGTTCTTAGGATATACTCCTAATAGTGGAATTGCTGGGTCAAAAGGCACATTCATGTTTAGTTTTCTTAGACAATTCCATGCTGTTTTCCATAGTGGTTGTACCAGTCTGCAATCCCACCAACAGTGAACTAGGACCCCCTTTTCCCCACAACCTCTCCAGCACTTGTTGTTTGTTTCTTTGTTTATCATAGCCATTCTGACTGGGGTTAAGTGGTATCTCATTGTGGTTTTAATTTGCATCTCGCTGATAACTAGCGATATTGAGCATCTTTTCATGTCTCTGGATCCTCTGTATGTCCTTGTCAGACATTCCTTGGAGAAATGTCTGTTCAAGTCCTTTGCCCACTTTATAATTGGGTTGCTTGTCTTCTTTGAGTGGAGTCGAGTGAGTTCTTTGTATATTTTGGAGATTAAACCTTTGTCTGAGGTATCATTGGCAAATATGTTTTCCCAAGCTGTTGCTTCTCTTTTTATCTTGATACTGTTTTCCCTAGCCATGAAGAAGCTTTTAATTTTGATGAGATCCCATTTGTTTATTCTTTCCTTTATATCCTTTGCTCTAGGGGACGTATCAGTAAAAATCTTGCTGTGTGGAATATCTGAGATTTTCCTGCCAATGTTCTCCTCTAGGGCTTTAATGGTTTCACAGCTTATATTTAAGTCTTTTATACATCTTGAATTTATTTTGGTGTATGGTGTAAGTTGGTGCTCAAGTTTCATTTTTTTGCATGTAGCTGTCCAGTTCTTCTAACACCATTTGTTGAAGAGGCTATTTTTACTCCATTTTCTGTTATTGCCCCCTTTGTTGAATATTAATTGACTGTAACAGAGAGTTGGGTTTATTTCTGGGCTCTCTGTTCTATTCCATTGGTCTATGTGCCAATGTTTGTACCAATACCAGGCTGTTTTGATTACAGTGGCCTTGTAATACAGTTTGATATCAGCTATTGTGATCCCTCCTACTCTGTTCTTCTTTCTCAAAATTGCAGGTGCTATTCGGGGTCATTTATGGTTTCATATAAATTTTTGAAGTGTTTGTTCTATGTCTGTGAAATATGTCATTGGTACTTTAATAGGTATTGCATTGAATCTGTAAATTGCTTTGGGTAGTATGGACATTTTGATGATGTTAATTCTTCCAATCCTTGAACACAGTATATGTTTCCATTTATTTGTGTCTTCCTTGATTTCTTTCTTCAGTGTTGTGTAGTTTTTTGCATACAGGTCTTTTACCTCCTTGGTTAGGTTGATTCCCAGATATTTTATTTTTGTTTTTGCTATATTGAATGGGATTTTTTTCTTGATTTCTGCTTCTGCTGTTTCATTGTTGATTTACAAAAATGCCTTTGATTTCTGGATATTGACTTTGTATCCCGCTGTTTTGCCAAATTCATTTATTAGTTCCAGCAGTTTTTTGGTAGAGGCTATAGGATTTTCCATGTACACTATCATGTCACCTGCAAACAGTTCCAGTTTTGTTTCCTCCTTTCTGATTTGGATGCCGTTTATTTCCTTTTCTTCTCTGATCACTGTGGCTAGAACTTCTAATACTATATTGAATAGAAGTGGTGAAAGTGGGTAACCTTGTCTTGTTCCTGATCTTAGTGGAAAAGCTTTTAGTTTTTGCCCATTGAGTATGATGTTGGCTGTAGATCTTTCATATATGGCCTTTATTATATTGAGGAATGCTCCCTCTATTCCCCTTTTTCTGAGTACCTTTATCATAAATGGGTGTTGAACCTTATCGAAAGCTTTTTCTGCATCTATTGATATGATCATGTGGTTCATAGCAATGTGGTTCATAGTTTTTGTCTTTGCTTTTGTTTATTGCTTTTGGTGTATTACATTTATTGATTTGTGTATATTGAACCATCCTTGCATCCCTGGGATGAATCCCACTTGGTCGTGGTGTATGATCTTTTTGATGTATTGTTGGATGCAATTTCCCAATATTTTATTGAGGATTTTAGCATCTATGTTCATCAGCGATATTGGCCTGAAGTTTTCTTTCTTTGTTGTGTCTCTATCTGGCTTTGGAATTAGGGTGATGCTGGCTTCATAAAAAGAGTTGGGGAGTTTTCCCTCCTTTTGTTTTTTTGGAATAGTCTGTGAAGAATAGGGGTTAGCTCCTCCTTAAAAGATTTGTAGAATTCTCCTGTGAAACCATCTGGTCCAGGGCTTTTGTGTGATGGGAGTTTTTTGATTACTTCTTCAATTTCCTTTGCTGTTATTGGCCTGTTCAGGTTTTCTGCTTCTTTTTCATTGAGTTTTGGAAGATTCTATTTTTCTAGAAATTTCTCCATTTCACCTAGGTTTTCATATTTCTTGGCATACAGTTCTGCATAGTAATTTCTTACAATCCTTTCTATTTCTGTGGTATCAGTTGTGATCTCTCCTCTTTCATTTCTGATTGTGTTTATTTGGGTCCTCTCTCTTCTTTTCTTGATGAGCCTACTTAAAGGTTTGTCTATTTTGTTTATCTTTTCAAAAAACCAACTCCTGGATCCATTGATCTTTAGAATTGTGCTTTTAGTCTCTATGTCATTTAATTCTGCTCTGATCTTGGTTATTTCTTTCCTTCTACTTGCTTTGGACTGTCTTTGTTGTTGTTCCTCCAGTTCTTGTAGGTGTAGGGTTAGGCTGTTTGAAATGTTTCTATCTTTTTTAGGTAAGCCTGTATTGCTATGAACTTCCCTCTCAGGACTGCCTTCAATGTGTCCCATAGGTTTTGGGTTGTTGTGAGTTCATTTTCATTTGTTTCCAGAAGTTTTTTGATTTCTTCCCTAATTTCAATCTTGACCCATTCATTGTTTAATAGCATACCATTCAGTCTCCATGCTTTTGGGTGTTTGGGTTTTTTCCTGTGGGGTTGGTTTCCAATTTCAGTCCCTTGTGATCAGAGAAAATGCTTGGTATGATTTCTATTTTCCTGAATTTGTTGAGACTCATTTTGTGTCCTATCATGTGGTCTATCTTTGAAAAAGTTCCATGTGCATTTGAAAAGAATGTGTATTTACCTTCTTTGGAATGGAGGGCTCTCTATATATCAATTAGGTCCATTTCATCTAGGGTGTCATTTAATGCTGCAATATCTTTGTTGATATTTTGTTTGGAAGATCTGTCCCTTTTTGACAGTGGGGTGTTAAAATCTCCTACTATAATTGTGTTGCTGTCGATATCTTTCTTGAGGTCCTCTAGGATTTTCTTTATATATTTGGGTGCTCCTATATTGGGTGCATATATATTTATGATGTTAATGTCTTCTTGGTGGATTCTTCCCTTGAGTATTATGAAGTGACCTTCTGGGTCACTCTTTATGGCCCTTTTTTTGANTCCTTCTGGTATTCCTATTATTTGGATATTATTACATTTCATATTGTCTTGCATTTCTCTTAAATTCTCCTCATTTTTTCTGATTCTCTTTTCCATTACTTGGTCCGTTTGGGAGATTCTTTCTATCCTGTCTTCTATCTCACTTATGCAATCTTCTGCCATATTGATTCTATTCTTCCTACCTTCTACTGTGTTCTTCAGTTTAGAAATTGTATTCTTCATTTCCTCTTGGCCTTTACTAATGGTTTCTATTTCCTTTTTCATGTTGGTATAATTTGCAGAGAGTTCATTGTAGCTCCCCTGTAGTTTCTGGTAGCTCGTTGTAAGCTCTTTGAATTTCCTGATAACCAGTGCTTTGAATTCAATATCTGATAGTTGGCTTGCCTCTGTTTCATCTAACATTCTTTCTGAGACTTCCTCCTTTTCTTTCATTTGGGGATTGTTTCTTTGTTTTCCCATTGTTTGCGTTGCTCTTCTTGTTGGCCTTGGCTTCTTAAATTGATCTGTTTTGGTTCCCTGGGTTTATGGTATGAATTTCTGTGGTAGGATGCCTGTGAAATTCAGTGGTGCAGTCTCCTGCAGGTATCTTGGTGTTCTCCACTTCCACCTACTCCTCTTGTTGGTTTCCAGCTGGTCAAACCTTTTCTTCTGGTCTCACTAGCTGCAGCAGCCTGAGGGGCTGTTAGTGTGGCCTTTCTCTCATCTCAGTGAACTTAGCTGGTCTCACCAGTGCCCTCCCAAGATCCAGACTGGTGCTGTTCTCCCGTGCCCCACTGAGAGCAGGTTTTTCCCCAGGCTTCCCAGCCCTGGCCTTGAGTGAGGGCTTGTGCTCCCAGCCAGGCTTTTCTGGTCTCCCTGGCTTGGGCTTGGACCTTTTCCAGTGCTGGGGCTGCACACACAGGGCGACTCACAATTCTTCCAAGCCGGCAGCCACAGCCTGACTCCTGGTGCTTCTCAGTCTGTGCCCAGCTGGGTGGGGATGGAGCTGGCAACTGAGACTCTTCCAGGGGCCCTGCCAGTAGCCCGCAGCTCCCCGAGACTGTGGGAGCACAGGCTCAAGTCCCGCGCTCTCAGTTCCCTACGCCGGCAACAACAGCCTGACTCCCGGTGCTTCTCAGTCTGCCAGTAGCCTGCAGCTCCCCATGAGCACCAGCTCGATTCCCGTGCTACCAGGAATACGTGCTATGGGGAATGCACGATGACTCCTAGATCCCCAAGCTGGTAACCACAGCCTGACTCCTGGTGCTTCTCAGTCTGTGCCCGGCTAGGTAGGGAGGGAGCTGGTGACTGGCACTCTTCCAGGCGCCCTGCCAGTATCCTGCAGCTCCCCAAGACTGTGGGAGCACCGGCTCAGGCTACTGGGAATGCAGGGGCGGCTCAGTTTCCCAAACCGGCAACCAGAGCCTGACTCCACGGGTTATCAGAGCTCTCTGGTTTGCTTCCCAATGCGCACTCCTCTCTCTGCCACTACAGGCAAACCGATCTCTCCTGGTGTTTTCCAATCTGTGCCCTGCTGGTTAGAGAGGGTGCCAGTGACTAGTTCTTTCCCCGGGTTGTTGTTGCCCGCCCTCGGCTCTCAGAGACCAGGGCGACCCAGCCATGGCCCTGGCGCAGGCCTGGCAGAGGGCCTGCAGCCTCTGCGCTGTTCCCTCGTACCTTGTTGATCTGTGGTCGTTTCCTTTCCTCAACCTCTGGTCATTCAGTGTCCGCTACCCTTTCTGGGGTCCTGCCTTCCTATATGCTGGGTTCCTGTTGGGTATTTGCTGCGCTCCTCTGCAGATCAGCCCGGTTTTTCTCCCCTAACAGCTTAGGTTTAGACATGAGAAATAAATTTCTGCTGTGCTTAAGCTATTGTCCTATTGATTTTGTTAAGCAGTCCTAACCAACCCCAAATAATAGAGTCCAGAATATATTCTTCTGTGGTGAGATGTAGACACAAAGTACAGATGACACCCCTTGTGTTGAAATCGGAACATTGGAGCAGAGTGATCAGAGAGCCCCCAATAGTGAGCCCTGTCAGCTGAACGAAGATTCTAGAGCAAAAAGCTATGTCTCTTATTATTCCATCCCTGTTACCTGGGGCAGTGCCAGGCACCTGACAGGCCCTCGCTAATTATTTTTGACTCACTGAATGACAGATCCAAAGCAAGCCAGGTAAGAGACGTCAAGAATAGGAAGATACTAAGTACCTAGTATAAAAGAAATGAAATGTGGAAACTTTAAGTGATATCAACAAAAAAGGGCACATGAATTACCTTAGCATTAATGGAAGTTAATGACTGGCATGCACTACAAGTCTTCTTTCACATTTAATCCTCACGAAAAAACTCTTCAGGTACACCCTATTACCCTCATTTTAGAGAAGAGGACACTGAGGCTTGGAAAGGTTGGGGCTACTCCAGAACTTTGGTAGAACCTGAACTTAGGCCATCACATTATGCTTCATGTAAATGCACTAAAATGTATTCCCACACCCACTGTAAAACTAGTAGATAAAACTGGCAAACACCTTCCCCAGGGCATTTAAGGAGGAGGCGGTTCGTTTGTAGTAAAAGGGTGGTTATGATCCATAAAGCAGTTGAGAAGGGGACTGTTAGCCTTGACCATATGGTGATTCATAGAAAAACTACTTTTTATATAAACCTCTTAGGTTTTTTGGTATAAATGTGAAGCAGCATGGTACATAGAAAACCCAGAATGAACTTAGGGCTTATGCGTGATCTTGGTAAGTTCTCTAAATTCCTTGAGACTTCAGTTTCTTGTCTTTTTCTAAAAGGACTGGACCTGGCAGCTCAGGCCCCAAGCAGTTCTAACCCACTGTTTGGCTGTGATCCCTTGGGACTGGATGGCCCCAAGTCCCTCTCATCCTTCTCTGGTGTAGGAACCACAGACATGAGTTAACATAATTCTGTCATGGTGCCACGCCTGCCCCAGGATGTGGTGAGGACTGTTACTGGGTTGCCATTATTGGGCTCTGCCTGAGTACCTTTATAGTAGTGACTATTTTATTTTCTCCTTTAGCTCTCCAGGAAGTGTTGGCCATGCTAGTCTTTTGCTTCTTTGTTGGGGAGGGCTGACTGTTTTGTTGAAGTATATGGCCTCAGTCTAAAAGCTTTAACGGAAAGGTGAGTTCTTTTATTTGTGTGTGTGTGTGTGTGTGTGTGTGTGTGTGTGTGTGTAGAAACCACCACTTTGTCTTGGAGTCACTCAGAGATTTGAATCAAAAGTTTTTCTGCAACCCGGCAGTAAGTGTGACATCTGCTTTGGGTAGGGAGTGATGAAGAGGGCTGCAATTAATATTGCCATTAGCAGATGAAAGCAACTAGAGGCACTTGGTGTTTGTACAGACCTCCCTCCTCCCCTTCTGGGACTGTGACCAAATCCATCTAGAGTTAAAGTACTTCACAGAGCGGCCATTGTCATGCAGGGTAAGACTGTGCCCTGCATGATGGGGGAAGAGAATCATAGCTGTGTCCATATTAGCCGTGTGATTTCAGTAAGTTGCTTAACTTTTGAAAGCCTCAGTTCCTCATCCTTAAGATGATTCTTCATAGGATTACTGTTAAGATAAAATGGCAATTGAATATGTGAACATGCCTGGCTGTAGGGCTGCATTAGGGCTCAGTCAGTTATAGAATTATCTCTTCCTACTGAGTCATAACAAGCCCTCAGTACATCTTGCTGAGCGTCTCTTCTTTGGAATAAGTCATCCCAGTTCCTTAAGCCTTTGGCTGAGCCTTATTCCCCAGCCTCTTATTATGTTTGTGGCTGTTTACAGACCTTGCTTTCGGTTCTTTGGTGACACTTGAGAAGAGCCCAACCTTGTAGGAGCTGACAGCCACAGCTGCGTGCCAGTTTGTCTCATTCTCACCCATCACACTCCCTCCAGTTCCAGTATCCTCCCCTTCCTGGGACTCTGGCCAAACTGAGAAACTCCTAGCCACCACCCGCCCACTGCCAAGTCAGGGTGATGACTGGTCTTCGCAGCGGCCACTCCTGAGACAGGATCTTGGCAAGGCTGCAGCTGCTACCAAGATGCACATCCTGCCCCTGCCGTTTCCTCGTTTTGGGAGGATGAGGCCATGATAAAGGGTGTGGGAGGAGCTCTCTGTTTTAAATCCATCTGTGGCATTTTAATTACAGCAATAGATGAACTGACTTTGTATGAATTCTTTGAGGGTCCAGGGTAGACACCACTGCCAAACACTCCCCATTAATGCATAACTAATGCAAAACCAACGCATGGCTGGACTTCCGATACCAATGGTTACTCCAACTGGAACTGAACCAAAATATCAATTTTTGAGCTAAATGTGACCAACAACTGCTGAATAATGAGAAAATCTGAGGAAGTTTTCTCTATTACATAGAAACAATCACATGTGTGTTTAATTATTTTTTTAGCAAATATTCAAGGGCTTGTTGTGTATCTATATACTATTCTCAATATGTCAAGATGCTATTCTTAGGGACTTAATGTATTTTTTCCACTAAATGAGAATATTTATGATGTTTACAATATAACTAAGTCCATGTCATCATTTTATTCGTTTCTTACAATATTATTTACTTTAACAAATGTCAAAACCGAGGCAGCATCACTTACACCTTGGCCTAGAGTAGAATCAGATCCCATCGTGGGGTCTTGAGATAAGCCTACTGTTTATATGTAGCATCATAATCTTCATGGTAACTGCAGTTTAGGTTTGAGTAATGGCCTAATGACTCCCTCAAACACATTTTAGAATTTCCATTACCACCTAGATTTCAGGAATTCTTATTCTTTCAACTTAACAAAATATCTGAGTGCTAAGAAAGTGCTTGACACCTTATTTCTCTGACTTCTTGCGCCTTTCCAGAATGTTTATAACATTGAAGTGGTGGTGTACTGGTGGGAATGTTAAGATGAGATTCAGAAATGAAACTTTCCACAACAGAACCCCCTAAAAAATCCTGGCTTTTGTGTAGGTTCTGACTCTTACAATCATACATCACTAAGTCTTTTCATGAAGACTAGCAGGGGACCTACAAACTTGGTTGCTTGGCAAATTTTGATCTTTAAGAGGAAGGTCAAATCAAATTTTACTCAAAAACTTCAGACAAGAAAATTGAATTTGAAGGTCCTCTTTGAGAGAGAGTTATGTTAATGTGTTTAAATCCCACCCTAAATGTTTGTTCTCCATTCATGTACTATTCTTACGGTTTTCTTGGGCTTACTTTGTGATTTCCTGATGTACTGCAGTGGATAACTGGATTACATTTGAATTAATGCATTCCATAATTATTTCAATGCACATTTTACATGTAAGGAAATGTTAAAAATCTAAAATGTCTAAGTCATATACTATCAGACTCTTAACTTCAAGCTTTCCAGTCCACTTGTTTAATTCAAAACTGACACATGTCTTTACTCAAAAATAAATCTTAAAAAATAATTCTTGTGTTTTTCTTGCTCACCGTTAACTGACAGTGGACAAAAAAAAAGTCTTTAAAATATTTGTTTGACTAATGAACAAAGGGATGAATTCCCTGAGTTCTGCACAGGACTGTCGCGTTAGCATGAGTCCCAGCCCCGTATTTGAGGGGCTGGTTTTGCTGAAGTTTTCTTGAGTGAAGAGCACATGCTTGGGGTTGCTCCCTCCGTGGAGATGCAATGTCGTCTCAGGACTGGGAATTGTTTTAAAGGAGGCGTCTTTGCATTTGTGGAAATGTGGAAGGTTAATAAATTAATAATCCAGATCATCTCTGGGGGGATTTGATTCAAGAAAGTCCCCTTCAGATCACTTGGACAGTATGAATGAGTTCCCCCGCCTGCTACCTATGCTAACCTGATGAGACTCTAGCTTTTTCACTAGTTCTCAACACCAGAAATGAAATGAAATATGCTGGCAAGAACGTACTTCTCATTGCCTGTTCCTTGCTTCCTCTGTGTTTAAGGGAGAGAAAGGGGGGTATTATAAAGACAGCACCCAGAAATGATATTTAGCTCTTGACTTTTCCCATCTACTGTGCTAAATTAGAAAAAAATTTTCTTTTTCTACCAAATGAGAAATTAATTACTAATCTTTGCCGAAGCTGTCAAGCCAATCAATTGACTAATAACCAAACTGGTTTTCTCCTGACATATTTTGTTTTCTCTTCTTTCATAACCAAACTTTTCAGAAAAGTGTATATCAAACTGTTAAAAGTATGGTTATTATCACAAATGCCATATGACTTTGTATATGAAATATGAAAAATGTGATCTTTGATTTTTATACCTTGCTTTAACTAAACACAAACAGATGAAATGTCAGAGTCTAAGAGTCTAAGATAGACTCATCCATGGTCTTGATCATCAAATAAATGCCAAGTGAAGGACCTTTGCAGATGTATCTATGAGTCAGGATTCTCCAGAGAAACAGAACCAATAGTATATATACATGCAATTATTGCGGCTGGAAAGCCTGAAGCTTATAGGGCAGGTCATCAGCCTGGAAACTCAGTCAGGGGTTGATGTAGTCTTGAGGCAGAATTTATTTTTCTCTAAATCTCAGTTTAGAGAAAACCTCAGCTTTTGCTCTTAAGACTCTCAACTGATTAAGTGAGGCCCACCATGTTATTGAAGGCAGTTTCCTTTACTTAAAGTCAACGATGTGCGGATATTAACCACATCTTCAAGATGCCTTCACAGAAAAACCTAGATTAGTACTTGATTCAATAACTGTGTACTGTAGCCTAGCCAGGTTGGCACATAAAAGCAGCCGTATGGCAGGTATGGTAAAGAACAACATGGAATCAGGCCATGCTGCTTCATGCCTTGTGCCCTTGCATAAGCTGTAACCTCTGTCTGGAATGCAGTTCTTCATGTTGCCCACTCATTCACTGAATAAGTTTTCTACTCGGTAAGATTTCACCCCCTCACTAAAATATGAGCTGCGAGGACTGAGTATGAGGCATGGAGATGGAGAGAAGTTGGAAGATTCAAGAGCTATGCAGGAGGGAGAATGAGTAGGACTCTGTTACTGACGGATTATGAAAGTGAGAGGGAAAGGCAATGTGGGATAATTCCGAAGTGCTCGCCTCGGGCAAGGTAACCAGTGTTATTCAGTGGTGCAGAAAATGGAGGAGAAAAATAGATCTTTACAGAGAAGATGATCATTTAAGTTTAGATCCATTGAGTTTGAATTGCCCATGAATCATGATGAATATGTGTAGAGGAAAGATAGTTCTCCGGGCAGAGATCTTAATTAAACACACATATCTGGAATGGATCTTATGTAAATGAGAGTGGAAACCACGGGAAAGGAAGAAGTCACACTGGGAATTACATGGAGTAAGAAGAAAAGGAAAGGCAGAATCTTGCAAAAATATTGACGAAGAAGAAACAGGCAGAGAAAAGTGCCTTTGCAGGAGACTAACAAAGAGTTGTCAGAGAAGTAGGAAGAAAACCAGAAAAATGTTGTGTCACAAAATAAAGGCAACCAGTCAGTGTCAGATGGAACAGAGAAGCCAAATAAGGTGAGGTCCAACATGCTGTCCATTAGAGCTAGCAAAGAGGACATTGGTGATATTGGAGAAAATATTTTCAACAGAGTGATGGGGGTGGAAGCTGGAGTTCAACGGGATGATGACTAGATAGGATGTCAGATGTGGAAGCAGCAAATGTAAGGAAGTTTTTCAGTGACAAATATTTTCTCTGCATAAAGAGATTAATTTTTATATTCTAGTAATCTGTATGCAATCAGGGTGGTTTAAAGGGGGAAGTTTAATATAGAGAATTATTCAATGTAATTGCAGGAGAAAGGGGTAGGGTTTACAGGAACAAATATAAAAGACACATGGACAAAAACTAGGGGGGATGGAAATGGGAGGGAGGTGGGGAGGGATAGATGGGTGGGCTGGGCTGAGAGCAAAAGACAGAAAACTGTACTTGAACAACAATTAAAATAAAATGACATTTAAAAAAGAGAATTATTAAATATCACAGCAGTTTTAGGGTATGAAAATGCTTCTTATGATATCTCAGGCCAGAAGGAGATGGACAAAGAGAAGGGGGCCCTCTCCCCGAAGCTGTAGTTCAAATCTCATTGGAGAATGTGTATTTGAACCCACTGGATGGCAGAAAAATTTGCTGACTTGCTCTTCAGAACTTCAGTCATAGCATGAGCAGGGATGAACCCTCTGGGGTGCAGGCAGGGCTGCCAAGCCACAGCTGGTGGCCAGTGCATTGCATGGGCATGCAGGAGGAATGGAACACTAGACTTTCTGCAGCCGAGGGGGCCTGGTGTCCCTCAGGGGAAGAATGTGAGGTTAGGAGAGGTATAGCACAGAGAGGACTGTGGGAGACACACGCAGGGAAGGGGGTGAGTACAGACAGTCGAGGAGCCAGTGCCAACAGAAAGCCTTGAGCACAGAATATGTATATGGAGAAGGCAGCAGGAAGATGATCACCAGGCCGTGCTGGGGCTGCAGAGTCCCTGAGGGACAGTGCCTTCTGGGTGGGTGACTGGGGCCGAGCACCACCAGATGTCCTCACAGCCACACCAGTGACAGACCATACTACAGCCAGAAACCTCAGGAGAGCCCCTTCCTCTTGCATTGTGCCCCAGTCTTCTCTGCTGAGGAAGCTTAACATCCTGGTCACCTTAGCAAAGAAATGCTTAAAGTGATTCCATCCATTGTCATAGAGCATATATTTGAAGGGTGCATTTGAAGCCTAGAGATAATCAATTGACATTTGGATAGAGGCCATACAACTTGCTCCTTTGTTTATGAAAGACCTTTCTTTCCAGGACTGTAAAGATGAATGAGGTAGGATTGAGGAAGCACTGCATTGGGAGTTCACACATTTCTAACAGCTGCATTTGCAGTTGTTTATTTTTCAGCAGTTTTTAGTCATCCAGGTGTCTGGATAAAGAAGGCAAATATAGTATTGATCTAGATTTGCGTTTTGTTGGTGGGGGTGAAGAGGGAGAACTTGAGGCATGTGCCAAAGTCTTTAGTGGAAGAGAGGAAGTTGCCAGGAAACAGTAAGTGACATTAACAAGGAGGGAAGGAAGTGGGACAGTGGAATAAGGAGCCTTGAGAAGGGTAAGTGGTTTGGAAGCAACCAGGGAAACCCGGAGAAGAGAGAAGACCAAGATATAAGGAAGTCAGTTAGCAGTGGAATAAAGGATCCAGTTACAGGGAAGAGGATGCTCAGCGGTAGCTCCCACCTGAGGAGGCGTTTCACTGTAGTAAGGGCATGATGGGGGGAGGTACCTGGCCTTTCAGTAGGGGGTTGAAAAAAGCATGGATGAGAGCAACTCACCTCAAATGTCCTCACTTTGCCATAGTCTTTTTGGTATTTGAAGTGTATTTCTGGCCTCAGAGATGTGAGGAGGACTGCCACAGGCTTGTGAGAGCACTGGGAAGGCCCCATTTAGGCCAAGGGCTTCTTAGTGGTCAGGAATGGTCAGGGACCTGGTTTTGCTTGTTAGTTGTTTATTTAATTCTTTGGGTTTTTTTTTTTAAGTTATACACTTTTAACATAAGCATCGTGTAACTACATTGAAGAAACTTTGAAAAATGAGAAAAAGGGGATAAAATAATAATTCCTACCCTAATGTAACATTTTAGAAGTCTTCCCTCCTCCTGCGTACATTTAAAAAATATTGCTGTATTCTTAATAGTGCACAATTTTATATATTTTAACCTAACCAGTCATAAATAGTCTTCATGTAGCTACATGGTCTTCATGACTGTCATTTTAAAGGTTAGCATAATAGCTCATTTGTTGGGTGCATTATCATTTATTTAATTCTTCCCCTGTGGCTTGACTGATTTTCTCAGAAATGTTAGCAAATTCCTCAGTGAACTATGACTTGTGATTATTACTGTGCACGACAATCCATTTTTGTGCCAGTCGGTATTTTTCTGTTATGGTTTCAGTACCACAGCTATTCATGTGGGGTTTCCTGGGCTACACTGGATCCAGCGTGTCAATGCAGAACATCTTTTCCTCAGAGGGAGGCACACAGCTCTGACGTTTCTCTGACTCAGTATCAAAGGCCTTTGTCCATTTTTCGTCTTTAATAAATCAGAAGTGAAAGAAGATAAAAGAGCCCAATGTCCTTAGAAATAACCCATTTCTATAGCAGCAATAGATCTGGAAGTTTATTTATTATGGGCATTTCTGACACCACCCCCACCTACTTTCCACAATTCAGTGGTAGTTGCCTCTCTTGGTGTTTCAGGTCTTACCTGCACATTTGGATAAAATGTTGAAGTGGAATGAAATAAACTCATAAGTAGTCTTGGGATGGATTTTAGAACATTGAAGTGGAGTGAAATAAACTCTTAAGTAGGTCTTGGAATGGATTTTAGAACACTGAAGTGGAGTGAAATAAACTCATAAGTAGGTCTTGGGATGGATTTTAGATACCGTCTATAGAAACTCAAGTTTTGAGGTAAGAAAGCCAGTCCCTGAGGAGACTGTATATTCTCAAATTCTCATGGTAGAACTAATGGGCAAGGCAGGGAGCAGGGGTGTGAGGAGGTCTGAAGAAAACAGGGCTGTCAGTGAATTGCTGGCTTTAGAGCCAGATGCCTGCTGAGCCTAGGGACAGCATTGGTCTCAGAATCTGGAATGGTACCATGCTCACTTGTTAAGTGATCACACCTGTAAACGTTAGAGAACTGCAAGGCAATGGAACCAAGTCTTTCCATTATCACTGTAAGTCCAGAACATTTGGGGGGTGTGCCGGGACTGACTTGTACTTGATCCCGAGAGCCAACTGTTACCTGTGAAGGAATTTTGCAGCTGGTTGACTCCCAATGGTAGTTGGAAATTCGCTGTCATGGGAGTAGTTATATCATAGAAACCAGCCCCCTAGAATTACACCAGAGAAATACTACAAATCAGGATTCCACCCACCCACGAGATCTAGGTGTAAAACATTTTCCAGAGCATCTCTAATGGCCCCTCCTCCTTCATCAATGGGCAACTTCACATTCTCTCTCTCACTCTTTGTTGGCATGAACTTCTCTGATCCTTAGTGTTTTCATCTATAAAATGCAAAGCCCAGAACTTAGATCTGAAAGAGATTTTAGAAATTACCTAGTCCAATGTTTTAATTCACAGATGCTATTAGCTCTGACTTAGAGGGTGGTGTCTTTTTTCTGAGAGACAGAATCCATGGAGTCATTTGTCACTTGGTAGGGTAATCAGAATGATCCATGCGGTCTTGAAGCAGGATTCTAGACAGTTGGAGCCTGAGGTGTTACAGAGCTTGTTGTGATTTTACAACTCATGATGATGGGCCAGGAAGAAACAGGAAATCTAAGTCTTGGGGTGAAGGCCTGGACCGGAAGCCCAGGTAGGCAGGCCAATGGAGTTATAGGAGGCTCAGTAAGTCATTCCAGAAAGAAGCGGATGGATTCCTGTGGTTTGACTAGTTAAGGTGGTATCTGATAGTGTGGGGTGGGTAAAGACGTGGTCTCAACTCAAGCCAAAGTCAGGGTTTTCATTCAAACAGGTGGATCAATCATCTAACAAAATTCAGGCAAGAGAAAAGTAGATAGCAGAAAAAAAATCAGTTTTCAGTAGTTAATGCAGTAGTTCAGGAAAAAACGGATCTAATCATTATAGTATTGGAGACTCTAGGGCCTATTTCAAATTGCCCACCACACACAGTATCAGAGCCTGGCGTTTGCCAATATAATCTTGTGGAATGGAGAGTCCACTCTGCCCTTTGCCTTAAAGATGTAAAGCCTTTGTAACCAGGGAGATAGTCTTGCTTCCTAGTCTAAAAAGATCTTGAAAGACTTCTTAGGAAAAAAATAGAAAAAAATTTCCCCTGGATTATTTTATTCTTTTTATGATATTAATCTCTCTTTCTATGCTTTTTCTTCGTTTCAATGTTATAGTTAATTTTGTAAAAATATTTTATTTATTTATTTATCTTTAGAGGGAAAGGAGAGAGGGAGAGAAACATCAGTGTATGGTTGCCTTTTGTGCGTCCCCTGCTGGGAGTTGGCCTGCAGGGAACTGGACTACAACCCAGGCATGTGCCCTGACTGGGAATCGAACCGCGATCCTCTGGTTCACAGGCCTGCGCTCAATCCACTGAGCTACACCAGCCAGGACCGTTATAGTTAATTTTGATTGCAGAAATCTATCTCAGAATTGGCTTGCTGCCTGAAGATGATTATAGCTAGGTTCACTAGCATTTCTTTGCATGCTAGCAATCAGAGGAGCAATTAAATCATATTTGGATTGAGCAATGAAAAACAATAAATCCCATTTTATTTAAGTACATGTATGCAGGTGAGGGAATAGAACTCTTTCAGGCGCCATGATCAGGTAAGTATTAGCATCAAAATGGGAACCTGGTCACCGAGGAACAGACACTGGTGGAGGGGCCAAAGGTAGAGCCCAGTTGGTGGGGACTGGAATTTTTAGTTCAGAGGGAGATTCTCAGATCCCCTTGATCAGAGGTGGCGTTCCAGGGTCACAGGGTGAAAGTGAGTCTTCAGCTGGTGTGGGAAACACCATACTCTACACTACTATAGAGGAGCTGGTTTAGAATAGTTTCATTTTTCTAGTAAGTAGGAGAGGGAAGAAAGATGTTATGTCCACAGTATCACTAATAATAGCTAATGAATATTGTTCTCCCATGAAACAGGGGTCATTAGCCATAGTTTAGTCGCTCTAGTTCTCTAGTAGCGGTGTCAGAGTTCTCCCCCTTAAAAGTGTGACATAGGAGGCACCCTTAAGTGTATTTGACTTATAGCCTGTATGTGATTTCTCCAGTGTTGGAAGGTTGCTACATCTCAGTTGTTTTCCCGTGTACCTCAGTTTATGCTATTTTTGTCAGTTCACCTTTATTCCCTCCTTATTGCCAAGTTCATAGATCATATATTTATTTGGAATCCCATTAATTTCTTTTGTAGGGTTAAATTATCCACATCATGCCAAATTAATCACTATTTGGAAAACTTAATACCTAACATATTTTATTAATTTTTTCTTGAGTGTAACTTGCATTAAAAGGATTTTGACTCACTGTAAATTAAATGTTATTTGATAATAATTTATTAGGTATTTTACTACCTTAACTATACATTAACTGAAATAGTTTTTTTCCAGAAAACCAGCAGGGGTTTCTCAAAATGTTTTACCTTTCTGTATTATGAGATACATTTTGCATATTGATATGATGCAAAATGCATTATGAGAATATTGGTATCTTTGATTTACATATAGTCAAATTTTCCCCTCAGCATATCTACTCACTTATATATATTATGGAAAATGTTTTTTCAGCTTGTTAAATAATAGAAACATAAAATTCTGATTAATAAATGTTCCAGCATTGGTGGGAGGAAAGGGCATAGACTTGAGCCACCAGACACAAGTTCTGTCCTACCCTCCACTAAACAATACTAAATCTGTATGACAACCAACATGCTAATTATAAAAGATGCCATCTGTGATGTTCACTCAAGGAAACAGGATTAGGGTGAATTAATAAAGTTGAGATGAGGACAGTGCACAGGCTGAAATTCAGTGTAGGGTATTATTAGTCATGGGTGTTAAGGCAACAGGAAAAAATATATTAGTGACAGAGAGGAAGGTACATGGCCAGTGTAAAATACTGCTAGCTACAGAGTTGAAAGCATTTTGCCTTAGGAAAGCATATTTTATCTAGCCCTGTGGGCTGCTGAAGAATTGGGGATCTGATTGATTGTACTTCACAACTTATAGACTGTGTGGAATGTACCAAATGAGCATTGATGTAAAACAGCTGTTTGTGTATTTCAATGCCAGCACAAGGAGGCCAAATAAAATTAAGATGCTCTGGCATAAAACAAAGACATCATTGTAGTCATCAGGATGCTTTTTACACATTTCCCTAAGATCATTGTGTAACTGTCTGACTTAATAAATTCTCCTCTGCCACTGAGTCAATTCTTTTGAGAAATTAAACATCTACGTTTTAATCTTGAAAGGCTGAATTACAAATTAATAGCCATGCAAGGCAGGCATCGGTGGTGAGAGAATGGGTACTTGTCCATCAGTGTGGGTGGTGCTCCTCCGTGCCATCTTCTTTCACCGAGTGGCGCCATGACATCCACACCCGCTGCCCCTTGACACCCTGCGTCTACCCCTGAGTGTGTTGGACCATTCTAAACTGTTGGCTGTGGTCATTGTTTATGTTTCAGAAATGTTTATACATCTAAACAATAAATAAGCTAAGGTACTTGGAGTCAGCCTCATTGATTATAAAGCCAATTTGAATATAAGCTGTTTTCAGAAACAAAGATTCTAGAATAAATTAGGAATAATTGGGTTTGAAACAATTTTGGTCAGCCCAACCTTGATCAAACCAACCTAGGCAAATTTTCATTGCCCTCTGAAGTTTGAATTTATCATTAACTCAAGGTAAGGTAGAAATTTAAACTCCAAACTGAACGTGGTGAGTACCATGTTCTCTAGCAGGCAAAGTACATTTGAAACTTTGTTCTTCAACCAGCTCTCCAGAACCTTTAAGAGGTTCTGGTTGTTTATTCAAAAGTGAGAGGAAACTTTCAAAGGTGTATCCATAAAACAACATGACAAAATGACTATAAAGTTAATATTTAATTCAAAGTATTTTTGTCCTCAGATTTTAAAACTTTCCAGTATAGGAGAAAATTGGATTAGTTTATGTTTAAATCAACATTTAAATTTTTAAATCAACACATGTTTATGAATTTTTAGGAAGCGCTGGTGTCACCAAGGTGTTTACCAAGACCGGATTGCCATGTGAAAAATGCCATGTCTTTGTACTGGGTTAAGATTTCTGCAGGTTACTTCTGAATCATCGTCTACTGTGATAATAGGGATACTGAATTCAAGGCAACTCTTTCTGCTCTCTGGAAGGGATTGCAGCATTTGAGGTGGACAGATGAAGCCAATTCCTATAGGCAAAACCAAGAACAAAGAAATAGGGGATCACTCCCTAGAGAACGGGGGAAAGTTTTATCTGATTGAGACAGAGAAGTAGAAGGAACTGAGGGCTGAACTGTAGAATTTTATCATTAAAGATTTAGAGTTTGATTTTGACTCAAAAAGTGTGCAGATTGTGGTTCGTTCTGCAACTTTGGATGCAACTGCAGTGATGGTCAGGTCTATGAAGGTATCACCAGCAATTGCAATGCCGTCATCAGGAAATATGGGATCAGGGAACTGTCAGCAAGATAGTTGGATGTACTTCTAGAGTAAAGGAGTTCTCTACAGTAGTAGGGATAAGTAAGCTATGCACCACCCATGTTTTAAATAAAGGTAAATTCTTTAATACTATTTAGATGTTGTGTTTCTCTTACCCATATAATAGCATGGTTAAAGGGCATTAGGAAAACCTCTCTTTCATACCCTCACTAGTTTAGCAGTTCAGTGTCCTAAAATATATGTGTGTATTCACCTTACTTGCATCTATAACTGCCCCAGGCAACTTTCACTGTTTTCAATACCATTTGTTTCAACTTGAATTTAGCTACTACTTTTTAAAAATTCTTATTTGTTCTATTACAGTTGTCCCATTTCCCCCCTTTGCCCTCCTCCATCCCTCCCACACCGTTGTTCATGTCCGCGGGTCTCTCATACATCTTCTTTGACTACTGCCTTCTTCTTTCCACCATCCCACCCACACCCTTTCCTCTGGCAGCTGTCAGTCCGTTCCCTGTTTCTACGTCTCTGGTTCCATTCTGCTCATTAGATAATTTTGTTCTTTAGATTCCTCTTATATGTGAGATCATATGGTATTAGCATAATAGTCTCCAGTTCCATCCATGCTGTTATGAAGGGTAGGGATTCCTTCTTCTTTCTGCTGCATAGTATTCCATTGTGTAATCTCCAAAATATATAAAGAACTTCTATGACTCAGCACCAGGAAGATTAACAATCCAATGGAAAAATGGGCAGAGGACCTCAATGGGCACTTCTCCAAGGAGGACATACAGAGCGCCCACAGGCATATAGAAAAATGTTCAACATCACTAACCATTAGAGAGATGCAAATTAAAATGACAATGAGATAGTGCTTCACACCCATCAGAATGGCCATCATCGATAAATCAGTAAACAACAAGTGCTGGCGAGGATGTGCAGAAAAGGGAACCTGGCTGCACTATTGGTGGGAGTGCAGATTGGTGCAGCCACTGTAGGAAACAGTGTGGAATTACCTCAACAATTAAAAATGGAACTGCTTTGTGATCCAACAATTCCACTGCTGGGACTATACCCTAAGACTCCCAAAATACCAATTCAAAAGAACTTACATACCCTGCTGTTCATAGCAACGGTTATTTAAAATAGTCCAGTGTTGGAAACAGCCTAAGTGCCCATCAGTAGCTTCTATTTTTAACACAGTGTTAATTGCCTTATTAACACCACAAGACCTCTCCCACAGCAATTCGATGCTCCCTGTCAGCAGTTAATTTATCTTGGCCTAAATGATACCTCTGGTCCTCTGGCCCTCTCCAGCTCTCCCTGAATTCCCTGGGCATAAGGAACATTTGTGCCCAGCCCCAGCTGCTTTTAATTCTTTCACTGATGATTCTAGGGCTACAGTTCAGCTTAAAGGACACAGATTCTTATTATTGAGAAAACCACATATTTTCCTGTTTCCAAATTTATTCACTTTTAATTAAATTTATTGGGGCAACATTGGTTAATAAGATCAAATAGATTTCACTTGTACATGTCTATGATACATGATCTGTACATTACACTGTGTGTTCACCACCCAAAGTCAAATCATCTTCCATTGCCATGTGTTGACCCCCTTTACGCTTTACTACCTCCCGACCCCTTCCCTCTGGTAACCACCATACTGTTGTCTGTGTCTATGAGTTTTTGTTTGTTTTTATTGTTTGTTCATGTATTACTTTTCATCTAATTGTATACAAAAATCTATGGAACAGTTTGTGAATCTGCATGACACCCATGTATGTCAATTTTCTCTATATCATTCCAAGTTTAGTATATGTACTGCCCAAATGAGCACTAGAAAACCATATTTAAAGGACTAAGTAAAGACTGATTATAAAGTAGCAGTATATAGTTCAAAAATTAGCGAGTGTGGTGGGGTTAAAAGAGATGCAACATTTGTGAAGTTTTTGTAAGCATCAGGAATTCTAAAAAGCACTTGCCATTTGCTCTCATATTGACTATTCATGACATCTACATTCATCAGTGATGCCACGTTGGAAAAGAGGAAGCAGAGGGCCGGGCTCACAACCATTAGCAGAGGGAAAGCTAGGGCCTGACTCTGGGTCTGCCTGACTCAGACTGTTGCACTGGTAGGAGATTAAAGAAAAACAGTGGTGATAGACTGTTGAGTGAGAACAAGATTACAGTCTAGACAAAATAGGAAAGAGTGGAGCTGACATACTGTGTTCATGTCACAGAAAGAGCCTCTATATTTCATCATTCGTGCGCTTGGTGCTTCAAGTTCAAATATTATTAGAAGGCAACATTCTACAAGCAAAACAGCCCTATGACAGAACCCAGAGAGAACTTACTTCCCAAGGCTTTTCTGGAGAGCTTCAGACTCAGAACAAACAATTCAGGATAAAAGTTTAAGCTTGACCACAGAAATTCCTTAGTATGATACACTGGCTTTAAAAAAAATTTTTTTTTTATTATTTAAAGGAACTTTGATCTCCGTCCCACTTCAGAAAAGCCTTGAAGTCTCCACAGGGGATGGCTGGAAAAGCAAGGATTTGGATAAGGTCCATCCTATTAATTTTGTCATTAATGCTAATGAATCACTACCATAAAAACGTAATTCTTTCTCTCTGCTTTTGATAATTATTAGAGATAGCAAGATTCGTGATCAAATACTTTAAACTAGAGTAAGTGGCTGCATTGCTATCATAAACACATAATGAATACTCTTAATGATCTCAAAAAAGCTGGGAAGGGAAAACACATGTCTGAGAACGGAACACTCCGAAATTTCTTTTTTCTTTAATAATAATGGTAATGGTAATAATGAACACTTACTGAGGGTTTTCTGTATGTGAGGGCCTTCCCTAAGTGCTTCAAATATATAATTCCCCTTAATTTTCTGATGATAACCCTATGTGATGAGTACTATCGTTACCCCCATTTGACACATAAGAAGTGAAGTTATCCAAAGCCACCCAGCAACAAGTGGTAGAACCTGGGTTCAAACCCAGGAGACCTCTTAACAACTATGCTAAGCAAGATCACCATTGTATTTCTCTGGATTCAGTTAAGTCTTCAAGCATACAGCATATTTAGGGGGCTATCTAGGCCTCCAGACAGAGAAGAAGTTTTAAATAGAGCCCCAAAAGTACTTGGGAAGAATATCACATGATAGTCTGGAATAGGCATGCTAACATTCTACAAAAGGGCCACACGGTAAATATTTCAGGCTTTGTGTGCTAGTCACTGCTGCAGCCCCTCAATTCTGCCATTATAGTGCAAAGGCAGCTCTGGGAAGAAAATGTACAAACCAAATGGGCATGCGTATGTTCCAATAAAACTTTACAAAAACTAGCAGTAAGCCAAACTGGGCCCAAATGCTGTACTTTGCTGACTCCTGATCAAGAGTATTGGTTTCCTTTTTTTTCATTAAATTTGTTCAGTTGACACTGGTTAATAAAATTATATAGGTTTTGAGTGTACAATTCTATGAAAGAGTATTGGTTTTCAAAGTATGATCGGGAGCATTACCTGGGTACTTGTTAGAAATGCAAATTCATGGTCCTCCCACCAGAAGCACTGAGTCAGAAACTCTGGGGGGTCCACCTCTGTGTTTGACAAGTCTTCCTGGTGTTCCGATTCATGCTATAGTTTGAGAACCATGGATCTAGTGAAAGGAAACTAGTGTGTGTGTGTGTGTGTGTGTGTGTGTTTGAGAATTGTGTAGTACAGCTGAGGTTCATACCAATGGAAGTCCAAGTCCAAAGTATACCTTAGCTAAGGACCAAATAGACTAGACAGATTTGCCCCAGCCTATTATTGCTCCCAATTCAGTATTCTTTCCTTTACAGCACATAGAAAATGCAAGGGGAGCAGAAATCCCCTGTGGGGGTCCGCCAGGCCTTAAGGGGGCCAAGGACAGAGTTCTCCACTGTGAAAATGGTGGACGAACTTGGTTTCTGGTCCCTGGAGCCGGCGGGTACCTTGACACTTTCCTAACCTTTTAGTTCCCAGCCTTGAAGGACACAACAAGGCTCTGGCGCAGGTGTCATGTTCCCAGATGGTTATGAGAACTTCTTGCCCTTGGTAGCTTAAGGGAGTGCACGAACTTTGAAAAACAATATTGTTTCTAGTTCCCTGCAGTCTCGCTTTAGGCATTAACAGTTTGTATTTAAGACAGCTGTTGCTTGAATAAAGTTGCCATATGCCAGCAGAGCTATGGTCCTCTCCATTATTTTTTAAGTCTCTCGCCTCACCTCGTGACCACGCTTGCTGCAGCGGGCTGCGGCAATCCCCTATAAGCCCCGTGGTCATACCTGAACAGGCAAATCCCAGTCAGTGCCTGGCATGATGGAAAACCTCTACACTGCTTCCGAGGGAAACCTAACAGGTTCCACACTGCTAATGCCGACGCTGGAATTTTCTCCTCATCATACCGTAACGTGGGTCTATGAACATAGTGCTGGACTTTCATCCAGCCTCTTTTCAGTTCTTGGATGTAAAAGCATGGAGGCAGTGCATGTTAAAGATTTACTGAAGAAGGAGGAAAAATATTTATTGATCTTCTATAAATGCTAGAAATTATTCCATTTACTTTATGTAATTAACTCAAATAAATTTTTCAAGAACAACGAGGTAAGAGTGTATAAGTGAGAAACTTGAGTGATAACTGTCTAGGTGAGAGACCTAAAGGAAAATATATGTAAGCGATTTGACCAATGTCCTGCAACTGTCCTGGTTCTGTGTAACTTCAGAGCTCTTTCTTCTCCCCCATGCCACCTGCGGATGCCCCTGCTGCTTCATGACCTCAGTTACATATTGATAATTTCATAAGTTCGGAAGCTGACCATGCATCCTCTACCCTGATAGAAATGGGAGATCTCAAAGAGGTAGGATTGTAGTTGAAAAGCTTTGTCTTTAAGTTTTGATTTTACCTACATAGGAAGTAGTTTTAAATGCAAGTAAAATCAATGTGAACAAAAGCAATTGAATAAGAAGGAATTTGAAGGATACTTATTAACACTCCTTAGAATTTGGCCTTTTGGAACATAATACAAGGTCGCTCTGTTATAACATCTCTCCCTTCCCCCCATTTCAATGTTTTCCCATACATAACACTTAAAAGTCCAAGCCAGGGACCCATAAAGCAATATTTTCCCCCCTGTAATGGTTTCCTGCACATAGAGTTCAAAAACCGCGTCTCCTGGAAAACATTATAAAGAACTTCCACAGTATTAGAATGTAACTCACACCCTTAAAGATCAGTAACATTACTCAAACATATCCTGTAGTTGTATTTCCATAGTTTATAAATATCATTCCCCTCCAAAAAATTTAAAAAGGAAAATGAAGTGTGAAGTTCCTGACTACAAACCATAATTTTTAAACAAAATCCAACTAAAGATATTTTTAAAGCTTTTTTTGCAATGAACTGAAAAAATGGAGAAAAATGGCCCCCTTTACTGTAAGTTATTGTACTCATTTCTGAGGACTGTCATAAAATGGCATGATACCAAATGCTTTGTAGCTTAAAATGATAGAAATTTATCTCATTGTTCTTGAGGCTTACAGTTAAACCCCACAGTGCCAGCAGGGCCATGCTCTCTGTGAAGGACTAGGGATGGACCCTTCTTTGCCTCTTCCTAGCTTCTGTGGCCTCTGGGGTTCCCTGGCTTACAGCTGCCTCATTTCGGTCTACTCCACCTTCTCAGGGCCTGCTTTCCTCTGTGTCTGCACCACTGCCTCTGAACGTTGCTCTCCTTTCCCAGACACAGATGCCAGTTGTTGGATTTAGGGCCCACCCTAATCCACTATGTTCATCGGGGCTTGATTTTATCCGCAAAAACTTGCTTTCCACAGGTATTGGGAGTTAAGAGTACAACATAACTTTGGGGAGACATAGCCCAGACAACTACAATTTTCAAATAAATAAAAATACCTGTACGTTACTTCAGGCATGAGAATAGGCCACAGATATTTAAAAATCTTTCCTTATACAAGAACTAATTTATTATTATACAGAAGAAAAACTTAGGGATTTTTCTTCAAGAAAAAATTTTAAATTTTTAAAACGAAATTTTAAATGAAATTTTGTAATGGAAATTTTGGTAATGAAATTTTTGGTTAATAATCAAAATATGTGTATTTGTTGCTTCTGGTTGGCATTTATGAAGTTACTAGTTGGCATTTATAAACATCATTCTTATTAGCTCCTTAAAGATTATTTAATAAAAACAATGATAATTGTAGTAGCAACTATAGATTAATATCTTATTGTGTCCACACATGTGTAATCTTTCCATCTTAATAGTAATCTTTAATATAAAGTCAGTACAATTATTACCCACATTTTACAAATGAAAAAGTGGAGGTCTTGAGATGTTAATAGCTTGTCCACCATCATACAGCTAAGCAGTAAGTGATGAGGCGAGGGTTCTGCAGATTTTCAAGGTTAGCCGACATCTATTTATTTGGTAAAGGATGCCTATTTCATTCCACTAAGTAAAGAAAGTGCATCAGGAGAGTTTGGACTGAGGATGGTGGAATACCAACAATGTGTTACCTTTTGTCAGTCTCCTATGCCCAAGTACTGGAACAGGCGTCTTTTCCTGGTGTTCATTTAGTCGCAAACATTTGTCAAGCACACTTTTCATGTGTTAGCACCAGGATTATTAGTTCATTAAGCAAGCAAGCAAATAAGTAAATAAAATGTAAATTTTAAAGCAGCCTACCCTTTAATGGTCACCCAGCTAAATAAAAGATATTAAATCATTATGAATTATGTCACCTTCTGCTATAACTCTCAGAACAAACCATAGCACTGTCTGTCTTTACGCAATCAAGATAAGTTCAAATGAACATGCATTTATAGCACAAGGAGCAGAACCCGAGACAGTCAGAATAGATCATAGCAGGGAGTAGGGGGGAGGGGGAGGAAGGGCAGAAAAAGTGGGGAAGAAAGTGGAGTAGAAGGAGGGTGAAGGAGAGGGACATTGGTAAACTTGGTAAACTTGCAGCACCAAAATGTTTCTTCCGACAAAGACCAGTATTTAACACATTTAGAAGGGAAGCCTGAGGTTACCAATCACTGTGGTCCTTTGGTTCAAGGCTTCGGACCCCTTAACTGCTAACCAGATACGGGGAATGCCATGGACTGGATGCAAATGAGAAGCTGTCCTCCAGACTTAGGCAGAAATGGACACGGTGTAACTTCTATTCGACAGTGGCTGCTCCTGAATGACTGCCAGAGGAATTGCCTTTCGTTCTACATCTGGGAAAGTGGAAACTTCTTTATTGGAATAGGGGTGGATCAGAGTTGAACAACAATAGCATTTTCACTTTAATTCCCGACTTAGCCCACAGAAACACTGAAATAGATTCATCGTTATTGCTCATGTTCTTCCAGTTGTGTCAGCACCTTCGCCTCATACTTGTGGTTGGTACATTGGAGGAGCTTTACTTCAACAAGAACATGTGTGGCCCAGAATTCTATCTAAACTACTATAACTTAGAGGTAATATTTGTGCAGGGTGGAATAAATAGGGAAAAATAGTTTCTCGTGAGATTAAATAGGTGTTCACTCTCCACTCATGTTTTTACATGCCACTGTCAAAACTGTTTTTTTTTTTTGTTATAATGTTCACTCTTATTCTAAAACAATTCAGGGAAGAGTCAAAATCAATGCTATTTATATTTACCTTTAGAATTTTAAAGAGTATATTTAAAGGTAATAGAATAGGAAGGAATAGTTTATGTATGTGTAAATGGTGATCAATTTTAAATGTAAGTATTAGTGAATGAATAAAATTAGCATTATCTCTATCAGCCTCTTTCACATCTCCTATGCAACATGAATGAAACCCGAGTCATCATTATTTCTGCCAAAACTTGTTCCTGGTCCTGGACTTCTATGACAGTTAATGGAGCCACCACTCTGTAGGGCATCCAAGCCAAAAAGCAGTCATTTCATACCTGTGCAGGAGGACTTCTGCTTCCAGGTAAAACTGAATAACGGGCTCAGGACTAACCTGCCACAAACAGCAATGAAACAAAACAGAATATGAGGAGGTATCCAAACAAAACCAGAATTTATTTTAAATTTTTTGTATGTATTCTTTCATGTTTAAACTTCAATCACCTTCCAAGTGCTCTCCATCTGATGCAACACACCTCTCCACTGCTTTTTTCCACTGCTCAGGACAGTCTTTGAACTCACAGATTTTGGTGCCTTTTAGTGCTCTGCCTCTTTTTGTTTCACCTCTTCCATGTTAGCAAATGTTTCCCTTTGAGGACTTTTTCATCCAGGGAAACAAAAAAACAAGTCTCTTGGGCACAAGATTGAATGGCAGGGAGGGTGGGGCACGGGGGTCGTGCTGTTTTTTATTAAAAGCTGCTGAACACTCAATGCAGTATGGGGAGTGGCACTTGTATATCACCCATCGTGAAATGGGCAAATGCACTGAGAGAGCGTTAAAAAAAAACTCACTGAAGCCAAACACAGCCTCTCACAACAATGCCACCTGCTACACCAGTACAGATGGGTTCCTAGAACACTTGCCTAGCAGGGGAAGCCTGTGTTATGAGGAACCCACCACCAGAAGAGAATTCCAGTTTATTCTGGGCCCCCCCTTGTGTATGAAGCAACTGTTTTCAGACATTGGACCACAGGCAACACAAAACTAATCTCTGAGAGAAGGAAAGATCACAAAATGAGCCTCACTCTTTCCCTCTGCCTGGGTGCAATTTCTTTACCTTGGCACAGTGGGCTGGAGTTGAAACAGTGCTGAAGTACATTGACGTTCCAGCCCAATCAGAATAGAGAAACTGAGGTCATTCAGCTGAAACACTAGTAAGGTCAGACCTTATGAGGAAGAACCACACTCTAGAATAAGACCTGCCTGAGATCCACTTTAATAAAACCTTAATGTCCAAATTCTGTCTCCCCAGTAGAGATAAATGTGGCCAAGTAACAAGAACTTCAAAAACAACTCATACTTTCTACAGACCCACACTGATGAAATATAAGACCATGGCTACCCAATTCAAGTTAATAAACCAGCAATTGAACTACTTCACAGGAAAAATAATCTCTCTTCAAAAGAAGGTAATAATATCCAGTATTTCCTCAATTACTCATCTACCAAGTTTTTAAAAAATATTTTATTTATTTATCTTTAGAGAGGAAGGGAAGGAGAGAAGGAGAGAAATATCAATGTATGGTTGCCTCTCGTGAGTTCCCTGCTGGGAACTGGCCTGCAACCCAGGCATGTGCCCTGACTGGGAATCGAACTGCGATCGTGTGGTTCATAGGCCCGCGCTCAATCCACTGAGCTACACCAGCCAGGGCCCAAGTTTTGTATACAAGCAAAAATTATTACATATGCAAAGAACTTACTTAGTCAAGAGAAGCTCAGTTAATACAAACTAACCCCAAGACCTTTCACATGTTAGTTTTAATAGACTTTAAAGTAGCTATTATAAATATGTCAAGAGAATCAAAGAAAAATGTATTCAGATAAGTACAGGAAGACATGGTCTTAATGAGGTAACAGTCACAGTACCTCAGCAGTCCAAACTGTAAACAGACAAACAAAACCATATGGAAATTCTAGAATGGAAAATCACAAACATAACTAAAAATTCATCAGCTAGGCTTCATAGCAAATTGTAAATAGTATATGAAGGGTCAGTGACCTTGAAGAAAAATCCAGGCATTTTCTAATTTGAAGAACAGAGGGAATAAGAAAAAAAATTAACTGTGCCTCAGGGCCTGTGGGACAATATCAAATGACTTAACATACATGTAATAGAGTCCCCAAAAGTGAAGAGAATGAGGCTAGAGAACAAAATATATTTGAAGACATGATGGCTGAAATTTTCCTAGATTTAATTTAAAAATTGATTTATACCCAAGAAATAAACAGTATTAAATAAAGAAAACCCCATCAAATTGTTGAAAACGAAAGACAGGGAAGATCTGCAGAGGTAAAAAGATATTACATGCAGGAGAATAATAATACAAATAATGGCTATATTATCAGAATCATGGGGGCCAGAAGACAATGGAATAGTATCTGCTAAAACTGAGAAAAATCTGCCAATCCAGTTTTTGAAGAATTTTGAAAATAGTCTTTAAAAACCCTTATGATAAACACCTGCATTATAAGAAATGACAGAGGATATTCTTTGGACTCAAGGGAAATGACACTATTTGGAACTGCAGCCTAGAGTAAGGAATGGAGGGCACTGGAAATGGTAAATAAGTGGATTAATATAAAAGTCACTTACCATTTAAAAGAAAAATAAAGGTGAAGATGACAGCTATGTAGGAGTAGGAATACAATCACACAAAGACAGGTCAGTAAATAGAGATAGTCTGTCAGATTATTACTCCTGTGACATGGGAAGTATGAAGAGTTAGGTGTAAAGGGTGAAGTAAAATATTGGACTATACGTCGTTTTTGATAAACTAAATATGTATATTGTTAGTGCTACAGCAACCATTTAAAAATTAAAATCAAGATGTTATCATTGAGAAGCCAATGGATGAAATAAAAGAATACTGAAAAATATTTGATCCATCCAAATAAAGGCAGGAAAGGAGAAACAGAGGATAAACAATTTGATGAGACAAATGGAAAACTAATAGAAAGATGATTGGTTATTCACAGCAGTCTTATTGGAAACAACCCAAATGTCCACCAATAAGGGATGGGATCCGTACATTGTATATTCATAGAATAGGACATACTCTGCACTAAAAAAAACCCTGATGCGTAAAACAACATAAATGAGTCTCAAAAACAACTGCCCTAAAGTCAGACAAGGGAGTAATTATCATATGGTTCCATTTATCTGAAGTCCTAGAAAACGTACAAGGAATTTATGGTGCTAGAAATAAAGTCATCAGCTGCCTGGGGCAGAGATATGGGAGGGGACTGACCATCCTGGGGCATGAGACAACTTCCTAGGGTTATGGAAATGGTCCCAATTTTGTTTGGGGTGATGGTTTCATGGCATATACATATGTGAAAAACATCAAATGATACACTTGAAGTGAAGCATTTTAAATACGTGTCTATGGAATCTATTCTCTTTTGCTGGGTCAGTGACAAATCTAGGCATCTTGATCCCACCCAGCCCAGGTTTTTGCTAGAATGTCACACTGATCCCATATAACCACTTGCTGCTGGTTTCCAGGTTGTTTTGTTTATTTTGTTTTCTGGTGGGCCCTGATTATTATCTCATCACCTTTTACCAAGAAGAAAACTGCTAGGAATCGCACAATAGCAGCCAGTTCCAAAGAACTATTAAAGGTCTCTGTATTTCTGAATTTTCCCCAAGTACAATTCCACGTGTTGCAACCATCTGGCTTATTTCTTAGCAAGGAGAAAACTGGGGTGGATTTTTAAAATTTCCTTCCTGGGAAAGTAACTTTTGACCTAAATGTAGAGAATTGGGAAATTTTATAAATCTTTAGAAATATGATTCCAAAGAGATATTTTGTTACTCTATCTTTTGTTTCAATGCCTTTGGCCATTCTACAGCAAACATCTGAGGATGCCTAGGAAACGCAGCATGCCATAGCTATTTAAAAGCTGACTTTATTACATCATTTTCCTCCTAATTATCTTGGGTTGATGATTTCATATTTGATTTGGAAAACATCCTGGTTTGTCAAAGTTTAGATAATAATGCCTAGGCATTTGATGTTGGTGTTTCCTTATTATTCACTTAGTAGACTTTAATACTATTTTTAAAATTCACATATACACATTTGGAAAACTGTTTTTACTTAAAAGTTACTTGTTGAGTAGTGTTTGGGTAATACCAAAGTTTCATGTGAAAAATAGAACCTATTTTTGAAATATTTAAGAAGCTGAATTTAGGAAAACAACTCTTTGAGGGACAGCTACAGTGGGATACTAAAATGGGAATAGGTGGATAATCTTTAAAAGCATTTGAAGATAAAGGAAATGCCTGAGAGAGTATAAGCTCGAAGGCATAGAGAAAATAAGACACGTGGAAGAGGAAGGGGCCTCTAAGTCCATCCCATTTCGGGTCTTCCTTGTAAGTGCTGAAAAAGACTCAGGAGAACGGCTATGTTATTTGGAGAGCGAATCAGATTTGGCATAAGGAAGTATCATATTTCTGCTTTCCTGGAACAAATTGTGAGCACAACATGCCCTGTTCTGATTGTCGTTTCCTTTAAAGTTCTATGTCATCTTCATGTCCTATAGGGGTTGCATCCCTTGCTGAACTAGGTATCTTCTAAATTCCTTTAGCATGATACGATTTGTAATGCTCATAGAACACAGAATGCACTGCTTTGTACTGTATCTGTGATAAGCTTTACAATTGTTGGAGGATCATGATGGTACCTTTCCACGTTTGTATCTTTAGAGCCAAGGACAGTGTTGACACAGAGTAGGTCCTCCTCAATGATGATATTACTGGTAGAATATAATTATGCCCTCCTGACATCTTTCCACACAACATGACAGCACTTCATATTTATCACACTGTACAAGAATGGTCCATTTACTTGGTAGAATTCTCTAGACTCTCAAGGTTCTTGAGAGCTCAGATGGTGTTTTATTCAACTCATTCCTCTCAGGAGCTTTCACATCTGAAGAGTTAAAGAAATATTTATTGGATGAAAGTAAGAATGAGGGAACTGAACCAAGAGAGGTAGATTTTAGTCCTCTATCACGAATTTGTTCAGAAGTATTAATCAAATGATTTAGCATCTCTGTGTGTCAGTTTCTCCATATATATGTGTGATTTGATAATAATCAAAGGCCTCACCCAGCTCTAAAATTCTATGCTTATTTGATACTGATGATGGCTTAAAATAAAAGTTACCTAGTTCAAAAATTGAGTCAATGAACAATCAACTTTTAGCAATTGGTTTTCCCATGACTCATCGCTTAGAATTCTAGGGACCTTACACAGGTCAGCATGCCAAAGATTTTGGGGATGTCATTATATTGTAAATAGCTCCTCATCAGAAAAAAGACTAGAGACCCCAGGCCATGAAGAACAGGTATGAAAAGGTGATTTACACCAATAGTTCAACAAGTGAGGCGGCCTGTTTTGATATTGAACCGAAGGCTAAGCATCCTTGGTCCTCTTTCATTGTCTGCTCAGGAAAAACATCAGTTAGTTTGAGGAGTTCTCCAAATATGTAGGTACAGAAACCCTGCATATCCTGTGCACATTTACTCAGCACTATGTAACCACACTGCAAAAAGCTCTTATGTATTATAACTCACTTAATTCTCATAACAACCCCACTTGACTAATGAAGTAACTAAGGAAAAGATAGCCAAGGTTGTACAGCTAATAAATGATAGAGGTAGGGTTCAAACTTTCACTCTCTGACCCCGAAAGCATCAGGTTTTTATAGAAACCACACTTTTTTAGAGGTGGAGATGGGGTATGTGTACGTTGAAAATGAATAACTTGGGCTGTATGACAAGGATTTATTGCCTTCATTCCCAAACAGCTTTGCCTGTGTATAGAATACAGAGATGATTCCCAGACCGTTGGCATTTGTTTGGAAAGCCAGTTACCATTCCTCAGAGGCCAGCAGTGGGATTACATTAGCTGGTGATCTGAATTTCATCCAGGTCTGGTGGGTCCTGGGGGGCAGACCCTGCCTGAGAGAAAGCAGCTGTTCTGTCAGTCAGCATCCTGAGGCAGGTGGGCCTCATTATGAGTCACAGAACCAACTTAAGGACTCACAGGCCAAGGTGGCTCTTTTTTTCCAGCCAGAGGATGGAATACTTATCAAGTGGCTCTCTCAGGTTTTACTCTGTTGATTTTTATTTTCCTAGGAATTTCATAACTTGGGACAGAAGAGAAGAGTAATTCTGAGTTATGTCCTTATTCAGATTTTTCTTTATTGTGTTCCCATATTCATATGTAATAACTAAATAGAACTGTAACACACATAGGCAAATGCAATGGGGATGGGTTTGTTTTTCAAAGTGCTGACAAGTTCTCTTACTCATCTTACTGGAACAAAGTGGTTTGGCTACTATTATCTGAGTCTTTCAGCAGGCATTATTTATAAGGTCTTCACAGTTATTATTTTGGCTTATATTCCCATAATATTTGCAGCAGTTTTTGAGCAGGATATGCATAGCTTATGATTTGTAAGGCTAAAGAAGCCTCATGTATTTCTCCTTCATAAGTTCAATCAGCCCTCAAGACCTCAAGTATTAAACAAATAAAGATCTCCCACGGTTTTGTTAATTCACGTTGTTTTCTGTTGTTGAAAAGAATACTCAGCATGGAAACCAAATCGTTGCTGGGGAATGAATCCCTCCTCTGACAACCAGACAAATGGTTGTCTTGCTTCTAACAACAACCCTGGGGGCTGGGCACTCCCTTCAAACAAAAGGGTTCCCCCATTTTTGGACAGCTCTAATTTTTTTAGAGTTCTTATTTTGAGCTGAAATTGTATCCCTGTAGATTTCACCTTAATGGATATTCTTACGTGTTCTTCTTCGTGGGCTCCTCTTCCTCGGCCAGGCCCACAAATTTGGTTGTTTCTCAGAAATAAAGGTAATTTTATCTCACACACTGTCCTTGCATAATATGTGGTTTCAATATTCACTACACACTGAAAAGTATATCTCAAGCCCAGACTTCTATGCTGAGATTCAAGTCAGCACATTCGACCACCAGCTATGTATATTCACCTGGCTGCCTCACAGGAACCTCATATTCATTTATCCAAAAACCTGTTTTACCTTTACTTAGACTCCTGAATTTGATGAGTGAAGATAGTAAGTATTGGCCATGATGTCGAGAAATTGGAACTCTTGTGCACTGCCGGTGGAAATGTAAACTGGTGCTGCCACTATAGAAAATAGTATGGTGGTTCCTCAAAAAATTAAAAATGGAATTGTCATATGACCCAGCAGTCCCACTTCTGAGTATACACTCAGAAGAACTGAAAGCAGAAAGTCAAGCAGGTATTTATACACCCACGTTTGTAATGGCATTATTTACAATAACCAGAAGGTGGAAGCTACCCAAGTGGTCAACAGTGGATGAATGAGGTGAATGAATAAACAAATCATGGTGTGTACGTACAGTCAGTTGGCCTTAACAAGGAAGGAAATTCTGACACATGCTACAACACTGATGAGCCTTGAAAACACTATGCAAAGTAAAATAAACCGGTCACGAAAGGATAAATACTGTATGATTTGACATATATGAAGTGCTTAGAGTAGGTAAATTCACAAGCACATTAAATACAATGATAGTTTTTAGGAATTGGGTGGAGGAGGAAATGGAGTGTTAATGTTTAATGTTCACAGAATTTCAGATTAGGAAGTTGAAAACAGTTCTGGATTGGATGGTGGTGAATATACTTAAAGCCACTGCACACTTAAAAGTGGTTAAGTGGTCAGCTTTATATTATATATATATATATATATTTTAGTACAACCTACAAAAATAAAAATTCTATAAAACCCAATTGTTAACTATCTGTTCTTGTCTACTGACACTTTCGTGGGCAACCTGGAATTACTTGCAGCTCCTCAAACCCACTGTACTCTCCCGTGAAGTAGTGCTTTCCAGCTTTCTGCCTGGTGGTTTCCTACTCCTTCTTAGAGTCACTGTTCAAATTCAGGGTGATTAACCATCATCCTGGTTTGCCCAGGACTGAGGGGTTTCCAGGAATTTGGGACTTTTAGGGCTTAGACTAAGAACATCTGCAGCGAACTGGGACAAGTTGGCTACCCCACTGAAATCACCACACTGTTTCTATGTCCTTAATGTCAGGCCCCTATGATACACTGGAATATTTTTTTCAGGTTCTATCTATTCATTAATTAACACCCCTTGAGTAATGATATATTTTTGGCTTGTGTTATCATCTCAAGCATATTTTTCTCTCTTTTCTATTAGCATATCGTTAAAACCTCATCAAATTTCTGGCTAAGGTCACAAATACTGTATTAAAATGCATTCCTTTGATTTACTAGTTTTTCCAACCTGTTCAAAAAGCAAATTAGAGTAGTCTCAGATCTTGGTCTTTGGGAACTTATCCTGGCTTCCATGGTCACAACTCATGTGTGTGTGTGCATGTACACACAAGCATGCTCACAGATGTGCATATCAGAATAACCCTTCCAGTCAACCCCTTTAGAACCTTATGTTGCATCAACACTGATTCACTTATAAAAAAATCATACTCTTCCCTGTACCCACATTGCCCCCCAACTTCCTAGATTTTAAAAAATGTAGAAATCAATATAAGGAGTGAAAGATTTTCTTCTCCTGACCATGTTAGATTCAGAAGACAGTATTAAACAGTGTCTATGTTACTGAAATATATCTCTCAGAGCACAGACCCAGGCTCTGCCTGCTGATGGTACATGGTGTACTGGCTGAGTTGAAGCAAACAGACTTTTGGAATGTTTATGTCACATGTAAACTAGGTATTTGAATACACATTTATTGGTAGGAATATAAATACAGGTCTTGATTAGTGGTTAGTCATTAACATTAAAACTAGTAATTGCTACCATTTGGAGAGGTCTGTAGGCAGATGAATCTCAGTTTAAACTGATAGCTTAAGTCATTGCAGCATTTGTATTTATTTGAAACAAATTTTATAAATTTATTTATAAATTTTCTGGGGTGTTTCTGGTTGTCCTGGGCTTGCACTGTGTAGTTAGGGAGGAGAGTATTTTCCCTGCTGTGAGAGGATAGTTTGTTTCCTCCCTTAAAATCTATAAGAGTTGGAACAACTCAACGCCAAAATAAAGTTTCAATTAAAAAGCAGCACAATTTACAATAGCCAAGAGTTGGAAGCAACCTAGGTGCCTGTCAGTAAATGAATGGATCAAAAAACTATGGTACATATACACAATGGAATTTTATGCTGCAGAAAGAAAGAAAGAGCTCCTACCTTTTGCAACATCATGGATGGAACTGGAAAGCATTATGCTGAGTGAAATAAGTCAGGTGTTGAAGGACAAATACCATATGATCTCACCTTTAACAGGAAGCTAAACAACAAAACAAACAAGCAAGCAAAATATAACCAAAGACACTGAAATAGAGAACAGGCTGACAGTGACCAGAGGGGAGAGGGGAGGGAATTTCAGGGGAAATAAGGGAGGGATTTAGAGGAACCTATATAAAGGATACATGGACAACAACTGAGAAGGGTGGAAATGGGAGGGAGGGGGGAGCATGGGGGTGGGGTGGGAGGGGAATAATAGACAGAAAACTGTACTTGAAAAATAATTAAATAAAAAAATTGGGAAAAAAAAATAAAAAAAAAATTAGGCAGAAGAACTGAGCAGATACTTCTCCCAAGATGACATACAAAAGATGCTCAATTTCACTATCTGTGAGGGAGATGCAAATCAAAAACACAATGAGATACCACCTTACACCTGTAGACTAGCTGCTATCAACAAGACAAGTAATAATGAATGCTGGAGAGATTGCAGAGAAAAGGGAACTGTCATTCACTGGCAGTGGGAACATAAACTGGCACAGCTACTATGGAGAACAGTATGACAGTTCTTCAGAAAACTAAGAATAGAGTTACCATATAACCCAGCAATCCCTCTTCTGGGTATCTGCCCCAAAATATTGAAAACATTGATTTGCAAAGATACATGCACTCCTGTGTTCACTGCAGCACTATTCACAGTGGCCAAGACAAGGCCACAGCCAAAGCGTCCTTCAATAGAGGACTGAATAAAGAAGATGTGGTACATATATATTATGGAATATTACTCAGCCATAACGAAAGAAGAAATACTGCCATTTATGACAACATGGATGGGCCTTGAGAATATTGTGCTGAATGAAATAAGTCCATCAGAAAAAGCTAAGAACCATATGATTTCACTCATATGCAGGATACAAAACTGAAACTCATAGACACAGGCAACAGCCTGATGGTTACCAGAGGGAAGGGGGTGGGGGAGTAGTAAAAGGTGAAGGGAGTCAAATACACGGTGAAGGAAGGTGACTTGACTCTGGTTGGTGGGCACACAATGCAATATACTGATCATGTGGCATAGAAACGTACATGTGAAACCTATGTGATCTTATTAACCAGTATCACCCCAGTAAATTTGTTTAAAAACAAAATAAAGTTTAAGTTACCAAAATGCTTTAAAATAACAAAATAAAAAATAATGACGTTACTACAGTAATTATTATTATCACCAGAAAGGCCTGTATTCCTAGTATGACTGTTACTGATTAGCTCTCTGACTGCAGCTGTGTCTTCAGGTCTGTTTTACGATTTGTAAAATGAGGGTAAACAATATGGATTGCAGACCTCAAGGATGGTTGGAAGGCAGTGACATTTACTGAGCAAGTGCTATTTATGTGTCACAGTCTGGCACTGTATGTGGGTTATTTCATTTAGACAGCATACCCATGAACATGAACAGTAGTAGTATATTTATTTTGCAAACAGAGAAATTGAAGCTGAAAGAGACTGAATAATGTACCTGAGATCCCATGGCTTCTAGGTGGCAAAGCTAGGATTTGATCCATAGTGAGCTCCATCACATTGCATATGTAGGTCTACAGCTATAAACTATAGAGCTACCTATAGAAGTGCTGGTACATGAAAAGAGCATTTATTCTGTCATCCAGAGTGGGGCCGGGGCACAGATTTTATATTCCTGTGTAGCTCCTTAAAAATCTATATGATCTCACTAATTTCATAAGTAAGGGAATTAGCAGAAACTTTCAAAGTATCACATAACAAAGGTGATGTTTATATAACATGAAACCTATTGTCCATTATTTACATAACTATGCACACTACCACAGTGCATTTAAAAGAAGCCAGAGGGAATGGAGGTACTGGGTAGAGAGGGGCAAAGGGAGAAAACTGGGACGACTATAACAGCATAATCAATAAAATATATATTTTTTAAAAAGCATTCCACACAAAGCAGATATTTATTCGTGATATTCAAGTGCTACTTAACTTTCACATACTGGAAACAATCATTTATGCATTCTGATCCATGAATTTGAAAGTGCTTCCTTTCAGCCCTGACTGGTGTGGCTCAGTTGTTTGGGCTCCTTCCCAGGGGAGGAAGATCACAGGTTTGGATGGGTCCTCTTGGGGTGTGTGCCCAACAGGCAACCCATCAATGTTTCACACACAGTGTTTTCTCTTCCTCTCTTTCCCCCTCCCATCCCCTCTCTTTAAAGATAAATGAATAAAAATTTTAAAAATATTTTAAAGTCCTTCCTTTTATATTCTTTCTTTTATAAGATGCTGACCCATGGGAAAAATGGAGGCATTGGTGGAAACACTGTACCTCCTTGCACAACCAAATTTAAGGACAGCAAAGATTTAGAAACAAAAACACAACCAAAACAGACAGAAGATTGAACTGTACTGAAGTCTGACAATAATGAACCATTCAACCAGACTGGTAAGAGGGGTGAAGTTGGCAGCCAGCAGAGAAAGGTCCTGGCAAAAAAAGGCAGTGGTTGGCAGACCTGGGTGGGTGCAGGGACAAAAACCTAATAAAGCTCACAAGGCGGCTGGCTGACCACGGACACACTTTCAGGCGCAGATAAACCAGGCAGGTTTAAAAATGGTCAGTGAGACAGACAGTGCAACCCAGGGCCCCAGTGACAGGAAATAAAACCTAAAAGCACCAACTGGAAAAACTTTTGGGGGTTGAGGTTCTGAGAGAGGCTCCCAGCCTCACAGGAGAGTCCACTGGGGAAACCCATAGGGTCCTACAACATACACAAGCCCACCCACCCAGAAACCAGCACCAGAAGGGCCCAATTTGCTGGTGGGAAGCAGCAAAGGGGACCAAAATCTGAGAGAGAGAGGGGAACAAGTGCTATTGCTCCCTCTGACCCCATCCCCACATACAGCGACACAGCCCAGTGACTTGGGTTGCCCCACCCTGGTGAACACCTAGACTCTACCCCTCATATGTAACAGGTGCAAACAGACCAAAATGTTATGGCTCAAGCAGAAAGAAGACGAGCTCAAAGCCCCAGAGCCAACACTTTTAAGTGACCAAGAGATAGCCAACCTATCAGATGCACAGTTCAAAATACTGGTGATCCGGATGCTCACAGAACTGATTGATTTTAGTCGCAAATTAGACAAAAAAAAAATGAAGGCTACACTAAGTGAAATGAAGCAAAATACACAGAAAACCAATAGTGATGGAAAGGAAAATGGGACTCAAATCAAGGGAGTGGACCAGAAGGAAGAAAAAAATGACCAATCAGAAAAGTATGAAGAAACAAGAATTCAAAAAAATGAGGAGAGGCTTAGGAACCTCCAGGACATCTTTAAACATTTCAACATCTGAATTATAGGGGTACCAGAAGGGGAAGAAGAAGAGCAACAAGTGGAAAACTTATCTGAACAAATAATAAAGGAGAACTTCCCCAATCTGGCAAAGGAAATAGACTTCCAGAAAGTCCAGGAAGCTCAGAGAATTCCAAAGCAGGTGGACCCAAGGAGGAACACACCAAGGCACATCATAATTACATTAGCCAAGACTAAAATGAAGGAGAGAATTCTAGAAGCAGCAAGAGATAAGGGGACAGTCACCTACAAAGGAGTTCCCATCAGACTATCAGCTGATTTCTCAAAAGAGACCTTACAGGCAAGAAGGGGCTAGAAAGAAGTATTCCAAGTCTTGAAATCCAAAGACCTACATCCAAGATTGCTCTATCCAGCAAAGCTTTCATTTAGAATGAAAGGGCAGATAAAGTGCTTCTCAGATAAGGTCAAGTTCAAAGGGTTCATCATCAATAAGCCCTTACTACATGAAATGTTAAAGGGACTTATCTAAGAAAAAGAAGATAAAAATAGGAACAGTGAAAGGACAGCAAACTCACAGTTACTAACAACCATACCTAAAACAAAAGCAAACTAAGCAGACAGCTAGATCAGGAGTGGAACCATAGAAATGGAGATCATACGGAGAGTTAGCAACAGGGGAGTGGGAGGAGGAGAGGGGGAAAAGGTACAGAGAATAAGTAACATAGACAATAGGTAGAAAATAGACACGGGGAGGGTAAGAATAGTATGGGAAATGTAGAAACTAAAGAACTTGTGATGCATGGACATGAACTAAAGGGGGGGAATGTGGAGGGAGGGGGTATGCAGGGTGGAGGGGAATGAAGGGGAGGAATGGGACAACTATAGTGGCATAATGAATAAAATATATTTTTTAAAAAAGATGCCGACCCATGGGTAAAACTTGTCCTAGCTGCTGTTGTCTGACACTGTTTCTCTTGCATTTTACTTAAGCCAAACATTTTTAGGGAGAACATCCATCTCTTTTAAGAATTAGTCTAGTTATCTTTAAAGACATACTCTAATTCTTTCCATTTCTGTATTTCCTGGATATTTTCTATCCACATTTAATATTTCTTTAACCAAAGTAATGCCCCATATTTTTGGGCTGGCACTAAAAGCATTTTAAATACTTTCCCCATGAATATAAATTTCAAAATATATTGGTCTCATCCTGGCTACAGATATTTTGTTTTACACATTGGATATAGTTGTTATGAGTGTGGAGAAATTTAAAAATATATAATCTCTGAGAAGGAAATGATCAGTGATGACAGTGGGCAGATAGTTTCAGAAATCCCTAATTTTAAACAGTTTAGACATCAAAGTTTTTTGCATTTTTTAGTTTTATTCAGTGTTAACACAAACTATACTATTAATTTAAAGAACTGTTAGACTGCTATAGAGTCTTTAAACATGACTAAAATTTCCATGGAGGAGAGAAATGATTTGTATGTCATCCAACTAAAGACTTCCATATAACTTACTTCTTAAATTAAAATGTGAAAATAAGAGCTGAATACATAGACTTAAAGAGCAACAATGAAAAAGAAAGAAATTGGTTCTTGAGCCTTGTCTCTGTGTGTGTGTGTCTCTCTACACACACACACACTCAACAGGTGCACAGGAGAAGAATATGTAGTTAATATTCTGTGTGAAAACACTACACAAAGTAAAATAGAGGGGAAAAAACCTGCACTATTAGTTCATATGCTTAGTATCCACTTCAGTGTTTGCTCGAACAACATGGGAGACACATACCCTATCATAGTCAATGTTACAGCCTAAGAATATTGTGTCAGGAAAAAGAATTTTAGAAGGTGCAATTCAAAGGGTAAATGTAGAAAACTTCATCTTAGAATTCTTGCCAGTCTGAAACCTTTGAGATCTTTGGATAAATAAAAGTGTGGCTATGTTGGAAATCTTATTTTAGAGCATAAGAGGGTCAAATATAATTGTTTGGATTCCTTTTCCCTCTTGAATAAGAGCCAGTGGAATCAAGTGTAGTTATATTGAGTCCTGCTATTAATCACACACTCTTATTATTTTCAGGTCTGCTGGGAAACAGCTGTGGCAGCCAGATTGGGCTGGCACAGAGAGGTCAGAAATGGGAGTGCCTTTTCCAAGCAAAGAGCTAGATAAGCCTCAGAAGGAGTCATCGACAGACTGGACAAATGTAGAAGTGTTTGAAGCTGAAAACCCAAGGATGTATTTTCAGTGGGGAAAGAAATATAACACTCACCATGATCTTTCACAAAAGCCATTGAATAAATAGTAATTCTTCATACACTCGAAAACAAAATTGTTTCAGCTTAAACCTTCTTTTGAAGTATTTATTTAAATGTTAGAAGATGTTACTGGGACATGCGCGGGAGTCAGTGAAGGGACCTGGGGCATGCAGAGACTTAGGATATTGATAGTGTCATATTCCTTATATGGTACTGTTGTTTTATTCTCCTTTAAATTTTACAGACACATGCTGCAATGAACATAGGGGTGCATATATTCTTGCCAATTAGTGTTTCAGGTTTCTTTGGATATACTTCTCAGAAGTGAAATCACTGGATCATAAGGTAGTTCCACTTGTAATATTTTTAAAAGAAAGAGGGGAAGAGAGAGAGAAAGAGAGAGAGGGAGAGAAACATTAATGTGCCAGAGAAACACTGATTGGTTGCCTCTCCCACATCCCCAACCAGGGACCTGGCCCTCAACCCAGACCCATGCCCTGATGGGGAATCAAACCAGCAACCTCTGGGTTTATGGAATGACACCCAACCCACTGAGCCACGCCAATCAGGGTCCATTTTTAATATTTTGAGGAAGCTCCATACCATTTTCTACAGTTGCTGCACTAATCTGTATTCCTACCAATAGTGCAAAAGTGTCCCCCTTTATTTACATTGTCCCTAGTTGTTTGTTGATTTACTGATGAAAGGCATTCTGACTGGTGTAAGGTGGTATCTCATTATGATTTTAATTTACATTCCTCTGATGATTAGTAACATTGAGCACCTTTTCATATGTCTTTTCATATGGCTATCTGTATGCCCTCTTCAGAGTATGTCTATTCAGACCCTTTACCCATTGTTTAATTGGATTGTTTGGGGTTTTTTGGTGTTGAGTGGTATAAGTTCTTCATGAAGTTTGGATATTAATCCTCTATCAGCTGTATCATTGGTAAATATCTTCTCTCATTCATTGGGTTGTTTGTTCATTTTATTGATTTTTTTTTGCTATGGGTAAACTTTTTAGTTTGATATAGTCACATTTGTTTGTTTTTTTCTTTCCCTTGCCCAAGGTGATATATCAGAACAAAATACTGCTATAAGCAATGTCTGAGATTTTATTGCCTATGTTTTCTTTTAGGATTTTTATGGTGTTGAATCTTACATTTGTGTCTATAATCCATTTTGAGTTTATTCGTGTGTATAGTATAAGGAGGTGATCTAATTTCATTATTTGCACATATTTGTCCAATATTCCCATCGTCACTTATTGAATAGAGTATCTTTACTCCATTGTATGTTATTGCCTTCTTTGTCAAATATGAATTGACCATAAAGATGTGGGTTTATTTCTGGGCTCTCTGTTCTGTCCCATTGATCTATATGTCTGGTTTTTATGCCAGTACCATGCTATTTTGATTACTATGGCCTTGTAGTATAGTTTGATTTCAGGTAGCATGATTCTTCTAATATCGTTCTTTCTGACAATTGCTGTGGCTATTCAAGGTCTCTTGTGGTTCCATATGAATTTTTGGAATATTTGTTTTAGTTAATTGCAGCATTATGTATAATAGCTAAGACTTGGAAGCAGCCCAAATGCCCATCAGTAGATGAGTAGATCACACAGCCGTGGGACATTTACACAATGGAGTACTACTCAGCTATAAAGAGGAAGAAAATATTACCACTTGCAACAGCATGGATAGACCTGGATTGTATTATGCTAAGTGAAATAAACCAGTCAGAGGAAGACAAATATAATCTCACTAATATTTAAAATCTAATGAACAAAATAATTTAACAAACAAAATAGAAACACACTCATAGACATAGAGAACAGAGTGACAGCTTTTAGAGGGGAGAGAGTTTGGGAGCTGGGTGAAAATGGTGAACGGATTATGCAAAAAACACCCCCCAAACCTTCATAGATACAGACCACAGAGCGCTGATTATTAGAGGGAAAGGGGGAAAAGGACAAATGGTCACAGAAGGAGACCTGGCTTTTGATGGTGAACACAGGATACAATTCACAGATACTACCTTATAGAATTCTACACCTAAAACCTACATAATTTTATTAACCAGTCTCACCCCAATAAATCCAATAAAAATTTAAAGAAATCTACATACACATATGATATGTGTAAATATACACTTACATACATCTCAATGATATATTTTTGATAAAAATTTGAACATTAGTAGATGCCATTTAATGTGCTACTATGATCCTAAGCACCTCAATGATCTGTTAACATATCTTCAAACTATTACATGAAAACTATTTTATTTGCATTTGTCTAGAACTGTATGATACTCTAATTAATATATGTAGCATTAAACTTTTTTCCCAACAAATTTTAGACTAGAATTTTGTCCTATTAAAAATGAAGGAATTGCTGGAGGAGATTCAGGAAAAATAAATCTGAGTAGAAACTCCTACCTGTTATTCACATAAAATGGTTCTATAATAAGAGTCCTGTGAAGAAATTCAGGTGGAGATAAACTAAAAGGTTTAGGAGAAAATATTTCTCTGGGGGGGACTCCCTCCCAGACAGGCCCTCCCCAACCTGCAGCACGCTACCCCATCTGGCCTGGGAACACACTGACCACAGCAATCATTTTTTAATGGAAAAAAGAAAGAGTGGGGAGAGAAGTCCCTAAGTTTCAAAGGCACACTCCAAAGTGCCAATTTTAATTTAACTTTATGTATACATTCAAAAATTAATGGGCTCCCTGGTAATGCTGCAGCTTTTGGAATTCATTCAGAAGGGGTTTAAAATGGAAATGCTGACAGATTGTGAACTTAAGTGGTATGAATGCTGCTGCTGTAACACTTCACTACTACATCGGCATGATGCCGACTGTGACAAACATCCTCGTGGCCGTGTGTTTTTGAAAATCTTCACACACACACACACACACACTCACACATTTGAAGGGCAGACCAAAATCAAATACATATTTAGTGAGGCAATCTACAGGACATACGTGCCTTTTTTATTTTGTCTTGTTTGGTGTTTGGACTCAGATAATCCTAGTCCCTTGGCTTTGATCTTAAAAGTGATTAGGGTTCCATGCCAGAGAAAAATGAGTTGATTTCAACTCAACTGGTAGCTCCCATTTTGTTCACTTCACAATGAACAGTATAGAATCTATGTTCTTGGTACTTCCAGGTTTTATTTGAACAGGTCAGCTAGGCTACAATAGGTGTGAAATGACCAACCTGGATAACCATGAGATTCTGCTCAAAGGGAATGTGGTTGGGTGTGACTAGAATGGTGCATTCCTAGCGTTATGCAAAATGTGTTAAGGGTGTCTGTGTTTCTCTCTGGTTTTCAGTTCCTAATAAATATGTTCCTCTTTCTACCAAAAATTGTTAGGAAACACCTTTCCAGCACCATTTGGCCCAAAGCACCTCAAAGAACTTATCCGTCCATGTGGAAGAAAGCTTTCTATGTAGAGCTCCTTAGTTCCTGACCAACAAATCAAGAAAGGGTGATCATTCTGCCAATTGTATCAGATGCACTTTGGAGTAAATTCATGCAACTGAGAATAAAGGACCGCAGCAAAGGAAGCCTCTAGCATAAACAGGTGGGAAGGAAACAGTGGCAGCAACAAAGATCAACGAAGTTGAGTAATAAAAGACAGAGAATCCGCCCTGGCCGGCGTAGCTCAGTGGATTGAGCGCGGGCCTGCGAACCATACGATCGCGGTTCGATTCCCAGTCAGGGCACATGCCTGGGTTGCAGGCCGGTTCCTTGCAGGCTAACTACCGGCATGGGACGCACAAAAGGCAACCATACATTGATGTTTCTCTCCCTTTCTCCTTCCCCTCTAAAGATATATAAATAAATAAAATCTTTAAAAAAAAAAGAAAGTCTTTAAAAAAAAAAAGACAGAGAATCCATATTGGATCAGAACTGAAAAAACACCTTGAATATCCAAAGTAAACATTCTCATAAGTTTTCCTAGCGAGGAAGGAGTGAGAGATTTCATCATTTGTAATTTACTGTATGTAAACATACCTCATGTGACAAATGTATGTAGCTTTCTTCCCAAAGTGAATATTAAGTCATTTTTATAAATAATGTTATCACCTTTTCAAAGTCCCCAGTGAAAGACTGGCCCGGGTCCCTGACCTGATGATCACAGCCAGGGTAAGCATCCCTTATGACTTTAACAAATCTTGTGTCTTTAACTAAAATACATCTGTTTTAAACCTAAAAAGAAATCTTAACTTCCAGGACACATATTTTAGAACAAATAAAGTTTAAGCATGCATCCCTCAAACGTTTCATCAGTTTCCAAGGAATCATGGCCATCAGAACTAATACAGAATAATCTTTCAAGTTGCTCTCGTCTAATGAACAGAGAAGAAAATAGGCCTAAGTCAAAATTCCTGAAAGATACTCTCTGATCTTTCCAGCCTCATCTCTGTACTGTGGCCGTTCCAACCGCAGGTCCCTGATCTCCGTGCCAGGGCCTCTCACACCTCCATGTTGTTGTCATCGGGGTTGGTTTGAACTTTCTCAGCTCCTTGGCAAAACCTATTTATTCGTAGATATCTGAACTTTATGTCCTTCCACTCACTCTCAGTAGAATTGTGTCCTATCTCTTTTGTGCCCTAGCTGCCCTATGTCACCAGCTGGTTATCATCTTCTTTCTCTAGGATGTGTCCAGTTGGTTTTTCTTGCTAAGTCCTGTCCCAAGCAGGTTATAAGGCCTTTAGAAGTCAAAACTATAACATCTATCTTCATAACTCAGGGCTCTAAAACATTGCCTGATACATAGTACGTGTTCAAGTTTTTAGTTATTTGTTAATTCAATAAATATTTAAATGTGGTATTTAAATTAAGCCACAATTATTCCACCCAGGTATATATGAACAAGAACACTTACTCATTAAGATTAAGAGTACTGTGTTTGGTAACTAAGTCAGGCAGGAAATAAGTACTGTGTTTGGGAACTAAGTCAAGAATAGGTTGACGTATTATCATATGATCACTAGTCTTTATGCATAACAATTAATTGCAGTACTTGGTAAAAATGCAGATTGCTGAGCCTCACCTCAGACATACTCAATCAGAACATCTAGGCATAAGATTCAGGAATCTATAATTGTAAAACACAACTCATATGACTAGTATGCACACTAAAATTTGAGAATTATTGGATTCTGAAGAAAACAGATTTCAAAATTTGATGGGTCTGGGTCTGGGTTCCAGCTCTACAATTTATTAGCTGTAGGCCCTTCAAAAATTAAATTAACCTCCCAGAACCTAATTTTTTAAATTTATAAAATTAATATATCTCCTCATTGGACAGTTGAGAAGATTATTACACAAACACATAGGTGTGTGATTTGTGTAAAAACACATAGGTATGTGATTTATGATACATGTAAAAACACAAAACTNTCACAGCCAGGGTAAGCATCCCTTATGACTTTAACAAATCTTGTGTCTTTAACTAAAATACATCTGTTTTAAACCTAAAAAGAAATCTTAACTTCCAGGACACATATTTTAGAACAAATAAAGTTTAAGCATGCATCCCTCAAACGTTTCATCAGTTTCCAAGGAATCATGGCCATCAGAACTAATACAGAATAATCTTTCAAGTTGCTCTCGTCTAATGAACAGAGAAGAAAATAGGCCTAAGTCAAAATTCCTGAAAGATACTCTCTGATCTTTCCAGCCTCATCTCTGTACTGTGGCCGTTCCAACCGCAGGTCCCTGATCTCCGTGCCAGGGCCTCTCACACCTCCATGTTGTTGTCATCGGGGTTGGTTTGAACTTTCTCAGCTCCTTGGCAAAACCTATTTATTCTTAGATATCTGAACTTTACGTCCTTCCACTCACTCTCAGTAGAATTGTGTCCTATCTCTTTTGTGCCCTAGCTGCCCTATGTCACCAGCTGGTTATCATCTTCTTTCTCTAGGATCTGTCCAGTTGGTTTTTCTTGCTAAGTCCTGTCCCAAGCAGGTTATAAGGTCTTTAGAAGTCAAAACTATAACATATATCTTCATAACTCAGGGCTCTAAAACATTGCCTGATACATAGTACGTGTTCAACTTTTTAGTTATTTGTTAATTCAATAAATATTTAAATGTGGTATTTAAATTAAGTCACAATTATTCCACCCAGGTATATATGAACAAGAACACTTACTCATTAAGATTAAGAGTACTGTGTTTGGTAACTAAGTCAAGAATAGGTTGACGTATTATCATATGATCACTAGTCTTTATGCATAACAATTAATTGTAGTACTTGGTAAAAATGCAGATTGCTGAGCCTCATCTCAGACATACTCAATCAGAATATCTAGGCATAAGATTCAGGAATCTATAATTGTAAAACACAACTCATATGACTAGTATGCACACTAAAATTTACACAAACACATATAGGTATGTGATTTGTGTAAAAACACATAGGTATGTGATTTATGATACATATAAAAACACAAAACTGTGCCCCATTACCTAGAAGTGCTTGGTAATATCAATTTCTTCTTCCTCTAGGTTCACTTTGCTCCTCAAGGTCTCTTCATCAATCACAACACATGCAAAACACTTGCAACTGTTCCTTAGATGTCTTCTGTGCAGAATCCAAGCAATCTTTACATCATCATAATTTCTAATATGATTACTAGAATTCTATAAGCATGCTAAAATAGCCATATCACTTTTTTATCTCCTTGGGGAATTAATCTGACTTTGATATGTTACATTCAGTTTTTACTTTGATAGAAATGGATATCTCCTGTCTAACATCTGCCAAGACATGCAGTCATGTGACAGGAGCTGTTAGGCATTCTTTGCCTCCCTATTAACTTCAGAGACTGGCCTGGGGCAAATTAAATTCTTCTTGTCTTCCATAGAAAAATATAATTTTATGACCTTGCATAATATTGTCACTATTATTGGAAGAATCTCATTCCAAAGTATGGAAAAATTTCTTCCATTTCTACAACTCAAAAAAATACTCTTACCATTAGTTAGTTTTGTTTTTTGTTTGTTTGTTTTGAAAAAGTATGGGGCTTTATTCACCTGAGAATTCCTGGAAAAGATAAAACAGAAATGTTCCGTGTTGAATTTTCTAATTTTGTTTGTAAAGGGAGAAAAACTTGAACTACAGGTGCTGAGAGAGAGCCACGAGTGTGAGTTGGAGTTCTTATGTGATGTCTTGGGCCGATTACTATACCCAGTCAGCTCTTCTCCGATTCCTGATGTGTTTTTGCATCACTGGTTTCTATAAATTGGGTTCTGTTAAAATCTGTAGTAGCTGTATGTGTATTCATGTCAAATATACTAAATGCCTGACATAAATTGCTCTAGTGCTGGTTTTGGATGGGAAAATGAGCCTTATTATAAAAGAACCAAAGATACAACGAAACACGAGAGAAGCTGGACACTTTATTAGCCCTTTAATATTTCCAAATGCAAACATTATTCAAGTAACTTCTAAAGAAAATATGGATGCTATATCCTGCCTTGCATTTGAAATTCAATATCTTGATCTTTTTTCCCCACTATACAGGGTGAGGCAAAGCTAGGTCCACCGTTGTTTTTATGAAAAAGAATATAATAAATAATAAATAATAATACAAGAATACACTCTGTGTTTCACATACTCACAATGATAAACCTGCTTTTGCCCTGCCCTGTATTCTTAACTCAGCATCCTCACTCCTAAGTAACCTTCTAAATAGGATTCCAAGGACATCAGGTGCAACTCTTTCACCTAATTGTGAGTTCTCAGTCGTCTACTTCCATTGCGCCTATCCTTTCAATAGTAAAACAATAACTTTTCCCCTTATCCTGAATGACACTGAAGAAATTAATACAAATAATCAGTAAAAAATTGGTCTTAGAAAAATTGAACATAAAACAAAACCACTAAGTTTATTTCTAGATATAGGCATGTAAACTGGTTAGTTTATTATTTCAAATACAAATTCTAGTCTTCCTAGAAGACCATCCCAGTAGAGGGCTCAAAAAAAGGTTTCTGAAGGCAAACTTGCAACATGACATTTAAAATGTAGAGTTTTTCCCCCAGCATAACTGTGCAAGTGTGTGTGTGCCTAACTTCCTATTTGGTTATCCCAGAATCTTGCTCAATTTATGGATCTGCCTTTCTCTAGTTACATAAACTCATTTTAATCCATTTGTTATATATTTTTGATTCTTCCCTAGTACATTCTCCATATTAGTTATTCCAAAACATCCACACACTCTTCAGGAGCCCAATCCGACTATTCTTCTCAGTCTTTAAGCATTTATTAGTCTCTTTCTGATTTATGTAAAAATACATTATTAGTGTAAAATATACAAATGGAAAAATTAAAAAAAACAAATGGTAATTTAATTTATCCTCATTAATTTCACTACCCAGAAGTCACTCTCATGCTGCTATTACTATTCTGGTATATTACCCTTTAGTCTTTCTTTGCTCTAGAATACATAGTGTACATTGCACACACATACACCTTGTGTTAGATTGCATTATATGTAGTTTCCCATCCTGTTTTTTTCCACTTGAAATATTTAAAAAATTTTCCACATTATGTAATATTCTTCAAAACATTATTTTTTCACTGTTGCATAATATCACACCATAATATAATGTAAAACTGATTTTCACTGGGGGCCGCATCCGCCTTGTGGTTGCTTTCAAAGGGCTGAACGTAATTTTAGGACTGTGTCAACGGAACTGCTCCATAACAAGAGCTCAGTGCTGCCGTCGGGTAGAAACAAGGTGCCAGGTGGATAAAACAAGGTGAGGGCCAGATATGGCCTGCGGGCCTTGTGTTTGCCACCTGTGCACTATATAAACATACCATCATTTGTTTATTGAGAAATGAAATAATACTGTGATGATCATTCTTAAACATATGTTTTCATGGTTAGATCTGGTTATTTCTCTAGGATATAGTCCTAGAATCAAAGTCACTGATCAAAAAATATAGTAGTTTTAAGGCTCTTAATCCATATTGGCCAATTTCCTGTAGTTGTCCCTAATTTACACCCCTCTAGCTGGTGTAAGGGCTTCACTTCACTCTCATCAACAATGGATGTCATTTTGTCTTTAAAGACCTTTGCCATTTGATTTTTTAATGGTATCTTATTACTTTAACTTACATTTCTTGAGTTGGTTAAATATGTTTTGGGCCAATTTTATTTTTCCTATGTAAATTGCATATTCCCTTTGCTCACTTTTAAACTATTTCTATGTGCATCTCTTTTCTTATTGATTTATAAGAAGCATTCATGTATTTTAGATCTTGGCATTCTACTAAAAATGACCTGAGCTCTGAAAATAGCAAGAGCATGAAGTGGCTAACTATCCCCACTTCCCTCAGGCCCCACTAAATCTCAGGGTCCCTGGTTCATCTGTCTTGATTGGTTCAGTTTACCACACTCTCCACCATCCCCAAAAGTCTATAGCATTTAAAACTTACATTGTTAATTTTTTACTGAACAAATGTCTCCTCTGCCCCAGACATACTGTGTTTCAGGGTATGTGCACCTTTCGGCATCTTTTGCCCAATAAAGGCTCTGTTAACTCCTCTAGTACCTATTCCTGTACTCAATGAACCTGAGACACATTTTAATAATAACTGCTTTCCATACAGAATTCAAATATTCCAGCTCAACATTGTGAATAGAAAAGCAAATATTTTTAGTCCTTAAGTAAGTGATGGGGCAATGGAGACAGATTAGGTGAGTTACTTCGGACGTGTTTAATTCTTATTTATTTTCTCCACCAAACCCAAAACTACCCATCCTTCTTTAGCTGACCAGTCGAGAAAAATAGAAAAACTATAGTTTAAGGCTATTTAAGAATAACTATCTTCCTTCACTCCTGAATTTCTAGGACTCCAGAAAGCTGCGGCTATTTGCTACAAAAACTGGTGACGGTGGTGGTGGGCAAGGGAGGAGGGATTTTACAGTGGCTGGACCTTACGCGGCACCTTAACCAAACGATCAAAATTAACATCACTGGTAATAAGATATATCAACACATCTATACCTGATATGAGGTCCTAAGAAAGGCACAGCATCATTTCAATGGTATTTATGCTGAAAATACATACCTGTATCTAATCATGAGAATACATCACACATGTCCAAATTGAGAGAGCTTCTACAAAGTAACTGATCAGTGCTCCTCGAAATGTCAAGTCATAAAAGACAAAAACAAACAAACAAAAAAAACAACCCCCCCCCAAAAAACAGTAACTTCCACAGATGGGAGAAGACTAAGGAGTTAAGACAATTTTTTTACTCTCTTTCATAATTAATTAACACAGTGTAAGATCCTGGATTAGATCCTGGACCAAAGAATATTTGGGAAAAATGATAAAATTTCAGTAAGACCTGTCGCTTAGTCGATAGCATCGTGGCCGTGTTAATTTCCTGGTTGTGATTGTTACACTGTGGTTGTGTAAGGTAATAACATTAGAGAAAGTCAGGGGAAGGGTATACAGAAATTTTCTGTACTATTTTTGTAACTTGTATGTAACCCTAAAATTATTTCAGAATGAAAAGTTGGAAATTGAAAGAAAGGAAGATGAATTAAATTGACTTAGGCCACAAGCACCCTTGCAAAAAAATCAAGAAATTTGGAGGAGAGTAAACACACCTCTGAGTAGAGATAGATTTCAGGCGTGTGTGAGGAAAATCGAGAAAAAGACTGGGGATGGGAGACAGGCAAGAGGAAAACATCAAATTAGGGGCTGCTGATTTGACATCAAATTGGGGAGTCTGTCGAAACGTCTCCAGTTGATGGTACGTGGACACCTGGACGGAGGAAGACCAGTCACCGGCAAGTTTCCCAAAAACCTGGAGGAAGAACAGCGTGGGAAGCGAGAGCATCGGAGCCGTAGCGACGGGCTGCGTGCGCCCCGGAGGCTGCGGGCTCGGGGATTTGCGGATCTCCGCGCGGGCAGTGGGCACGGGGTAGGGGGAGGTTGTGGGGAGCAGGGTGTGTTTGTGTGTGCACTATGTTTGGTGATGTCATCGCAAGTCAGTGAGCAGTGAAATTTAACACCGGCCGGATTTACTTGGCTCCTCTTCTTCAGGGGAAGCAGCCGGCGGCAGTCGCCGTTGAGAGCCTGCAGCTCCTCCACCGGCCCGCGTGCACCAACTAGATTTTTGAAGTGGGTGTGTGTGCTTGTCTGACAAATGTTCAGGCGTGGGTTGTTTCCAAGGACTTCCCCGCCCCCCTTCATCTCCTTCCCCACCCCCATCCCTTTCTCCTCCCAGGCCCAAAGCAGAGGACTCCACTGGAGTCACAGAGTCGCCTTTGAACCGCAAGTGAACCCGAGGGCTGCACCCGCAGCCCAGCTCCCGCTGCTGCCGGCGCCCCGCCGCCCGCCAGTGAGGTCTCCTCGGTCGCCCGCCCTCCCAGGGGAGCGCTCCCCCGGGCCAGTCCGTTTCCCAGCCAGGAAGCTAGAAAGTCTGGCTGTCTACCCTTCGGGTGCTATTTCTCTCCCTCCCCATCTCCTCCTCCTTTTGTTGTTGTTTTTGCGGTTTGGGAGCATCGTTTTCACGTGATTTTGTTTTCCTTTTTCATGGACAGTACCTGCACCCCTCGCAGAACGGAGTTGGCTTCTGTTTTCCGTTGGCACTTCGCTGCAAGGACAAATGCATACAAATGCATTTAGGAGCCCACAGGACAAGGCGTGGAAAGGTCTCCCACACAGCGAAAACGTGAGTAGCCCACCCCTGGGGCAGGGGTGTGGATCAGCATCTCTCCCCACCTCCGGGATCCACCGAGAGGGTTGGAGTTTGTGCTCCCGCTTCTTGGCACCTTTTGAAGTTGGAGGAGCCGCGAGCAGCCATGGCACCCTCCTCTTGTCTCCTCAATTTGTAAAGTACCCTGTTTGAAAGGAAGTTTCCTGCCAGCGGGTCTCTGCGACAGTTTATGCTAAAAAGATCTTGCGGCTCGCGAGGATAAGTGCGCTGGCGCGCGTCCCCAGCTCCCGCCGCCCTCTCTCCCGCCTTCCCTTCTCCTCCCTCCGGGCCCGGACTGAGGTCCTTCTTCCCCGCGGAGCTCCTCTGGGCGTCCAGCCCGGGGATTGCCGGGGCTTTAGCCGCATCCTGGGCTCTGTGCGCTCGAGCTGGATGGCGAGGCACAGGCAGGGCGTAGGGTTGGGGGCGGCAAAACAGGGTGCCCGCAGAACGTCGGGCATCGGCGCTGCTAGACCCACGGGGCTCAGAGGCAATCGCCTCTTGTCCTTAAGAGGCCAACAGACGCTCTGCCCCTCTGGGGCCGGGGCTGCGCCGGGAGCGCTGGCTCTTCTCCTGGGAAGGGTCTGCCTGCGAGGGGCGGGACTACTCTCCGGGAGCGTTCGCGGGGGCCCAGTCTGGTACGCCACCCCCTCTTTCGGCACTGAACCTACTCCCTCCCCCTCACCGGGAAAAGAGCGTTGATGGGGAGAAGGGTGCATGCATGGTCTTGGCTGGCTGCCCTGGTCCCCCTGGAAGAGGTCAGTGGGTTATGCAAGTTTGTTTCTGGCCCCGGGGGCGAAAGGGACGAAAGCGGCTGTGATGGTTCTCTGCCTGGAAGATGCCCCTCGAGAGAGTAGGTGGACGGAGGGCAGGGGGCGGAACGGACTGTGGCAACCGAGGGCAGGCGGGGGCGGGCTGCGGAGAAAGACCGCCTTGTGGCAGTGTTTGTATGAACATGTGCTTCCCAGCCGCGTGCAGCCGAGCCTGGCCGGAGCTCGCGCGCTGTCCTCTGACCCCTGGAAACCCCGGCAGCCGGGCTTTCAGACAGATGAGTGTGCACCTCCTCCCCATGCGCCCGCTGCCAGATGAATCAGTGAAGGGGAACCTCCGACACCCCGTGCGCGCGGCGGGGTGCCATGCTCCAGGGAGACCCGGGTCTGAGAAGAGGTCAGGCTCCTCTGGCCGCCTTCCGCAGAGAAGCGCATGCGGGGCGCACGGGGTTCCAAGGCATGTGTCCCCACTCTTGTCCCGATAAAAGCCCCTCTGCCTGAAACTGTTGGGAAATCGAGGCGGGGTGGGGGTGGGGCGCAACGGATCCTGCGGGATTGACCCCATCTTCCTGCTGAAGCGGACGTGGGATGAGGGATGAGGATCAGGCTCCTACAGCTCCACAACCGCCAGGAGCGGCTGGGTGAGACCCTCCACCTCGAAGATTTTCTGTCCATCCCTGGGCCCTTCTTGCCCTCCCTGCCAGCACCCCCTCCCTGAGGGCTTTCCCTGACCTCTGAGCAAGGCCTAGTCGCTGGCGAACACTCCCCTTGGTGGTTGTGCTCAACCTTGCGGATGAAAGCCGGTCTTCTGCTCCTGGCCTCTGTCTTGTCTGGTTTACACTTCCCTTCCAGACGCTCCCAGAAAAGGTCCTGCATAAATTCTTGGGCAGTTTGGGGTTTGTAAATTGGGTCCAGATGATTGGGGGGAGGGAGCAGAGAAACCAAACAGAATGGATTACACCGAGGAACTTCTGAGGAAAAGTTAGACTACGTGTACTGGGAAAAGAACCCTTGCGGAGAGATGTTGGGGTGGGTAGCAGATCCTGGGCGCCGATTTCCCTGCCCTCCAGAGAGCCTCTGTGCCGGGGAGGGGGGTGGGGCTTGCAGCTTCTTCCAGACCCATTTCGTTCCACTACAATTGCCAGTGGGGGTGGGCTGTGCAGAGTTAAGGGTGATTCAAAGTTACACCAGATTGCAGCCCCTCACAGCTCCAGCCACACACATGCAAGTGAAGAGAAAGTATTACCGATTGAGCTTAGAGAATGGTTCATTGAAAATATCCAGTATCCATAAAGAATTCAGAGTTCTTCGTTTTGAAAAAAAAAGACAAAAAATGATACCAACCAACACTACATGGTGGAGACTTGGGAGAAGCAGCTGCTTGCTTAGTGGGTGATGATGTCAGGTCACTGAATTAAACCTGAGAGTCCCTAATGAAATCCCTGAGGTTTTCACTTTCCACCATCCTTTTGTGGTGACGTTTTGAAAAAGCAGGGGCAGTTTTTTAAAACCTCAATTTTCATTAGTCACCCCAAGACAATGACAGTTTAAGATTGGATCTCTAAAACATTTTATTTCACGGAGATGCTTTCATATGGATTACTTAATGTGCATTGTGGAATTAATAAAAGAAAATTAAAACCAAAAGTCAGTGTTAGATACATTGACTTAATATATTATTGGAAAGTCTCCCTGGCCGGCTATCATGATACTTAAAAGATTTCTATAACCAAAACAGAGGGGGCGGTTTTGGATATGCAGATCTATTTCTTAGCTGGCATGAGATTCTATTTTAAAAATTTGCTTGGTTGTGTTTATGTTTAAGTAAATGTTTAAAATAAACTGAGGTCTCAGGGAGAGGAATTGTAATTTATGGAAAATGATTTTGGATGTTGTTTCGAGGTTCTACTCGGTAATCTGTGAATTTGCAGAAAATAAATACATTGTATTACGGGAGTTAGAAAAGTTGTGCTGGTTTCCTTGCCATGCTTTCCCATGACTTATTTTAGAATGTGTAATTCTGAGTGTGAAGACCATTTCCTTTTCATTGGTATAAAAGGCTAATAACTTTCTGTCATTCATTCGCTCATTCATTTATTCAACAAATGTTCAGCTCCAATTATGTGCCCAGTGTGGTTCTAAGCAGAGGAGATACAGTGGCTGAACAAGTCGGAAACACAACTTCTGCCCTCCCAATGTGCCCATTTCAGTATAGGAAACAGAAAATGAAGCAACCAAGTTTAACAAAATGAAATAAGGGTATATACATGAGGACACTTACCGGTGCTGGATAGGAGGGTAGGATACAGAGGGGTAATAGTGGGGGGGAAAGGCTGACCAAAGGAAATGAAATTTAGACTGAGACCTAGGTGGAGAAGGCATACAACTTTCCAAGCACAGAGCAGTAAATGGCTCAGAGCTGGACAGCACCGTGTGTCTGAGGGCCGGAAAGAAATGAAGTTGGTTGTAGCACACGTTGTAGGGACCAGGATCTGGAGAGAATCAGAGAGGATCTCTAAAGGCTTCTGAATCAGGTTACTTTGTCAGATAAATAAACAGAGGTTAGAATGACCTGACTCCTTGATCTTAGGCTCAGTGTGCAGGTAGAAGATGCTAGCGAAGCATCCAGCATCTACATGTCTGTTGAAATCCAGCCCACCTGATGGAGTTCCTGACAGACTTAGTCACTTATTTAAAATCTCTGTTTAACAGTAGCATATGCCAGGAATTTTGCTAGGCTAGGTAGCAATCAGTTTAACAATCTCTAGGGTATTATGAAGACAGACTAATTTAGATACAGGGTTTTTTTTTTCTTGCTACTGACCAGATTCTAGCCAGGGGTATCCAACCTTTTGGTATCTCTATGCCACACTGGAAGAAGAGTTGTCTTGGGCCACACATTAAATACATCGTGACACATAATCACACACAGACACATACACACAAAATATCTCAAGATGTTTTAAGTAAATTTACGATCTTGTGTTGGGTCATATTCACAGCCATCCTGGGCTGCATGCAGCCCATGGGCCACAAGTTGGACACCCCTGCTGGGCATGCTGATCACTTGAAGTCCTTAAGCATTTATTTTTCTTGTACTCATGAATTGCCTGCATGCTTGGAATTTAACCAAAAGTGCTAGTATGCTTCGCCCTGGATTGTTTATACAAACACCTCTTGAGTTGAATTGATGGTCCAAGAAATTTATTGTATGTAGGTTAGTAACACTTTATGTCCCTGCATCACTCAACTTGATCCCCAACTGCTGGGTTGAGAACTGTTTTTCAGTTATTTTGGGAAAGAGGACAGAAATTTTACTATTTCTGGATCTTAGCAGCTAGTAAAGAACCAAATCTGTAAAGCTGTCATGACTTAGAGAAGTTTTTGGCTTGTAAACGTAGTGTGATGGAAATTGTTGAAATTATTGATGTATGTCACATGCGTGTGTTTTTCAGATTAGTTCACCCTTTCCAATTGGTTTAAATGAAAATAACCAACTTGTAAAATAAAAGTTTCCTATTCATAAGATTTCAAAAGTCCTTTTTATTATTATAAATTGAATCTATGTAGGAATGTGCATCAGCAGCCCGAAGGTACGCATCATAATACCAGAAGGTCTCATGGGCGCCCTAAACAGAATGATACTTGGGATTCCCCTAAAGTAACTCAGACTCTTCAGATAAAGTTTAATAGCTCCAAGAACTATCTAGGGAAGATGCCTGGGATAGATATTAGTTCCTTAAATATTCCGAGTATGGCCTTTGGGTATCTATTTCCTGCCTGATCCCCTTTTAGGCCTCACACGTCTGGTTATGTCTTGACTGTGGCTCTATCTCAAACTGAAAATATGGCTAGCAGACCAGACACACAGAGTATTTGACATTCGGTCAGCTATCCTCAGATATCAACACCACGGGTCATATGCATATTTAACTTTACTTTTCCCGAGGGTTAAAAAATTAAGTCTATAGGAAAAAATGGAATTCTTCACTCATTGGGTGATGAAAATGGTATTCCTTTCTTATTTAAAAATATTTACTAAGTGTCAGTATTACATAAAATGGCTAAAAGGTGAAGACATGTTGCTTGCTCAGATATTTACTTATTAATTAATCATAAAAGGTACAGCACATACAGGCTATAATAGAGTTACAATTAAAGCATCAAGAGTACAGTAAAGACAAAAACAAACTAAGCAAACAACTAGAACAGGAACAGAACCACAGAAATGGAGATCACATGGAGCGTTATCAGTGGGGGAGTGGGAGGGGAGAGAGGGGGAAAAGGTACAGAGAATAAGTAGCATGAATGGTAGGTAGAAAATAGACAGGGGGAGGTTAAGAATAGTATAGGAAATGTAGAAGCCAAAGAACTTATGTGTATGACCCAGGGACATGAATGAAAGGGGAGGGATTGCAGGGGGGATGGGGGTGTGCAGGGCAGAGGGTTATAAATGGGAGAAAATGTTACTAATGTAATAACATACTCAATAAAATATATATTTTAAAAAGAGCACAGTAAACAGTGAGCCCTCTTTAGGGGTAATGGAGACTTTCTTGGAGCAGGTGTTGTTTAAATTAGGGTTTGATGATACCTGCCATCCTGACAGGTGGAGACTTAAAGTGGAATGGCTGGAACTCTGGGGGTGTCCGGTGTAGGGGATCCATGTTGCTAATCCAAGGAGGTGGAAGCTGACTGATGAGGGCTTTTTCTGTTCTTTCTTACTTGGCTATTAGTTTTCAGCATAAATAGAAAAAGAGGAATAAAATCTCTTTTTCAGTCATTGATTTCTACCTCTTCATGAGTCATTAGCTTTAGTACAGAGGTACACTTGCATAAGGTATGGCTCAACTGACTTGTCATGATCTGCTAAAATCACCTGGTTAAAGGACCACGTAGCCGTGTTCAGGTTTTCCTGCCTCACTCCAGGAACAGACTTGTCAACATGTCTAGGAAGAACTGTCTTTTCCAGTTTTCTCCCCTGAGGTCATTAGAGAAGTCTGTGGGTTGGCAGAACTGCAAACTGAGAACTACGGCTGTTGTACTCTTCATTAGCTAGCTTTGTTCTGAGTGGAAAAGTGCCCGTTGGGTGGTTACTAAAATCTGAGTCAGCCAAATCACCTTGGGCAGGTGCGATGGGCTTCCTTTCCCATTTCATTTTCTGCTAAAACAGCATAATTCTGACATGTTCTCCTTCAGCGACTATAATCCTGAACTATTTATAGTCTCACTGATATACATCATGCCAGTTATTTGTTGAAAATATAAATTTGAAAGGAAAAGAGTCTCCTTTTACCCAAACTCTAGATTACATTGGGATCCATCCTGGAGAACCTAGAGAAATCATTTTAATTTTATACAGTGGTCCTCAATTTTGTTTGCACATTGGAATCACCTGGTTAGTGTTTAAAATTCCTGGTACCACAGACAATTACAATCCGAATCTCCCAGGATGTGGGTAGGTTGGGCTGGACTCAAAGTATTAGTTTTAAAGCTCCCCAGGTGATTCTACTGTGCAACTAAGGGGGGTGGAAATGGGAGAGAGGTGGAGAGCAGTGGGGGTGGGCTGGGATAGGAACAAAAGACAGAAAACTGTACTTGAACAATAATTAAATAAATTAAAAAAAAACAGATCCAAATCATCACTTTGTCAGTGTCATCTATCCCAGAAGAGTGGTCCTCAGAGTGTGACCCCCAGGTCGGGGGGGCATCGCCACTGCCTGGGAGCTCATTATAAATGCAAATTCTTGAGCCACACCCCAGACCTAGTGAGTCACCAGCTCTCAGAGTCTGGCAGTCTTGAGCCCTCCGGGGGATTCCCTCACACACTAAAGTTTGAAAACCACCAATATTGAGCAAAAGAAAGGATTTTAAAAAACAAGATCAAATAATGTTATTTGTGTCCTTGTCATAAAATTAGATAATTTAAGCAAAGTAGTATTTACTTAAATATATTTTAAGTACAGTATAACTATAAATACCAAAAGTTCTAAGTTGCTTTCCTTAGAGTTTCATACCCACAATCTATATTAGAATCACCTACATAAAATCGTACACATTCTGAGGACCCACTTCAAATTGTGGCAAGGCCCAGAATCTGCGTTTTTCATGAGCACCTCAGCTGGTTCTTTGCCAAACTAACATGTGAGAAGCATTGTTCTAAGTGGATGAAGACACCTCGACTGGAAATCTTTCTAGAGGCCTCATTAAAACACGTGGCTCAGCTATTTGCCCAGACCAGCTGAAAGTCAAAACCCTGTTGTGTAAAAGCTGTGCTCTAGCTGTGCTCTGTACCATGACCACAGAATGTGCATTTTTCACTTTCTAAAAAATGGTTAGTACCATTTTAACACAAATCTTATATTCTTTATGTCAAGGAGAGTAGTATGATTTTATATAGTTGGCTCACTTTGTGAAAGATCATCTTTCTTAGATTAAGATGTACTTTGTACTAGTTCATAAAGGTAAAAACATTATTGGTAATAGACAATGTACCAATTATAAGAAACAAAAAAATGATTTTCAGAAGACTCTAATCAGTCCTTACAGAACTGTATTTTACAGAACTGTCACCTGGGTGAGAATACAAAACAAAATCAGGGTCTACATTAGCAAGAATAATATAATAAAATATTCTTTTCATCATGCTCATTATTTTTTTTTAAAGTATATCTATGATTTTCACTTGGAGTTATGTATAACCAATTATGAAGACTATTCAACAAAATCTTTCAAAAGTTTGGTTAATTGGTTATACTGAAAAAAAAGTCACAACATATTTTTACTTGGCTATTGATGTAAATAAATGAAGATTTTGAGATGTAGAGATTTGGGAATTTTGCTCAAAATTACTACTTATCAAAGTGTTCATGTTGATTTCTAGAGGCCATTACTATTTGCAGAAGCAAAGAACTATGAGTCTAGTACAAGTGATTTGAATATGGTATTCAAATGGCTTTTACATATAAATATTCATTTAAACAAATAACCAGTTTCATCAATTTATAATCACTATGGTTAAGTGACTACAAGTAGTACTATTTTGCATAAACTTATATTAGTTTGTATAAATTGCATGTATGGTAATTTGACATAATATAAAATAATACATAATAATAATAATGTTACTTGTACTAGTTCACATTTACTAGGTGCTTCCTATATGCCAGGTCCCGGTTTGTGTGCTTCACATGGAGTTTTTCAGTTAGTCTTCAAAAAACCGTATGAGGTAGTTTTAACAGAAGCAGAAACTGGGCCACAGAACAATAAAAAATATGCTGTAGTCACATAGTAAGTGGCAAAGCTGGAACTTGAATTCTGAGCCCTTGCTCTTAACTAATATGAATATAAAATAATAGCTTAATTGTTAATCTGGTACTAGAGCATATTTTGAATTTTATATGATTTATAGGTTGCAAATGTCCAGCTAAGTTTTTCCCAATTACTTCTCTTTTTTCAGGAAGCTGCTTCTTCATTTTGTTGTGCTATGTGTGGCGGGGGCTGCTGTTCATGCACAAGAACGAGGTAAGAATGTCACCTTGATGCTTATTTGCTTACATAAAAATTTTGCTGCCAGGCAGCAAAAGAACATGGCTTTAAAGTCATCATAACCTCAAATTCAACATCAAGTAACAAAAAATTCTACCCAGCACAATGAGAATGCAAGGGCGAAGAAACCAATTTTGGAGGGAAATATGACCTTTAAGAAATTAGTCAGATCTTCCATCTGTGAAATTGCTTACATTTTTAAGAAAACTCTCTATAAAAGGGAAGTTTTGTACAGTAAAAAGGCTTTGCTTGTGATTTCATTTTAAGTGGGAGTTCTTGGGGGTGGCAAACTGTGACTGAATTACCTTTGCACTTCTTGAAACAACACCAGCATAACTAAATGTTCCATTTAGATTTACATCATTAAGAAACAAAATAAAATTTGCATACCATTGGGCTTGGGCCTTTATGTAATCCAAATGGAGAAGTTTGGAAAATAGATCAGTGTTTTGTTTTGTTTTTGCCTGCTATCTGGTTGCTCTGGTAGTGTGGCGATGAGCTTCAGGGATCTATGTGTACCTAATTTATTCATTTATTAAACAACATTTTAAAAGTGTCTTCCATTTGCCACATAAAATTCCAATTACCAGTAATTAAAATATGAGTAAGATGACATCTCTGACCTCAAAGTAGAAAAACAAATACCTTTGCCAAAGGTAAAAACAGAACGCTAAAGTCAAAGAGAAAGACTCTGAAACTGCCGGATCTACAGACAGTGTCACCATGGCCCCGGTTTTTCCGGTTTTTCCTTCTGCCTTTTATCCGCACGCTGCCAAGTTATCCATTCGACAGAACCAACTTTTCAATGCAGTGAGCCACTTTTTAATTTGGTCCATCACCAAATAATGGTAAGGAAAATTCAAGTAAATAAAGTCAAACGAATGAAATATATGTAGGTAAAGAGAAGGCACAAAGGAAGGAATAGTGCTCCATTAACTAGCCAAATAGAAGAGTCGACATAGATAGTTTGTCAGGTAGCATATAAATGGATTAAAATAGTCTTGGAAGGCATTTTATAATTTTCTTTTTTGGGACAAAGGTTAAATTAGCTCACATGTAACTTCATGCAATATTAATCTTGAGCAAGTCATTTCTAGAACTTTATTTTGCTTTAAGTAATCATAATAGGAGAGAAACTGTATCTCCTAATTTCTCAGTTATTACTATTATGGTTTCTGAAAACTTATTATGTACCGGCCACTGGCACATTTTTCTGCACCAGTACCTTATTATAGGGCTTTTATAATTATGCCCATGATAGAACTGCTGACCCCAAGATTAAGAAGAGTAAAGGTAACTTATCCAGAGGGTAACAGGCGACTAAATGGAAGAACCAAGATTTGAAATCAGGCATTTATACTGTAAAGTCAACGAGCTTTTAAAAAATGAGTCCTCTTAGACCACAGAGAAGATAGGAAAGAGAAGGAGAATGTATGTATTTTGTGTCTTATTCCTTGCTGGTGCTTTCCATGTATTACTGTAATGCTTGTAAGGAAACTGCAAGGCAGACTCTGCAGACAAGGAGCCTGGGGCGCAGAGACGGGGCCTGCCCAGGCTGCACAGCTAAGACGGGGGTCTGTGTCTGCCCACCTCGGACAGCTGCAGCAAAATTCTTTCCACGATGCCTCCCCTTGCTTCACAGTTGCCATCAGCTGGCTCTGTGAGTTAAATAATTTACAAAATGCGTCATCATCAAAATATTAAAAACCCAGGCAAAGCAAGACATAAAGAAAACTGAACTGAATATTTGTGAATCAATTTTTTACATAAAAAGTCAGAACCAATGAAAGGAGTAAATCAAAGAAGTAATATCTTCCAACCCTAAGATTTTATTTATAGAATACAAAAATGTGCTTTTTTATTTCAGGGTGAGCATCAAAATTTTTAGTTTTTTATAACCATGACATTTTATTGTGAGTTCTTTTTTTTTTTTTTAAGCTAAAGCCATGGTTAGAATTTCTTTTTTTTTATTTATTCATTTTTTAAAAGATTTTATTTATTTATTTATCTTTAGAGGGGAAGGAGAGGGAGAGAAACATCAATGTATGGTTGCCTTTCGTGCGTCCCCTGCTGGGAGTTGGCCAGCAGGGAACCTGCCTGCAACCCAGGCATGTGCCCTGACTGGGAATCGAACTGCAATCATCTGGTTCGCAGGCCCATGCTCAATCCACTGAGCTACACCAGCCAGGGCTTATTGTGAGTTCTTAAGAAAAATAAAGAACGTTTAAAAACTTATTTGACTGTAGAAAATTGGATACTTTTAAGCACACACACACAAGAAATGAAAATAGTAGTAAGCTATCAGAAACTTGGAAGTACTTTTTTCCTAAAATAGATTTTTTGTTAATTTGACATTGTATAATAATGTTACATTTAATCAGGAGATTAAAATATCTTTGCAGAGAAGTTGTGATTTTATAAATATTACAAATATCAATTGCAACCTTAATTTAATACTGATAAATATATCTATTTGATCTAGAGATTATCCCAAATTATACTTCACAGAAATAAATATATTTATACTTTTGAGACTTTTCAAAACTTAAATAAGTAACAAGGTAATACAAGTGTGTAGTTTCAAAGTCAAGTTTTTCTGCAACACCCAAAACAGCAAATGGTCTCCCCATCCTCACCCAGTCCTGCAGTCAGTCCTCTGCCCAAACTCTCTTTCAGCACCTTCCTTTGTTTTAACTACCATACTTCTTAATAATGTGCTTATATATTATTTTGACTTCCTATTTTTGATTGTGAGGTTTTGACATTTTTATACTATCATATGCCCCCTCTTCCCCCTCTTCTTTCTGTCCTTTCAATTTATCTTTATCAAAGTTTTGAGTGAAATTAATATTTATAGTTTACCTTGTCATGATCATGTATGTATTATTTTTTTACCATTGAGCCACATACATTTATATTTTCTTTCCTGTACAATCAGAGTGCCTCCATTTGTTTGCTTGCTCTGTGTTCTGTGTCACTATCACTGATACCTCTCAGATACTCCAAAAAGAATTACAAAATTTCTATGAAAAATATTTTTTAAAAATGTACCATATGTTCTAACTATTTCATTTTTCTTTGAGATACTCCTTCTAGAAGCTCAAATTCTCCTGTTCCACCATGGACTGGTGATTCTCTGCATTTCCTATAGAGCTGATTTCTCTCATCTGTTAGATGCAGTGTCTTGGGACTCAGATTCTTCTTTTTCATGATCTGCTTTCTTATTTGCGTGAAACATAACTTCCAGTAGCATCATACAAAATTGTATTTAGATGGTACATTTTGTAACATTGCATTTCTGAGAATATGCTTATTTCACTCATGTGCTTGTGGGTAGTTTGGGTGGGTATATAATTCATTTTAGGCTATACATAGTTTTCTCTCAGAATGTTGAAAGCTTTTATCTATTGCCTTCTGGTTTGCAGTTAAAAAGTCTTATATTATACTAATTCTCGATTATACTAATTCTTGATTCTTTGCATGTGACCTTTCTATTTTCTTCTTTTGACCCTTGTTAGCTCTTTTTCTCTGACATATGAGGTCTGTACAGAAAGTATCCAGCCACTTACTATGAAAAATAGAGACATTTATTGACAAAGATATAAGATACAAGAAACAGTGTACATAGGACAGTGTACCTCAGTCCCCTTCAAAGCAGGCACCTGGGGCCCTCACATAGTTTTTCCGGCATCTCTCCCACTGTTCAAAACACTCTGTAAAATCCTTTGTTGGAAGGATTTTTCCATATTTTCCTGAATCTCATTGATAGTCTGAAATCTTTTCCTTTTCAAAGGGAAGACCTGTCTTTGGGAAAAGCCAGAAGTCACAGGCTGCCAAAGCTGGGCTGTAGTGGGGCTGAATCACCTGGGTGATTTGGTGTTTTGCCAAAACACTCTGCATGAAACATGATGCATGAGCAGGTGCATTGTCATGATGAAGTTGCTGATCACCTGTCACCCATAACTGGCCACTTTTGTCATATTGCATCTCTCACCCAATGAAGGACACTGAGGTAGTACTTCTTTTTAATTATTTGTCCTGGAGGGATTTACTTCCCAGATAACACCTTCCCAATAAAAAAAATAAAAACCACAGATAACCTTGCTGTGACTTTGCTGCACCTTGTTTGGTTGTGGAGAACCAGGCACCTTCCATTGGGATGACTGGGCCTTCATTTCCAGATCATAGTTATAGACCCATGATTCATCTCCAGTTATGATCTCCTTAAGGAAATCTGGTTCTTTTGTAGTGGTTTGAATCAAGCCATTAGCAACTGTGTAACGATGTTCCTTCTGTTCTGGCTTCTGTAGAAGAAGCTGTGAATGAATTTTGCAATACACATTTTATGCCAAGATCCTGCATCAAAATCTCAGACAGTAGTTTTTGGAATCTCCAGATCAGCTTCTGGTTCTCACACTGATGGTCACCAGTCTTTGCTGATTGCAGCCTGTACATGTTCAACATTCTCAGGTGTTCTGCTTGTTGCAGGCCTTCCAGAACATGGATCACTTTCAACAAATTCTCGACCATCTTTGAAGTGTTTGTGCCACACTTTTATTTTCACTGCACTCATTTCATCATCCCTAAAAGCCTTCTAATCATCTGAATAGTTTCCATGGAGGAATGCAAGCTTAATGCAAACTTCGATGCAGATTCGTTGCTCTACTCGCTCAGTCATTTTGAATACGATGGCCCCACAGTACACATGCTCACTCAACAGCATATACCTCCCCCACTGACTAATACAGTGATGTCTTCATTGTTCACACATGCACATTCCAGGCCACTCTCCTTGGCTGCGAAGTTACATCAGTGTTGTGCAAACCATTGTCATTGTATTAACAATGGCTGGACTTTTTCCGGACAAACCTCGTATTTATTTGCTCTTTCTGCAAATTCTGTTGGTCAGATATTGGATTTTGTGGATTGAACTCCTTTTTTCAGCTCTTATTTTTTCAGCTCTTATTTTTTCATCTTTGTTTTTATTCTATTTTATGTTAAGTTTTCATGAGTCTCTATTACAAACATTTGTTTTATTTCTGATGTGTTTAAATTTTTGAGCTTTCTCACTTCACTTATTCCTTCTCCAATATTTTAGAGAATATAATTCTGTTTGCCGCTGTTGTTGAAGTGATATAAAGAGATCCTTGTGGGTTTCAAAGAGGGCTGTTTCACCATTTAGTAGGTAGAATTTAACTGAATCTCCTTATTTGCATTATGGTGCTTCTCTGCTAGATTCTGCTACAATTGATTCAGTGTTTCTGCACAAGTGAACTTGAGTCTTATGTTCTCGAAGTTGCTTGTATAGATTTTTAACTCTTTCTCCCTCCATTATTGGAAGCCTCATGCCTCTCTCCTGAATTCAGTGACTTGGTGCCTTCACTTAGTTCTTGAGCCTTTTCAGAATTCTGCAATGTGAGTTGGCCTGCCTGACCTTAGCTCCTGCCCCTGCAAGTCCTTAGTGTTCAGTATCCGCCAGCATGCTGACTCCTTCATTTGCTTTCCATCTTTTAAAATTGTATTTATTTCTCTTACCTGCTATTGTCTCTTCTATCCATTTACTTTGCCCATGTAGTTTTAAATCACATTTCCTTGTTCTCATTTTAATGAAATTTAAGACTGAGAAGAGATAAACATCTGTTATTTGCCATGTTTTCAGTTCATTCCTTTAAGTTTTAATGCAGCTAACAAAATCATTTAAATTATACTATTAATAAATATACATTTTGTATTTGTTTTATTACTGAGTTTGGGTGTAACTTAATGAATAAATGATTTTACTTAAAGAAAAAAATGAATTATTAAGGCTGTTTCCTGAGCATTTGACAGATATAAATCCCTGTTCTTATCAAATGCAATCTACTTTCCTTAGCACCCTGTCTCTGTTGGTGGGCTGACTGCCCATGGGACCGGCGTGGCTGCAACCCCTCTGCAGGGTCACTTACCCCACATGAGCCATGTAGTTCACTCTCAACCTGCACAGCTTTCTCGGGTTCGTGATTCCAAGATATGAAAACCACATGTGTAGAAATCCTGATGTATAGAAGTAATCTATGTGTAGAAATATTTATGTGTAGAATGCTCATTTTTGAGAAGAGTATTTTCTGTGAAAATTAATCCAAAGTGTGTTTATTATTAAGGGGAAAGCAGCTCATTTCAGCTGCAGTAACTCCAAGTATTTTCTCCCCAAACCCTTTATAAATGCTTAATTAAACAGTTTACACACAGGTTAAAGCCACATTTCTCATTTTATAAATAAGTTTACTTTTATCTCTTTAACCAGAATAGATGTTATTTATATTAAGAATAATTTAAAGTTGCAATTGCCACTTTTTCATTGTTGTTCAATTACAGTTGTCCCCATTTCCCCCCATTACTCTCCCCTGTGCTACCTATCCCCAACCTCCTACATTCATTTCTTCCCCTCTTTCCCCTTTGGCTTTGTCCATGGGTCCTTTATGCATGTTCTTTGACTTGACCCTTCCCCTTCTTTACCCCATTATCCTCTTCCCCACTCCCCTCTGGTCACCAACAGTTCTTTATTTCCATGTCTCTGGTTCTGTTTTTCTCACTCTTTTGTTTTGTTGATTAGGTTCCACTTAGAGGTGAGATCATTTGGTATTTGTTTTTCACCTCCTGGCTTATTTCACTTAGCATAATGCTCTCCAGTTCCATCCATGCTGCCCTGAAGGGTAGGAGCTCCTTCTTTCTTTCTGCTGCATAGAGTTCCGGTGTGTAAATGAACCACAGTTTTTTGATCCACTCATTTACTGAATTGCCACTTTTTACATACCCAGTGTGACAGCTGTGCTAAAGCACAGATGGTTTGCAGCCAGAAGTCTGGATGCATGTCCAGGTCCCGATGCTTACTAGCTATGTTTTCTTGAGCAAGGGCCTAAAATACTCTGAGCCTCACTGTCGGCAACTCTAAAGTGAAGATAATGGTTATTCTTACTACATATGATTGTTGTGTGAATCAAATGAAAGAATACATGTAAAGTGCTAAGTGCATGCCTGCTACATGGTTAACAGACAAATTTTAGAAGAAAAAAATACTCCAGATCCTCTTCTCCCCCATAAACTCTTAATACTGAAAAAATAAATTAAAATAGTTGCTTTTAAACAATTTCCTTTACTTCCTTAAGTCAGTGAGCTAGCAACCAGGAAGCCTATATTTGAATCTTGACTCTGGCATTGACCAGCTGTTGGGGTTAGACTCCATAGAACAATAGAAAGTGGATATTGGGCAATTATCCACGTAATTTAGTCAATTTGAGTAAGTGTGAAAGGAAAGGAAAAGTATATTGAAGTCTCTACAATGTTTCTTGTTTGCAACTTATATAATTTTATTTTAAACAGTCATTTTTTCATTTCTACAAACAGAAAGAATACAGCTCTGGAGCTTTACTAAAACATATAAAAATTTTAGATAGTGAGAATTCATTAAAATTAAGTGCTATACTATATTAATTTAATTCTTTAATACTGAGTTAACACTGTATTTATTATAGTTCATTATGTATTATTGTTTTATATTCTTTATTTAAAATTGGGTAATTTTAAAAGGTCTTTTAAGCTATAAATTAGTAAGAAATGTAAAAAATCTTATTTTTGAGGAGTAAACTTAGTGCTTCCCTTGTTCCTCCAATTTGTGATAGAATATTATTAGTATTAACAGGTAAAATGGTTCTTCAGTTTTTTGTACTTGTAAAACAAGTGTAAACATTTGTTCTCCTGTATCTATTTCTTTAGGCATATTCTATACTCCACCAGAGTCAATTATATAGCCACTGGATTTAGAGTCAATTACTTGGGTGAGATTAGCAGTCTTATTACCTGCTGAGACTTGATTTCTCCTTTTCCCTTCCCTCTTTTTCTGTTTTTCTTCCTCATTCACTTCCTTCCTCTCCCCATTTACCTTTTTCTCCACTTTCCTCTTTGCACTTTATTGAGTTATAACTAGTGGTAATGTTATCAATGCTACCAACTATACACGTTTCAAATGAAAGACAAGCAAGTTTGCAAGATCTATGCCAATATTTCAGCATCAGCATTGCAAGCTTAGAAGACTGATCTTATTAGCACTCTGAAAGGAACTACTTGTCCTTAGTATATAACAAAATGTCAATAAACAAAAATCACACTGAAGGTTTCAAGAGGAGGTAACACTTGAATTGAGTACTTTTTCAAAAAAATTGACTTATGGGTAAAGTTGGCACGAAGGGATATACTTAATGGGTCTCTGAAAGTATAGAATTAATAAAAAACACAGATAAGCTTTGATATGGTAAAAAATTCAAGGAAAGTAAAAAAAAGTCAAGAGTGGAGAATGGCATGGAGCAAGAAGATACATCATTAAAGGGAAAAATATGTAAAGGCTAGTGTAAATTAAAAGGCAATCTGCAAGACCATGCTTATTTCTGAAACTAACTGCAAGTTTGAGGGTTCCCAAGACCACCTTCAGGCTCAAAAATGCTCTAGAAGGCCTCTGGACCTCAGTGAAATCTGTTTTACACACAGTCATGGTTTATTACAGAAGAGGAAAAAGGTTAAAATCAGTCCAAGAGAGAAACACATGGGGTAGGGACTAGGCAAATCCCACATGTGAAGCTTCCGGTTGTCCTCTTCCAAGGGAGTCATGGTCAGTGCCAACTTTCCCATCAATAAAATGTGACAGTGGGTATGGAATACCGCCAACCAGTGAAGCTTGCCTGAGTAATCTTGTCTAGAGTCCTTACTGAGACTCCATCACATGGATGTGGGTGACTGCTCATGCAGCTGACCCTCTGGAGGTTGAACTGATTCCACATAGCCCAAAGCCCTCACCATAAATCACTTTGTTAGACTATTTGGTATGAGCCAAGGCCTCCAAATAAACAAATATATTTTTGTCAGGCAAGACATTCAAGGGCTTTTAGATTACTTCCCAGGAGCTGAGGACCAAGACAGGACTGTTCTTTGGGCAAGTTTAAATTTTCTGCTACATATGTAACATGTGGGGGTGGACGCTATTGTGGAAAGGGTGAAAAAGAAGCATTTGAAAAAGGGAATCAAGATGGGGGCCCCAATGATCCACTCACATTTCTTGAGAGTTTTGCAAAAAGGCCACCATACCACTTACGGTTAGAAGGATCTTTTTAAATGAGTTAATCTGCTCAGTGTCAAAAACTGTCATGGACCCACATGGTTCCATGCAAAAATTATTTCAAAAATTATTTTAGAATGAAGTCATAATCTCTTAATTAGGGAGTGAGAGGATAGAAAATGGTAAAAAGATTTTTGATTTTTGAAACAGGACATCCACAGGCTGAAAGAGCCAGGGTACTTCATTCTTATTTAATGGTTCTTTTTTATTACTAGCACGGACTCTCTTGCTTACAGTGTAATTCTTTTTTTCTGCATTCCGAGTCTTCCTGTTCTGATATTGGGATTTTTATAATGTTTGACATTTAGCATAAATTAAAAAGAGGAAATCTTATTAGGCTGTGAGACTAGAAACAAAGGCAGGGTCTAGATCCTTAAGGGTCTGAGGGCTAAAACAAGAAATTTGAGGTTTTTTTGCCCTGGCTGGCGTAGCTCAGTGGATTTAGCATGGGCCTGTGAAGCAAAGGATCGCTGGTTCGATTCCCAGTCAGGGTACATGCCTGGATTGCAGGCCAGGTCCCCAGTAGGGAACACATGAGAGACAACCACACATTGATGTTTCTCTCCCACTCTTTCTCCTTCCCTTCCCCTCTCTCCAAAAATAAATAAATAAATAAATTTAAAAAAAGAAATTTGAGTTTTGAACCAAAAGTTGTAGAAATCGATGTGTTATAGAAAGGAGTGTCATGAACTAAATGTTCATTTTGTTCTGTATTTTAGAAAGGTTTCTCAAGCAGTAGTATGAGTAATGAATTGTACAGGGTATATTATTAAAGGCAGAGAAATCTAATATTATAATCTGACTTAGAGTAAAGAGAGCCCCACTAAAGCTCATTTTGGACTTGGTAACTGAGAAGATATGGAGAATGGGTGGGGAAAAAGTACCAAAGATGATTACTAGGTTTCTGAGTTACATGATAGGATTGATCAATTCATTAATTCAAGTAATATTTACTGTGAGCCTCTTTTGTTTAGTCATTATTCTGTATGTTGGAATATAACAGTGAAACAAGATGAAGTCCTACCCTCTGGACTTCCATTTCAACTAGGGAGCTAAGCAATAGGCAAGTATGTATATAAATTATGTATACATAATTTTTCTCTAAACTTTCAATTCTATAAAGAAAAAAATGAAACGCCGTAAGATATTAGAGTTAGAGAGTTACTGGGGCAATGAGGATGACTATTTTATACTTTAGTTAGTGTGGTCAGGGAAGGCCTCTCTGAGAGAGTAATATCTGAGCCTAGTTCTGAATGAATTAAGGTTTAGAGCTCCCTTAGCAGAGTGAACACTATGTGCAAACACCATGAATTAAAAATGAGTTTAGTGGTTTTAAGGAGTAGAAAAGACGAGTTTGGCTGGAGCAAAGTGAGATGGGATGAGATCAGAGAGGTAAGAAGAGAACTGATGATGTCAGGTTCACACACCGAATGAAGAGTTAGGATTGTATTTTTAGTGTAATGGGAAACCATTGGAGAATTTTGGTTAGGAGAGTGACATTATATAATTTACACTACATAAAAATTACTCCGGCAGCTGGTGTGGCCATGGGGCTCTTCACTGAGAGAGGCATACAGTAAAAGGAACAAATTTGGGGAAAAATATGTATATTGAGTTGGAAATGCTTGTGGGACATCTAATTTCTATTGGATAAATTCAACAGGCAATTGGATATGTAAGCCCAGAAGAGAGGTTTTGTGAGTCAGCATATGTGGTTATTGAAACCATGGTTTGGATGAAGTCATTAAAGTTGGTGTTTACAGTAAAAAAAGAGCAAGGTGTTGTCTTGGTAACATCATGATTTATTCTACACACAGAAACAAATGGGTGATGGAGATACAACCAGTTCTGCTGTCACATAACATGTTCATTTCTTTTTCTTTTTTTAAAGATTTTTAATTTTTTTATTTTTAAAGAGAGGGGAAGGGAGTGAGAAAGAGATGGAGAGAAACATGAATGTATGGTTGCCTCTCGCACATCCCCCACTGGAAACCTGGCCCTGACCCAGGCATGTGCCCTGACTGGGAACTGAACTAGTGACCCTTTGGTTCACAGGCTGGCACTCAATCCACTGAGCCACATGAGCCAGGGCACATGTGCATTTCTAAAAGCTGTCCCACTAAGAGGCTGCCCCTACAGGGCTGCATGTGTTTACATTCTGCCTCTGCACTTCCTAGTTTGGTGACTTGGGAAAATTGTTTGAATTCTCCATCACTTATTTTTCATAACTCTGATGGGGTTTACAATAATGCCTACTTTGTAAAGTTTTTAAAAGAATTATGTGGCTTAATACAGTAAAATTCTTAGACTTGTGCTTGGTACTTAGAAGGAATTTAATAAATGCTGCTATTAGTTTTATTCTTTAAGAAATGTAAAGCACTGGATAAAGTCCCTTGTTGATAATCAACATTTTTTAAAGGGTAACTGATTTCCTTAGCAACACAAACTGAATTGATTTTGTGGTTAGGGCCACTCATGAAAAAAGTAACTTAAGATAGACAACTAAGTATTTCCTTGCTGTATTTATTGGTACCAAATATCTAACTTTAACCGCAAATTTGCAATTTTGTGATATTCAGCGTCAGGCCTAAATTAATGTTCAAAAGTCTGCCCTTGGATGGAGGCCTTTCTTTCCTTTGCCTCTTCTCCCCACTCCCTTTCATCTGTGCCTTCAGTCCTTAAGAGTTCCTCTCTATTCTCTCTTCTAGCAACATCTGCTCAAGCATTTGCTAAACATATTCACATTAAGATTTGAAAACGTAAAACTAGAATAACAATAATTGCATTTTATCTCCAGTACCTACTCTGGTGGCTACTTAGAGAATATCCCCCACTGTGAGGTTTCTGTGGGGGAAAATAGCCCTGCTTTGATTGCTGAGGCTTGTCAAGGGAGGTGCAGGGTGGTCTGGAGAAGACAGTGGCTGTGAGGTGGCATGGTGGGGCGAACATTGCAGACTTTGACATTAGGCTGACAGGGCTCAGATCTACTCTTTGTCAGCTATGTGATCTTTTTCAAGTTATTTAATATCTCTGGGCCTCAGATTTTTTATCTGTAAAATGGGTATAGATTTCAAGTATAAACTTGAAACCATGAGATATTATAATCCCACTTTTGTTTATGGATATCGCACAAAAGAAACAATGTGAATGATATAATAGACCTGAAAATTCCATTTTCAGAAAAACTAGGGGACTGATATAATCTGCAGACTCCCAAAATATGCTGAGGAAAGCAGATGCCATATGGAGTAAAATGAACAGGAAGATGTCAGAAAGCACCAGCAAAATCAAATTTCCTAAAGTGGGGAGCACACCCTGAAGAACTTAACCTTTTTTTAGCCTTTGAATAAAACGGGTGCCATAGAATCTCAGGAGGACAGAAGCTTCCCAGAAGAAAGTACAAGAAAGAAGCACAGATAATAGCTAAGTGTCTCACTGGGGACCTATTTCAAAAAATGCAAAAATCTGACTTACAGTGAAAGATTCATTCTTAATCAGATACCAGTGGGAGAAGATGCATGGGAAGGACAGTTGGGAGTGCGAGCAGGCTGGCTGTAGAAGTTCTCCTGCACCAGGACTGGTTCAGAGAAGGAGCTGGAGCTATATTATGGAGTCATTTGAGAAGGAAACGGTTAATGCTGAAACTGAGTCTTTGGGTTTTGAGATTTGGAAGGCATGGGCTTCTTCTTCTCTCCCCAGCATCCTTCTGTAAATATCTGGGCTATGAAATAGTAGATACAAGCAGTTGGCAGAGCATCTATTGAAAGATGCAACAAGGTAAATGTAGGTAAAAACAGCAAAAATGAGAATGTGCACATGAAAAAATTACCTCTATGAATGAAGATCATAAAACAAAATATAAGAACTCAGAAAAAGGAAAAGGTGGCAAGACATTGAAAGGATGTGAATTGTGAGCTTGTAGAACTCAGAAAAGAAGTCATAGGGAAAAAACTTTTTATATTATAAAGTGAGATGAAATTGGAGTGAGTACAAGGAGATTAGACATTGTAGGAAACAGAAAAGATAGAAATGAGGAAAATCAAGTAAATGTAACTGAAGAAAAAGGACATATTTTATTACATGATATTACAGCAAAATTTTAGATATGGAAGATAGCAGTGGAGATTCAACATACTCATAAGAGAAATTTTTGAAGAAAACCAAAGCTATTAAAATAGATTAGATATTTGAGGATACAACATGAAAACTTTACTGAAGTAAAAAAAAAAAAAAAACAACAACGACAGGGCAACTTCCGGTCAAGATGGAGGAGTAGGTGGAAACACTGTGCCCCCTCCCACAACTAAATTTAAAGACAGCTAAGTTTTAGAAACAAAAACACAGCCAAAACAGTGAAAATTGAACTGTACAGAACTCCGACAACAACGAACCACCCGGCCAGACCAGTAAGAGGGGTGGAGTCAGTGGTGGAGCGGGTCGGGCTGGAAAGATTGTTTGGTCAGACCAACCCAGGAGCGGAGGCGGAGGCGGTTGGTGGATCCCAGGCATGGGGTGGTGATGAGTGGACCCGGTGGTGATGGGTGGACCCAGTGAGAGCACCGGGCAGCTGGCTGACTTTGGTCACACATTCCTATGTGAAGGAGCAAATAAGCAAGACAGTCTGCTCAGGCTAGGGCCTTAGTGACAGGAATTAGAGCCTAAAAGCACCAAATGGAAAGACTTTCTTGGAGTCGAGGGGCTGGGAGAGGCTCCCAGGCTCAGAGAGTTCATTGGAGAGACCCACAGGGTCCTGGAGAGTACACGGGCCCACACACCCGGGAACCAGCACCAGAGGGGCCCAATTTGCTTGTGGGAAGCTGCAGAGGGGACCAAAATCTGAGAGAGAGCGAAATGAAGCAAGGCGCCATTTTTTTCCCCTCTCTGACCCTGCCCCCACATACAGCATCACAACCCAGCAACTGAGTTGCCCTGCCCTGGTGAACACCTAAGGTTCCACCCCTCATACATAACAGGTGCAAACAGACCAAACACTGTGACTCAAGAACAGCTCAAAGCCCCAGGGCATATAATTCTAAGCGACCAAGAGATAGCCAACCTTTCAGATGCACAGTTCAAAATACTGGTAATCAGGATGCTCACAGAATTGGTTGATTTTAGTCACAAATTAGAGGAACATATGAAGGCTAAACTGATTGAANCCCCACCCCCCTTTGGTTTTTTTCTGTGTTTTTTTTATATTTTTCTTTTCTTAAAATTTTATTCCCCCCCAAAGGGACTTATCTAAGAAAAAGAAGATAAAAATAGGAACAGTGAAAGGACAGCAAACTCACAGTTATTAACAACCACACCTAAAACAAAAGCAAACTAAGAGGACAGCTAGATCGGGAGCGGAACCATAGAAATGGAGATCACACAGAGGGTTAGCAGCAGGGGAGTGGGAGGAGGAGAAGGGAGGAGAAGGGGGGAGAAGGTAAAGAGAATAAGTAGCATAGAGGGTAGGTAGAAAATAGACAGTGGGGAGGGCAGGAATACTATGGGAAATAAGAATCTAAAGAACTTGTGACACATGGACATGAATGAAAGGGGGGGAATGGTGGGGGAGGGGTATGCAGGGTGGAGGGGAGTGAAGGGGGGGAATCGGACAACTGTAGTGTCATAATCAATAAAATATATATTAAAAAAGAAAAAAACACAAAACTTCAACATACAACAAATGGGCATGTGCCTGGAAACATCCAGAATGGCCAGAACGAAGCTGTAGCCTAATACAGTCACTACACCTCACAGGTAAAGAACAGCTCTTTGGGGCTTGGTGGGAGCGGGGGGTGGGGGGGAATCAAGTCACTTAAAAGGAGAAAAAAGTTGATTTCCGACTTTTATAACATTCAACACCTAATGATGCAAAACCTTATCCTCAAGAAATTTGATGAAATAAAACTCTGCAAATCATTTTTATCTAATTAAACTTAGGTATGGTGTTACCAACAAACAGTTCTAAAAAGTCAAACACTCAGAAATGTTCACATAAACTATTCTAGAGGAAACTAATAGAGGATAAACTTCAGCAAAGAGGATATGACAGAAAAAACTGGCTCTATTTATCAGAAGAAAATGTGGAAATAGAATAGAATGTAAAATGCTATATGCACTCACGGTGAAGTAATGGTACAACCACCAAAAATAGGTGGTGAAGAGGGAAAAAAGACAGGATTTAGATTGAGTTTGCTGATTAGCACATATGTAGAATTAAATAATATTAGCCAATAAAAATACTATAAGAAAATTTAGTAGTAAAAAGGTAAATACTAAGAAAGAAAATTCTGTTGATTGATATTAGATGGTGAGGGAGAAGAGGAAAAGAAGAAAAAGGAAAAAGAAACGTTGTTTGCAGGAAAGAAGTAAGAGATACGTCCAGATAAAGAGGGCTAGGGACATTGTATACATTCATAATTTGAAAGGTAACCCTTATAGTAAAAATACAAACCTTTCTAAATCTCAAAGGAGTTACATAAAAAAATAAAGGAAAAGAAACAAAAAAGTAATGGGAAAACAAAGTAAAATGACATTAAACCATCCTATAAATAAGTATAAATAAATTTAATTTTGATATTCAAATAAAAATTTCAGGTTAGATCACAAAATAAATCAAAATCTTCCTTTTTTACCTAAAACGCAGTGTTTCCAAGTAAGTGAAAATAAAAGTGTGGGCAAAGGTGTATCAGACCAATGCAAACAAAAAGAGAGTGAGGAAAGGGGGCTTAGTCCTAATACCAGATAAGGTAGAAATTATACCAAAACCACACATAGTAGTTCTTTTATAATATAAAAAAGTACAATACTAAATTGATAAATGAATAGTATGGCTATATGTGCATAACATTCATAAATATACCAATATTCTATGTGCATCAATATTCATAAAGCTAAGACCACATGAGATAAAAGGCCAAATATATGGGTGGTATAGACTTTCTTTACCTCTTGTTCATGACACATTAACTGTATAAAAATAAATGAGGATATGAAATATACAAATAAAGAAACAGTGAGGCTCAGCTAAGTAGTATTAAATTCTGTACCCTGAAACATCTTTGCAAGTGCTTATCAAACACTATTGGAAACTGACCATTTATAATGATGTATCAAAAGTAGAAAGTGCAGATTAAATACTGTTCTCTTATCACAGTGTTATTAACTTACTATTTAGTAATAAAAACAGAAAACAACAAACCCTTCTAGTTGGAAATTAAAAACTGTATTAAATAATTTGGATAAGTGGAAAAATACAAGCAAAATTTGCATAGTTTCTAGAATAACAACAATAATGAAAATACCAAAAAATATTGAATTCTATAGGATACATATAAAGCAATGTCATATAAATAAAGAACTAATTACTCATTCTCAGAAATTAGAAAAAGAGTAAAGTAAACCAAAAGAAAATAGGATAAGAAGGGTGGGAATGGGAGGGAGGGGGGAGTACGGGGGGGAGTGGGATGGGATGGGAGAAATAGAAAACTGTACTTGAAAAATAATTAAATAAATTTTAAGAAAAGAAAATAGGGTAAGATAATTAATATAAATGCATACATTAATTAATGACGTAGAAAACAAACAAAAAACCTAGAAAGGATTAAAAAAACTTTTAAAATGACCAATAATGATACTGACTTAACAAAAGAACAAAAATAACAAATCTTCAACATTGGAAAATTATAAGAGAAACACAGAAATAAGAAGACAACAAAAATTGTAAGAAAATGTTACATGAAGATATTTGGGTAATACATTCGAAACCCTAGGAGAAAGCTATTACTTCATAGAAAAATGTAAATTTCTAAAATTAACTCAAGATGTCATTGAAAATTAGAATAAATCAATGAACATTAAAGAGATTATGAAAGGAAAGAGCTATAAATGAAAAAGCCAATATGACAAGTTTGGTTTGCATTTGAGTTTTATGCAACTCATGAGGAAAAAAAGATAATTCTAAAGGTATTTCAAATTCTATACTTCAAAAAACAATTCAACTTTAACATTATAGTCTGATAAAAATAGTACAATAAAACCACAGAACAGTCTTCAAGAATTAAAAATATTTGTACTCAAAACCTATATAATCTTATTAACAAATGTCACTACAATACATTTAGTAAATAAGTAAATAAATAATAAAAAAGAGAGAATGGTAGCAAATGTAACAAAATGTTAACATTTAAGACAGATGCTACATATAGAAATTATATATGTTACTGTATGTTTGAAATATTTCCCATTTTAGTTAAAAACTCACCACATTTTTGACTATCACAAAAACTCCCAATGTGCTCATATAAAATATTTGGCAATGTTAAAAAAAGAGTCTATTATAATATCACATGGGTGATATACATCCATCAAGTAGATTTTTAGAAATGCAAGGATGGTTCAATAACAGGATATTTATTGAACAGTAAATTGAATAATATATATACACTATTATACTCTATGTATAGTATATATATGCATATACATATTATATATGTGTGTGTATTCTAAAGTTTTCAAATAATACTCTCCCCCCAAATATTTCCTTTTAATAGAATCAGAATTTCGAGGTGATAGATAGCCAGGGTTATTGTTAAATGCAAGAAGAGGTTTTCTTTGGATAAGGAGCAGCCGCTGATATCACACTACCTAAGTGTGGTTTTTCCTTTGTGTACAAAAAGCCTATCTTGCATCATAGAGTGATGACTTTCACATGCTTTATGATTGGATATGCTTCAAGCGTTGTGCTTTCCACAGTAGCAATGTTTATTCCCTAGTTTACTCCTTACACTGAGGCACGCATACCCTTAGAGGCAGGTAGCACTGGGCAAGAGTACCCAAAGTCCCAGACTAACTACAGTGGTGTTTCAGGATTGTAAATATTGGGATGAGAGTAGTTAACTGATTTAGGGATAATTTGTTTCATATTAAAATAAACATAGCCAAATTATGGAGTAATATTAAAAATTTTCACAAAGTATAATTCTAAACATACAAGAAGTCACAGCTACTTTTTTGTGTTGTGTTTTTATGGGGCCTCTTTAAAATATTCCCCTAAATTCCCGGAAGCATATCATTCTAAATTGCTGTTAGGAATATTTTGGTGGAAATGTTTGAGAGACACTTACAGTATCTTAGATATTGATTTTTTTCTATCTTGTATATGAACACTTAGATCATTTAAAGCTATTATTAAATTACGACTACTTTATAAATAAAGGACAAATAAGTAAATGATGGTGTTTCTAACCTTAAGACATTTGTGCATTTTATAAATCACTCTAATGAGAAAATGCTTTAATTGTATTGCTAGGTTATGCAAGAGTTAAATTCAGTAATTTTTTCATTGTTGTACATAGTTGTCAGACTTGGGTGTGATATCTGCCATTATGTTTGCTATTTGTAATGAATATAAGTTATCAAATAGCTTCTAATTTTCTATAAAAGGAAAACTAAGATGATTTAAAGTGTTCCTGGCTAATCTTTAAAATTTTTATTTTTCCTTACTTATCATAGTTATATGAATTCATAGTTCTTTGACATTTCCTGTTGAGAATTATTGTATGATATATGTACAAAGATACAGATGGGAAAGTTATAACCCAAAGGATAATAAAGATCATATGGCTGCAAAGCTACTCTACATCTTTAAGAAAAGATCTCTCTTTCTTTACAAGTGGTATTTAATCTTACAGGCCTCTAGAGGTGAATAACATATCTGATTAGAATCTGATGGGGCAAATTCATTCATTCAGAAATTACAGAACTATCTGCAAGGTGGGGATGGTAGATATTCACTAGTGAATCAGACACAGAATCTGTTTTACCAGAGTTTCTAACTGGGTAAGGGAGGTAAGCGATACATAATTAGTAACATCATAGTAAAAAATAAACCTGCAAACTGTATAATTATATAAAATCTATATTATAAGTAATCTATGTTACATAATAAATATTGAAAAAAGTCTACAGATTATATAAAATTACTGTAGAGGACTGAGGAAAATATGGGAAACAGAAAAACCTGGAAGGGAAAGAAAAGCATGCCAATCACACGCAATAGGAATTTAAGTTCACTTGTCTGGGAGATATCAAGGTGACTGAGTACTTTACATGCAACACACACTTAAGGTATCAGGCATAAGGAGAATTGTTCTGAGATTTATAAATTCCATGGTGGTTAGAAAGGAATACAGCCTGAAAAATTATAGTTTTCAAACTATAATTTATAAAATGGTTTCCAAATTTTAAACTTCTTTTTGTATATCCCCAGCTTCTCTTTAACATAGATGTCATCACATGTTAAGTTCTAAATTACAGAAGTAAATGACATCTGGGAAACTTTGAACATATATATTGATAGGTATAAATAATAAGATTCCTAATTGATTGGGAAAATGAGAGAACATTTATTTACTAATTAAATTTCAGGCATAGGGATGCTGGGTTGTGTGTGTGCATGTGTATGTGGGTGTGCATTTTTAAAATTATGGAGTATAAGTTTTGACTTTCCCTCTCTGTATCTCTCATTACCTAGGAACTAGTTATTGATAGAAGATGCTTATTTTAGGGATTACTAGTGATACAGACAAGGAAGATTTTCTCATACTCAAACATTTATATGAACACATGAATGCATAAGAGTAAGAGTCTTTCTTTCTTTCTCTTTCTCTCTCTCTTTTTAATTTCCAGGCATAGATATTCTTCATCAACTAGGCCTTGGAGGCAAAGATGTAAGACACTCATCATCACTGACTGCTGTACCATCATCATCTACACCATTACCTCAGGGAATCCATTTAACAGAATCAGGTGTCATTTTAACAAATGATGCTTATATTGAATCACCTCTTGTGAAAATTTTACCAGTCAATTTAGGACATCCATTTACAATATTAATTGGGTTACAGTCACATAGAGTGAACAATGCATTTCTCTTCAGCATTAGAAATAAAAATAGACTGCAATTAGGAGTTCAATTATTACCTAGAAAATTACTGATACACCTTGGAGGAAAGCAGTCTGTATTTTTCAACTACAGGGTTCATGATGAGCAATGGCACTCATTTGCCATCACTATTGGAAGCCAAGTTATCTCAATGTTTGTTGAGTGTGGAAAGAAATATTTTAGCACGGAGACTCTTTCAGAAGTTCAGACATTTGACTCCAACAGTGTGTTTACCTTAGGAAGTATGAATAATAATTCTGTGCATTTTGAAGGGATAGTATGTCAGTTGGATATTATTCCTACTACCGAAGCATCTGCAGATTATTGCAAACATGTGAAACAGACGTGTCTCCCCGGGACAAGCCTTTTTCATGCAACGATTGGACCACCTAAAATGCCAGAAAACTTTCCCTTGCCTAAACAATTTGGTGAAGAAGTACCGTCACAGGACACACTGACCAAAGGCGAAAGCGTTCCAAATATCATCAACAATGAATCTGCCGTCGCACATAATCAACAAGAGCACCAGATATTGAGATCTCAGTTAACTTCTCTTCATTCAGGGAATGTGTCTGCTGTGGATCTTGGGATTCGGGACAAGGAAATCATTACTGAGGAATACACTCAGACACATTCAAGCCTATCAAAGACCTATTATCTCCTCAGTGAGGCAAGAACAAATATCAAGGAGAAATTCAGCTCTCTCTCAAATGCATCCAGCAATATCACACAACATAGTGATGGAGTAACTGGTACTTCACTGTTTAAGAAGATATCATCTCTTCTTCCACACAGAAAACAAGGTACAGCTACTAATCTCAAGAATGCTATCACAGCAAATCTACACACTAACGAACTCATGGAACTCCAACAGATTTTAAATGAAACTGTGCACAGAGCAACAGATGAGCCACCTGTGGATAATCATCTCCATCTAAGGGAGGAAGGTGAAATTGATCCTGATGCTACTTATCCCATTGAAAATAACTATGAAAGTGAGCTTTATGACTATTATTATTATTATGAGGATCTTAATACAATGGTCGAAATGGAGAATCTGAGAGGGCCAAAAGGGGACACTGGACCTCCCGTAAGTTGTTTTTTAAATGTCTTAATGCACTCAGTTATCATATGTTTCAAAAAGAATTCTCTAGATTGAACAACACAGAACAGATCAGGTCTGTCTCAGAAATGTGTCATGGCTGCAGTGATTGAATTTATGGTTGTGATAATACATCCAACCAGAATGCAACTCTGGCAGGAATAGTGTACTTCTTCTTTTGGTTTATATTGGCAGACTGAAAAGGTTACTTAATTCTGGAAAAGTGGTGAGTAAGCTATATGTTTTTCTTGTTCAGTTGAGATTCAACCAGGAATTCAACTGCTAAGTATAGACCAGTCTTTTTCATTAAAAAAACCCCCCAAAACCATGAGCTTAATGCATAGTCATGTTAGGAGAAGGATATAAAAGTTATAGTAGACTAAAATAAATACCACTTCACTATGGTTTTAGCACAATAGCATCAAATACTCTAAAAAAGAGTGAAATTTTATTTTAGATACATTTAATTTTGTAGTGAATCATTGATGGGGAAAAAGCAACCCCCTATGTTATCATTCTAAATAAAATATTTTAATTTCTATGAAGCATTCTCAGTAATATATTTCATTTAACCTTTAATGATATAGTCAGTTTGTACTTATGGATTAATAGAAGCTCCATCTACCTCAGACAAAAAAATCTGTCAGCCTATCAGTCTAGTCAATAGAAAATCCAACCAAGTCACTTATTTAATAATATGTAAAGAAAGCTGTGAGATAATAGATTGAGTTTTTGAGCTCTGAAATTCTTTTATTGTGTAGGTGCAATTAAAAATGACCATTTGAAGAATTTTGAAATGATTTAGAACTCATGTAAATGTATTTAAAATCATAACACGAGAAACATTGTTTTTGCCTTTTATATCTCTACCTTAATTTCAATTTCTTTGGAAATTAATTTTTAAATTTCAAGAACATCAAAATATATCTTAAAGTATATTTTGATGAAAATAAAATATAAGCCATTGGGTTAGTCCCGGAAACCACAGAATGTAGCCTGGGAGGAGATGATACTACTTAGCTCCGGTTTCCTTTGTGGTTACTACTCAAAGTGATTTATTACATCTTGAGCAACTCTTATTAGAATGAATGCTTAAAGGTTTTCAAATAAAACCTGAAGAATATATTATTAGAGAAATAAAGTCTTTATTTTTTATTTATTTGTTTTTTATAAATTATGTTATTGTTGTTCAAGTACAGTTGCCTACATTTGCCTCCCATTACCCCCCACCCTCGCTGTCCCCACCTCCCTCCCCTGACTCCACCTTCCTTGGTTTTGGCCATGTGTCCTTTATAATTGTTCCTGAAAACCTTTGCCCCTCCCCTCAATCATCCCCCCTCCCACCTCCCCTCTGGTTACTGTCAGTTTTTTCTTAATTTCAGTGTCTCTAGTTATATTTTGCTTGCTTGTTTGTTTTGTTGATTAGGGTCCACTTAAAGGTGAGATCAGACGGTATTTGTCTTTCACCACCTAGCAGAAATAAACTCTTTTTAGCTATGACAATTAATTACCAACATAATAATAACCAAAGTGAGCTACTGGGTAGGTCATATTAAACAAATGGTATGGATACAATTCTTCAGAAAAAGTCAGTATGATAAGATGAACATTAATCTCTTCTACAGAACCAAAAACTGTCATTTCAACATTGGCAGGTAAAGCAATAATTTTCAGCTGAAATCTGTGTAGTCTCTACTATGAGTAAAACAGAAACACAGAGTATGTGGAGATCAATCACTGCTCAGAAGGAGTGTACATTTCAATATGGGGCTGTAAGAAGTACATGTGTTACTATATCTCGCGGTAAAGTAAGATAAATGCTACTGAGAGATACAAACTAAATGTATAGCATATATATGTTCAAAGATAAGAAAAATGTTTTTTGAAGGGACCTCTAAGAAAGACTACTTAAGGCTGAGCTGGGGGATATCCACTAGGATATGTTCTTGTGGACAAAGTTAATTATAACCTAGGTCCCAAAGAATGGATATGATTTTGGTAGGTGAAAGGAACTTGCATAATTTATATAGGAAAAATAGCACAATAATTATCATTTATTGAGTTTTTACCTTGTGGCAGACACTCTGCCATATCCTTTCCATTTATTATCTTATTTTAAAAGAACTTTGTAAGGTTGGCATTATTATTTTAAAATTTTCAGCTGAATAAACTAAAGGCCAGAAGAAAGTTAATATACTTGCCCATAACCACATTACTAATAGATGATAGAGCCAGGATTTAGTGCCAGATTTTCTGCTTCTAAAGCTCAAAACTTTTTCACAGTGTTAAGCTGAATAATGTTAGACAAATATAAGACCCAACCTAGATGTCAGGTTTTGGGTAATCTTGATTGTTGAAGTGACAACTCTAACTCCATCCTCTCAGTGGGGGGTTTTGTAGGTTTCTAAGCAGGCATATTAACAGGAGGTTCAGTCTGATAGCAATGTCCAGACAGGAAGTTCCTGTTACCTTGTTGTTACAAGACTAGGACATTAGGATGACAGCAGTGAAAATGCAAAAGAAAGGTGGGATTCAAGACATATTTTGAAGGAAGGTTTGGTAGAACTAGTAAATTAATTGGACCTAGGGATGAAGTTAAAAAAAAAAGAGAGAATGAGAGACAATTCAAGTTTTAACCCTGTACATGGAGAGAATGGTGATATTATTACTAAAAACAATAATTATGAAAGGAAGTTGATTTTAGGAAAAGAAACTAAAAGGCTGACAGTGACCAGAGGGGAGAGGGGAGGGAATTTCAGGGTGAAAGGGGAAGGGTTTCCAGGAACAAGTATAAAAAACACATGGACAAAAACTGGGGGGGTGGCGGTAGAAATGGGAGGGAGCAGGTAGGGCTGGTTGAGTAGGCTGGGATGGGAGTAAAAGACAAAAAACTGTACTTGAACAACAATTAAAATAAAAAAATAAAAAAATTAAAATTAAATGCAAAAAAAGAGTAGGTAGCTTGAAAGTCATTTACATGTTCATGTTACATATATGACTGTCAATTGTTGAATTAAATAAATAAAAGCATAAGATTTTTAAAAAAGAAACTAAGTTCAAACATTAAGTTCTACTGGCAATTCAGTAAGCTGTTGGAAAAGTTGAAGAAGCTGAAGTAAAAAGAGAAGTCATTGTGGGGGATATATATTTGGGAGTTTTCCCATCAACATTGTAGTTGAAGCAATAAGGTTGGATAACTTCAAGAAAAGGAGTTTGACTAAAGGTTGGAATCCAGATCATGAGGAATATTTGATTTGGGGTTACAAAAGAAAAAAAAGCAGAAATGTGAAGGACCAGTCAGATGGGAAAGAATATAGTGTATCATACCCAAAGCCAAAGAAGAGAGATTTGAGAATAAACTGATCAGCAGTGCCGGAAGTTACAGAGAAGTCAGAGGATAAGGATTGAGACTCGGTGGAGGAAATCCATGGGCTCTTCTGATGGGAAAGTCGCTGTTCAGCTTTGACAGTCCTACTTCATTCAGCATAGCGTGGATTTTAGAAGGCCAAGGAGAGATCGAATGATGATAAAATGATAACCTTTGTGGAGATTGCTCTACTATTTCTTGAACTGATGTTACTGTCTGAAGTCTGAGGGCAGCCAGATTTTCTGCTCATAGATGACAGTTTTTCCCTCTCTATCTCTATGCAGTTATTTCATTGTCTTTGAAGTCCATTACGACTATTAAATTCTGTGTCATTTTTCTCTGGTAGACTTTGATCTATAGATTATTTATTTTATTATAGAAAGTCCCTGCTTATATTCTCAAGCATTTCCCCACTTTTTAATGTTTTTTAGACACACTAATAGGCTTATGTTGAATGTCCTTTGTAGCATATTTATGACATTTTCTATAAACATTTAGATAATCTGTATCCTGATTGCTTTTTTCTATTTCACTTTGTGTAAACTCAGTTGTCCTACATCCATATGTCTTTATTGATTTTTCAGTTGTATTTCATCAGTTTTTATTGCTTCTGACATGGTTTTCATCTGCAACGGTTTCTTTTTGCGCTTTGTATCTTTCTTTAACTCCTCTGGTTCATTTCATTACCTTGGTTGCTATTTTTATCTCTTGTAACTTTTCTTTAAGCTCTCTTTTTATAGAAAATTAGCATTTTGAAATTCTTTGAATCTATAGTGAACTCTATGACTGAACCTTTCTCTGTTGCATAGAGCAATTAATTTCTTTTGTAACTTTTTAAAATATATTTTTATTGATTATGCCATTACAGTCGTCCCATTCCCTCCCTTCACTCCCCGCCACCCTGCAAACCTCTTCCCCACCATCCCCCCCCCCCCCGTTTCGTTCATGTCCATGTGTCACAAGTTCTTTAGATTCTCATTTCCCACAGTATTCCTGCCCTCTCCCCTGTCTATTTTCTACCTACCATCTATGCTACTTATTCTCTGTACCTTCTCCCCCCTTCTTCTCCCACTCCCCTGTTGCTAACCCTCTGTGTGATCTCCATTTCTATGTTTCTGCTCCCGATCTAGCTGTCCTCTTAGTTTGCTTTTGTTTTAGGTGTGGTTGTTAATAACTGTGAGTTTGCTGCCCTTTCACTGTTCATATTTTTATCTTCTTTTTCTTAGATAAGTCCCTTTAACATTTCATATAATAAGGGCTTGGTAATGATGAACTTTTTGAATTTGACCTTATCTGAGAAGCACTTTATCTGCCCTTCCATTCTAAATGAAAGCTTTGCTGGATAGAGCAATCTTGGATGTAGGTCTTTGGATTTCAAGACTTGGAATACTTCTTTCCAGCCCCTTCTTGCCTCTAAGGTTTCTTTTGAGAAATTAGCTGACAGTCTGATGGGTACTCCTTTGTAGGTGACTGTCCCCTTATCTCTTGCTGCTTCTAGAATTCTCTCCTTCATTTTAATCTTGGCTAATGTAATTATGATGTGCCTTGGTGTGTTCCTTCTTGGATCCAACTTCTTTGGGACTCTCTGAGCTTCCTGGATTTCCTGGAAGTGTATTTCCTTTGCCAGACTGGGGAAGTTCTCCTTTATTATTTGTTCAAATAAGTTTTCCACTCGTAGCTGTTCTTCTTCTCCTACTGGTACCCCTATAATTAGAATGTTGGAACGTTTAAAGATGTCCTGGAGGTTCCTAAGCCTCTCCTCGGTTTTTTGAATTCTTGTTTCTTCCTTCTTTTCTGTTTGGTTGTTTCTTTCTTCCTTCTGGTCCACTCCCTTGATTTGAGTCCCATTTTCCTTTCCATCACTATTGGTTTTCTGTTCATTTCCCTTAATTTTGATCAGTTTAGCCTTCATTTGTTCCTCTAATTTGTGACTAAAATCAACCAATTCTGTGAGCATCCTGATTACCAGTATTTTGAACTGTGCATCTGAAAGGCTCGCTGTTTCTTGGTTGCTTAGAATTATATGCTCTGGGGCTTTGAGCTGTTCTTGAGTCATAGTGTTTGGTCTGTTTGCACCTGTTATGTATGAGGGGTGGAACCTTAGGTGTTCACCAGGGCAGGGCAACTCAGTTGCTGAGTTGTGATGCTGTATGCGGGCGCAGGGTCAGAGAGGGGAAAAAGTGGCTCTTTGCTCCGCTCTCTCTCAGATTTCTGTCCCCTCTGAGGCTTCCCACAAGCAAATTGGGCCCCTCTGGTGCTAGTTCCCGGGTGTGTGGGCCCATGTACTGTCCAGGACCCTGTGGATCTCTCCAACAAACTCTCTGTGAGCCTGGGAGCCTCTCCCGGCCCCTCAACTCTGAGAAAGTCTTTCCAGTTGGTGCTTTCAGGCTCTAATTCCCATTGCTGGAGCCCTAGTCTGAGTGGTCTGTCTCACTGTCCACTCCTTTGCTTGGTTTATCTGCGTGCGAATGTGTGACCGCAGTCAGCCAGCTGCCCGGTGCTCTCACTGGGTCTGCCCATCACCACCCCATGCCTGGGATCCACCAACCGCCTCCACCTATGCTCTTGGGTCAGACTGACTTAACAATCTTTCCTGCCCAACCTGGCTGTGCCAGTCACTGGCTCCGCCCCTCTTACCAGTCTGGCTGAAGGGTTTGTTATTTTTGGACTTATGTACAGTTCAATTTTTGCTGTTTTGGCTGTGTTTTTGTTACTAAAACTTCATTGTCTTTAAACTTAGTTGTGGGAGGGGCACAGTGTTTCCACCTATGCCTCCATCTTGGCCGGAAGTTCCTTTTGTAAATGTTTTTACTCTAATTTATGTTTCTATGCTCATACTCCCCCTTCTCCTCAACACCTATGCATAGTTCCCTTTCTGGTTTCTTCCTAGTTATTACTCAATTTTAAAATAAAGATGACTCTATCTGGGCTACTATTTATGTTAGAACAGTATAGGTATAGGCAAAAAGAAGTAATGTGGAGTGGTACAGAAATTCAAATTTAGGCTGCTGCTTTACACATCATCTTCATCCCGCGCTCAATTCACTGAGCTATACCAGCCAGGCAAATGAACTTTTATAACTGATAAACATTTAAATATCTGTAGCCTGTCCAAGGTTTGAGGCCTGAGGAGGTTTTGTTTTTCGTTTTGTTTTTGGTCATCTCTCAACATCTTTTCTTACACCAGATTTTCTCTGTACTTGGAAGATAACCTTCATGTTTTGTGGTTTGTGGTTGTGGTTCTTTTCTCATTTCACTGGAGATGATATTTTCATCTTTTGATAATTTTTGTTGTTTTCAGTGGGTTTTGAGGAAGGGAGGGTAGTTTAAAAATGCTCTTTTACATAAATTCTCTAGTGATCTTTTTAAAAACATGAATCAGATCATGTCATTTATGTGCCTTAACTTTTCAGTGGCAGAAAAATAAAGCACTTAGAATAAATCAGAAACTCTCTACCATGCCCTGTGAATCAGATGTGTTCCGGATCCTGCCTGTCTCAGCAACCTCATTGTGTTTTACTTTTTCTTACTGTCACTATTAGCTTTCTTTCAGTTCTTTAATAAGACTATGTTTTTTGTTTGTTTCATTTTTATTTACTCATGCCCTCATTCATTTTATTTCTAGTTTGTGGAGTTTTATTTTCTCCTATACATCTTTTAGGTCTAACTTGACCTTCCCAGCCTTCTCTGGTACCACAACATAGATGGGGTGCACCACATTAATCTCTCTCTTGGTTACGTGTTTTTATTTCTTCCTCATAAGTAAACTGTGTAATTATGTGTTTATCTGTTAATGTTTTTTCATCTAGACTGTAAGTTCTAGGACAGCTTGATGCTTACTAATGTTCATTGACTGAGTAAATGAGTTTAAAAAAGGAATTTTAAATGCAGAACTTCCAAGATTAATTGAGCAGGCATTACTGTCACTTAGAAGTATTGGTGTAGTAAATACATTTGCATTAGTATATGTATTACCCTAGTAATAATAATATAACCAATTCTGAGTGCTTGCTGTGCCACACATACACACTTTTTAAAAAAATTAATTACTCTACAGTTTACTGGTTAACTACTACAGATTACACATAGTCACAGATATTTTATATAAAAAAATCTTCAATGTTAACAATAACCCTGAAATGTAGGTTTTAATCATCAGTATTTAAGGATGAGGATACTAACACTAAGAGAGTGTGACTTGTCCAAGGTCATTTAGGTAAAAAATAATTGAGGCATGATTTGAATCTAGATTGAATGATTGTAAAACCATTGCTCTTTTAGTTGAATTATACTTTCTCTTAATAATCAATAATCTGATAGGTAAAGTGCTTTTTCTAGTACTGAACTTCATTTATAGGAAATAACTTACTCTTCTCAAAAAGCCATGCCATCTAAAATTACTTTGCCTCTATGGCTTCTATAAAATATAACCTGTTGTCGAAGATTTGGGAGTGCAAGATAATTTAAAATTGATTTTTATTTAATGCTCATAAATAATTCAGATATTTTAATCACCATATGAGATATACCTTTATTCCCCAGTATCTAATATTAACTTTAATATTAGCTGCCTTTTCAATGTGAATGTGGTAGTCATTTCTTTTTTCATAAAGTAGTGTGATAAAGCAATAAATCAAAATAGATATTTGTTTTAATTTTTCTTTTAGATTTTCATTTTTAGTTCTTATTTGGGGGGATGTAATTCAAATCAACAGCTGTTAACTTCTGATTATAACAGCAAAACCAGAACTAATTTGAAAAGAATTCAAATTTTTTAAAAAATAAGTGAAAGTCAATTCATGGTGGAATCTAGTGATATAATAATAGGTGTTAAAACATTTGAATGGCTCAGGAAGCAGAATTTCCTCAGTATGGGGTTGACCAGAAATAGTACTTCTCTCCCAATGTTATGAACTTCATGAAAGATGAAAGATATTTTTCATCAAGTTAAGTGGTAGGAGAAGGAAAAAATAAAATTAAAGGAAAACAAACAGTTTGAAATGTAGAAAGAGCATTAGAAAACAGCAAAATAATTGTAATATCTAAAAAGAAGAAAGTTTCAAAGAAACTTTTCTTTTTTCAAAGAAAACAGGTACATAAAATGAGGATTGTTAGGTCATGGTCCTTGATAATGTTAATGGTAAAGCTAGTGATTTAACCTTGATATGTATAATTTCAAAGCTCATACTATTTTTCCTGCAATAATGAATGAATATTTATAAAATGGACTATGTGTATGCTCTATGGACACCCAGAATAATGCCATTATCAGCAGAGTGCCCAACAACCATTAAATGACTGAACAGATGAGTCTGTACTAACCATATCCCAAGCAAACATTTATTCTTCCACAATTGATTATTAAAATAAGTGAAAAAGATGATGTAAGGCATTATATAAGAAAGCAAAGAAGTAGTTTCCTAATCTTATTTGATATACTTAATAACATTTAAAAAACCCAGAAGGCTTAAAAATTTGATCAGTTTTTGCTTTCATACTTTGTTTTATAAACCATTTAACTCTGTTAGTGGCCTTCTGGTATATTGCATTTTGTATAGAGCAGATTTATTGCTGAATATGCTAGAAGTAGCTCATCGTAACAGTTTAATACATTACACATATCCTTGGTATAAATCTTTGAAAAGAACATAAAATGGTCGGTGCTTTAAGTTTTCAAGGCAGGTCTTCTTCTGAAATGTGTTTGAAGAAAACTAGTCATTGTTGGTCTCCAAACCCTAAATTGTATTCCTCCTTCGGTAGTAAAAGTAAATTTAGGTAAAAATCACCCACAAAACTACCAGCTGTGGTCCCTGTAAAAACCAGATTCAGTGCCTATAACCATAAGTCATAGGCTTCCTGCTGCCAGTTCTGCCCAGATTAAAGAGGGCACTTGAGTTTCAACTCAGCCCTGCTGATTAGGGTAAGGGGATTCCTGTTACTTTAAAATCACCGTCAGCTGGTAACTGGGAACTAAAAAAGAGCCCTAAAGTGAGAGTCTTAATAAGACTCATGAGAAAAGATGTGTTTATTATCTTCTCTAATATCTTGACATTTGTTTTCCAAGGGTCCACCTGGTCCAGCAGGTATCCCAGGTCCAACAGGCAAGAGAGGTCCACGGGTGAGTACATGGATTCCATTTCCTACATGCTGTTCAAATTAGTAACTTTCCAGTACAGTTTTCCTAGTATTGTACAGTATGTACTCTCTTTGGAAACCTGCCTGGATCTTCAAACTTAGCCATACCTTTGCCAATTCAAGAGAAATTTAGGAACACGTGCAGCTTGTCTATTTGAGTATAAACACCCAGCCAATGCATTCTCTGTGAACATGCCCCAGAAAGATTATCAAATTTGTAGATTAGTGGCTGTTCCAGTGCTACTTGTAACAGTGTTCTTAGTTGCAAAATGATCTTATCTGTACTTGATGTGCAAGGTGGGGTTCATTTACTTTGGGAAATAAAGAGGAGTGGGCTGCCTTAAAATAGTGCATTCCTGGATTACATCGTGGAAAATAGTAGAGCTATTGACTAGAAAAATGTTTGTCCTGAGGGAAAAAGCTGCCTTAAAGATCAGCGGTAGTTTCTCATATTACACAGGTCCAACAAAAGATTTATTGCTGTGTTAGAATTGGTTTCTTCCAAACCGAAAAGAAAGTGTGGAGTTTTACTAACAGAAATTCTTCAAAGAGCTAGAAAAAGGACTGTGCGATATAAAGACAAATGCAAATACCATATATAATCCATTTTCTATCCTGATTTTTATTTATCCTACAAACAATGTAAAGAAAAATTTACCCTAAAATAGCACTTTAAGTTGTACATATTCACATCAAACCTTGTCCATATGAGGCCTGAGATGAATGCTACCTGGCTCCAGATGTTATTTACTATTTTTTTATTGCTCAGCACATTCCTCCCAGAGTGTCTTCTAAACCTCATTCACCCTCTCCTGCCTGGAAACCATCCACCCTCCTTCCTCTCTATCAGGAGATGGGATCCCACTGCTCTGGGGGACCCAGTCCATCTTTGCACTAATTGCATTCCCTCTCCACTGCCAAGACTGTTCTCCCACAGCATGGTCTTCAGTTTCTGAACTTCCATCTGTTCCATGAGAGAGTAGTTTCCTCTCCTAATTTCCATCTTTTTTTTCATTTATTTGTCCAATCCTCCTTCCTTTAAGGAAGGAACAGTATTTCTCTTCTTACAACTAATTAGCCCTGGCTGGTGTAGCTCAATGGATTGAGCGCGGGCCCGTGCACCAAAGGATCGTGATTCAATTCCCAGCCAGGGCACATGCCTGGGTTGCAGGCCAGTTCCCAGCAGGGGACACACAAGAAGCAACCATACATTGATATTTCTCTCCCTCTCTCCTTCCCTTCTAAAGATAACTAAATAAAATTTTTTAAAAAGACTAATAATTACATTTGTGTTCCTAATTTTACTTCCAGTTATTTGACTTACACCTTGCAGCTCCACATTTCTTTCTTCTCTAGATTTTATTTCATTTGGAAATAACCAACAAATTATCCTTGTTTTTAAAAATCTCAAACTTTCATTGTTATTAATTTTTCCTAAAGTCATTGCCCTGGCTTACTCTTGTACTACTAAGCTTTGTGAAATAATAGTTTACACCCATTGCTCTTATATCTACAAGTAATTTCTTATTCTCCACAAATTTTTTCATCATAAAATTTTTTTATCAAAAATTTTTTTGCATGTTACAAATGACATATGCTACAAATTCTAATCTTTTTTTAGTGTTAATCTTACTAGGTATAACTTCAATATTTGCATTGCTGACATGTCTCTCTCTCTCTCTGAAACACAATGCTGTATTTATTCAGAATTGAAAAGACAGAAATTTAATTTTTAAGTATATGTTGTGTGTTAAAGTAAAGGTATGACTGAATAGCACAGAGGTGGATACCAAACCCAAATGAGTGTAGGGGACCTTGAGACCTGGAAGGCTTTCTGCAGGTGAATCTTAGTTCATCTACTTGCTGATTGTGTGAGCTTCTGTTCTCTCACTTGTAAGGAGGAGTAAAAATAACCTCCTTGCAGGTATGTTATAAGGATTAATAATAAGAAATATAGAGCATTAACACAGTTACTTGCACATAGTAGGTACTCAGTAAATAGAAGCAATTATTAATTAAAATTGACAAATATTCATTGAATGGCTAATATGTGCTAAGTGCTATGCTAATAATATTGAAAACAGTCTCTTTTCCAAGAATTCATACTCCTATAACTAAATAATACATGTCATAAGGTAGTTAAAATAGCAATAACATATTTAAGTAACAGATTGCAATACTATAAGAAATATCTCAAGGCAACATATAATTAATTAATTGCAAATGAATTTTATATGCAGCAATTTCTATGGAAGTTAGTAGGAAAGACAAATCACTTCCTGCTGGTAGAACCGGGACTTAGAAGTGAGGTGAGAGCTCTGAATGATTTGGGTAGGCGTAGGGGGCAAGATTAAATGAAGTAAGTGTTTAAGGCATACATGATAGCATAAGCAAAAACCTAAGTGCAGACAGAGTTAACATGGGTTGAAAGGTGTAACTAAACAATTGAAATTTGTTAGTTTTAGGCTTCTTACTCTTGGGGCTTTTAGCAGTAATACCAAGCAATATACCTGGAGATAGGGGTGGTGTACAAGAGAGGTAAACACTTGCAGGCAATGCTTTGAAGCAAAAGATTTACATCCAAGAGAGAATGTTTAGGCCCTCTCTTTTTAAGACTAAAATGTAAAGTTTATTTTTAAAAAATAATATTCATTTTAATGAAAGTATAGTGTGTAATATTACTTGAATGTTGTAATAAATACTGCCTGTTATTTGTATGTAGATCTATTCTAAAAATCATCTGACTTTTTCTCTATTTTCAGGGCATACCAGGGCCACATGGAAATCCTGGGTTACCTGGATTACCAGGTCCAAAGGTGAGTGATTCCTAGAGAGTATTGCATGACTTTCTTGATACTAAAGGTCATTAACTTTTAAAGCCAATCTAGGGACACTGAGGATCTCTGTTATCTCCAGAGCACGATGATTCTTCGACGGGATTGTCTTGGTATGGCAGAGGGCTGGGTGCCTCTGGAAGCCGCTGCACTTGAATTTCTCTAGTTAGTGTGAAGTCTAGTTAGTGTGATGCCTGCTTTGGTATTACCAAGTCTTTATTGTCAAAATACAATGGCAATGCAGGGAAACCTTTGAAATATACAGATTATGATTTGAGTAGTTTACCTTAAACCAAGGTCATTTTAATGTGTGAATAAATACCGAGGCAATAAAATATCATTTATTTCCCTGCTCTATCCTTCCTTAATATTTTCACTTGACAAAAATCTGTGAGGATAATGTTTATAGGATGATCAAGTTTTTATGAAAACAAGTAACCTAAAATCCTATATATATGTATATGAGTATATATAGATATGTGGTAGTAATATCATAGATAATAATGTGATAGACAGTAGTATGAGTATAGAAAAAAAGGATACTATAGTAGGCTGGTTACCCTGAGAAGAGGTGTGAGAATGGAGAAATAACAAAATTTATGTGTATATATGTAATATATATATTTATATATATATATGAATTTTGTATGTATCTAAAATAAATCCCATACAATACATGGGATTAGATAAATATTAAAGCCTTATTGCTAGTAACTTCATGAATCTTTTAGGGTCATTAATAACCCCTCTACTTACTAATGATTACACTCAGAAGTAAACTTTAACCATATAGGGTAGGGGGTAAGGACACAGATTTTAGAGTCCAAGAGATCTGGGTTCAAGTCTTAGCTCTCTTGGTTTGTATGACTGGAAGCAAATGATTTGCTTAGCCTCTTTAAGATTCACTTTCCTCTTCTATAAAATGGGGGAAAATCATAGCACATCCTCATAGGACTGAAGAGAAGGCAAGATAATTTAATGTGAGTAAAGCACTTAACACAGCACTAACATGTCATAAGTATCATTAAGAAGGGGAGGGTGGTGGGGAGGGCTGGGGGTGAGCTGGGATGGGAGTAAAAGGCAGAAAACTGTACTTGAACAACAATTAAAATAAATAAAAATAAAAAAGAAGTAACAAAAATAGTATATCACTACGATAACTGAAACCTAAATTTCTTAAAGTTTCTCATCATTGCCGACAATGTCTTGAGTTCAATAAATATGCCTCAAAGAGAAAAAAGACTTGTTTAACTCAAGTCTGAATGTGTAACAGTGAGAGGAAAGACAGATGACTTCTAAAGAAATCAGAAGCTTGCTGTTTAATGTGTGATTCCTTAGTCCTTCAAGCTTCATGTGGGGACTTTAAAGATATTTAAACCAGTCAAAAATTAAAATAGCTGTGAAGGCCCAGTTCATGTTTCTCCTTAGGGCTGAAGTGCCAGGGGTTGGCTATCTGTCCTAACAGTTCTTCTCCACAACAGGAAGGAAGGTGGGGGTAAGGGAGGCCATTTCCACATGGCTTGTATTCTCCCGCTTTCCTTACTTCAGTAAGTAGTATACAGTTATTTACTGGAAAAAAACAAATAAAAATACAGAGAATAGGCTGAGGAGAGATGAAGATATAATGGAAAGCCTTTCATTCAATTGACTTCTTATAGTTTGTATACATATTCAGGAGAAAGTATTTTAGAAAATAAAGAACTTTGTATCAAATAAAAATTACCACTGTCCTGAGATTTTAAAAAACAGTGTATTTTTCAGTATCGACTGGTATGAATATGTGTCCTTGGCCAAATTATAAGAAAAAATGAAAAGTTGCATCTCAAGATGTTTTTCTTCAATGTTGTGTTTAGTAGTAGTGTGAGCATGATTTTGACTATAACCATTCACCAATAAAATATTTTTATGAATCCATATATGAGGAATTTTTGAAAACCTACTTTTAATTTTAAAACATACTATTTAGACCTATTGGGGACTTCTCTTAGAAACCTGAATATTAGTCTTTAATTCATACTTGATTTAATAACTTGATTATTATGTCCAAAATAGCCCAAGGGGACCATGCTTTGTTTTAACTGCACGTAATTATGGAGAACATTAGATTTGTGACAGGTGTTAAAAATTACCACTATGTTTAAAGGCATCAAATAAAGCTTGCAGCGTGTGGTTTTGTAAAACCAATTTTCCTAGATATTTAACATGCATTTGAATTAATCAGGATTAATAGAACATTCAAGTTTTATACTTTATAATCCTTTTAGAATATTTATTCAAGTCAAGAAAAAAGCAAATTATATACTCTTGACAAGAAATTTTGATGTGTAGCCACAGGATTTATTTTCCTTCAGGGAATAAAGATTCCTTTTAAGTTAAGAGAATTTAGAATATAAAGACAATTCCAGTTATTTATTCATTTTTGGTTATTGTTTAGCAAGAATGACATAGGTAGAATTTTTGGCTTCTAAGAAAATTAAGTAAGAAGTCATCTTGCCACTTGCATAAGGAGCCATCTCTCCATTTCTACAGGGGGTTACCTGACTCTACTAAAGACCAAATAAGGGCAATGGCAAATATAAAAAGGTTTAACTGAAATGGGAAATGCAACTTATTATGGAAGCTTTTTACAAACGTATTAGGATTAATGTGCTTTATACAAATTGTTAGAACCAAAAGGTACCTTATAAGTTAAATGACTTGACATTTAACATAAAGTACCTGGTATAATGCTTGTGCATAGTTGATACTTAAGAAATTAATATTTCCCTTTTCATGGAGGACCTATTTATTAAGGTACTCAGCTAATTAGAAGTGCAACTTTTACTGAGAATACCACATTTATTATTTGTTAACTAAAATAAAAATCTTATGGCTCTTATGAATGAAAATACCTCAAAATGTGTAGAAATGTTTTCTATTTCTAAGGCTATTTTAAATTTTATAAGGTCCTTACCATGTCCCTCTAAAGTGATGTGGCTCAAACCCTGAACTACTTCACTAGTGGTGGCCAGCAGCTGAAATTCATATTCAGTTCTTTTAGCCTCTGGCTGTTGCTTTCTGCTGATGTCCTTGGAATCCACCATGTATCAGGATCAGCCAAGAATTAAAGAGAGTCTATATCCAGGTTTTGGAGGAAACCCTATTTTTTCTTTCTTTCTAGGAATTTCTCCCTCAATTTGCCATCATTCTGGTAGCCCGCACTCTGTCCTCTGACACCATTAGCCAAAAGACTTTTGTTTTTCTCCTTGATTCTGGCTACTCTGTGCAGTCTGGGGAGTTTCCCTGGGGGAAAAGCTGTGTAAATATGTACTATACCAAGTGTGGTTTCACTCTTTCAGGAGCTGAATACTCTCCAGTGTGTTCTATTTCTGATTGCTCTCCTGTGTATTCATACAGTTACTTTATATATTTTGTTGTGACTTTATAATTGTTATTTGCAGGAGGATTAGTCCCATACATGCTACTCTGCCACTATCTGAACCAGAACTCCCAATAATTCCTTTTTGAACATCTTTAATTTGAGAGGACTATGTGACATCCAAGCGGAGATATGAAAAGGATATATGAATCTGGAGATCATGGGAGACTTCATAGCCTAAATATGTATTTCAGAATCATCAGCATATGTATGGAATTTAAAGCTATAGAACTGATGACATCACCTATGGATGAATGTAGAAAGAGAAGTACCCAAAGACTGAGTGTTGAGGTACTCCAGAGCTTAGTATATTGGGAAAAATAAGAGGATCTAGCAAAGGGGACTAAGAAAAAAAATGACTGATGAGGTAGGATAGTAGAAGGGATGAAAGTTTGAGTAGAATAAGTTGAAGAGAGAATAGAAGGAGAGGCATTCTTCTAGATAAAATAGACAAATTTCTAGGAGTTTAGTTCTAAAAGGGAGTAATGTAATGATTAGAGAAGTGAGATGTGAGCTCGAGAAAGTTTTTTTTAATTAAAAAAGTTTAATCAATATATTTTGTTTTTAATATATTTTGTTGATTATGCAATTGCAGTTGTCCCAATTTTCCCCCTCCACCCAGTAACCCCCATTCCCTCCAGCAGTCCCCACTTAGTTCATGTCCATGGGTCATGCATATAAAATCTTTGGCTTCTGCATTTCCTATACTGTTCTTAGCCTCCCCCTGTCTATTTTGTACCTACCATTTATGCTTCTTACTCCCTGTACCTTTTCCTCTATTTCCTCATTTCCCCTTCCAACTGGTAACCATCCCAATGACATCTATATGATTTTGTTTGTCCTTTGCTTGTTTGCTTAGTTTGTTTTTTAGATTCAGTTATTGATGGTTGTGAATTTATTGCCATTCAATGTTCATAGTTTTGACTATCAGCTGATTTCTCGAAAAAAAACCTTGCAGGCAAGAAAGAGCTGGAAAGAATAATTCAAAGTCGTGAAAGGCAAGGACCTACATCCAAGTTTACTCTTCCAGCAAAGCTACTATTTAGAATGAAAGAGCAGATAAAGTGCTTCTCAGATAAGGTCAAGTTAAAAAAGTTCATCATCTCTAAGCCCTTATTATATGAAATGTTAAAGGGACTTACCTAAGAAAAAGAGTAATATCAAAAACATGAATGGTAAAATGACAACAAACTCACAACTATCAACAACTGAACTTAAAAAAAAACTAAGCAAATGACTAGAACAAGAACAGAATCACAGAAACGGAGATCACGCAGAGGGTTATCAGTGGGAGTGGAGGGGGAGAATAGGGGAAAAGGTTCAGGGAATAAGAAGCATGAATGGTCAGTACAAAATAGACAGGGGGAGGTTAAGAATAGTATGGGAAATGGAGAAGCCACAAAAACTGAAATGTATGACTCATGGACATGAACTAAGGAGAGGGGGGGTGATCGCTGGTGGGAGGGGAGGTAAAGGGCAGAGGGGAATAAAGGGGAGAAAAAAGTGGGACAACTGTAATAGCATAATGAATAAAATATACTTAAATAAGTCCCTTTAACATTTCATATAATAATGACTTGGTGATGATCTCACCTATAAGTGGAAATATCAACAAAACAAACAAGCAAGGGAAATATAACCAGAGACACTGAAATAGAGAACAAACTGATAGTAACCAGAGGGTTGTGGGGGAGAGCCAGTATGGAGGAAAATAGAGGAAGGAATATAAAGGACTCATGGACAAAGACAAAGGGGGTAGGATCAAGTATGAGGAGCAGGGATGGGTTGGGCAAGGGGGAGTAGTGGGAGGAAGATGGAGACAAGTATACTTGAACAACAATAAAAAAAGGTAATGACTTGGTGATGATGAACTTCTTTATCTTTACATTGCCTGGTAAACACTTTACCTGAATTTTATTCTAAATGATAGCTCTGCTGGATAGGGTAACCCAGGTTGTAGGTCCTTGCTTTTCATCACTTTGAATACTTCTTGCCAGTCCCTTCTAACCTGCAAAGTTTTTTAAAAAATATTTTATTTATTTATTTTCAGAGAGAGGGGAAGGGAAGGAGAGAGGAAGAGAAATATCAATGTGTGGTTGCCTCTCATGTGTCCCCCACTGGGAACTGGCCTGCAACCCAGGCATGTGCCCTGACTGGGAATCGAACCACGATCCTTTGCTTCACAGGCTCACGCTCAATCCACTGAGCTACACCAGCCGGGGCCTAATGTGCAAAGTTTTTTTTGGAGAATTCAGCTGACAGTCTTATGGGAACTTCTTTGTAGGTAACTATCTACTTTTCTCTTGCTGCTTTTAAAATTCTCTTTTTCTCTTTGGCACTTTGATTTATGATGTGTCTTGGTATGGGTCTCTTTGTGTTCATCTTGTTTGGGACTCCTTTTGCTTCCTGGGCTTATATGTCTATTTCCTTCACCAAATTAGGGAAGTTTTCTTTCATTATTTTTTCAAATATATTTTTAATTTCTTGCCCTTTCTTTTCTCCTTCCAGCACTCCTAAGATTTGAACGTTGTACACTTGAAATTGTCCCAGAGGCTCCTTACCCTATCCTTTTTTTTCAGTTCTTATTCTTCTTGCTGTTCTGGTTGAATTTTTTTCTTCCTTATGTTCCAAATCATTGAATTGATTCTCAGCTTCATCCACTCCACTGTTCATTGCCTGTAATCTGTTCTTTATTTCACTTAGTGTAAACTTTATTTCTGCCTGGGTCTGCTTTATGCTGTTAAAGTACCCAACGAGTTCCTTGAGCATCCTGATAACCAGTGTGTTGAATTCTGCCTCTGATTGCTCATCTCTATTTTGTTTAGTTCTTTTTCTGGAGTTTTGTTCTGTTCTTTCATTTGGGCCATGTTTCTGTGTCTCCTCATTTTGGCAGCCTCCTTGTGTTTGTTTCCATGTATTAGGTAGAGTTGCTTTGACTTCTTCTCTTAATAGTATGGCCCAGTGTAGAAAGACACACTTGTAAGTTGGTTGGGGCAGAGCCTTAGGTAATTGCCAGGGCAGGGCAACCTGTGTGAACAAGGTTGATGGAGTCTTAGACATAGTGCTGCAGCTCTGTGGCTCTGTGTCGGGGAGGGCTCAGAAAAAGGATAATGGCCACTGCCTGGCCTCTGGAGTTTTTTCTGGGAGGAAGCTATCCTGTGGCATGTGTCCTGATGCCAGATACTTCGGTCTCTTCCTGTATACCACTGGTGTCTTTCAAGTTGCTGCCCCAGATCTGAAGCCCAGAGGGAATGAGACTGCTTATGTTCTAAGTCCATTGTGGACCCTGGAAGAGGAGATGCCTGAGAGTCCTTCAGTTTCTTCTGCTGCCCCAACCCTCACTGCTTTTTACAGCCAGAAGTTATGGGAACTGAACTTCCTGGTACTCAAACCCTGGGCTTTGTAGTGTGGCGTGGAGACTGGGATCCCTTGCTTCTGAGATATCCCTCCTGATTTTTATCTACCACATGTGGATGTGGGACCCCCCCTCTGTGTCTCTGCCCCTCCTACCCATCTGAATGAATGTGACTTCTTTAATTCTTTGGCTGAGGGACTTTGCAAAGTTATCTTTTTAAGGGAAGAAATTATAGTGTGTTTGCTCAGTGATGGCAATTATTTGGAGAGAAGTAAAAATTAAAATAATGCAAGGAAGATAGTGTACCAGTGATGCCCTGATAAGAGAGAATTGTTGGTTTGGTTATGAAGGCAGAGAATTGTGGAACAGATTTAAGTGAGGTAGTAGAATTGGGTTGAGCTTGCGAAAGTTGAAAGCAAGAACACCAGCTGAGCATGAAGAGAGAGGAGTAATGAAATAATCATGTATGAAAATAGGAAAGTGAATCGACTAAGATAATTATTGGACACACCAAGAAGCAAAAGAAATTTATCAACATAAGAAGTCACAAATTTAAAGTGAGATTTATCAGCATGATTGTTTTCTCTCAGTCACATTCAGCTGCTGGGAGATAGAGGCAGAATAGTTAGAGTTATACTCAAGAATTGCCAGGTAAGCTAACACAGGGAGAGAGGCAATGATGTTGTTTATGTGTACAAAAAGGTGATTATTATGTCAGACCCTGGAATTTAGTCTGGCTAGAGACTGGAAGTGAGGCTATATGGGGGATGAGACACTGAAAATATGGTAGCATCACATATTACCAGTTCCAGAGGGTCAAATAATTGTTAATGTTGTGGGGGCTTACAGAGAGGGAGCTAAAAAGATAGGAAGTGTGGTTAGCATGTAACACTTAAAACTGAGATTATGGAGTTCGTGTAGTTATTAGCAAATGATAAGATGATAATATTCAAGTGATGCTACCTCAAGATCATGTCATTTTTGTGTTTCCTTTATGGTACTCTCACAATTTAGCTCATCTATACTCTGAAGTTTTTAGTGTCAAATTTTTTTCACTGAAATTTTGCAGCTTCATCAATAATTCATCAAGAGTTGTGTTGTCTGCTTTTCAAGATGGCAATAATTGTAAATTTATTTTAATGATGTCTTTAGTCTTATTTTTAATACAAATTAATAACATCTTTATAGTGAATACAGAATTTGATCCTAAATCTTGAAAGCTAATGTAGTAGGTATTATTATTCCCATTTCACAAAGGAGTCATCTCAATTTCAGAAAGAATGAATGACCTCTTCAGTCTTTCCACTCCCAATCTCAGTGTTCTTTCCCTTATATTGGGTAGACTCTAACCATATGTCTGTTCTTACATGTTAATGGGTCTAGTAACTTAGGGAGTTTCCCTTCCTAGAGAGAAGACCCCCTGATGATCCAATAACAGTCTATGAATTATTCTGAAAATGAGGATTTTAGACTGTGTAGCACATCAGTAGGATAGGTGGAACTTTGGAATCCTTTGAGTTATAAATTATAGGCAACTTTCTTTTACTCACACTCAAAAGAATACATAGCTTTTAAAACAAAGGTCATGTAGTAGTAAGTAGAAGACAGTACTAAAGGTCAAAGTCATTTGTGATTCATTCATAAACATTATATTTATTTCCAAGGAGGATTTGAAAAGCCAATCAAATGTGACCAAAAATGTGTCAGGAATCATAAAATTAATAGAAGATGAGGGGAAAAGTAAGAAAGCAATTTTGGAGTATTCTCTTTCAATGCAGGAAAGTGTGCCCTACTTCTCTGACATTTCAGGTAAAGTTGGCATGTTCGATAATCTCTGCTTCATGCATTGTGTACTAGGAGAGACACACAGTTGACCAGGTTCAAAGCTGACTTTATGCTGACTTGCAATTTTGGTGCTAGAATACAAGTTGATGAATTAACTCAAGTATATTCAGGTGGGAATAAAAGAGATTTGACTTGTATCTCTATAAGTATCTTTTCCAGATGTATAAAGCTTATAAATAAAGAACCTCTGTCTCTAAACAAAATTTTACTTGCTTAATAGCTTTTCTACTCTTCTAATTTTTTAAGCAGAGGATGAATTATCAAAATAGTGGGAGATATTTAAAAAGCTAAGCGATAATAAGAAAGTTGATAAATAATCTAAAATTCAGATGAGACCTAAAAATAAGAATTTTTAACATGAGAGTTATAAGTAAAAACGTTCACTACAAAGGGTTTTATTATAGTCAGATTTCTCAAGGACTATCATTTTTCAAGGTCTTTGTAAATATTAGCTAAAATCAGTTGCATAGGTATTACAATAAAAGCTTAAAATATGTTAAAATCAATAAGTAAACTTTTTATTTACTAGACATCGTGATATGAGAAAGAAAACTGATCTGGTTTACCAATAGTTTTCTAAGTAATTTTTTAAAAAATATTTTATTTATTTATCTTTAGAGGGGAAGGGAAGGAGAGAGGAAGGAAACATCAATGTATGGTTGCTTCTGGTGCATCCCCTGCAGGGAACTGACCCCTGCCAGAAACTGGCCTGCAACCCAAGCATGTGCCCTGACTGGGAATCGAACTGCGATTGTCTGGTTCGCAGGCCCGTGCTCAATCCACTGAGCTACACCAGCCAGGGCGTTTTCTAAGTAATTTTAACCAGTTTGATTACACTTTCCAGATCTCATTGCTTCGTTACTTATAAAATTTGATTTACTAGATAAGCTCTTAATATCTCTTAAAAATTCTAAGTATAGTATCTTTTGTCTCTGATGAGGAGGGTTTTTAATTTTGAGATATCACTGGAGCTATTTCTCACCTCCCACGATCTTGTAACCACCTAGTGGTTATGGCTATGAAGGGGAAAAGTCAGCCTGGAAAGCCACTTTCCTTTAAAAGTTTTCTTTGACTCTGGAACTTAGGGCTTTTCACCAGTGAAAGCTCATTTCTCATTTGTGAAATGAAAAGACTCACTGTTGAAGTTGAAGGACCTTTCTTTTGGTCTTCCGGCCTTCCTCAATCAGTTTGAGTGCTAGGTGATTGTGGTGGGGAGGGTAGTGGGTGAAGTGGAAGAGGGCATAAGGGGGATAAATGGTAATGGCAAAAAAAAATGCAGTAAAAGAAAGAAAAGCATCCCTGAATATGTGAAAGAAGACATGACTGTTTCCCTGTTTCCCATGGAGTTAAAATGGGTTCTTCCTGGAGTATTAGCTGGCTGGGCTTAACTCTCTACAACTGTGACCTGCCCTTGAGGAAAAGTCAGGTAAAATTCATCCCCATACAGATTGCTTCCAATTTTTGACTTCCATGAACAAAATGATTACTTTACTTTTCAGAGTCTTCAGGTAGTTTATTTTGGCTTTTGTCTAGAATTTATAGCTGAAATCACGAGGAGGAATGGACCATGAGATTTCTACCACTACAGCAAAAACAAAACTCCCGTCTTACCTCCTTAACCTCTGACATCTGTAGTTTTGTCTCCCTTTTAACTAGAGATTTCATATATTTATGCTTTTTTTTCTTAATGAAACTTCCAAGCTATGTTCTATTTTAGCAGCTGTTTTTAAAAACTAAGTTTACCTTATTTCTCAATTAAATCTTTGTTTTCTATTTCTTTAATTTCTGACCTTATATTTATTATTTTCCGTTCTACACTTTTTTCCTTAAATTAAAAAAATTAAAATGAGAGGCTAGTTAATTTGAAGCCATACTTATGTTAAAATGTAAGTATTTAAAGTATAAATTTCTCTCTTTTAAACAGTTTTATTGCAAAGAATTGCAACTATTTAATGCATATAATTTGATGTTTGGGCATATGCAAACACTCATTATACTTTCACCACAATCAAAGTAATAGTCATAGCCACCACTCCCAGAGTTTCCTCTTGTCCCTCTCATCTCCCTTGTTTTCTGGTGAGGACACAACAGAAAGAAAATTCCTCATGACCTTACCTATATATATGGAGCCTAAAAAAGTTGAATTCATAGCAGTAAATGGTATAAAGGTAGTTACCAGGTGGAAAGGTGGGGGAAATAGAGAGATGTTGGTTGGTGCAGGAAATAGAGAGATGTTGGTTGGTCAAAGGGTACAAAATTGCATTTATGGTGAATGAATAAGTTCTAGAGATCTAATGTACAGCGTGCTGACTGTGGTTAATGCTGCTGTATTGTACATTGGAAATTGGCCCAGAGAATAGACCTGAAGTACTGTTACCACACACGGAAGTAAACATATGAGGAGCTGGATATGTTAATTAGCTTGACTATAGTAATCATTTCACTATGTATGTGCCTATAAGAACATTGTGTTGTACACCTTAACGGTTTTTATTAAAAAAATAAATAATAGAGAAGAAATAAATTAGAATATGAATTATAAATAATCTCAATTGTAGCCTCTAGTAATAGGAGACATGAAACAGTTGAAAAAGGAGATACTCTGGTGGTAATTGTAAGGTTACTATTGTACCAAAAAGCCTTGGTTGAAATCTGATGCCATATTTCTTTTGAAACACAAATGATAAAGATTACCAGAGTATGAAGAGTACCTGTTTTTTTGCTATGAGAGGTATTTTCTGGTTTCTCTTTTTTATTATGAAAGCAATATATATACATTGCAAGATTCTAGAAAATATTTAAGCTTGAAATAATAACCTAAAAAGTTCATGAACTATATAAGCAGCTTTCTTTTACTGAAAGTAACTAGTTTTCTAGTGCTAAAATGAGACTATAGCTCAATATGTCACAAAAATACAAAGGCTAATAGAACCTTTATGTGCATCCCTTGTATAAAGATGTTTCAATAGTAATATAACTTTATTAGGCTAAAAAAATTCAGCTATGTCTGGGTAAATTCTTGGTATCTTTTCAATATTTAAACAAACGGCTAAGGAAATACACATTATAAAGTAAATAATCCATGTTCATCTCACTTTAAGATAGTTTAATACCCTTTAATGTTTTTAATTTCTGCTGATGTACACAACTGAATAAGTATGATACAATATATGTAATTTATGCTTCATCAAGCATTTTATAACTGTTTTTGCTAGGGCCCCAAAGGAGATCCAGGATTTTCCCCAGGTCAAGCTGTTTCTGGACAAAAGGTAATTATTTGTTTATGAAATAAAATCATGGTGATATATTTCAAGCATTTAAAATCATCTTTTTTGAGACTTTGTTATCAGAGAATATAGAAAACTATTGGATTTTAAGGAAGGAAGAAATATTTGAAGAGTTAAGTACATGCTTCTTTAGCTACTCATAAATTTAAATCTCGCCATTAACTTTTTTGACTGTCTGATGTGGCCTGACATTGTGCCACCTGCCAATTAAGGATGAGTGGGGCGAAAAAGAGCGAGATACGATTCCAATCTCAACATTTGTGCTCTTTACATGCATGCACATAATAATACAAAAATATCCAGTTCCATCTCATACCTTTTTAAGGGGAGTTCTACATACTTTAAGTTCCACAGTAATTGTGAAAAAAACAATAATAATTATCGTTTTCCAGCTGAGAAAACAGAATTTACAGAATAAATGATTCATCACATGGATAGTAAATACAGAGTTAATGATATGTCTTAATGATAAGTTTTCTGACTTAGTCAAGTATGCTTTTCATTTTATCATAATGCTCTCATACACACACACACACTCTTAGGTTAAAAACAAAAAGCTAATGTTTTAAAGATAGCAACAAATTTTTATTAGGAGGAGTTTACTATCTCCCAGTGAGGCTGAATACAAATGAAGTCTTTAGAAATGAATGTGGAAGCTTTATTTAGACAAGCACTTGATGAATGTGGTATAATTATAGGATGTTTTTGTTTGTGTGGTATATGTTCACAAACTGTTAAAATCCCTGAATACTTCTGGTGGTTCCTGGGTTGAAAGCTGATCTTTTAACTGGCTTATAAAAACTCATTTAAACTTATCGTACTTATCTGTGTATAATGTGCACTTTTTGTCCAAATTGCTTAGGGAAAAATAAGGATGCACATTATCCATAAGTTGTACTAGTTCCACGTATAATGAGAGGAATTATACATGGGAATCAGCACTAAAATGTGTGTATGCATTATATATAGCAAAATACAGTAAACTAAGTCATCATATTAATGGACTTAATATTTTACTGAGAAGTAAATAAAGGATAATTTTAAATTATTTAAATTTAAATAATTTCTTATCTCAAACTTCTAACTTCTAGTATTTTGAGAAAATAAATTTCTACTGTTTACACTATCCAAAGTGATAATATGTTACGTCAGCCCAAATTAACTAATACAGCCCCCCAGGACACACTTAAGTGCCCCCAGTGGCACTGCTGAAATGGCACCTGAATTAAATAGCATCATGGTTCAATAGAATCGAAAGGCTGCATCACTATGGCAAAAGTCCTCCCTTCTAAAATACTAGGAATACAAATGAAGTTACAAGAATTGACATGGCAGGACCCATGATACATACTTTAAGATGACAAAATGCAGAGAAACATATAGCATAGCTTAATTCCATCTTTTTTCTTTCTGTGTATGAACAGTGCTATCAGATATGATGATGTGTAGTTTGGAGAAGATCTTAAACACAGTTGAGCTGACTGCTGCACAAGATACCTGGGACACATTGTTAAAGCAATTACAAAACATCAAAGTGCAAAAAAATTCTTAAAGACCTTATTGCTGTTATGGAACTAAGTTCACTGAATCTAAATAATCTAGAAAGGGAATGGACGTTTAATGGGCACCTTAATTATTACTAGGAAAAAAATCCACAATTGAGAAACATAAATGCCATCTTTAAAAATATCTAAATATAGGACATTTAATTTTTATTGAAAATTTAGAAATTAGAGTTCCACTTTGTTGTGGTAACTGCTTTAAATAAACTCCCCAATTTAACCATTTAGATTTATATTAAATGCTTGGCTTATCTTTCCTTGTGGTTTCTCTGTAAAAAATATAGAGTGGCTCAGAATGTGTACCGTATTTGTGTAAAATATAGAGTGATTCAGCCTGGGAGTTGGGAGTTGAGGCTTGGAGGTATATCAGTCTTTTTTTTTTTTTTTTAACTTTTTGAGCTTCTCCTATACTTATTGTGGTTAGTACAGAAGAGAAATGTAGTGAGATATAGGATTTAATAGGAAGTTGCCATTGAGCTTTAAGTGAAATCCAGCTTTTAAAGCTGAGTTATATTTCTAAAATGGTAAAATTTAAAAATAATTTCTTAGAAATTATATTTATATTAAATCGGGTTCAAGTCAGGATATAAGTTATATACATATACTATGAGTACAAATAAAATACAAACATTAAACTGATGGGAGTACAGGAGGATTGGGAAACAATTAAATCCTGTTCTTAACCATTTAGCCATTCTTACAATAAATATATGGTCAGTGATGAAACACTAAAAGCAATGCAGGGGCTAGTCCTTCAGCCTGTGATATCTACTAAGTAACATCTCTCGTAGTGTATACATAAATGTTTAAGTCCTCCTGGGATCTCAGTGGCAGGATCCCCTCCTGGGATCCTCCTGGGATCTTTTAAATAATGGTTTTTTTTTTCTTCTCATAAGACAAGTGAGATACTATTCTCATTTTTCAGATGGAAAAACTTTGAAGGGAATCAAATAATCCACCCATGATTAGAGCTAGTGAACAGAAATGATCTCTTATTTCCTGTTGCAGTTTTCTTTTTCCTCTATCCGAGTAATAAATGAAAACAAAATAAATCTGTATAAACTGTCATCCCATGCAAATGGATGACATCTAAAACATTGGGAAGACGCATTAAAATGAATATTAGAGCAAGAGGAAAAGCACTCCATTATTAATAATCAGAAAAACCCTTTTTGACTGTTTAATATGATGAAATATTAAAGTAGATAATGCACTAAAAATTAAATGGAGCATAAACAGCCACTAAGGAATTGATTTAGGATTATTACCTAAGTGTTCATTTTTCTTTCAAACATCACATTTTTTCCACACACAAAAAAAACTGTCGCAGCAGATAAAAGGAAAAGAAGGGAAATAAAGAAAAAGTGCACCTAGAATAAACAGGTTTAAGATGACATTTTCCCCCATCAATTTACAGTCTTTTCTGTCTCCTCACTTCTTTCTACCCACCACAGACCCTCCTTCTCTACCTCACCTGCTACTTTCCCCTTCCTACCCCACAACGGGCTTGCAGCCCTCATCAAACCTGGCGAGGGGGCGCTGTGGAGGGGGCCTAATTGGTGACTGTGGGTCGTGGGACCAAACACAAGGACCTCCTGAGAATTTCTCATCAGTTATGCCCTGGGGGTTCCGTGGGCACAACAGCAGAAGATGCAATGCAGCCCCCGGAAGCGGAAGGGCCCGTTTCCTGGTCTGCAACTTGAGCCCAGCCGTGCTCCCCACAGCCCTGCCTCCAGGTTCCAAGGATGCACGTGGGCTCGCGAGGTGGGTCCTCAACCTGGAGAGCAGGCCGGAATCCTCCACAGTTCCCACACAAAGTGCTTGTGGAATTTTAAAGTAACCTTTAGTTTTCTTAAACATGGTAAACCTTGGAGTAGTGGGAACTTTGGGGGTAAGGTCATTAGTTAGAAAAAAGAGCATGGGAGAAAAAGGAACAGGACTATGGGTGGGGAAGCACAGTCCCCACCTTGGCCTTGGAAGAGCAAGTCCTGGGAGCTTCAGAAAAGGTCTCAAAAATAAAGTGGAACTTGAGCCAGACTGTGAATATCAGAAATGAATGCAGTATGATCTTGACGCCTGAGATGATGAAATCCTGCAACACGGAAATTATAATGTTCAACCCTCTTTCATAACATTAAACCCGTGTTTTGTTCCTAGGGTGATCAAGGCCTGTCTGGATTAATGGGCCCGCCTGGTGTGCGAGGTGATAAGGTAAGATGTAGTTTACTTTGACATAATTTTCTCATAATTTGGTGTCATGAACCTAGGAGCTCTTCAATTCCTAAAAATCTCATTTTGAAGTTAAGCCTAAAGCCAATGTTTTAAATTTCTTTTCTCAGCAATACAAATTAAGATCTGTGATAATCAAAGTAGTGCCCACAAAAAACAAGGTTTTATGAAAAGGAAAAGAAAATGCTTCAGTTAATGATGAGAAAAATCACTGATAGAATATTGAAGCTCTTAAAATTATTATTAATATGTCAGGAAAATAACCTACTTCTGAAAGTTTGAAGTCACTTTTTAAGTTTTACATCTCCAAGGTAAGTTACACTTGGTTGTAAGTAATACACTTGGCTTTTTTTAAAAAAAAAGGGATTCTTATTTTATTAGGAAATAATAATCTCTGTCATTATGTAATAAATAATATATGATATATGATATATTATATATAATATATGATATATTATATATATAATATATAATATATGAGGCCCTGGTGGGAAGGGTGGAAGTGAGGATTGGGGATAGCTGTTAAAAACAGTAGTCATATGCATAGAACTAAGCTTTCTCTGAGGTAAAAAGGAGTACTAACACAGCTGCAATAATTATTTCGTAAATATATATTGTATAGTTTCCTGGATTACCACAAGTGTAAATTTTACTCTGTATAGTCAGGTTTTCTTTTTCATCCCAAATATTGAGTTGTTGAATTTCTGCAGGGGATAAAGGAGACACAAAATTTCTTTCTGAGGTATTAAGAACCCAAAATATTGGTGATATTTTATGTGATGTGGATGTCTAAATATGCATAATAATTAGCTGTGTTGGTGCTTTAGTATGTCGTATTTCTTTTTTTTGGGGAGATATAGGTTAGAGGTGGTTACTTGGTTCAAATTCTGTCTGCTATTTCCTAGTTCCCATAACCTCGGGTAGGTTGCCTAATCTCTCTAAGCTTTAGTCATCTCATCTTTAAAATGTGAAGATAATACTATCCACCTCATAGGGAGTTATTGAGAACATGGAATGAGATTATCCATGCCACTAGAATGTCAGATAAATAGCAAGCCCTTAATAAATGTTAACCATTAGCTGTTTATCTGGTTTTGGAAAGGATCTTGACCTTGTTTGCTTTCCTTCATAACACTTGCTAAAGGGCTGAATTGTGAAATGATGAAAAAGGTTGTGATCTCATGGCATATTTATTTTTCCTTTCATGACCACACCACACCATTATTCTTATGGTCTTCCGTCTAGTGTTCATCCTAGACAGTACTCCGAATATAATAACTTATTTGAGGTTGTTGGTTGCCCCCACAGAGACATGAAACTGCAGAGTAATCATTTCTAACATAATTGGTCATAGTATTCAGTCATGAATTTCTTTGATTAATGCTATTTAGCATACCACTGACCACTAAGTATACCTCTGAGAAAACTACTGATGAAGGACATCAAGCAAAGAAAATCTAATAATACAGAAATTATCTTGATTATTTATTTGATATTAAATATATAGTTTTTTCATTCTAAAGAATAACTGTATAGGAGAGGAAAACAAACTAATCATTATTTTCTGAGGTCAGATGATGCTGTGGCTCATGAAATTCAGAAAGGAAAATACTAAGTAAAAATGGATTGTTTATTGTGTAGAAGAGGACACAAAGAAATATTATTTATAGAGAAAGTTTTAAAAGACTTACTTTAACCATTAGAGCAGATGATTGTTTAAACTTTAAAATTGCACTTACTTAAAGCAGCATATATTAGCTTCCAGGGCCCTCTGGACGTATTATATGGATCTTGGCCAATCAATATTTTAAAATACAAGGTCTGACACAAATAACCCACCTCTTTTATTACAAAATCATAAGCATGCAATTCTGTAATCTAACAAGATCACACTTAAGCACACCATGTGACATTTTAGGTGACATGTTCAAATTAAAACTATAAATTATGACACCCATATTATCTCCCTACCAACCACACTCAAGCAGGCCTTACTTCTGTTGAACCCTGTATTAAGAAGAATGTATTCTTTTTAGTGTGTGTAAATCTAGTAAAATGAAAGAACAGCATTGATTTAAACAAATTGCAGAATAGACTGTGTATGTTTCATAGACTCCTTTTCCTGCTATATAACTTTTAAAAATATTTTTTAAGATTTTATTTATTTTTTAGAGAGGGGAAGGGAAAGGGAAAGAGAGGGAGAGAAACATCAATGTATGTGGTTGCCACTCACACTCCTCGCACTGGGGACCTGGCTGGCACCCAGACATGTGCCCTTGAAGGAATTAAACTGGAAACCCTTTGATTCCCAGGCCAGCACTCAACCACTGAGCCACACCAGCCAGGGCTGACTTTATAAACTTTTAAAGTCTGGCCGGGTGGTTCTGTTGGTTGGAGTGTCATCCCTTACACCAAAAGGTTGTGGTATTGATTCTTGGTCAGGTCACATACCTGGGTTGACTCACCTAGTCAGGGTGAGTATGGGAGGTAACCGATCGATGTTTCTCTTTCTGTCCCCGCCCTGCCCCCTTCCCCACTCCTTCCTCACTGTCTAAAAAACCAATGAATATATCCTTGGGTATGGATTTAAAAAATAATAACAATAAAATCAAATCAAATCTGGATTTTATTGTAAACTAATAGAAATAAATCCTATAGAAATTAGGGATCTGCTGTGTTATCAGTTATAAGCTATAGCTGAATTTTCTCTAGGAAAGATTTAGTTTGAAGTACTTAGAAACTAAATTACTTTCTGGTAAGTGAAACATCCATGTTTTACTATGATTTGACAGTAGTTCAGAACAGTGTTGAAATATTTGAAATGATTTTGTAGTTTTTTTGAGAATGTTTTTCCCTCTTTCAGAGTATCTATAATGGAAACTATATACAGATTTTTAAAAAATGTTTTGCTAGCAAAAGGACATAAGGATTCAATCTAAACCTGAACTAACTTTCCATAGAGCAGGCTTGGAACAAGTTTTCAGCACACTGTCTGTGTGCAATATCTTACTTTAACACAAATATACAGTAGAAATACATTCAAAATGAACTTGATAGACTGTTCCTGTGCTTTGTATGAAATGGGAAAAGATGAGATTGATCATTGACTAGAATGTGTAGGTAAGTTATGAGCTGTTTTATGGAGTTTACTAATTTTGATTTATGTTTGAACTACCTAGGCCACTCTCAGTTGCTTTCTGCAGACAGGATCCATGCTAAGACAACCTAGAATAATGGCTCATATTACCTGTAACCTAGGGTCTTCTATTCTTTCATCGTTCCAGTTCTATCTCTGAAATGGTAGATGAATTCTATAGTCAAGACAAGAACTAAACTTATTCCTGTCGTAAGCAAGGTATCTCAGATAAGCCCAATGAAGTTAAGAGAATGGCTCAGGGTCACTCAGTTACGGAAGGGCTGAGGGATAAAACTTACTGACGTGGAATCCACTGTGCTTTTAACTATCCTGTTCATATTATAAGAGATGAATAAGGTACTTGGGTTTTAATTAGTGTAGAGTTTATTACACATTTTTATTTATTCAACTATTTTATGAATTATCACAACTAGTACCACTGTGATGAATGGTAGCTCTGTTATTGTGTGCAAGGTTCCTGTCTCTGCTGAGCCCCGTTTCTTTTCAACTAAAAACAGCAATTTGAGGATAGTGCTATGTCAGTATGTCATAAACAGGCTGAAGCATAAAAGAGTTAAATAACTCACCCAGGCCATGCAGTTGTTAATTGTAGAGTTAGACTCAGACCAAGCCTGTTTGATATATCAGTGTGTTCTTAATAGCTTTGTGTACTGCCCATTAATTAATTGATTAATTAGTTCTTTAAGCCAGTATTAGATATGTATTTCAGTATTCTGACCATGTCAAGTATGTATGCAAGAAGAAGTAAAATTTTGTTTTTCAGGAGGCCAAGGAAGTGAATATGGCTTTGGATGACAGAGAATAATGACTTCATTATTCCTTTTCTTAGGGAGATTCTGGACATACTGAGATTCCTCTAATATAAGCCATATCACGTAATCTTTAAAATGGCTTCAAGAAAATTATGTAGAGAATACTGACAACTCTTCAAAACTGTTGAGACAAATAAACAGAAGATTAATATAAAAATGTTTTGAAAACTAGAATTAATTTTGAGTCAGAAATGACAAAGCAGGTAAATCAGCAGCAATATTTTCTTTCACTCTTCAGTATAGCTTTTTGGTTTGCTTTTTTTCTTACCCTCTTTTTATCTCTCTCCCCTGGACTATTTTTAAAAATCATTATTAACATCTTCAACAACCAATGTGCTTCTCCAGATTGACTTGTTACATTTCCTCAATTTAGCTACCTCCATATAACTCTCATTTTCCTATGCACTGGAGAATGTTTCAATTCCCACTAAATGTCTAAATTCGTGCCAAAAAGCAGGTAAGTTTGGTCCAGGGTACATGTTGAGTTGGATGGAAGACTGGAGTCATAATTCTGAGCTTGGACTCTAGATAGATTTTTAAATTGTTTTTTAATACAGCTAATCAGTTCCTATATTAATATTGGAACTCTACTATTTAAAATTGTAAGAACATTAACAGTGATTTCAGTTGAAGCAATTTTTTTTTTTTAGGATTAGAAGGATCAGCCAGATGGGCGTAGTTAAGTACATGTTAGCATGAAGTTATAACTCAGAGCAACTGTGAAATAAGGCACACGTGTTAAAACAGATTTTTAAGAATAATGTATGGCAGTATTATTCTGAATATCAAGCATACTAACTACAGTAGTTTTAGTAATAATTATAAATCAGTGTGAATTCTTATTTTATTCTAGAGGAACTATTTTAATTATTTTAGAAAATAGTTCCATTAATATCTCTATAAAGGGGTGCACAATTAATATCTCTATAAAGCTTAAAAAGGAAAAAATCCCTGAAAGCATCAAGTGGAATGCACTGTGATTTATCAGTCACTCAAAAACTATGCAGCTTTTCATAATGTATGTAAAACAAGGACAGTAAGAAGGAGCAACAGCAATAAAACTCAGGACTGGAGTAGAATCAGTGGTGGATAGAGAAATAAGAATTCTATTCTTTGTAGTAAATTCTTCTGTTCACTTTTCCATTATTCCTGCAAAAATCTGCAGAGCTATGTTTTACTCTGGGCGGGTTCCCGGTCCCAGGGCAGTCCTGAAAGTTCACTACAAATGCTGCATCTTGAGGCCTGTGCTGTCACTGCTGTCACCACTGCCACCACCTCCCTTCTCCGCAAGCTGTCATTCCCACTAATGGTGGGGGAAGCCGAGAACAAGGCCGAGCAGTACCAAACGCCCCCACAGGCTGGCCAGTGGTTGCCAGAGTGGTGTAATTTGTGGGACTTTGAAAACTTCCCTGTGTCCAAAGACATTTTCCTCAGCCTGGCTCTTATGATTGACATTCTAACATTAACAATAAGTGCATTTGGCTGAAAGTATTTTAGTTTCCAGAAAGTTCTTTAAAAAATTTCCATGTCCTCAGAAAATGCTGTCATCTGTCAGGTAGCACCATTTTGAGAAATAGTTTATTATGCTGTTTTTCCTCCTTGAGACCTAGTTGAGAAGGGCTAAAGATGTTGGTGGGACCACAGTGAAAATGGAGCACTAATGCAAGCAGGTTAGTGGGTCAGTATGGGAGGAGTTGGAGACCTAGGCGGGCAGCAGCCTGTTTTGTGCCTGAGGGAAGTTTGGTCCCGGACAAGGGTGGAGGGGTTGTGGAATAGAGCGGTTTGTATGGCATTCAAACTCATTCAAACTCACTCATTCTGTGAGTCTCCTCAAGCTCTGCAGTTATCTGGAATCATTCATCTGTTAAATAAAAATAAAACAAAACAAAGTGCTTACTCTTAGGCATTGAGAAATTCATTACCCCAAGAAGTGCTTACATGACCATGGCTGTTAGTTTCTATCTAATGCTGAATTCTTGCTTTGGGGCTTCTTTTTTGGTCAGCTGTGGTCATCTTATCACCATTCTCAGTTTTGCCATAACTTTCTCTGCTTATTTTGGTCAAAACATGGTTACAGGCCTTTCTCTGCATTCCTCAAAGCATTGCTGAGATGAGTCCTGCTGTGTTTGACAAATTTAATAGAAATTTGAAACTACTTAATCTGTAATGTCACACTACATTACAGAAAAAGAAAATGTAATCTTTGCTTTCAGACAGCAGCACAATAGGAGTCCTTAAGAGCAAAGACTGTATTTTATTCCTTGTGGTGCCTCAGCTCAGTGTCCAGCACATGACAAGCACAGATTTGTAAATGAATGAACAATGTTGTTTTTAGGTTTAGTTGACTGTGCCCTTTCACTTGGTCCTCGTGGTCATCATTTTTATTTCCCTATACAAATATAACTGATGGAACTTTTACATTTTGACAAAAGTTTTTAAAGGTCACAGAAGGATTGTAACTCTTCCCATTATTAGGATTGCTTTGGCCTTAGCTGGTGTAGCTCAGTGGGTTGAGCGTGGGCCTGCAAACCAGAGGATCGCAGTTCAATTCCCAGTCAGGGCACATGCCTGGGTTGCAGGCCAGTTCCCAGCAGGGGACGCATGAGAGGCAACCATACATTGATGTTTTTCTCCCTTTCTCCTTCCCTTCTCTTCTAATGATAAATAAGTAAAATCTTTAAAAAAAAAAGATTGCTTTGCATGATTTCAGTTTGTATAGTCAGTTTTATGGTCCTATACTAAGGACCTGTATAGAAAGGTTTTATATACATGCACAAGAGGATGGCCTGTATATAAATGGTTTTATTTATGTATCCAAATTTTAATTATTTGGGTAAAATTCAGGTATGCATTTAAAATTTGTGCCTTTCCCATCCCTAAATATATCTTGTTATGTTTTCATAAAAAGAAAACTTGTATGTTTTCTTTGTCTTTCTTTTTTTTTTTTTGTCCTGTGTAGTCACTTATTGATAACATATTTGCTGTGGTTCAAATCCTTGTTAAAATAAGTATCAGTATTAAAATGAAAGTCTCTGGGTTATAATTTCATTCTGAGCCCCATGTATAATTGGATTTCTTGGTAAGGCAACTTTCCATCACAACCAAAACTGAGACAATTCTATAACTCATTGTAATGAGTTTTTATTCTGTTCTAAAGCACAATTTGTAAATTTTCCTGTCGGTATTTTTCCATGCATTCATTAGAGAAAAATCACATGTTTTTTGTCACTGAACATTTTTTGTTATTCTTCTTATGTTAGTATATAAAACAGTAACTCAAGTAGTATTTTCCAAAGACCACAATGTAAACTAATTTTTTTCAATGGAATGGCCAATTCCAAAGTTGGGGTTTTGCCAAAGCTTTAATGTAGGCAGTTTCCCAAGGACATATTTCTTTTGCTTTTAAAAACTTTATAGACTATAGTCAAAAAGTTAGGAAATAAATGGAGGTTTTTAAACAATAATGGTGCTAACTGTATATTGCAGATATAATAATATATTAAAAGTAACAAAAACATATTCTTTCTCTAACTTGTCACCTTCCAACATGAAAAGAATTGAGATACCATTAAATACTTAGAATTTATTTTCCACCCAAGTAATTCTCAAGTACATCTAAGTCTTTCCATTAGTTCATTCATTCATACAAGTCCCTCCATCAATGAACTAATGAGCACTTATTATGTGTCAGGGACTATTCTAGGCACTGGTGATACCCATATGGAATAAAATAGACAAGCAGCTGAAATTAAGTTTAAAGTCCTTAAGGGGCTTGTATATATTCTGTGACTCCACCACTCAAATCTCATGTGTAACAATCTTTCATCTAGATTATCATAGCAGCCTCCAACTGACCCAGTCTTCCATTCTACTATACCCCAGAGTGCCCATCTCTGTTTCAGCTCTTATGCCCATGAATCTGGTTTTTCTCTGATACATACATCAATCTTACGTGAGTTCTTCCTACTCCTCCTAGTGTGAATTGACTCATATAGGCCTTTGACTTGTACATGCCTTTGTTTTTCATTCAGTGAAAGCTAATTTATTTTTATTTTTATTTTTATATTATATTTTCTTTTTTATATTTAATTATTGTTCAAGTACAGTTTTCTGTCTTATATTCCCAGCCCTGCCCCCCAACAGTGCTCCCCACCTCCCTCCCATTTCCACCCCCCACCTTAGTTATTGTCCATGTGTCCTTTATACTTGTTCCTGTGAGTCCATCCCCTTTTCCCCTGTGATTCTCTCCCCTCTCCCCTCTGGACCCTGTCAGCCTGTTCCGTATTTGAGTGTCATTGGTCATATTTTGCTTGCTTGTTTGTTTTGTTGTTTAGATTCCTGTTAACGGTGATATCATATGGTATTTGTCTTTCACCGCCTGGCTTATTTCGCTCAGCATAATGCTGAAAGCTAATTTTTAAAAAAATGAGACAGTGATGATGTTCTTATAGATTCAAGTAATCACAGAATACTAGCTATAAAAGAAAATTTAGTAATAATTTATTTCAGTGCTGTCATTAAATAAATGAAGACTTTAAAGTTCATGATATAGCTAGTTAGCAGCAAAAGTGGATCTAGAACTCAGTGTGCTTGGTCTATTCTATTTTTTTTAATCCTCATCCAAGGATATGTTTTTTTTAAATTGATTTTCTGGGGAGCAGGGAGAGAGAGAGAAACATTGATTGGTTGCCTTCAGTATGTGCCCTGACTGGGAATTGAACATACAACCTTTTTGTGACTAGGATGATACTTCAATTACCTGAGCCACCTGGCCAAGGCTGCCTGGTCTATTCTTTATGTTATTAGTTGTAAAACAAAAAGCAAAAAACAGTTTGTTTTACTTAAACACTTTCAATAGCAAAGAATGGAGGGAGAATTATTTCAGTCCTTTCTGCAGCATTAATGGAAGCAGAGACCACGGAATTCAACAGTATAGGTACTGTATTAAGATGTGGTTTCATGGAGACAGGCACTAATTCAAAGGAGCTCTGAGTGTCTTGGCAGCATTAGTTTGTGTATTTTTCACTGTACTTTCTACTACTACTGTTACTCATCTACTCTCTGTATCTGCCTTGTTGTGTCATCTTGATTTTTCTCTGGCAACTTTCTTAACAGTTTTGGCTTACTCTAAATTGTTTGCTTTATACTTCAACTTTCTTGCAGCATCTCATTGTCCCAACTCTTTCTCTTGACCTTTCTTTGTGACTCTTTCCGGCTTCAGCCCCCTCCACTACCGAGCGCCTGAATCAATCTTCCCTCCTTCCTTTCTTCCCTCCCTCCTTCTCTCCCTCCCTCCCACCCTTCCTTCCTCCCTTCCTCCTCTCTTTCTTTCCCTTTTCTTTCTCTTAAACTTAAAACTTGACTAGCCCAGCGTATCCCTTTTTAGATAAACCTCCTCATTCCTAGTGACCTGATAGGCAATGGGCCAGGTTTTGTATTGCCCTCCCTTTGATTAGGATCCATCTCTTATGGCGGAGGTGGAGTAGGAGTGAGCTCAGGAAGAAGAGATCATGACTGTTTGGTGCTGTCCCTTTATCAGAGTCTCTGGATGACAATCCCTCCAAAAGGAATCAGACATAAGGAAGATAAGGTGATTAACATGCCTGGTTCACTGCTATAAAATGCTGCTGGGAAAGTAAGCTCAAGAAATTATACCACTGCTGCATTCCGTTTCACCATGGGGAAGGGCGGGAAGACACTCTGGTCAGAAAATCAGGTGGTAGCCAAGAAAGAGAAGCATTTTGCTCAACTCATGGGTTTGTAGAAATAAAAAATAAGTAAATAAGTAAATATTTAAAACTAAGAAGAAAAGGAAATAGGCTTATGGTAGAAAATTTGTCTACCTTTGTGCCTCTTGCCCTGGCCCCTCATTCCTTGACTCCCTTCACGCTCCTGGGAACCGTTAGTTCTCATCCTCCCAGAGGTGCTTTCTCATCCCAGAGAGCCACTGCCCCTGTCTTAGTGCTGAGGACATTTCTTATTTCCTGTTATAAAAAGTGAAAACAACTTAGTTTTATGGATATTTTTATTTGTAGGATCTTGTATAACACCCGGACAACTGAGAACAGTATTTTCTGAGAACATCATTTTCTAATTAGGCTGATTGTTAGTTATCTTAAAAATATATAAACTTAGAGCAAAATTCAGTTAAAACATTGGGTATATTAGATGTTATTAGTAAATGTATAGCTTTAATAGAACTGTGATTCAGAAAATGTAACTCCTTTTTTTGATAGTGAACAGCACCAGATGTTAAACCCCAGTTCTAGAGTTTGGTTAAGAAAGAATTCGGAGCAGGAACTCAAATATAAGCGAAAGTTTATTTAGAAAGTCACAGAGGTAGAAGAAGTGAGCCAGCTGGGCTGTGCGGACTCAGGAAACATGTTACAGAGGCAAAAGCAGGGTCCTTGGAGCTTAGGAGAGAGACAAAGAAACCTTCATCTTAAGGGTTTACTTGTTCTGCAAATGCAGGGATTTTAGGGGAGGATATTGGTTGAATGTTCATCAAATTTCCAGGTGTGTCCTTTTAGGATACTGGTCTCTACTGATTGGCGGGTGCTGGAGTAGGGGGTCATTTGTCATTCCATGTAGTCCCAGTGTCAGCTGTGGGGTCACTTCATCTGGTTTTCCTGCTTTTCTGGGCCTGGAGCGGAAATCCAAATGAGATCTAAATGTTACCTCCTGTTTGACCAAAAGTCTGTCTCTATGATCAACAGATTGGAGGCCTTGTCTTTAAGATTATTTAATGTGTGCCAGAACCTCATTGTTCTGAGGGCTTAATGCTTAAGGGTGTGGTCCTGCAAGGGCTTGTATGGGAGTCATATGAGGCCATTCTTCAGCCCCCTTGTACCTTCTGTAAGAGAAGTTATGTACCACATAACTATGACGTCCAAGGGAGGAGAGGTCGGGGGAGGGCCTGAACTTCATGATCACCTGTGTTCTAGGAGAGATCACCCTGGGGGTGAGGTCCCACCCTATAATACTGGTTTTCCCAGTGTTGCCCTTTGCTAGGCTGCCTGAGCTTACTGTCATGGTGACCTTATGTACCTAGCCTGTTGTTCCCGTTCTGCTCCTGTTTGGTCAAACTACCTGCTACATCACTTTTGTTGATTTGTCTTGGTGGCGTATATTGTTTGAACATAGTGATGAAAATAAGGACAGTCTTCATTCCAGACAACTGTAACAAATAAAGTAAATAACAGGGCAGGTTACTCAATTCTTGAACAATTTATCAAACCACTATGATTGCCATCTTATTGTCATGACTAGTCAAATCATTTAATTTCTCAGAACCCAGTTTTCTTATCTATAAAAATGAGAAAAACACCTACTTCCTAGATGTCATGGAATTAACCATTGTATTTGGAAGTATTGGCATAAAGTCCGGCATACATTATTAGCTCACTGAAGTCCATTTGTTCCTTCTTTCCCCACCCCCCACTTTTACCCTTTCTCATTGCCACTTCCCCACTCTCTTTATAATGGCTTAATCAAAAAAGAACTAAGCTCCCAGACAGGACTTTTCCTTTGCCCTCCTTTAATTCTGTTACTTCCTTGCTACGAACATGCTTACATATAATGTATAGATAACACAAAACTCTTTCTCTCAAATTTGCTTTCTTACTTTTTCCAGTCTTCTCTGTAGTTCCTAAGACACCTCTCTACTTAAACATTTTACTGCTAAGTTTAACATCTCAAATGCTGTTTAAATCATTTTCTTATTTTTTAAATAGGCACCTCTTCTATTAATAATTTCCTCATTGTCTAACCAAAGCATCATTTCCTTCTCAAATTCACTAATTCAAGTTGATAAACCCTCAGTGAGTAACTCTATTTATTCCATTACTTTATATCCTGAAACCTCTAAAACTTATCTTCAGTTTGCAGTATATTAATTTGAAGTTTTTGATACTTGTAAACTATAATTTATTTCAGATTTTTGAATAATAGTTCACCTAAAATTCTATGAGGCTCTTTGAAAAAGAAACTTTTTCTTATTCTTTTGTATACACAAAAATCTAGTAGGTGTAGGTTGATTTACTGATTGTTCATTAGAGCTATACAAATAAGCTTCAGAGTGTTTGTTTCTTTCTTCCTGCCCTTTCTTTCAGCATGCTTCATTTTGCTCACAGAAGAAAATATTTCTAGAGGATAAAGAATATTTATTTTATATCTTTGGGTGTTAATAATAGAAATTAACATTGAATGTTTTTATTGTTGTTCAAGTACAGTTGTCTGCATTTTCCTCCCACCACTCCCCCCACCCTAGCCATCCCCAGCTCCCTCCACTGATCTCACCCTCCTTGGTTTTGTCCATGTGTCCTTTATACTTGTTCTGAAAACCCTTCCCCCTTCCCCCCTACTAACCACTCCCACCTCCCCTCTGGTTACTGTCAGTTTGTTCTTAATTTCCTTGTCTCTGGTTATATTTTGTGTGCTTGTGAGGTTTAAGTGGAACCTAATCAACAAAACAAACAAGCAAGCAAAATAACCAGAGACATCCAAAAGAACCTATGCACTCCAATGTTCTTAGCAGCACAATTTACAATAGCCAAGTGCTAGAAGCAACCTAAGTGCCCATTAGTAAATGAGTGGATCAGAAAACTATGGTACATTCACACAATGGAATTTTATGCAGCAGAAAGAAAGAAGGAACTCCTACTCTTTGTGACAGCATGGGCGAAACTGGAGAGCATTATGCTAAATGAAATAAGCCAGGTGGTAAAAACCAAATACCATATGATCTCACTTTTAATATTGAATTTTGGTTCTAATATTTGGAATTTTTGTTGCTAATTTCTTTTTTTAATTGAGGTATAATCAACATATAACATTTGTTACTAATTTCTTAGCTTTTTACAAATCCTTTTAATGGACTTACAAACAGGCTCTTTTATTTGTCCTAGCTCACTCATGGAGTGTTATGACAATAATTTGAATTAAATAAACTGCATGGATGTGGTCCAGTTTTTCAGTAATTACAAATAGATTATGGCTTATGGCCTGTTGTTTTAGCATTAATGAACTAAAACTAACTTTTAAAAAGCTTTAATGAAATTTAGCAGATCATTGCTAGACACCAGCCTTTATAAAAGATGCTGCTCTTTATTTGATACTGTGCTACAATTTTAGTTGATAATAACAAATCATTGAAATAATACTCAAACATAATTAAGGATATTAGTAAGAATTTTTGTAATAAAAATTACTTATTGAAAAGATCAAATGTATTAAGAAATAAATTAGTAAGAATTGCATGTATATTGATGAGGAAACTATAAGTTGGGGTACAAGGCAACTCAAAGCCTGTGCATACTATTTGGCTTGTGTGGGTTTACTTTTCATAGCAAGTTCTCTGCTTTGCCCTTGCAGGGTCTCAAAGGACATCCAGGCCTCCCAGGACTCCGAGGGGAACAAGTAAGTATTTCCTTTGCAAAGCTGTACCTCCAGTGAGAAAAGATACTCCCTAGAGAACTTCATTGGGAGATTTCTTCAATTAGTAAATTGAAATTTACTATTTCAATATTTGAAATATTTATTTCAAATAAATATTTCAATATTTACTATTCAATAGTAAATATTTATTTCAATATTTACTATTTACTATTGAAATTTACTATTTCAATTTGCTAGTTATTTTCCCTCTGTTTAGTACAGGACAAACTTTTAATTAATTGTTTATTATAGTCTTATTTTTCTTTTTTTTCCCTTCATATTCCAAATTGACTTTTGCTGTCTACCTAGTAAGTTCCAGAACAGCAGTTCTTAAACTTTTATGGTTCACCACCACCCTCTCTGGGAACCTTACAAATGTGAACTCTTTTCTCAGAAAATATGGTTATCCATGCACATGCACACACATACCCCCACGCTCACAGACACACACACCTGGTTTATTTTGTACAATTTTAGGGCTTTGCCTCTTCAGTAAATCGTATCCTGACCCTTGCGTAGGGAACACAAATAAATTTCAACAGCACTCCAAATCAGGATAGTGTTAAGCTGCTGTCCATTGTAAACATACACACTCAGGCACACTTACAGTCCAAAGTTCGGAACCACAGCACCTGGTCTTTAGTTCTGTTATTCGTTCTCTTTCCCACCAGAAAATATTGTATCATTTTGTCATAGAAAAAAAGGTCATATCTCTTGTTTTCAATGCAGTATACAGTAGGATAGTATGAATACAGCAGCGAAAGGATAGGAGGTCGGAAACTAACCAGTGTGACAGATTCTGTCGTTGGAGGTTCAGTGGAGAGCCTCGGGAAGCCATAAAGGGAGCTCAATAGCAGCAACAAAATTGCTGGAGATTGTCACTTGAGGGGAAGATATTAATGAAGAAAGCCAATTTTCTATTTCCTCTGTGTTAAGTGGGACAGTGCACTCTGTTCAGTCTCTGAGGCACAAGATTACCAGTTACTAGACGTGGCAAGCAAAGCATAAAAGGTACAATTTCAGATTCCTGAAGATTAAACAGTTACTGAAAAGCATTTCAGTTTTTATGGGTGAAATGCACTAGGGTGGGAGGGGGAATGTGGAGGGGAAAAAACCATAGAATACTGCTTTCTAAGACGTGTATGGATTCCAGTGAAGAAAACCTAATATTTTATAAGAAAATGAAAAACTGATCTTGTGTCAGTAACGACCCGTCCTCACATGACTGCTTTATGACCTAGTTCTATTAATATGCATGTTATTGTTCTGTAAGTGTTATGTTTATTTAAAGTCTAAAATCAATTTTAAAGGTTGAAAAATGTATTTTGGAATCAGTTCTTACTTTCTATTCTAATTATTTTCAGAAAAAGGCAAAATTTGATAACTGTGAGGAACAACTAGTATCATTTTGTATTTCAAGTATAAAAATGCTATGATTATTAAGAGGAGCCTAACTACTTTGCCAGAAGACATTCACTTCTGGAAAATTTGTAAATATCTATAAATTGGTCAGCAAACATTTTGAAAAGTATTTATGTCATCTGTGCAAGCTCTGGCAATAAGATCTCTAACTCACTGAATTTTTATTAGTTGCCAAACTGCAGTACTTGTTAACTACAATTTGTAGTGGTGTAATCACTAATTGAGTGTCTCCATATGTTTACTAATCGAATCTCAGCATCATTAAGGCTGATTGCCGTCACCCCAATTTTAAATATATGTTTTGCACATAATTCTGTTTTATCCACACAGTAATTCTGTGACCTAGATGTTGTTATTCTATTGTACTAAGGAGAAAACTGAGATATAGGATCAACCCAGATTCTCCATGAAGTCTGACTGACTCATGCTTTAATGCTTGGAGCATGAAGTGGGCTTGGGGCAGGCTTCTTATCCCCAACTCCTCCAGAGGCCATAAGGTTCAACTTTGTGCCTAAAATCCTCCCTTCTATCTAAAGATTTAAGTGAGCCATTGTCTCAAAAACATTTTTAAGTGCAGAGTGAATTGAGTTGTCGTGTTCGTTTTGAGTTTCTTTTGGGCTTCTGTGGTCATCGCAGTGATTTTAGGGTATAGTTGACTTGGCATGTGTTCATGCCATTTAAGTCTATGCTGAAGGCTTATTTGTTTGCTTTGTTTACTGCTATTCCAGCATAGCTGAATTTAGCCATCCTTTGGAGTTCTTTTGTGTATTTCTCTGTGCTGCTGGAATGGTTTAGCTTGCCACATGTTTTTTTTTTTAACACATTCTGTGAGAATCCATTCAAAATCAGATTTATGTCTATAACAGATTGGTTTTTAATTGAAGTTAATTAACCTAATTTGGCTAGGAAAGGGGTGGTGGTAGGCATTAGTCAGGTAGTGACCTTCAAGATAAAAACAGCATTTTAAATTTGTTTCACTCATTTCTATTGTCATACCTAAAGACAAGGTTTTGCAAACATCTGAATATTGGTCTTTGTATTTCAGAATTGGACGGGGCATAAAGGAAGCAGTTGTAAATAGACCGGGGCAAATCTCTTAATCAGAGGGTTTTCCCTAGAGTACTATTGGAAGTTATTTGCACTTCCAAGCTATACTAGAAAGACACCTTTGAATGGTAGTCCCAGGAGTTAGATTTGCTTATTTAAATCCTAACTTCTTTTTTTAAAAGATTTTATTTATTTATTTATCTTTAGAGGGGAAGGAGAGAGGGAGAGAAACATCAATGTATGGTTGCCTTTCCTGCCTTCTCTGCTGGGAACTGGCCTGCAGGGAACCGGCCTGCAACCCAGGCATGTGCCCTGACTGGGGATCAAACCGAGATCCTCTGGTTCGCAGGCTTGCGCTCAATCCACTGAGCTACACCAGCCAGGGCTAAATCCTAACTTCTTTCCACTGGTAACAAACATGTCATGGCTCATTTTTCTCATCTGTCGAATAGGGATAACTATTACATTATAGGGCTTAAGCAGAATAAGTTACAATATATATATATGAAATACTTGAAATAGTTCTGGGCACATGGCAGTGCTAAAAATGTTATTGTAGAACTAAAATAAATGTAACATTAATAAGGTGATATCTAGTATGTAAATATGGTTTCTGAAATTCAAAGGGTATAATCTCTTCACTTGTAGACAAGAATTTTATCCTGTAATTGTCAGAAGGTCACTGTTTATTCACAATTTGTTAAATTGACCATTGTGATATATATATGTATATTGTCCATCTGTCTGTATGTACATGTGTATATGCATGTATGTATATCTGGGTTCATTCCAAGGCTCTGCTACTTACTCTGGCATGTTGGATAAGTTTCATAACTTCCCTGTATGTTAGTTCTTCCATATGTACAGTGGAGAAAATAATATCTAACTCATAGGTGGTGTAAAGTAGATGTAAAGTACTTGGTATAGTGATTGGCACATAAAAAAGTGCTTGGTAAATGGTACTTGTCGGAGGAGCAAGGGAAGGAAGAGAGACAGAAGGGAGCAAAATGAGACAATAAAATTGAGAGATGGATTCTGAGAAAAGTGGAAAGAAAGATATACTAGGAGCCTATGTGTCTAATAGGATGGGAGGGCAAAACCTTTCAACTGTGATTCTTACTTGCATTTACCTTGGTCCTCATTCTCTAGACTTTTTGTACTTTAGAGTTTTGTAATGTTTCTGTACTTAAAATGGAGGTAACACTCTTCTGTTTATTTCAGAGCAGATGGGCAAAGGGCTGGTGTATTTTGTCCTCTCTTCTCAGAAACAGCAAGTGGGAAATGAATTTTATCCAATAAATAAGGAATCTATGACATTTAGCAAAGCTGTCACCAGTTGAAGTAAAGGCAGCTCAGCACACATTCTTCTGGCATTTTTTTCTTTAAGAATTATTATTATTTTGGGGGGATTTTTGTGAACTTTTTTCTTATGGAAAACTTCCAAACACATATACCAGTAGAGATTGTAGTTATAATGAACCCCATGTACCCATCACCCAGCTGCAACAATTATCAACTCACTACCAACTTTCTTTCATATGGGCCCCCACCAATCGTCACTTCTTCCCCAAGTTATTTTGAAACAAATTCAGGACAAAAGTACATTATTTCAAATTCAAACAAATTACATTATTTCAGTGATTCTCAGACTTTCATGTGCATCAGAATCCCCCAAAGGCCTTGTTCTTCAAGAATTATATAGTAGACATAAGCTCTGAATAAATTGAAGGATGAATGAATGAATAACATATCAATGAAAGAAACTAAAAATCGGTGGAAGTAGTTCTTCTTACTGTTCCCACCATTTCTGCAGCATATTTCCTTTCCAATACCTTTGAGTCTCCATGGATCAGCCTCCCTTGAGCACACTTGTTTTGAATAAAAAACACAAAGTTACCAATTCAAAATGAGTTATATCCGAAGTTACTATGTGACTTTTTAGATAGAACTGTATCATGATACAGGTGTTCACCACTTACTATGCATTTATGTAATCAGATTTGCAGAATAAGTTTACATTAGGAAGGCTGAAGAGGTTGGTTGTGAAGTTCATGGCCCCATTTAGTCTTGTGGGCCTTATGCTCAGACAGTTGAGAAGAGTTGCAGATAACTGAGCCAACAAGGAATTCAACTAAAAAAGAGAGTGGTATTTCAGGGCTCTTAGGGTATAATCCCAGCAGTGGAATTGTCTGGTCGAAAGGCAGTTCCACTTTTAGTTTTCTGAAGAAATTCCATACTGTTTACCACAGTGGCTACACCAGTCTGCATTCCCAACAACAGTGCAGTAGGGTTCCCTTTTCTCCACAACCTCTCCAACACTTGTTGTTTGTTGATTTGTTAATGATGGCCATTCTCACTGGTGTGAAGTGGTATTTCATTGTGGTTTTAATTTGCATCTCTCTGATGGCCAGTGATGCTGAGCATCTTTTCATATGTCTATGGGATCTCTGTATGTCCTCTTTGGAGAAGTATCTGTTCAAGTCCTTTGCCCATTTTTTAATTGTGTTGTTTGTCTTCCTGGAGTGGAGACTATTCAAAAGAACCTACACACCCAAATGTTCATAGCAACACAATTCACAATAACCAAGTGCTGGAAGTAACCTAAGTGCCCATCAATAAATGAATGGATCAAAAAACTATGGTACATTCACTTGATGGAATACTATGCAGCAGAAAGAAAGAAGGAGCTCCTACCCTTTGCAACAGCATGGCTAGATCTGGCGAACATTATGCTAAGTGAAATAAGCCAGGCAGTGAGGGACAAATACCATATGATCTCACCTATAAGTGGAAACTAGTTAACAAAACAAACAAGCAAGCAAAATATAACCAGAGACATTGAAATTAAGAACAAACTGACAGTAACCAGAGGGAAGGTGGGAGTGGATAAAAGGGAGAAAAGGGGGAGGGATTTCAGGAACATGTATAAAGACACATGGATAACACCAAAGAGAGGAAGGATCAAGGGTGGGAGGTGGGGATGGCTGGGGTTGGGGTGAGTGGTGGGAGGAAAATGCAGACAACCGTACTTAAACAACAATCAAAAATTAATAAAAAGATAAAATTGAAAAAGAGTGATTATTAAGAAATGCACCCACTCTTTATAATAAATGCCTTCCTATTTATGTAACACTGGATTTTTCCATCCCAGATTTTTTTAAAGATATTATTTATTTATCTTTAGAGAGGAAGGGAAGGAGAGGAGAGAAACATCAATGTATGGTTGCCTCTTTTGAGTCCCCTGCTGGGAACTGGCGTGCAACCCAGGCATGTGCCCTGACTGGGAATCGAACCGTGATCGTGTGGTTCCCAGGCCCGTGCTCAATCCACTGAGCTACACCAGCCAGGGCCCATCCCAGATTTTTATTATTAATATTCAATGTCTCATTTAGGGTCCTAACCTAAGTTTTATTTACTTATTTTTAGCAATTTGGGGTCATTTTTATTTCAAGCAGATGATTTCAATAAACAATATATTATTATTTTTATGAGAAAAAAATTGTTTAACAAACTTGGGTATTATGAATGAATCTAGTTTGTTTTCTTGGGCTTCTTTCGACTTTGATGTGTTCTTATTCTTCACTTCAGGGAATCCCAGGATCCACTGGTAATATTGGTTCACATGGTTACCCTGGCAGGCAGGTGAGGTAACTATATTTACACTTCTTTTTTTTCATCTTCATTAATATATTTTATGTTTTGATTTTGAGAGTCAGTGTTTGAATGATTATTGATTTATTTTTTAAATGATTAATTACTCAGAGTAATTGTAATTATAATTGATTAATTATAAATTACTTAATAATTTCAAAATCAAAATTGTAAAAATCCATCATGAGTTTTACTGCAGAAAGTATTATTTAAAATGGGAGTGAGGCTTTTAAGACTGTTTGATGCTATATACCTTCAAAACATAAATGCCTGAGGGTCAAATGGGATTGTAAAATAACCCCGCTACTGACTTTACAATGCTGCCACTGACTAAAAATGTAGTAATGGTAAGAGTTAAGACTCTGTATAATAAACATAATTTTTAAATAACACGGTTATAAAAACTTGGGACACAGCTGGCAGTGCCCTACATTATGTCACTGCCTTATATGAACTGAATTTAATTTTGTGTACTGTTTTTGAAAATTCATTCTAATAATTTTATAGTTATTTCCTCTAATTTCTTACTTTCCCTACTTTATGTAGAGTAATAATAGGACACATTGTCTTTCTTATGTTTTCATGAATTGATTACTTACTCTTGAAATTAATTGTTCATTAGCATATTAAAAAAACTACCTTTTTAATATTTTTCTTATTCTCAAGAATGAGGGAAGTTAAAATGCCAAAAAATAATTTGTCATTTTAAGAATTTCATTATTTAAGTCTTTAAAAATACATTGAGGATATTGTATGTTAGAGTCTTACCACCAAGTGATGATTTATTAATATGAAAAATATAAATATACTGAAAATACTCAAATATATGGACTCGATATGAAATTAAAAAGCATTTACTTTTAAATAAATGCTTATTTTTGGGAATATATTTCAGATAAGTTAATTAGAAGTATTTTAAAAGAGCACAGGTTTCCAATGAGAATAATTTAAGGAAAAATTATTTTTTATATCTGATGATATGTATTAATCTACTTTATTTAGATACCTAAAATATATTCATGTATAGATTATATTTAGTGCCTCTTATGGTCCCAAAATTCTAAAATAACTTGAATGTATATAGTCTTCATTAAGTATACAGAGTTTTGAGTTTTATACTTATGAAAATTATACCTCTTTATACCTTTTGTTAATCTACCAACAACTCTCTAAAAATACTGTAATATGATGGTGATGTCTTTTGTTCACACTAGGGATTAGCTGGACCAGAAGGTAATCCAGGTCCTAAAGGTGTACGAGTAAGTAAGCATTTTCATCATTTTCTTGAGTATACTTGCATAAAAGTAGAATGAAACATAAAAATACTTATTTTCACAATTTTGTAGGAACTTCTAATTCAATACATGTTTAGCCTGAGAAGAATTATACTTGTTAAATAGATGTTTGCTCTTAACACCACAGAATATGGTAGTAGGTTTTATATCTTTCTTGGATAGCTCTTATTTACATCATTTTTGCTAGCTCCTAGAAAAATGTCTGGTATGCTATATGCTCTCTAAACATTTATAATATTATTTATAATAAGTGTGTATAGACTTAAGAAATAATAATAAAAAATAAAGAGACAATATATTCATATTAGTTTAAGGATGAGATAAAGAAGGAAATAAGCCTGTCACATCAAGAATATACCACCGCACTTCCAAACTGTTAAAGGAGTTATTAGCCACTTTTAATCACTAAGGGGAGAAAAAAATTACTGATGTGTTATATAATGTGCTACAAATTAAAATCAGGGTTGGTTCTAGGAAAAAGTAATAAAAGTGTACCAAAATTGTTATTTTAAAAATTCTTTATTTGTAATAGTTATTTTTCAGAATCTACATCTGTGCCTTATATTATCTGAAATACTTTTTTTGAAATAAGAAATGGGTAAAGTATTTAAACAGTATGTGCTATAATGATGCATTACTTTTTTAAAATACTTTCATATGTATTCTCCTCTTCTATTTTGCTATCAATCATGTAAAGTAGGAGAACAGTTGCATTATCTCATTTTAAATAATTTTTTTATTTAATTCTTGTTCAAGTACAGCTTTCTGTCTTATATTCCCAACCCTGCCCGCCCCCCGCCCCATGCTCCCCGCCTCCCTCCCATTTCCGCCCCCCACCCTTAGTTATTGTCCATGTGTCCTTTATACTTGTTCATGTGAGTCCATCCCCTTTTTCCCTATGATTCTCTCCCCTCTCCCCTCTGGACCCTGTCAGCCTGTTCCGTATTTGAGTGTCATTGGTCATATTTTGCTTGCTTGTTTGTTTTGTTTAGATTCCTGTTAACCATGAGATCATATGGTATTTGTCTTTCACCGCCTGGCTTATTTCGCTCAGCATAATGCTTTCCAGTTCCATCCATGATGTTGCAAAGGGTAGTAGTTCCTTCTTCCTTTCTGCAGCATAGAATTCCATTGTGTAAATGTACCATAGTTTTTTGATCCAGGCATTATCTCATTTTATAGATTAAAAAATAGTAAGCTAAAGAATTTATGTGGTTTGGCAAAGTGATAGCTGGCCAGAATCAGAACCAAGGTCTTCTCACCTCTAGCTCTGTTCTTGACATCAGGCACTTTATACCATCCTGTCTCTACTCTTGCACTGAGTGAAAATACAATGGGAGAAATTCATGTATTTTTTATTAGAAGCTTCAACCAAAAAACATGTTGACCTGAATTCTGGAAAGCAAGAAGAGATTAGAGGATAAGAAAATGGACTTTGGAGTTAGATAGACCTGCTTTTTCGCCCCCTTAACTCCTCATTCTCTAGGTTTGTGACTTTGGATATCATTCAACTCCTCTATCCTTCATTTTTTTTAATTTTATAAAATGCTGATACTGGAACAAACTTTTCAGGTAGTTAAGAGAACTGCCTGAGCTTAATGTTCTTAAAGCACAGTACCTAGCACATAGCATGCATCCTCTATGCAGATTCTATCATTATTATTGAACTAGATAGTATCTTCAATGCATGAGATAATATTCTAATGTATATTATTATGGGAGAATTTACTCTGAAAAGTCACCTATTCTCTGATTCAAATAAGTAGCCTTTATTTGAAATTCAGTGAATAGGGCCTCCTGTATCTCTCCAATTTTTTTATATCTTGGCTTTTTGCTGTGGTCTCAAAATCATTCTTCTTCTCCTACCTCCATTTCCACCTTTGTCTCTGGTTCAGTGACAATTTTTCTTTCTTTTCTTCTCAGAACTCTGACCTACCCTTAAGGCTCTGACCCACCTGGCCTTCAAATCTCACATCTCTCTAGGAGCTTTCTATGAGTCTCACAGTTTCCGTTTCCTGTCAGAACAAGTACATTCGAATGCCTCATCACCACACTTACTATGACTGACAAAACTCATCCTCTTTCTACCAAACTCTCCTTTCTTATTGGCTTGTTTTCTATATTCCTGTCAGTCTAACTGTAACCTGAGAATTATCTTTGTCTGAATCCTTAGAGACATATACAAAGACCTCTTGACCCACTGTAATCCTAGTGAATTTTATAAACTGTAAATTCCATTATATCAAAACTGTGCCTAATTTTTTAATGGCCCACAGTATAAACTTCCATCATTACATATGTGTTTTTATGATGTGACCAGTGCTACCCTTTTTAACCCCACCTCTTCCTTGTCAACCATGTAGTGGTTGCAAATATGCACATGTAATTCCATTTGCAGTTTAATGAAAATTTGATATCATTCCATTTCTATTGATTGATTTGGTGATTGGTGGTACATTACTAGCCCTACCTGGAATGCCTCCAAAACTCAGCTCAAATGTTGCCACCTCTATAATGCTTTATTGAATCTTCCCTCCAAACTTTCGATTGCATATTGCATTTATCACATCACATATCACATACTCGTGTCACAATTCTCAAATAATAGTGCAATTATTTGTTTGTATGCCCCTCTTTCCTAATAAACTATGAACTTCTTGGGGGCACCAATTTTCATAATCCCTATTCCTGACACACAGTGGGCACTAAAGTAATATTTTGTGAATCAATGATACAGAGTGATATTCTATCAAATTTGGACCATTGAATGAGCCTTCTACCAGCCTTTCCTACATCCAGTGTTTCCTGTTTTAGAGGCATTCTGTATCTTGTATAGATTAATATTTTGGAAAAATAACTTGACATCAAGGGGATTACCGTACTCCCCTAAAGTCAATAGCTTCCAGTTGTCTAAAATATAAAGTCTACAGTTCTTAGCCTGAATTAATCTGGCCTCCAAACTACTGTATACTTTATTTGTTATATTGATGAAACAGGTTATTTGTCACAGGTGAGATATAACTAAAGTATGTTTGAATAAATTACCTTACGCAATGATTTCTATGTACTTCTTGTTTCTCAGACCAGTTGGAATCTTTGAGGGCACAGTGAGTCTTTGTCCTTATCCATAGCATCTTGCACATAAAATTCTGTCAGTTGCCATTTAAAGACTCTCCCTGAGATATTTCTATTGTATCTGCTTACTGTAACTGTTCTGTTTGACGTGTTCTTTTTCCATCCCCTGTTTATCAAGATTTTGCCTACTCTGTAGGCCTATCTCAAGTGCAAGTCTCCTTTGAAACCTTTGATTGCCTTGACCTCCTGCCCCCATTAGAATGAATCTCTTCCTCCTTTGCACTTCTCTTTTTTTGTACACGTTATATAGTCTTTTGTTACCTCCATTTTGCTCAAATTTTAGTTGAATATATACATGTATTTTCTGCCCACTGTAAAATACAATGAAAAAAGGGATAAAAAAAACTTTGAATAAAGTTTATATTAGCTGCCATGTCACAAGTTATATTCCCTACTTTTCCCCTTTAATGAAAAGATTGATCTGTACAAGTAATTTCGGGAAGAAAAGCAAATAAGGTGAGGAAAAGTTATGCATACTATTAAGCTGTATACTTTCACATTGCTGTGAAGAAATTTTAAGTATCTCTATTTGGAATTACTTATAAGGTGAATGTTTAGATGAAATAATATAAAGATTTTCTGCTTACTTTAAGGGTTTCATTGGTTCTCCTGGAGAAGTAGGACAGCTGGGGCCTGAAGGAGAAAGAGTAAGTACATATTCTTCAAATATTATTTCTAAAGTGGTGTACATATGATAATGTACAACAGGGGTCATAAATTCAGATGTCAGGCTGGTAATCTTATTGAGTGAAGCAAGCCAGCTTTTATAAATATCACCTACCAAAAATATAATAAAGTTCTTCTGAATTTTACCAACTTTTGTTTTGAGAAAATATGATAATATATTTTAAATTCAGTTTTAAAAAACACGAATTGAAATATTAACCTAATTATGAAAATTTTATTTTATAATTCGTTAATCTTTGATTTGATTATAAACTCTTGACAGGTCTTATATTTTGTAATGCAATGTGCAATAAATAATTCAGCCTCACGAGATAGAATTTTTGTTTGATTTAGTAATGAAAGATAGCTGTTCATAAATGTAGGTGCTTGTGAATGAAGATAGAATCTTTGCAAAATGGTTTGTATATATTAAAAAAATAATATATGTACAGAAGTCTGAGAGCCCAACCTCATCTTACCTAGTTCTAGACACCAGTGCAATTCAGTGATTTTTATTTGCAGGCCTTCATTTATATTGTCAGTGTTTTTTTCCAAGTAAAAATGTTATTTTGTTGTTGTTGTTCAAGTACAGTTGTCTCCACTTTCACCCCACCACGCCCTCCCCACCCCATTCATCCCTACCTTTCACCATTGAACCTAACCCCTTTGGCTTTGTCCATGTGTCCTTCATACACGTTCCTTAATGGCCCTTCCTCCATTATCCCCTATTATTTCTCTCCCTCCTCCTCTCTGGTTACTGTCAGATTGCAAAAGAATGAAATGAAATGATATTAGTATATTATAAGGTTTGAAAGCAAAAAAGATTATATTCAAAATTTAACATTTAATTTTATTGTTATAGGAATGCTATTCAGACAGAATTTTCATTTCTGGAAACTGACTTTTGCTAATGAAAGTAAACCAGATTATTCTTTGCTAGATGAATTTTTCAAATATGTATTTTTTCAACTGAATGAATTAAATTCCATTTTCTTGCAAGTACTTGTAAATGCCTTTCCACAGAAGAAATATTCAGAGTTTAAGCTTGCTATAATAACAATCAAAATACCCAGTTTTCTTTGGTGAGATAAATACCCTTATTTCTTTGGTTTCATTTGTTTCACTTGTAGAAAATATCTTCAGCATGATCTGACAAATAAGCTACTTAACTGCTTTTTGATACAGCAGATTTACAGATGATATTTCTAATCCATCATGCAAAGAATTGAGCTGCTTCTCATTGACAGTTTATACAGTTTATATGTTAATTATTCTGCTGCTCATGATACAGTCCTTTCCTGAACTTTTTGCATGAACTTATTTCTAGGCATTGATGTAGTAAATAAACCAGTTATGTGTTATTGCAGTGTTATCATCTGGAATTTAAGGATCCCAGTGTTGACACTGACCTGCAATGGACACACTGACCGCAATTATATTCACTAATTTTGACCAGTCTATATGAAAACATAAAGACTGTTGAAATTCATAAATATAAAATCATTTTGTGATATTGTGCCTGTCATGGGTACCATGCCCTAATATCTTTTGGCTACTTAAAATTCTGATTAACACCATAAATTATATAGCTAACTGGGTCCATTACTATGTTATAAAACATACAAGTAGAGAAAAGCAGAAGAGAATAATATGGTGTTAATTGTTCCTGAAAACAAATAGAAAAAGTCCTTTTTTGAAGTTAATATATATTATATTTATTTATGAAAAAATGTTTATTTATGAAGGGTACTTATATAATTTTGTCTACACTACCCTGAGATTTAGTAAAGCTACTAAAATTTTAGAAAGTAATTTCACTTAAAAGTGATTGGATGTATTCTATAAAGATGCATAAAGTACTAAGGAAATGAGTCATTGATCACCTATGAACTCTTTTTTGAAAGAAACATTAGATGAGTGTTTCTCAAACACTGTTGAGTTGAAACTAGATGGATTATTTTAGCCAATGATATCTTTTAACTTCCCTGCTTGTACTATAAATCCCATCCTACATGGTCTGACCGTTTTCTTAGTCTCCAAGGCTTATAAGTAGTTTTAAGTCTTAAAGTGATTATATCAATTAAGATGATTTGGACAGCAAGTAACAGAAAACCTCAACTCAAACTGGCTTAAAAACGAGGACATTTTTAATAATGATGTTAAGGATAATCACAAATTATTTACTGAATGGTTCTATATATGCAAGGCACTAAACAAATACTTCATATTAATGAATACCTGTAATACAATACTCAGTAAGATCGGTACTATTATTATTCCCACCATTGATGAAGAAAATGAGGTGCACAGAGAGAAAGACTTGTCTAAGACTATATACTAAAAACAGAGCCAGGATTTGAACATGGATATTCTGGCTCCAGAGCCTGAGTCCTTAAGTACTAATGCTCCACTGCTTCTTTTACATGACCAGAAACCCGGGTTAGGTTGGGTCTAGGCCAATATGATCTTGCGCCCAGTGCTTTCATCATTCTTCTCTCTGCCTTGCCTAGTGTTGGCTTTATCTTAAGGCTTGTTTCTCAAATGATTGCTAGATTGCCAGTGCAAGGGCCAAATGTGCCCTTGTTTATGCTCAGCCAGAGAGACATGGAGACAGAGGGGAGGTAATTGGTCTTTGGGTGTGCAAAATAAGATCTGTTTGTCTGGTTGTGCCAGCTTTGGTCGTGTGCCCTCCTTGGGACAAATAACTATCACCAGAAGAATGTCAGGATTCCATTCCAAAGTACAGACGGGATGGATTCCTGAATAAAGTCGGGATTCAGTTATGAAGAAGAAAAGGATCTACTTTTCTTCTAGTGTAACTAATTTTAGTTACATTAATATATCGAAGCTTTCTGAATATCACACCAATTTAAAGAACACTATTTCTCACTTTGGCATATTTCATTCATTGATGTTTGAGAATATCTAACTCAATTATTTGTTCAACAAATATTTAACTTTTGACTTTTTTATATTCTAGGGTGTTCCTGGGATTCGTGGAAAGAAGGGTCTTAAGGGAAGACAGGTAGTTCAATTCTCATTTCCTGAGGTTCGGTTTAGAGCAGTATTATCTAATTATGTGCATATTTCTCACCTGTTAAAATATGAATGTGGTTGTTCTTGTCCACAGTCCATGTCACTGAACAGAATTTAATTTTTGCCACTTTGACAGTATAGCAAATACTACCTGAGAATGTAAAGGAAAATTCATATTGAAAATAATTTAAAATTTAACACTTCTAACCCATTTGATGTACAGTGGAAGAGACCTTTCCCCCATGACAAGGGCTAAAATGTCACAGAAAATACATGAACAATTTAAAACACTAATGATAGCTCATGGGTTAGAGCTTTTTTACGTACCTGCTCCAGATGTTAGCTGAGAAACTAGTTTTCTAACACTCCTTATATTTTCAGGTAAAAAAATCAATGAGAATGAATTTTTCCAGCTAATGTAATAATTTCAGAGATGGGTGGAAATTCTGACATCATCCAATACCCCATTATTTAACAACAAGCTAACTGTGGTAAGGGAAGCATCCTCAGGTTATCTGGCTGGCTGAGTTAGTACAGCTAAATAGATACCTGCTTTTCATACGTACTGTTTTTACTATATTCAAAGACATTTATTAGAATGAGACAGTCTGTGCTATACTGTGTTCTCTAGTCCGTGAGGAAGAAAATTGCTTTTCATGATACCTTTCCTAAAATTTTGGTGTATATGACTAAAATCTTGGTCATAATGCTAAAGGATTACAGATCTCTCCAGAATATTTATATTGTTGTAAAGCATTTTAACCTTTGAGTTTTACAATATTTCTTGATGGTAGATGTTAAAAGGCTTGCTGAGAATCACGTAGTAAAACTGGTAAAGTCGAGAATTGAGCTCAGTTCCTCTGAATATAAATCCAGGATCCTTTTTCTTACTTCTTGGATATTCTGCTATCTGTCTTCTACACATTGTGTAGAAGAGCATCATTTATTTCTATGACATTTAGACAACACAATAAAAATTATTTTAGTTTCACTTCAAAATTTTTAATTTATTAAAGTTGCAATTACCAAATTCTCAAGAAATAAAAAATAAGCCAAACAATTTGTTTTCTTGAACTTACGTTGAACTTTACGACTAATCTTACAGCAACAACAGAAACTTTTACCATCACCATTATCATCATCACCATTTTTTTATTCTCAAGCTATGTTAAATGTTCAGTATCCTATGTCATTTAATTACACTCTACTACACTTCAAAATGCTGGTATTTGTTTCTTTAGGTTTTAGCCCTCAAACACATACCTCATGCATGCCTCAGCAGAAATACTTGTTTATTTATTATGTGTGAAATATTTAAATTAAATATGCACATGTGTACGCTGTCTCAGAGTTGACAGTAGGTTAAGTTATCTTCTTTATTCTTACATTCTTCCTTTTCTATTTAATTTTTTTCTAGTCTTTTATCAAAGTATGCTGTCAATAAAAGAACTAATTAAGTTATTTATGACACAATATAAATTACTTCCAGTGCTTAAATATTACTTTACCTATTAGCATTTATATTTTAAATGTAGTTTAAAACAAAAAGTAATCTGCAATGGTTGAATTTTAGCTGTTGGTGAGAAAATATTTTCTCAAAGCTCGTGTAATACGTCATTTCAGTAGCTACTAACTGTATTTATTGATATGACTGGTCTTATGTAAATATTAAGTTTATCTTGGCAGTGTATAGGTAATACGTAGTTTCCTATAAAACTGTTTATGGAAATTTATAGATAACTTCTGGGTTTCTTACTCCATGGGGAATAATAAAATTATCCAAGCGATACTATTGAATTCTAAAGGGTAGTTCAAGAAAAACTGGAAAAATAATGAGTGGAATGATTACTGGGTTCTTTGTTTGATCGTGCTTTTTCTTTTCAAATTTGTAAAGTTTTATTGATTCAAAAACATATGCTTGTGAATGGGGTGAAAAATGGGGACAGTTGCAACAGGATAAACAATAAAAATAAGGAAAAAATTATGCTTTTATAATATATTCAGATATTTAAAAATAGTTGAAGGACACATGTATCCTAGTGTTTATAATAGAAAATTTGTCTGGTGCTATAATATGTCATGTATACTGTATGTACTTTTCTTTGTCTCTACCACAAAATTATTTGGCCATGTTTATGAGGAAATCATTGTACTCAGAGTAAGCTAGAGTTACAGCCACAAGGTAAATTATGCCAAGGCTGACCTCACAGACACTTCCAGAATGTTATCCTTTGTGTAAATGCTTCCTTATGTTCTACTTTTTTAAGTAAAATCATCTTCAGATAGTTTTGACCTTAAGTTAGGGCAACTATATTAGCAGGGAATATTATATATCATGGAACACTTGTATTTCAGGTTGGGTGATTAAAGTCCCATGAGAAGACTGGTCTCATTTCTGTTTAAAGAGCAGTGAAGGGAAAGTATCTCTTGATAATAGGTCCACTCTCTTGGATGTGGAAAATGTTAGTTGTGTGGAATTTGAATATAGCCATTTTCAGTTTATTAAATCTCAGATCCTATTTGTTGTTAAATATGAAGTAAATATTCAAATACAGAAGTAGAACTAAAGGGTCCTAGACCTCCGTACAGACAGAAACCTGTGTGTCTGAAGGAATGTTACAGTGACCCAGAAACGCTGCAGTCTGCAAGTGCCAGTATCTGAGAAACTTTGGGCTCCATGTGTGTCAAAGACTCTGATTTCCAGTTTTCTGCCATTCCAGAGCTATTTAGACGTGTGGGCTGATGCTTCATTAGGCTCCTTCTCTGTGGATTCCATGTTATTTAATTTACTATCATTAGAATGAATGTTATTAAAAGATATACTTTATTTCAGTTATCACTTCCCTTTAATTAACTAAATTAGTCTTTCTGTGTTTCAGATTAGCTTGTTACTCAAATTTTAATTAGCTAGAATCATTGTCTTATAAACATAGAATAGTATGATCCAGTTTTAAATAATTATGTTAACATATAATTTGTAGAACAACAGTATCCCTTTTTAGATCACTCTGTAAGTTTTATGTAACATTTTATACTTAGATTCTTAAAGTCTGAAGTTAAGGCCAGCAACTAATAAAATAAATCACTTCATTTTCTGTATTATGTATGGTATGAAACATTCTGACAGTCAAACAGAATGAAGATACTAGGCATAGAAAACTTTAAAACTCATTTATTTTTCAAAAGCATTTATTTTTAAATAAATGCAGGTTTTTCTAAATATTAATCAAGATGAGCTTCTTTGGATTACTGAGTTGGTTTCTAACCTGCGTACTGAAGATCTGTGTTTGATATGCATAGTTTACACAATATTTAAATATATATAAATTGACATCCTATCATATATACATATAACTCCTCACAGAGGAGTGGTGAAAATCCTAACTATTATAACTATTCAACAAGTTAGTAATATTGCTAAGCGTAGGTTTTGAAAAATGTTGCTGTAAATCATATACTCAAATAGCTGACCAAATGATAACTTATTTCTCTGAGTAAACACTAAGCCTGGAATTAAGTTGTAAGCCAGCTTCCTTAGGGATGTTTATATTTTTTAAAATAAAATTATAGGTTCACAAGTAAGATATCTTCTTCAAGACAGTATAAATATTATATGAATGCTATTGAAAATGAACATATTGAAAACATTATTTTTGCTATTCAAGAGTTATTTATTATTTAGCCTCATCCTGATATTTTTAAATTTAATGTTTGTGTTATGAAGTTATTTCACATTAAATCTTCCCAGAAAACACTTTGTCCCCAAAATAAAACACTGTGCTCATTCATTGCTTAAGGATTTAGTTGATATTTGTAACAAAATCTGTTTTTGTTTTCAACCAGGAAAAGTAGGAAAATTGTTTTGTTAGGAATTTGGTTTATTTTAGGATGAAAGAGTGTGTAAAAGTAGTTGTATTAGCAAATTCATTTGTTCCTTGGTCTTAGATTGTTGGCATTTCAGAAGTTTTTTTTCTTGTATTATAAGCAATTTTTGATTTCAAGATCTTAGTATACAGTACTTACCAGTCACTGCGATTACTTTTAAAGACCTCATGTAATTAATTACATATTAGAAAATATTTGCATACTCATGCTTTGGATATGATATAGTTCTTTTCCCTTCCTCTCCTTTCTTCCTACACTCCCTTTGTCACTGGGTTCTTGTCACCGGTTTTTGTCACCAGGTGCATTTAGCAAAACCAGCCTTTGAAGATGGGGAAGCCCAGAAGACTTTTGATTCATTCTTTTCACTATCTGTGAATAGAGCTTGAGTTATTTTTCCAGAGATTTAAATACAGTAGTAGACAATTGTTATTGGTCAGGACTCTTTGAAACACAGTATTTTACATGTTTTACTGTCTTTATTTGAGAAGCTTCTTGGAACATATCTAATGAGTCAGATCCATCCATTGATTTATAATAGAAAATAACTCTTTTTTAAAAATTATTTTTTAAATATTTTTATTTATTTATCTTTAGAGGGGAAGGGAAGGAGAGAGGGAGAGAAATATCAGTGTATGGTTGCCTCACGTGTGTCCCATGCTGGGAACTGGCCTGCAACCCGAATATGTGCCCTGACTGGGAATTGAACCAGGATCCTTTGGTTCTCAGGCCTGCACTCAGTACACTGAGCTACACCAGCCAAAACTAGAAAAGAACTCTTTTTAAAAAGCAGGGAAAGCAAGGAAAGAGAACATGTATGTGTTTGTTAACTTCTAATTTTATATATATTACATAATTCAAGTAGCTCCCTTTTTAATGCAGGGTTTTTGAACTTTGCTCTGTGGTGTCACCGTCAGGAAATTCTACAGCTGCTTTGAGGGGAAAAGGGGCTTCCAGACTGATTTACTCAGTATTCTCTTGTACTGAGTTGGCTATACATATTTGTATGGCTCCACAGACCTAAAATACAGCAGAAATGACTTGCCTGGACTGAAAATAAATATGAAATTGGGGATTGGGAGTTTGCTCTCAATAACTCTCAAACTGTTGTCAAAATAAAGAGGTTTTCTAAGGAGTTTTTCAGACCGGAAAAGGAATAGAATATAACAAATTGTATTACATTTAAAGTTTAACAAAGTAAAAAGTGTATTCAGTTTTCTTCCTATGAGAATCAAAATATCACAGCCTTACACTAGAAGAGAAAATAACAACCTGAGTGCACTGTGACACTCAGACTTCTGAGATGTTTACTTTTCTAATTATAGAAAGGAGTGTTTCCTTTCCTTATACATCTTTCTGTTACAAGACTGTATTTAAAGTAAACTGTGTTTTGGCTTCTAACTCCAGTGTTAGAATTTCAGAATATAAAATCCTCTGTTAGACATCTGTTATTAGTTTCTATTCTTAGCTGAAGATCATCTTAAATTTGTATTGCACGGTATTTCATATATATACACTTACGGAAACACTGGAGACAGTGTTTTCTCTTGCCTAGAAAAAGGTTGCAATTCTATCATAAAGTACTACTGTTGCTAGAGCATTACAGAAAACTCATTGATTTTTGGGTGATTCTGTCTCTTTCAGGAAAAATGTATTTTCTGGATTCTACTTTCCTGGGTATAATCTGTAATAAATGTATTTTGGCTGACTATAACTTAGCAAGATGTATGGAAGAGCCCAAGACTCTGAATTAAACCTACTTTTCAAGGTTGAAACAGAGACTGAGAAGAGGGATGGCTACTCAATGAACTATAGTTGATGATCTGGGGAAAGTTTAAGTAGGGCTAGTTTTCACAGAGATGTGACACCAGCAAGTGGAAGTTCAGCCAAGCAGTTATTTTCAGAGCAGATACATTAAGGGGAAACTCAGTCTGCAGGTTGTCAGTATTAGGAATGTGAAAACGTGAGTGCATATATGGCAGTGAGGTTTGGCTTGAGTTTAGGGACTGTATTCTCTCTGTGAAAAAATAGTAAGAACAAGGTGGGGCCCCTGTGATTGAGGGATAGGACATGATATTGGGTACCAAAACTGGTTTTTGGACACAAGAATAAGGGACGGTCCAGTTCCTAGAACAGGAGTACAAGGCTGTAATCAGTCTTTAAGAACAAGGCAGGGACTTGACTCTGAGTACTGAGCTCCTAGCTAGGTGAACAGTAAGCCTGACTTGAAACTAAGTCTTTGAAGATTGGACTAGAAGTCCTGCAATTCCCACCTAGTTTTTAAATTCATCCCAACCATCAGGACATGGTTAGCACTTGAAGTGTGGATCGAATTGCCCTACCTGTGAGAAGAATAAAGGGGTAAAATCTGGATCATCACAGAGTACTTCACACTCTAGCCTTTTCCTGCAGTAATTATGATTCACTTTCAAAAGATTTTAAAACATCAGGAATTCTTGTAATATGTATTCATGTGTAGAATGTGTAGAATTAACCTCTAGGTTTTATTTTAATCCCAGGTAAATCAGTGTTTTTTTTAATCACTTAGTCTTGAAAAAAATCAAATTTCTGTTTTTATTGCTAATGCCTAGTTAGTATATATGCCTTTTATGATAATTTTTATTTATCTCTATTTTAGATTGAATACGTTGTTTCTAAATCTTTGTTCTTTAAAAGAGTAAAATATGTTCATAGTTAACTACCCTTTAACCAAAGATTTTCATTGCTTTTTTAAATTTTAGAAATGTAGTCATTAGTATTTTATGGTTATTTTGGGCCCTCATATTTCTCTAAATATTTTATATGTATTATTTTTCTAATTTCTGTATAGAACTAGGAAAATAATACTTTTTTACACTCCCTGAGGAATAAGTTTTCCACTGTTTCCACTGATACTTGTTTATACCCCCCAGTGGAGTATCTGTATGTGCTCTGAAATACTAACACTGCATAGTATTAGTATTCAAGCATGTGAAGTCCAGAATATTTGTTTTGTTTTAGTGTTAGAAAACTGTCATGTTTGATAACAGTACCATTGTTAAACCTAGGCAAAGAAACTTGATCTGGGCTCTGGACTTTTGAGAAACTGAACATCACAAAAAATAAATGTATTTTTAAAAAGAAACAAAAGTACCTCTGTCCCTCAGGATCCACCCCTTAAAATTGGCATAGAAACCCTAGACATCTTCTCTTGTTACTGTGTGTTAGTTGTCTATTGCTGTGTAACAGAGTACTCTAAGTTAGTGATGTAACACAACAATAAATATATAGTCTTTCTCAGAGTTTCTGTCAGTCAGGAATTTGGGAGTGGCTTATTCAAATGGGTCTAGTTTAGGGTTTCTCATGAGGCTTCAGTCAAGACTTTGGGTAGAACTGTTGGCAACCGAAGGCTTGACTGGGGCTGGAGGATCTGCTCTGGCTCACTTACTGGCTGGCTGTTTTGGTACTAGTTGGTGGGAGGCCTCACTTCCTCCTCTTGGGAAATTTCCACATGGCAACTTGAATGTCTTTATGAAATGGCTTTAGGCTTCCACCAGGGCAAGTGATGCATGAGAGCAAGGTGGAGGATGTAGTACCTTTTATGACCTAGCCTTAAAAGTCCCATGCTATCATATCGATATTTTGGGAGAGGACTACATAAGAACATTAATCCCAGGAAGTGAGAATCATGGAGGGGTCCATCTTTGAGGCTAACGACTAAAGTTTAATAGTATTCTGGCCTCAGAGAAATCACTGTCTGTATCTCTTGCTTATAACCTCATGTGTGTATGCCATGAAGGTTTATAGATGGTACCATTGCTATCATTAGAGACAGAAACTGCTCAAGATATTGGTGAGAATTTGAGAAGGAAATAGCAGTACCTAGGTGAGAGGAATGATGAATTAATTAAGTTACTCCAGTCACTCCCCACCCTGTTGTCCCTGTCCATGGGTCATTTATACTTGCTTCCTAACTGGGCCTTTCCAGGGGGTGAGTGGGCCAGGGGAGAGCAACAGGGGAAACTGAGACAACTATAATACAACAACAATTAAAAAAATTTTTGTAACAAAAAATTAAGATATCTAATTATTTCAGTGTGAATGCAACTCTCTCTTGTATAATGAAGTGCTAGTTCCTGGTAAGGCAGAGATTCTATTTTCTTGCTTCTCTTTGTGTTCTGATTTATGGTTTCAAAGGTAGTAGAATTAGTGCAATATTTGCAATAGCTGCACCCAGAGATGACAAAACATTTTGCATTATTAAACAACTCATGTTATTTTTAAAATTGCATTTCATAGGCATAGACACAAATTTCAAGAAGCATAATAAAAACTATTTATATTGGCAACTGGATATAAAATGCTAGAATGATTAAACTTTTAAATATAGTTATTTAACTAGAATAAAAGATTTTAAAATATTTTTTACTATTGTTCATGTACCGTTTTCTGCCTTTTCTCCCCACCCCTCCCCACCACTCCAGCCTTTCTCACTTCCCTCCCCTGTTTCCACCCCCCATGATATTGTCCATGTGTCCTTTATAATTGTTCCTGCAAACCCTTCACCCTTTTCTCCCATTATCTCTTCCCTTCTCATCACTGTCAGCCTGTTCTCAATTTCAGTGTCTTTGGTTATATTGTGCTTGTTTGTTTTGTTGACTAGGTTCCTGTTAATGGTGAGATTATATGGTATTTGTCTTTCACTGCCTGGCTTATTTCACTTAGCATAATGCTCTCTAGTTCCATTTGTGCTGTCACAAAGGGTAGGAGCTCCTTCTTTCTGCTGCGTAGAAGTCCGTTGTGTAAATGTACCATAGTTTTTTGATCCACCTAAGTAATGGGCACTTAAGTTGCTTCCAGCACTTGGCTATTGTAAATTGTGCTGCTATGAACATAGGGGTACATATGTTCTTTTGGATTGGTGTTTCAGGGTTCTTAGGATATAATCCTAGCAGTGGAATTGCTGGGTCAAAAGGCAATTCTTTTTTTAGTTTTCTGAGGAAATTCCATACTGTTTTTCACAGTGGTTGCACCAGTTTGCAATCCCACCAACAGTGCACTAAAGTTCTGTTTTCTCCACAACCTCTTCAACACCTGTTGTTTGTAGATTAAAAGATTTTTAAAAGTTAATACAAAAATTTTAGTTTAACAAATATATTCATTAATTATAATTTACAATAAAAAAGTGGCCCTAGCCAAGTGTCTCACTTGATTGTAGCATTGTCCCATAGACCAAAAGGTTGTGGGTTAATTTCCAGTGAGGGCACATTTCTAAGTTTCTGGTTTTATCCCTGCTTGGAGTGCATATGGGAGGCAACTGATTGATGTTTCTCTCTTTCTCTCTCACACTCATGTTTCTCTCTCTTCCTCTCTCTCTAAAATCAATAACTACATTATCAGATGAGGATTAAAATAAATAATATTTACTCCATAAAAGGAGTAAATATATTTAAAGAAGTGATTTACTTACATTTTAAAAATCCAGAAACAAAGTCAGTGGTTCTTATATTGAGCATTACCACATTGTAAAATTTGCAAGTAGGACTTTATACTTCCTCTATTTAAAGAACATTTAATTACCAATTCTGTTAATTTTCTACCTTTCGCTGCATAAAAATACCACAACCTTAGTGGCTTAAAACAATACTCAGTTTTTATCTCACAGATTTCAGCAGTTTAGGTTTACTGGTCCTTCTGCTCAGGGTCATAAGGCTCTGCCTAAAATGTCAGCTGGCTACGTTATCATCTGGAGGTTTTACTGGGGAAGAGTTCACTTCCAAACCCATTCGGGTTGTGAGAAGAAATGATTTCCTGGAGGTTGTGGAAAGACTGTAGAACTGGGGGCCCTGGCTTTTTGCTTGCTCTTATGAACTTCCTTTAGGTCTTAGGGACTGTCCACAGTTCCTAGAGGGCACCCACAGTTCCTTGACATGTGAGTGCTTATTTCGTCAGGCTCAAAAGGGAATTCACTAGCTCCAGGCTGCTAGGATGGAGTCTTATATTGTGTAACATAATCATATCAGATACTTCCTCTCACCTTTGCTTTATTCTGTTTGTTTAGGAGAGGCAGGTCATTGTCTCATGCACTCTCACAGTGAGGATACCACACAGGAATGTTAGCATCAGGCAGGGAAGTCATTAGGGGTCACCTTAAAAGTTTGTCCAATCTACTGATCAAACAGTGGAAATGAGCAAGAAAATTATCCACAAATTGAAGAGATCAACTGAAATCCCTGAAATGTCATATTCTTTATAAAATAAAATTTTATAACTGATCAAAACAGTAAAAATGTATGGAAGAGGATTAGGCACAACACAGAAGCAATAATGCAACTCTGGCATACCCACTAAAAAGATGGTTATTACATTAATGAAATTTGCAAATTGGACAAGGAAGGTAAAAACTCAGGCTTTCCTATGGATAACAATTCTGGAAACTGGCCATTACATCTTTGGTAGTATGAGGATATTTCTAGGAGAGCACAATTTGATTTAAATTAATGGTTATAGTATTTTAGTGGATAAACATGAGACAGAATTTAATATTTTATTTTTTAACAAATTCTTTCAAGTAGTGAAAGAAATTGTAGAAATTGCCCTTTATGTTCTAAGTTCAAAGACCAATTGTTTTGTCACTATTGTTACATATTTCACAAGCAATCTTTAAGATCATTTTTCTGGCAATGAAGATATATGGCTGTAAATATTAAATTTCATTATTAAAGTAATACAGAACCTCTTCAGTATTAAAAAACAAAATATTATGCATGTAGTTGCAAGAATCAAAATAACAACTGAATAAATGGTGAATAAACAGTGACATTTTCATTAATATAAAACATTGATTGATGTTCTCCAAAAGAAAATAGATGTTTAGTGTATACCCAAATATGATTTTTGTAGCATTGACTGTACTCTGCTTCATAGAATGAGAAAATATGTCTAGATTTAGTAGAAAGTATATCAAAAATTGATGATACAATGATCAATGTGTAAAAAGGATAAAAATAAAACAAATAAGAAATTAAAATGAAATGAAATACTTAACATAATAAAGTAAGAGAAGAAATAATACATAAAACTTTTTAAAGTAGGTATTATTCATTTTAATGAAACTGTTTCAAGGTCAAAATCAAGTTGAAGAGCTAATATTTATTATACATATTTTTGAACTACCAGAAGAACAGGATGTTGAACTTAATATTTTATTGTTTTTAATGCTGGTTCTAGAAAGTACAGCTTTTTTGGTAAGTACAGAACTAATCATAGTTCTCTCTCCTCTCCCTTCTTCCTCTCCTAGCAGGTAGAGGTCAGAGTTTTGTGGGAACTGGAGAATAACTCTTTTCTCTGGGTGAGGATGGGAGCTTATCAGTCCCAGATAGCACATTCTGTTGGCAATCCTGAGTGAGTCCCCAAGGATGCTTTAGCAGTCCAGCTACTTGTTTAGGCTGATTGTTTCTTCATTTCTTAAGAAGACCTTTACTGAAATATAACTTACATATCATAAAAGTCACTCTTTTAAAGTGTATAATTTGGTGGTTATTAGTATTTTCACAGAGTTATGCAGGCACCACACTGATTTTAGAAAATTCTCATCACCTCAGAAAGAAACTCTGTACCTGTCCATTAGCACTCAGTCCCCAATTCTCCCCCATACCACCAACATTAGACAACTAAGAATGTGCTTTCCATCTCTGTGGATGTGCCTATTCTAGACATTTCACATAATTAATTCCATTAATGGAATTATGCAGTGTGCTTCTCATTCTTTATTATTTCACTGAGGTTTATGGGAAATCTACTTATGATCTATCTATAAATCAATCATCTCTTATGTTTCAGATTTATTACAGTATTTTTCCTCCACTTTTTCCATTACCCATGGATTAAAAATGTTTTCAAATATTCATGTTAGTACATACTGACTTGAATGGTGTATTGCAGATTTGTGAGCTTGTTAACAACAGAATTTGACTTCCAAAGACAATGAAAGCAAAATACCTGCCTGAACCTCAACAGACTTTAGAGGGAGTATGGCTACAATATGTTTGACTGCATGGGTAGTTTTTGCATTATCCTCTGATTACAGAATAGGAGAAACTGCTTCTGGAATGAGTTAACTATGTCTTAGAAATAGCATAAAATTTCTATTGTTAAATCATCTTTTAAACTTAGCCCATTTGTACTTGTACTAGTGAATGAATGACTTTTTTCGGTCTGTTAACATGCAATATTTTATACTGGGTTGCCTAATAAGAATCTTAACAATACTTACAAATCAATAAATGTAATCCATCGCATAAACAAAAGGAAAGACAGAAATCACAAGATCACTTCAATAGATGCAGGAAAGGTATGTGATAAGGTACAGCATCCATTTATGATAAAAAAAAAAAAACATCAGCAAAGTGGGAATAGAGGGAGCATACCTCAACATAATGAAGGCCATATATGAGAAACCTACAGAAAACATCATACTCAACAGGAAAAACTGAAAGGTTTCCCACTAAGATCAGGAACAAGACAAGAGTGACCAATTTCACCACTTCTATTTAACACAGTATTGGAAGTTCTAGCCACAGCAATCAGACAAGAAAAAGGAATAAAAGGCATCCAAATTGGAAAAAGGAAGTAAAATTGTCATTCTTTGCAGATGACATGATAGTGTACGTAGAAAACCCTACAGGCTCCACCAAAAAGCTACTTGACTTAATAAGTAAATTTGGCGAAGCAGCAGAATACAAAGTCAATATTTAAAAATTGAAGGCATTTTTGTACACCAACAATGAAATATCAGAAACAGAGATCAAGAAAAAATCCCATTTGCTACAGCAAAAAGAAAAATGAAGTACCTAGGAATAAACCTAACCAAGGAGGTAAAAGACCTGTACTCAGGAAGCTACACAACACTGAAGTAAGAAATTAAGGAAGACACAAATAAGTGGAAGCATGCACCATGTTCAAGGATTGGAAGAACTAACATAATCAAAATGTCCATACTACTCAAAGCAATTTATAGATTCAGTGCAATCCCCATTAGAATACTAATGACATATTTCATAGATATAGAACAAACATTTCAAAAATTTATATGGAACTATAAACAACCCCAAATAGCCTCAGCAATTTTGAGAAAGAAGAGCAAAGTAGGAGGGATAACAATACCTGATATCAAACTGTATTACAAGGCCACTATAACCACAACAGTCTGGTAACTGGCATAAGAACAGACACATAGATCAGTGGAACAGAATAAACAGCTCAGAAATAAACCCATGTCTCTATGGTCAATTAATTGAAAAAGAGGGTGCAAGCATAAAATGGAGTAAAAATAACCTTTTCAACAAATAATGTTGGGAGATCTGGACAGCTACATGCAAAAAAAAATGAAACTCAGCCACCAACTTACACCATACACAAAAATAAATTGAAGGTGGATAAAAGACTTAAATATAAGTTATGACACCATAAAAATCCTGGAGGAGAACATAGGCAGGGAAATTTCAGATATTCCATGCAGCAGTATTTCCACTAATATGTTCCCTAGAGCAAGGAACATAAAACAAAGAATAAACAAATGGGACTTCATCAAAATAAAAAGATTTTGTGCAGCTAAAGAAAACATGAGCAAAATGAAAAGGGAAGCAACTTTGTGGGAAAATATATTTGCCAATGATACCTCAGACAAGGGTTTGATCTCCAAAATATATAAAGAACTCACATGTCTCCACACCAGGAAGATAAAAATCCAGTTAAAAAAAATGGGCAAAGTACCTGAACAGAGACTTCTCCAGGGAGGACATACAGAGGGCCCATGTCCTCCAGGGAGGACATACAGAGGGACATATGAAACGATGCTCAGCATCACTAGCCAAGACGGTAGGTAGAAAATAGATAGGGGGGAGGGCAAGAGTAGTAGGGGAAATATAGAATCTAAAAAACTTGAGACACGTGGTCATAAACTAAAGGGGGAGAATGGTGGCGAAGGGGGTGTACAGGGTGGAGGGGAATGAAGGGGGGAACAGAACAACTGTAATGGTATAATCAATAAAATATATATTTTAAAAAACTGCAGTAAGATACCACTTCACAGTGATCAGAATGGGCATCATAAACAAATCAATAAACAGCAAGTGTTGGTGAGGTTGTAGAAAAAAGGGAACCCTAATACACTGTTGGTGGGAAGGCGGACTGGTGCAGCCACTGTGAAAAAAAGTATCAAATTTTTTCACAAAACTAAAATTGGACCTGCCTTTTGACCCAGCAATTCCACTGCTGGGAGTATACCCTAAGAATCCTGAAACACCAATTCAAAACATCGTGTGCACTCCAATGTTCATAGCAGCACAATTTACAATAGCCAAGTGCTAGAAGCAACGTAGGTGCCCATTAGTAAATAAATGGATCAAAAAACTGGTACATTTACACAATGGAATACTACGCAGCAGAAAGGAAGAAGGAGCTCCTTCCTTTTTCAACAGCATGAAGGAACTGGGGAAAATTGTACTCAATGAAATAAGCCAGATGGTGAAAGACAAATACCATATGATCTCACCTGTAAGTGGAACCTAATCAACAAAACTAACAAATGAACAAAATAAAGCCAGAGATGTGGAAATAAGAAACAAACTGACAGTGATCACAGGGGAGAGGGGATGGAGATAATGAGGCAAATAAGGGGAGGATCATCAAGGAACATGCATAAAGGACCCATGGACAAAGTCCATGTGGGGAGGGAGGATTGAATGTGGGAGGTGGGAGTGGGGAGGGCAGGGGAGACTAATGGAGGGAAATGCAGAAAACTTTAGTTGAACGACAATTTTAAAAAGTATAAGAGTCTAACAATGTAGTACTATTTTTGTTAGCCTTATAAATATTTTAAAATAAAAATATTAAAGTGTTTACAGTAAGTTTTATAAATCATTTTTAAAGTAGCCTGGTAAATCCAGTGCTAAATCTTTAGAGAAAAAATGTAGTATATAAAGTAAGAGTGACTGAGTTACTACTTTACCATAGAGTTCGTAATGAGAAAGTGTGTTATTTTACTAGTCTTGCTTTTACAATGTAGAATTCTCAACAGACATTTGGGAAGCTTCATTTTCATTGGCACCACATTTTATGTCTGCAGTGTTTATGTGCATTATGCCTTCCCCCAATAAAATTGCACTTAAATGTTTTTTTTTTTTGCACACTATATTGTGTCTTCTAATTGGGAGTTAACAGCATTCAGCACAGCAGAGCAGAAATAGAGCACTGATTCTTTGGTCAGACGGACTCTATTCAGTTCTCAGTCCTACCCATCATAGTGGGTTAAGTGGCTTAACCTGTCTGTGCTTTAATTGCCTCAACTGAAAAGTAAAAATATTAGTTCTTGTTCATTCAACCTGTTGTAAAGATGAAATGAAGGAATATAGATCTAATAATGTGTATAAAGCCCTTAACACGTGGTAAGTGTGCTAGCACATGCTTCGTGGTCTCTGTGGTGTGAGTAGAGGAACAGCGTGAAGTAGCAGACATAATGGATTGGTCAGCTAGAAATCTTGGTTGTGTTCCCTTCATTCAATGATTTTTATATGATGATGAACAAATTTCCATTTTCTCCAGCTTAGCTTTCTGCACATATTATATAGCATGTGAAATAATGTTTATGAAATAGAGAAATACTATACTTAACCAAATCAGGGAAATGTTATGCAAAACAAATACGTATTTTTGTTGCACTACCATTTAAGGATTAGAAAATAAATATCTCCTATTACTAAATTTCTTACCAGAAAAAACAGCAAAATGGAATTCTTTATCTATTTTAGGCTTAACAACATTTCTTTCTCTTTCCCTGGGCCAGGGTTTTCCAGGTGACTTTGGAGAGAGAGGCCCTGCTGGTCCTGATGGTAGTCCTGTGAGTAAATTGTGAGAGTCCGACCTTGCAGTCTGACCTTTTTGATTGCTTAGGCTGCACAGCAACTGTACTTGCCCTCCTCATTACCATATTTATGAATAAACACTGTGGCCAGGTTTGATAACACTGTGCACATTCAAATTTTGTATTTTACAATATGAGAAATAAACTAAAAATATTTCATGAACAAACTATCTTGAGAGAGAGTCACTGACATTATTTTGACCATGTTAAATGTGACTGCTTAAGTAAATATTAGAAATATATGATCACAATACTGTCTTGCATCTTGGGATGGGAGGGGGAAAAAGCTTTTAATGCACATGAAGGACTAACAAGCCTCATGTAAAAATTGTGCATTTGATGACTGTTCTTTTGGACTCAAATATGTCACTGATTAACCTTTTGAATATTTTACAGAGAAATCTCCTTTGGGGGTGTTCAGATATCTGTGTTCAGATTAGGAAGCCACCATTCAAAAATGATTTTAATTATATTATCGAAGAATAATGGTGGATTGCTGTTTTTTCATACTATTGCATAGGTAGATGTCCCTTTATTTTTCACTCTCAAAAAGCATCCAGTAGCTACGCCCCCAATTTATGTCATGTACACATTTTTTTTGCAAAATTTTAAGGTAAAATTAGAATCAACCACAAAATTTTTATAGTCTAAATTAGGAAGAGTTTCTATATTTACACATATGTAAATACTAGCATTTGTTTTGAAACTAAAATATTTGAAAAATAGTTTTTTTCTTTTTATAAATTATAACTGTATTAGGTTATTTAGTGAATTTAGCCAAATTTTTATTATAATAGTATCCTAAGTAGAATATTTACTATCTAATTCTTGCCCGTGACTCTGGGAGCTTCCCATTTCAAGCATAAGAAAGTGAGCACTACTTACTTTTTTGCTTTCATACCATTTGTGGTCAAATATGTGCCACTTAATGACAGGGATATGTTTTGTGATAGGCGTCGTTAGATGATTCATTGTTGTGTGAACATATAAAGTGCACTTACACCAACCTAACTGGCACAGCCTACCACACACCTTGGCTGTATTGTATAGCACTGTTGTATGTGCAGTTCATTCTTGACTGAGTCATCATTATAAGGCACATGACTTGCATGCCTAGTGTGAAGCCTAAATATTAAATAAGTGTGACCTTATTAAATATTTTCTCAGTTAAATATGCATGCAGTTTGTTGGGGTTGGACTCCTGCAATATTTAAAACTTTCTGAGATCTGCTCTTTATTTTATTTTATTTTTTAATATATTTTATTGTTTATGCTATTTGCCTCATTTTTTTCTCCCCTTTATTCCCCTCCAGCAGTTCCCCTTTAGTTCATGTCCATGGGTCATGTGTATAAGTTCTTTGGCTTCTACATTTCCTATACTATTCTTAACCTCTCCCTGTCCATTTTGTACTGAGCATTTATGCTTCTTATTCCCTGAACCTTTTCCCCAATACTCCTCCCCTTCCCCGCTCCCCATTGCTTCTTGAAGAGCATTTTGAGTCTTTAAGAATCTTTAAAATGTAAGAATAAACTAGATGTTTTCAATTTATTGATTTATACTTCTCTATGTTTAATACTATATCTTTGCTTAAACAATTTGAAATACAAAAAAATAAGAGACTCTTCTTGAATCTTGTATTATATAAATAATATAACACAGACATGGAGTGGATTATAAAGACTATAATGTTGAGTTCAAAAAACCATCGCAAAGACCAATTGCAAATCAACTGGAAACATTACTGCTGGGAATTTAAAATGTCACATAAATAATATAACAATGTTGGTGATTTCTCACATTTGTATAGTGGTTTATGAAACATTTAAAAACTTTTATATATGATCATTTTAATTTTGATCTTTACAATGAGAACAAATATAATTCCTGTTTGATAATGACAAAACTCATGTTTAGAGCATGAATCCAGGAGCATGTCTGAGGAATATAAACTACCACCAGAGATTTAATACTTCTTAAGAGTTGCATGAGAATAGGGAAGTTTTAGAAATTAGCTGTAGAAGTTGTTAAGATTTGATATATTTTTTTCTAAATAATTTTGTCTCCATCTTCAGAAAATACACTTAGTATTCTGGAGTCCCGTTTAACCAATCATGCACATTTCTTTTCCTTAGGGACTTATAGGTAGCACTGGTCCTCCTGGGTTTCCTGGGCTTAGAGTGAGTATCAGATATCATCATTCTTATAAAATATCTTCTTGTGAATTTATGTTTGTTAGATATGTTTTAAAACTTTAGAAAAATGAATTTAGTGTCTTATTGGATTTATACCTTGCTTATGTGTAATTTCCTAATGCAAATTAGACATAGTATGAATCAAAAATTATATTTTATGATAAGCTAAAATAAATTTCCACAGATTTATATGTACATATGTATTTATGTCCGTCTCATTAAATGTTACTTAGTCAAGAAACAGTTCCTCCACCCTGACCCGTGTGGCTGGCTCAAGTTGGTTGGGCATCATTTGGCAAAGTGAAAGGTTGCCAGTTCAATTCCTGGTCAGGGCACATGCCTGGGTGGCAGCTTTGGTCCCCAGCTGGGGCTCTTATAGGAGGCAGTAGATTGATGTTTCTCTCTCACATGGATGTTTCTCTTCCCCTCTTACTCTGTCCCTTCCTTTCTCTCTAAAAATAAAATATTTTTATAAAACCAGTCTCTTCAGAAGTATGACACTATTCTAAACAGCCATTTGTTTCCTTTGAGAGAGTCTTCCCAACCATCTACTCTGCACAGACACAGACAGTTCTGAACAAAAAACATGGCATCTGTAGACTTTACATGTGGAATAAAATTGAATAATTGGTTAGGAAAACCATCCTGAACAAAAGGTAGGAACAGGACATCACCAGTGCCATTGAACATTTAAATATATAATTTATTTCTTGTACTGTCCACTTAATCAGTTTTTATGCAGTGATTTCAAATCTTTAAGTTTTGCTCAAGTGTCTTATGTAGGCAAAGCACAGTCTAGTATAACCTATCCTGTGGAGGCCAAAACAATGTACTATAGATATGTAGCTTTCTGATAATTTTAGGTTATTCATTGGCGTGAACAGACTGCTGTTTCTAACATACCTTCACAAATATATTTCTCCCAGCCAAGATAATAGTTAATGACAGTGATATGAATTGTGGATATTTTATATATATATTCAGAACTATATGCTTTAATATTCAGCTGAGCTAAAGGCAAAATTGAAATACTTTGTGAAATATAAGGAGCTTAATAAAAATAGAATCTTAAAAGTAAACTATTTATATCCATATAAAAGTAGGGCATGACCATGGGCATAGATAAGGTTTTTCTTAAAAATCAATTTGGAGCTTACTCTAGCATGTGAAGTAGGTGATTAAAACTCTATAGAGCTCTATGTCATAAACTATAGCCATAATATTTTTAGTTTGAACTTGAACACAGGTCTTCTGACTCCAAATTTAATGTCTTTCCCCCACCTTAACTACTCCAAGGCAGAAAGTGACAACTTGGCCAAAGGAATATGTCAGGAGTTCAATTATTGGAACAATGATAAAAATCAGAATAACAAGTTTTAACTTTCCATTTTGGGATAGCAAGAGTATAGAACTGAGAGTCCGAGAACCTGAGAGGGTGTAAGACCTTTAACCTGTTCTCTTAATAGTAATATAGTAACAATAATAAAATTAGCAATAACAGCTCACTTTTATTTAGTGTTTTCTATGTGCTAGTCACATGGAAAATGTGTTATGCCATTTAATTCGCAGAATGACACAACACCACTTAGCTCATAAATGTTGAGCCTGAATTTGAAGTCATGTGATCTTTAGCCAGAGTCCAAATTTTATCTTTTGTACTATGACACCTTCTTAAAAATTATATTACCTTAAAGTGTATACTGTCAGATGAGATTTTGTTAGGCTTCATGAGAAGCTTTATGTAAAGGTAAAGCCAAAAGGACCATTTTTTCGCTCAGAACTTGGAATGGGGTTAAACTTATAGGTGGCAGCCAATGACTTTATCAATGGGGACAGAAAAGAAAGAGGGGAAGGGAGTTGGGCTCCAAAGGTACTCTTTGCGCCTTCATTTAGCCTCTTCACATTATGTTGGTTAACTCAAAAGCTGCTGTCATTATGGATTAAGACCGAAATTCTTATCATGGCCTAAGATGTCCAGACTTTTGTTTTTTGTCTGCATCTTCAGCATGTAGCCTGTGTGCAATAACAAAGCCGTTCATGCTCAGGTGTCACGCAGCCTCCCTGCTAGATGGCCATTGCACTTGTTTGTCTGCCTGAAACACTCTACCTCTACTTTTCTGCCTGAGAGTTAACTCTTATTCATTTTTCAGTTCCAGGACAGAGCACGGTGCCTGACACATACTAGTGCTCAGTACTGATAACTGAGTTTTCTGTCCTTTCTCTTTCTCCACTCACCCTTTGGTAAATGGGAAATAATTCCACAAGAATTAAAATGGCTAATGACACTAACAATCATCTTTGTAAATCTCATCTGTTCTTCTTCTATATTGACATAGATAGTGTTTTGCACTCTGCAAAATACTTTTACATGCATATCTCTTTTATAAAGTAAATAGAGCAGGTATCACTCCCTATGTTTATTAAATTTTTAATAAAAATAATGTGAACACCTGCTATGTATCAAATGCTGAACCAGATGCTAGGCCTATACATGTGAACAAGTTATAACTCCTGTTGTTGGCAATGATTATAATCTAGTGGCATAGAACTAAAAAAAAAGCATTATCATACAACACGATTACTGCTCTCATGGACTAAAAGCCACTGAGAAAGCAGCAACTTGTATTACCTCAGAGATTTAGAGTAGGCATCACAAAGGAGATGCCATTTAAGCTGTGTCTTGAAGATTGTACATGAACGGGGTAGAGTAGAAAAGGATGAAGGGCTCTGAGACAGGAGAGGGGAGAAGTGGAAGGTTTGGGAGATGGGAAGAGAAGAAGCAGGATTGCGGCCTGGAAAGTCTGGGGGCATGAGAGCAGATGGAAGGAAGTGGCATTTTGAAGATAATTGGGAAAGATGTGGAACTATATATACTAAAGAACTATACATAGTAAATGGTTTATCTGCTTGCCCAGAACTGCAGCTTCGGCTTTCTCTCTCAGGTGTTCCCTTCTGGCAAGTTTAGTTTCTGATGAGGTGGTACTGATTTTTCTAAATAATTTTTCCATGTAGTAGATTGTTACTGTCATTTGGTTTATTAGTTAATGGCTGTGATTATCTCCTGTGAGTGCTGATGGGTAGGGTTCAAAAGCCCAATATGAAACTTACAGCCCTTTCCGCAATGTACGCACTCATATGAACTCCAGTTGGCCAGCGGCTGCTGTTTTTATGTAAAGAACCTATCCCTGGGTCTCTATTTTTTTTTACTTAATTTGACTCAAAAGTTCTCTGTTATTCATCACTGTGTGGGAGGCTTTTCTTCTTCTGTTGTTATACCCCAGACACTCTCAGCTAAGCTCCCATGCATGAAATGATTGTCTTCTCTCTACTTCATCTTCTCGTGGAAGAGGAGTGTGGTAGGTAGGAATTGCAGAAGGACCTTCACGTTGTCTTTGTGGAACTAAAAACTGCTCTTGAGCCCTAGTTGGTGTAGCTCCGTGGATTGAGCATGGACCTGTGAAACCAAGGGCCACCAGTTCCATTCCCAGTCAGAACACACGCCTGGGTTGCGGGCCAGGTCCCCAATGCGGGGTGCGCAAGAGGCAACCACACACTGATGTTTCTGTCCCTCTCGTTCTCCCTCCCTCCTCCTCTGTCTAAAAATAAATAAATAAAAGCTTTTAAAAAAACTGCTCTTGAGTTATCATGGGTAACTTTCATTAGACTATAGTTTTTCAGAATAAGGTTTTCCACAGAACTCATGATACAACACAAAATATCTGATGTTTCTTAGAAAGTTCTATACTAATACCATTTTACTTTTTAATTCCCTGTTTTACTAAGCCACTTTAATATATATATGTTTTTTGATATCTTCCAAAACTTACTACTGTCTTGTGATTTTTAGAATCTCTAAAAAGCTAAATAGGATATTATGCCTGTAAACTACATTTATTTGAAGATCTCAAATTTATCTGAAGATCTCACATTTACTGAAATAAAATTTAATATTATATTGCCTATAGAAAAAACAATAGGATGACAAAGAAATATTTGCTTATAAGCTATTTCTTTGCACCATGACCAGTGTGGCTCAGTTGGTTAGCTGTTGTACTGCAAAGTGAAGGGTTGCCAGTTTGATTCGTGGTTAGGCCACATGCCTGGGTTGCAGGTTCTGTCCCCAGTGGGGGCACATGCAGGAGGCAACCAATTGATATTTCTCTCTCACATCATTTTTTCTCTCTTTCTCCTTCCCTTCTACTCTTTCTAAAAATAAATACATAAATTTTTTTTTAAAAAGTACTTCTTTATATACCTACATAGATCTTTGCTGCATAATTTCTAAACAGTTGTCTGTTAAATTTTTAATACTATCATAAGTTTTAAATCTGAATTCTGAAAAAAACTAGCCTCTGTAACTATAAGAACAATTTTTCCTTTTGACAGAATTTGTCAGTGATGTATCAATATTGCATATCTCTTTATTAAGTTGGAAAATATTATACTTTGTCTCTCACAGCTCCATGTATTTCAGGGTTAAGCAGTTGGAAATCATTTATCTCAGTTATATTTCACAGACTTTAGGGCTCACCCAAAAGTAAAGATGTCATATTTTCCATTCTGAAATTTGTATTATATAAACATAGACTATTAGAAATGCGCCCTTATGTTGAGAGATAGAGTTCTAGAAATCACTGTTTTTAATTTTATTATTAAAGTTTATTACTTCCTCCAGCATTCAATCCATACTTTATTTCAAAACCAGTTATCAAGGCCCTGGCTGGTGTAGCTCAGTGGATTGAGCGTGGGCCTGTGAACCAGAGGATCGCGGTTCAATTCACAGTCAGGGCACGTGCCTGGGTTGCAGGCCGGTTCCCTGCAGGCCCACTCCCAGCAGGGGACGCACGAAGGGCAACCATACATTGATGTTTCTCTTCCTCTCTCCTTCCCCTCTAAAGATAAATAAATACATGAATAAATCCAAAACCAGTTATCATATTGGGTCTTGGAGAGTGAAAAAGATGAGTAAAACATGCTTCTGCTCTCACAGGTTGCAGGGACTAGGAAGAGCAAAAAAGTATAGTGCAGCATACTTAGTAATGTCGTAGACGGGTATTTCAGCAAAGACAGACATATCTCCAAAGGCTGCGGCATGTAGTAAGGAAGAGCATTTCAGAGAGTGAAAACAGTCCCCTGTGGCTGGAATGCAGGATGTGGAGGAGGGAGAAGTACAGGGGAGGTGGAGGCAAATGGAAGGAGATGATGCTGAAAGGGCTGGTGGAGGCCTGGTAGTGAGCACCGGGGATCCTATCCTAAGAAATGTTCATTGTAACTAAAAGGGGCGATATTGTCAGAATTGTCACAAATACACACTTAAAAGTGCCTTAACATTTTGAAGCTGGACAATAGAGGTTTAAAGCAACTTGGTTTCTTAGGGTGGATGATCAAATGGTAGCCAGGCACAGAGAGGAAGCAAGAGAAAGAAGTAAAATGAAGGCATCCATGACAGAGAAATAATATCTTATCTCCAAACCATCACTAGACGTCCACCATTTTTTTCAAGTTTTGTTTGCAAATACCATTATCGTTGCTGTTGTCCTTTGTCTTCTATGACACCATGTTGAAGGAGTTTTTCTAACTCTCTTGCTTGTAAGAGATGAGTGTGGTAGTGATGGTTTTGAGGAACCTTGCATTGGAGCATTAAACTAAAAACCTTGACATTGATGACTGTATCTTTTTCCTCTTATGTTCACAAACATTCTATAATGAATGCATGAGATAAGCCTAGAAAAGTAGAGCTTTTTGTTGACTATTCAGGTTATCCCTGAAATCATGGTAAATTTTCACATTTTGTAAATTCAAATTATGAAATAAAATCATTGCAATTCCTGGCCCATAGTAACTGTCCAGTAAGTATTTGCCAAGTGAAATGAAACTCTAAGACATTCATGTAAAGTATTTATTGAATTCTTCCTGGGAACATGGCACTAAACTATTTTCCCTGTTTTCAAGATATTAGCTAGTCGAAAATATTTCAAAATGAATGTAATGGACATTAAGTATCATAGGAGCTCAAGGAAAGAAAGAATCCTTGTGGACTAGACCAGTATGAGAAGGCTTCAGGAAACAGGATGCACTTTACTGAAGTTTGAAAGATGGGTATGCTTTCTAAAGGTGGAGAGAAAAAGAGGTTGCTGAAGACAGCATGCACACGTGGGAGCTTAGTGAGATGAGCTGTTCTGGGTTAGTTCATTCATTCCACCATATTCTCTTTCTTCAATTTTTTCTCATTTATTGATTTTAGAGAAAGAGACAAAGGGAGAAAGAAAGCAACATCAATTTGTTGTTGTTTCTTTGTGCATTCATTGGTTGCTTTCATTGTATATGCCCTGACCAGGCATTGAACTCACAACCTTGGCATATACAGAGACAATGCTCAGACCAACTGAGCTACCTGGGCAGGGATACTATACTCTCTTTCTGACGTTGTTGGATGTTGAATACCTTTCTTCCTCATTGCTTTCCAGGGCAGTGTTGGCCCTGTGGGAGCAATTGGACCTTCTGGAATTCCTGGCCCAAAGGTATGGCTCTATTTGCCTACTGAATATTTAATTTTAATTTCTCTATGATGTCACAAAATATCACTTTTATTTTTTAGGGTCTTTCAGGGAATAAGGGCCTACCTGGAATCAAAGGTGATAAGGTGATTTAAATATTTACATTATCATAGAAATAATTTCTTATTACATTTGTTGCCAGCAGAACTTATAAAATATTTTGTTTTAATATATGGAATCTAATATGTACTATCAATTATATAATTTTTCTCAGAAGTAGAGAAAATAGAGAAGTTAATCTGTTGTTAATATTTGCTTTCTTTTAGTATTACCATGTTTGCAAAGCTTAACTGTCTTTGTGTGAAATGTGCTCTGTAGGGTGAACCAGGCACTGCAGGGGGGCCAGGAGAACCAGGGTATCCTGGAGACAAGGTAACTTTTTTTCACCATTAATTTTAAGCCAGTAAAAAAGTACAAATTCTTTTTAGAAAAGGTAGTCATTATTTTCACCATATATTTTGTTATGACATGGTATCACTGTGGTTTTATATTCCTTGTTTGCAAAAGTTTCCTCAGTTTTTAAGAATACTGGCATGAATTCTCTTTAAGGAGCATGAAAATTCAGTCATGTGCTGCTTAATGACAGGGACATATTCTGAGAAAAGCGTGTTAGGTCATTCTGTCTCTGCGCAAACATTGTAGGATGCATTTACACAAGCCTTGGTACTGTCGCCTGCTGCTTCTAGGCTACAAACCTGTACGACATGTTACTTTACTTAATTCCATAGGCCCTTGCAATGCAGTGGTCACTATTCGTGTATCTAAACATACCTAACAGAAAAGGTACAATAAAAATACAGTATAAAAGATAAAAAATGGTACACCTGTACAGGGCACATACCATGGACGGAGCTCACAGGACTGTAAGTTGCCCCAGCAAGTCAGTGAGTGAGTGGTGAGGGCATGTGAAGGCCTAGGACATCACTGTGAACTACTGTCCACTTAGACCACACTAAATTTATGAAACAACAGGAGATTAAATCAAATGCAAGAGAAAATAACGCAATCAAGAGGCTCAGTAAACCAGATGGATGAGGCTGCCAATATAACATGCATACTGTTTACAGCGATCCTATTTTTTATAAGTAGAAAGAATAAACTCTAACATAACAGTAAAAGGCATAATATAGCAAATACATAAACTGGTAACATAGTAACTGGTTACTTGTTATCATTATCAGGTTGAATGTATTATACATAATTGCTAGTGCTATACTTTTACACAGCTGGCACGCAGTAGGTTTGTTTACACCGGCATCACCACAAACATGATGATGCGTTACACTGTGATGTTAGGGTGGCTGTGACGTCCTGGGGGACAGGAATTTTTCAGCTCCATAATAATCTTACAGGACCACCGTGACATGTAGGATCTGTTGTTGATAGAAACGTCATTTGCAGCACCCCAAAATGCCTAACAGCTTTTCTCTTCCCTCTCCTGTTCTTTTTCTTAGGGCGCTGCTGGCTTTCCAGGACCACCAGGCGTGAGAGGGAAGCCAGGACCTTCAGTAGGTTTGAACTTTTGCTTTGCTCTTTCTGATGAAAGGAGTGCATACCGTGGCATGAGTCTTGAAACTGGTTGATATTGAGTATCAGAATGGTATATAAGCTGACCAGGCTGGAGTTTTCTCTCTGAAGTTTTACAATATAGCTAATCCCTCCAGTTTTCAGCTCATATCTGTAGACTTTTGGATCTTACTCTCCCCAGTTCCCTCAGGCCAAAGCCAAATTGCTGTGAGCCCTAAAGATCTCAGTTGATCTATCATTGAACTAAACAGAAAATATAAAGTATCTTAAATAATATTTGAATTTTGCCAAACACCTGTTTCATTATGAAATGTTCTGAAAAAGGATTATGCTCTCTTGTGGATTCAAATATTCTAGTTCCTTTCCTTTTTTCAAACTCTTCTGTATCAATTAGTTGAGAAAAAAGGATATCTTATATTGTAGTTAGCATGAGACCTAACAAATTATAAAATTAAAATTACTGAATAGTTAAAATTATTTAAGGGATTAAGCATGAGTTAAAAGTATATCTCTGCTTGTTAAAAATCACAATAATTATTACAGTTAACATTGACCGAGTGTTTACAAGGTACCAGGCACTATACTAAGGTCTGTACTTCTAGTTTAATCCTTATAACAAGTATATCAAGTTGGTACTATTATTATTCCTGTTTTACGAGTTAGGGAAACTGAGACCCAGAGAGTTAAATGACTTGTCCATGGTCCCCCAGTTAGTTGGTGGCCATCTGGGAAAATGTAATTAATCACATATGTCAGAGCCCACCCTCTTAGTTGCTGACATACTGTTTTAGGATTTAACATTTTAAGGTTTAGTATTTTAATATTGATTACAACTCTATGAAGGCGAATGTTATTGTAGATAGAAAAAATAGACATAGTTAAAATTTATTAATATAGCATTAAAATGTATACTTCAAAGAGTATTGTTTTCCCGAGCAATTAATCATGTTCCTTCTAACTCCCTGCTCCTATCGAGGGATTACTTTTGCATCAAAGGAAGCACCATGAGGTTACAGAGCTTTATGTACCTCACTCTTTGGGACTTCTAACGGTGGCAGCATTTCACATACACCACTCAGGTATTATTTAATTCAAAGAACAATATTTGACCTCTATCATATAAAATGGTGGTGGTAAGCTTTGCTCTTAGTAATTTATCACCCTGGACTCAGAGTGAACCTGGTCAGCCATGTACCCAGACTTGTGCCCTGGAGTTGAATCTTGAAACTCCAAAGTGTGTAAAACACAGGGCATGAGAATAGGTCATGAAGCTAAAAAAATAAAACAAAGCAAACAAAAAAAAACCTCTTCTATTATTCAAGGATATTTCTGAAACATGTAATAGGGACTTTTGATATCTGCGGTGGTTGGCAAAATAAGACCCTAATTTTAACTTTTTACATCTTCACTCTGTATAATGTGAGAGTTTTATAGCTTTTGATAATAATAAAGGGAAATAGTACCACACATATTTGTAAGGCCAATACTAAGTAACAGGTGATAGTAATAAAATTCTCTTATGCTTTGCAATCAGGTACTGGAGAAAATTAGAGTCATATATCTTGCTTATATAAGAAAGCTTTTTGATGTCTCCCTTTCTTTTTGATTCAGTTTATATTAATAACATTCATGGAGAAGGGGGGGGAATCACTGCTCTGAGAAATGGAGATTTAGATTTTAGCCTCAGGCCTGATAGTCACCTTCTGTGACTGTGGGCACTTAACCAACTGCTGCCGTGTCATTTCTCACGTCTACTCAGAGAGTCAGACTATGTAATAGTTAGGGTTCCTTTCCGCACTGTGGCTGATGTTTTCCAACCTTAGTCCTTGTGCTTATTAATATTTCTCTAGTCTAAGCTAAAGAAAAGGCAGAGAGCCTGTTTCACCTTTAACACGTTGTNAGGGGGGGGAATCACTGCTCTGAGAAATGGAGATTTAGATTTTAGCCTCAGGCCTGATAGTCACCTTCTGTGACTGTGGGCACTTAACCAACCGCTGCCGTATCATTTCTCACGTCTACTCAGAGAGTCAGACTATGTAATAGTTAGGGTTCCTTTCCGCACTGTGGCTGATGTTTTCCAACCTTAGTCCTTGTGCTTATTAATATTTCTCTAGTCTAAGCTAAAGAAAAGGCAGAGAGCCTGTTTCACCTTTAACACGTTGTCTAAAAACCCTTCGTACTTTTCCTCTGGAATAAGTCACTAGAAACTCGTGATGTGGTTTTTTCCGGACAGTGATGCAGGGAGCATGGGATAGTGAGAGTAAGGAAGGCTTTTACTTGCTTATTTATGCCTCTCTGTGTTATTCTAGTAAAAAGTTAATGTCAGCAGGGATTACTTTTGGAGGTGATGGTTGACCATCTTTTATTTGATCAAATCTTTGAAAAAATATACTTAGGACCGAAGATAGGATAGAAACTTAAGAATTAATATTTATGTAATTGCCTTGTCTTTGGTCTCTCACTTTATTTATCACTTGTTTATATCTCATTAATTGAAAATATTATAGAGGTTTGACCTGGAAACTTTCCCTAGTTATGGGAGGAGAGACACCTGTGTGATGAAAAATCGCACAGTTACCATGTTAAAAACAAATTGTACCAGTTAGTGCCTTCCCTAAGGTGTTTGGTCACTATCGTGGGAAGAATGTCAAAATCATATGCATGTGTTTTTTATCTGATATTTCCTGCCTTGGTTTTATGTTATCTAAGAGTTTGGTGTTACTCATCTTGTTTCCAAATGGATCTAAGCTGTAACATGAGAGAATATTTTCAAGGTAAACAAAGCCCTGTTTTGGAAGGTTTTTGCATTCTGGAGAAGGGAAGACTATGTTTTGCAAGTGTTTAAAAACTAGGGAAAACTACCAGTATAAAGTTAATATTCTTTCCTTGAAACTGATAAAACTAGTATATTTATTATATTATATTACATTATATCCTATTTTTAACTAGAAGTTGTTGCTATTTGTAGAGGTTTACTTAATCGTTACTGAATTCTGTAAAGGTTTCTTGAAAACTCAGTTTTTTACAAATGAGTATTGATAAGGAAAGTTTCAGTTGAAGTTCTTGAAAATGAACTTTTGAGAAACAAATAAAGTTGTTCCACTGTCTATGTTTTTAAATATCTGATTGTCAATCAACTTTCTTGAAAACCAAAGCCTAGGGTAGTGTCATTTTTCCCTCCACTCAAAGCGTATATATTTAGCTTCTTGTCTAGATATGGCCACTAGAGGGCCCCAGTGAGAACACCATCTCCATCTCTAAGAAAGGTATTTGTTGTTTCTGGAACAAGACTCCTCCTAGGTACTGATGGTGATTGTAATTTTGTTTATTTAGGAGAACCTAAGTGAACTTTTGAACGTTTTCATTGTTGTATTTTGTTTATCTATATTGATTGCAGTTGTTGCACTATGTCCATATACTTTAGCACTATGTGAGAATGGATTTAGTACAAATCCATTTGGAAAGCTGCATTTTACTTCTGGAAAAGTGGATAAACCCATCTTGTATATTGGGTTTTATATAATCTGAGGCCTATTTAAGTCAAGTTTGAAACTCACAGAGAAATAGAATATGCCAGAAATAATGAATTCAGTAGTTTTTCTTGTGAAGACAAGGGTATCAGACTACTTCTCAGGATGGTTGCTAGCCCACTCTAGCTTCAGGCTGAATCCCCACTTCTCTTTCTTCTGACCTTCCTCTCCAGCCCTGATTTCACATTGCTATTCTGAGTGTCAGAAAATGGCCTCAGAGCAGTTGAACCCAAATCCTCAAAATTTTAATTAAAGAATAAAAATAATCTAGGAATTCTGTGCATCGTCTGGGAGAGGAGAGAGGCTGGGAAGAGAAAGATTAGTGGTTATAAAATTGATTAACATTGATTAATTAACTCAATTGATTAATGAGTGCTCTCTGTGTGCCACGCACTGTGTTTAGCACTTTACATATATTACCTGATTTACTCCTCATAGTCGACTGTGTAAGAATGTTAGTAATGTTATTATTTCTATTTTATTGATGTGAAAACTGAGACATAGAGAAATTAAGCAACAAGCATTTAAATCCAGGTGATTCTTAATTACTTAATCAGTTCCTCCACCTCGTCCGGCTCCTTACAGTGGCAAAGGAGAGACGACTTTTCAGAGACAGTCCTAGGACTATGGTGGTTTATGAAGCAGTTCTTCATCTAGGGCTCCCCACAGTATTAAGTCAGAATTTACTATCTGCGGGTAATGTGCACACATGTACAGTTGTTTCTTGACTTGAGCATTTAACTCATTAAATTGTTTGCATGTCTAACCCTAAAGAATAAATATATATTACATCCATACGTATTTTACTTAAATAAGTTTTCTACACTCACAGTTACATTCTTTCCGAATGGTCACTACAGTTTTGTTTGATGATATACTGAGTGTTCACTGAAATGTCTTTACAACTTTGCATGGCATGATAGATGGAGTGCTGTTTCCTTACCATATGGTTTTTTTTTCCTTTAAACTGTACTCATTCAATTGATGTTTATATTTTTTTTCCCTCTATGCTCCATTTTAGGGCCAACCAGGTGACCCAGGACCCCAAGGACCATCTGGCCTTCCAGGACCAGAGGTAAAATGTGGGTGGGAAGATGATGATAAATTTGAAAGAAAAATTATAGAAATTAAATTTGAATGGTAAAACATGTTTTTACATAGTAGGTTTAAGAAAGATTCTCTTTAAAGTTTATATCATTGTGAATAGTTTGTATTAAATTTTTTCTGTTCTGTCAGGAGATATTCAACAGAAATCCCAAGGAAATAGAAAAGGAATCAGCCACATGATAGTCCTGAGTCTATTGCCCCTGACTTATTTGTTCTACACAACTATTAATAACTCATTCTTGGGGCTTGGAATCATAATTCAGGGCATAAACTTCACTGAATTTGTAATGCACAATGCTTCAAATCTTTGCTATATATAATATCATTTGGATCTAATATCCTAGGAAAAGTGCAGTTAAGTCTGTAGGACATATATCAGATTTGCTTGTACATTCTTTGAAATTTGGGCCATGGCTAATGCTTGGTGTACAGTGGCTTTTCATCCTGCAAGCCTACATACAGCACAAGCTCCTGAAATGAAACATTTGAGTTTTTAAAAAATCATTTAATGAGTCAAAGCTGTACCACAGGGGGTTCAAGCTCCTGCTGTTCACTCTAGTTCAGAAATATAAGTCAAAATATGTACATATGTACACAGACACATCCAATTCAGAGTCATGGATGCAGCAGTAAAGCTGAGAAAATCAGTTTTGGCTTCAGAATGAGTAACTCAAGCAGTGAAGTCCCCAGAGCATCAGAGAAGTAGGCAGAGTTCCTGGGAACAGCACTGCCCGGATGCATTCTCTCCCTCTTCGTAGACCATCAGATCGACTTCTTACTCCACAGCTGCCTTTCAGGGTTGGCTGGCTTCTTTAATGAGTGTCTGCTCTCATCTGTTGTCAAATGTAAAACATATTGGCTATTGATAACTCAAAAATCTAAAAAACTATCTTGCATACGTACTTAAAAAAAGAAAAAGTAGGAAGATAATAGGAGGTGAAACACAGCAATATACAGATGTCATCATTTTGGGAAGAAGGAAATTATAGTATGAACAGATGATTAAAATAGTAGTTAACAGATTACTACTAGTTCATTTCTTTTATGAGCCTACATTCTTTTAATCATTGTTATAGATATCTTCCTGGACTGAATGGTGTTCACCTGTTTGCTCATACTGAGAATACAGAACTAGCTGATCTTTCATTATCTTTAAAGGTCATGATTATGAACACGGATCGTTTTGGTGTAACTTCAGTGATGGATGATATGTGTATGAGGAAAGGCCATGTCGCCTTCTTACTATCAGTGGTTTGGAGTCCTTTTCCCCTTTTTTATGAAGCCAGGTTGAAGCATTCATGGACCATGTGTTTACTAAATACCCAGCCTTCCCATTTTTTTCTCTGTCGCCTTTGAGACTTTATGACCTGCAGTCACTGTTAGGTATTGCCACATTGTCTTTGCTCTCTGCACTTCCAGTACAAGGTCCTGAAGCCTGTCTGTGCCCATTCGTCCTCCTCACCTGTATTGACTTTTTTCATGGGGCTAAAGGTGTAATCTGTACCCTCTCAGGGGTAGAGGCAAGGTTGTTTGGGGAAATAGGGGTCAGTCCAAAGATTGTAACTTCTCGATCATAAGAATACAATGTGTGTGGGCAGTCACATACTAGGCAACACTTTTATCCAAGTCTTTCTCAATGTTAGACTTCTAAGAGAATTGCAGGTCCAAGAATTTAAAATAGTATATTTAATGCTATAGCCATCCAGGAAAGTTTCTGCAGGAATATTGTGCAGGAATATTCTCACATAAAAGGTCTTTTTTTTATTGTTCAATTGCAGTTGTTCCCATTCCCCCCCCCCCCCATTCCCCTCTCTCGCCCCACCATTGTGCTGAAAGTAGACTTTATCCTGTAGGCAATGATCATTGACTTTAAAGCAAGGGAATGAAATGGTTAGATTTGTGTTTTTGACCTACGTGTCATAAGGGCAAAGGTAAAAGAGCAGAGAGGGAGAGGTCAGGAGACTACAGTCTGTTTAAGAGGATAACACAAAAGCCGGGGCATTAATGATAAGGGCGTATGGCTCTAAAAAGAATGTTTGCTTCAAGAAATAATTAGGAAATATAATTCACAGCACTTCACCACTCAGTTCGGTTTGTTCAATTTGTGTGAGGGAGGAATAAAAAGACAGCTTTTAATATTTCTTGCTTGAACACTTGGGTAGAATGTGAATCACCTTTCTCAAAACACATTTAAAAAAGAGAGTAATGATACCCAGATGGGTGTAGGTAATGTTTTGGATTTGAATTTGGTAGAGCTTGTAGGACATACAGGAAATTAGTCTCCTAAGTGCATGGAAAACTGGAGGCCTGGAACTCAGAAGAGAAGAATGAACTTGAGATACATGTTTGTACAGTCATCCACATAGGGCTATTAGATGAGGCAGTCGTAAGAGGAGAAATCATTTAGAGAGAGTTGATGGAAAAAGGTTTGAAAATACTAGGCCTGGATACTCACCCTCAGAAGGCTACAGACTCCCCCTCCAGTGCAATTTAAGTTTTAAATTGACAGTATAAGAACATTAAAATAAACCTTGGTAACTTAACACAAAGAAGGAAAAGTCACAGTGGGAATTACAAAATATTTGGAACTGAATGAGAACAAGTCACTATAAAAACTTGAGTGTTGCACCTAAAGCAACATCTAGAGCGGCATTCACAGACTTCTCACAAAGCGAGGAAAATGAAGAATAAAGAAGTTATGCATAGCACACGTGTAGGAGTTTGTTTCAAAAGGATAAAGAAATTGCAAGGTCAACTGTGTTTCCTCTGTAAGTAGGTGACTAAATCCCAAGAGTAAGAGGGATGTGTGCGTGCAGAGGGAGGGTGCCTGAGTTCTGTGGAGAGTAAGCAGGGGAGTGGCCGAGAACTAATACCATAATTATTATTATAATTATACGTGTGTTAGGAACTCAGCTGAGATTGAAAAGCTGTTTTCCCAAAATATAGCTACAAATTCTTGTAAATTTTATTGGAAATGGATTGCAAATTTGAGCCTGAACTTTCTGCTGGCAAAAACAATGAAACATGATCAATGATGCAATTCCATTCTCTCTTGGATAAAAACATATTAATTGTTCAAAAGAAGGGCAGCAATTCATGGTACTGTATTATTTCCATCTGTAAATGTAAGCTGATATCATAGTGCCAAAGTGCAATTTAGTGAAAGTAACTATAATAAAGGCCAAAATGAGCGCTGGCTGGTGTAGCTCAGTGGATTGAGCGCGGGCCTGCGAACCAGACGATCGCGGTTCGATTCCCAATCAGGGCACATGCTTGGGTTGCAGGCCAGTTTCCTGCAGGGGCCAGTTCCCTGAAGGGGATGCACGAGAAGCAATCATTGATGTTTCCTTCCTCTCTCCTTCCCTTCCCCTCTAAAGATAAATAAATAAAATATAAACTTTAAAAATATATATAAATAAATAAATAATAAAGGCCAAAATGATGACACCTGAGTATATACTTCTGTGATAACTTTTGTTAGTTATTGGATGATAAAATGTTTCAGTTAACATCTGTAAATTGGGGGTTAATATCTTATAAATGAGAATTTTTTGAGGAATTAGCCTCATGGTCTTGAGCAGATTACTTAGAGTTTCTTCATTGTGAATGTTGTCATGTAGTCACATACTTAATTTTATGTTTCTCTAAATGACTTATGAGTTGTCCCAGAAACACTTGTCAAGCAATTTGTCTTTGCTGCAGTGATTTTAAAGTGCCACCTCCATCATTTTCTGAATGTCCATGCTTCTTGGGTCTCTGTCTGGACTTTGTTTTCTTTTCCATTTGAATGGTTTCCTGTTCCTGTACAAGTATCTTGTTGCTTTAATGATTGAAGTTTATGGTGTTTTTGAACTTTATTGAGGGATAACTGGAAATATTAACACATGTAATTGTATATATTTATAATTATTATACACACACACACACACACATTCTCACACATTGTGGGATGATTACTGCAAAAAAGATAATTAACACATCCATCACTGCACATACTTAACTTTTAATTTTTTTGTGTGTGGTGAGAATGTTTTTAATATATTTTATTGATTATACCATTACAGTTGTTCTATTCCCCCCCTTCATTCCCCTCCACCCGCACACTCCCTCCCCCACCATTCTCCCCCCCCTTAGTTTATAACCACGTGTCTCAAGTTCTTTAGATTCTATATTTCCCCCACTATTCTCGCCCTCCCCCCTATCTATTTTCTACCTACCATCTATGCTATTTTCTGTGCCTTCTCCCCCCTTCTCCCCCTCCCCCCCTGTTGCTAACCCTCCATGTGTTCTTCATTTCTATGGTTCCACTCCTGATCTAGCTGTCCGCTTGGTTTGCTTTTGTTTTAGGTGTGGTTGTTAATAACTGTGTGTTTGCTGTCCTTTCACTGTTCATATTTTTCATCTTCTTTTTCTTAGCCAAGTCCCTTTAGCATTTCATATAATAAGGGCTTGGTGATGATGAACTCCTTGAACTTGACCTTATCTGAGAAGCACTTTATCTGTCCTTCCATTCTAAATGAAAGTTTTGCTGGATAAAGCAATCTTGGCTGTAGGTCTTTGGATTTCATGACTTGGAATACTTCTTTCCAGCCCCTTCTTGCCTGTAAGGTCTCTTTTGAGAAATCCGCTGACAGTCTGATGGGTACTCCTTTGTAGGTGACTGTCCCCTTATCCCTTGCTGCTTCTAGGATTCTCTCCTTCATTTTGGTCTTGGCTAATGTAATTATGATGTGCCTTGGTGTGTTCCTTCTTGGGTCCAACTTCTTTGGCACTCTCTGAGCTTCCTGGATTTCCTGGAAGTCTATTTCCTTTGCCAGACTGGGGAAGTTCTCCTTTATTATTTGTTCAAATAAGTTTTCCACTCGTGGCTGTTTCTTTCCCCCTTCTGGTACCCCTATAATCCGGATGTTGGAACGTTTAAAGATGTCCTGGAGGTTCCTAAGCCTCTCCTCATTTTTTTGAATTCTCATTTCTTCATTCCTTTCTGGTGGGATGTTTTGTTCTTCCTTCTGGTCCATTCCATTGATTTGAGTCCCAGTTTCCTTTCCATCACTATTGATTTCCTTTGCATCTCCCTTCATTTCAATTAGTTTAGCCTTCATATGTTCCTCTAATTTGTGACTGTAATCTCTGTGAGCATCCTGATAAAGTGTCTTGAATTGTGCTTCTGATAGGCTGGCAATTTCTTGGTCGCTTAGAGTTATTGGCTCTGGGACTTTGAGTTCTTCTTGCACCATCTTTTTGGCTGTTCGTGCCTGTTATGTAGCAGGATCAGAGCCCTAAAGTGTTCACTAGAACAGGGCAACTAAGTCGCTGGGTTGTGACGTTGTATGTGGGGGCGGGGTCAAAGAGGGACAATGGGTTCTCGTCTGCCGCCTGCCTCTGCCGCCTGCCACTGTTGCCCCGGCGCCGCAGCCACCACCGTCACCAGGCATGCAAGTGTGCCACCGCCGTCAGCCCTCCACCACTGGGTTCGCCCCTTGGGGCCTGTGTGGTCCGTCTCACTGTGCGCGAATGTGCGACCGAGGTCAGTCTGCCCCACACCCCGGCTGGTTCCAGGCTGCCTGCGCACCTAGGTCAGGGGATCTAACCTGCCGGACCCAGCTCCGCTGCTGGCTCCGCCTCTCTTACCGTCCCCGTTGAACAGTTCGTAGTTGTCGGACTTCCGTATAATTCCATGTTCTGGTCTTTGGGTGTGTCCTAGTTCTCCAAACCTTTGTTGTGTTCAAACTTGGTTGTGGGAGAAGGCACAGTGTTTCCACCTATGCCTCCATCTTGGCGGAAGTCCCCAGAATGTTTTTAAGTATGTAGTATCATTACCTGTAGTCACCATGCTGTACAATTATCCTCAAAACCGATGCTTCTTGCAACTGAGCAGTTGTACCCTTTGACCCACATCACCCCTTTCTCGCTCCCTCCCAGCCCCTGCCAACCACCATTCTCTACTCCTTCTGTGTGAAATTGGCTTTTAAAAAAGTTTTTTAGATTTTATGTATTTGATAACATACAGTGTTTGTCTTTCTCTGTCTGGTTTATTTCACTTAGTATAATGCCTTCTAGGTTCATCCATGTTGTTACAATAATAAAATTTCATTCTTTTTTATGGCTGAATAATATTCTACTGTATATATACTGCATTTTTTTCTGTTGAAGGACATTTAGATTATTTCCATATCTTGGCCTTGTGAATAATGCTGCTGTAAACCTGGGGGTGCATATATCTTCTTGAGTTAATATTTTGGTTTTATTCAGATAAGTTCAGAGAAGTGGAATTGCTGGATCAAATGGTAGTTCTGTTTTTAAGTTTTTGATGGTAATTCACATTACCAGCAACAGTGTACAAATATTCCCAGCTGTGGTAACAGGTATGGGGTGCTATCTCACTTTGGTTTTGATTTACATTTACCTGATTATTGATGATATTGGGAACCTTTTCCTGTGCTTGTTGGCCATCTGTGTATCTTCTTTGGAAATATATCTATTCAGATCCTCTGTCTATTTTTTAATCAGGTTGGATTTGTCACTGTTGAGTTTTATGAGTTCTTTATTTTGGATGTTAACCCTTCTCAGATATATGGTTTGCAATTATTTCCTTCCATACTGCATGTTCCCTTTTCAATTCATTGGCTGATTGTGTCCTTTGCTGTACAGAAGCTCTTTAGTTTGATGTAGTCCCACTTGTTTATTTTAGCTTTTTGTTGCCCATGTCTTATCTAGGAGATCACTGCCAAGACCAGTGTCTAAGGACTTTCTGACTATTTCTTTTAGGAGTTTTATAGTTTCGGGTCTTATATTTAATTGTTTGATTCATTTGGAATTAATTTTTGTGAATGGTGTAAGATAGTCCAGTTTCATTCTTTGGCATGTGTACATTCAATTTTCTGAATACTTTTTTAAATTTAATTCTTGTTCAATTACATTTTTCTGTCTAATATTCCCAGCCCTGCCCCCCCTCCAGTGTTCCCCACCTTCCTCCCATTTCCGCCCCCCACCTTAGTTATTGTCCATGTGTCCTTTATACTTGTTCCTGTGAGTCTATCCCCTTTTCCCCTGTGATTCTCTCCCCTCTGGTCCCTGTCAGCCTGTTTTGTATTTGAGTGTCTTTGGTCATATTTTGCTTGCTTGTTTGTTTTGTTGTTTAGATTCCTGTTAACAGTGATATCATATGGTATTTGTCTTTCACCACCTGGCTTATTTCACTCAGCATGATGCTTTCCAGTTCCATCCATGCTGTCCCAAGAGGTAGGAGCTCCTTCTTCCTTTCTGCAGCATAGAATTTCATTGTGTAAATGTACCATAGTTTTTTGATCCAATCATTTACCGATGAGCATCTAGGTTGCTTCCAACTCTTGGCTATTGTAAATTGTGCTGCTATGAACATCGGGGTGCATAGGTTTTTTTGGATTGGTGTTTCAGGGTTCTTAGGATATACTCCTAACAGTGGAATTGCTGGGTCAAAAGGCACATTCATTTTTAGTTTTCTTAGAAAATTCCATACTGTTTTCCATAGTGGTTATACCAGTCTGCAATCCCACCAACAGTGAACTAGGGTCCCCCTTTCCCCCCAACGTCTCCAACACTTGCTTGTTTCTTTGTTTATGATAGCCACTCTGACTGGTGTAAAGTGGTATCTCATTGTGGTTTTAATTTGCATCTCTCTGATAGCTAGCGATATCCAGCATCTTTTCATTGTTTGCAGATGACATGATAGTACACATGAAAAATCCTATAGCCTCTACCAAAAAACTGCTCGAACTAATAAATGAATTTGGCAAAACAGCGGGATACAAAGTCAATATCCAGAAATCAAAGGCATTTTTGAACTGTTTATTGAAGAGATTCTTCCTTCCCCATTGTCTATTCCTGGTGCCCTTGTCAAAAATTAGTTGACTGTCTGTGTTTGACTTTATGTCTGGGCTCTCTGTTCTGTCCCACTGATCTATAGCCAAAGCAATCCTGAGAAAGAAGAACAAAGTTTGAGGTGTCACAATTTCTGATACCAAGCTGTATTGCAGAGCTATAGTAATCAAAACAAAGTTTCCATACTTTAAAACTTCATTTGTTTTGGTACTTTGGCACCATAAAGCTGTTGTACTTTATTGTATGTTTCCATTAGATTCCACATATGAATGAAATCGTATGACATTTGTCTTTCTCTGATTGGCTTATTTCGCTTAGCATAATGTTCTCCAGGTCCATCCATGCTGTCACAGAGGGTAAAACTTTCCTCATTTTTACAGCTGAGTAGTATTCCATTGTGTAAATATATCATGGTTATTTTATCCATTCATGTACTGATGGACACTTGGGCTGTTTCCTTATGTTGGCCATTGTAAATAACATTGCAGTGAACTTAGGGGAGCTTATGTTCCTTCAAATTAATATTAGTTTCTGGTCATTAATTTTGTATCCTGCTACTTTACTGAATTCATTTATCAGTTGTAGTTATTTGGTGGAATCTTTAGGGTTCCCTATGTTTAGTATCATGTCTTCTGTAAATAATGACAGTTTTACCTCTTTGTTTCCAATTTGGTTGCTTTTTATTTCTTCTTCTTGTGTGATTGCTGTGGCTAGAACTTCCAGTACTGTGCTGAATAAGAGTTGAAAGCAGACATCCCTGACTTGCTCCTGATCTTAAGTGGAATGCTTATAATTTTTGCTCATTGAGTATGATGCTGGCAGTGCCTTTGTCATATGTGATCTTTATTACATTTAGGTACGTGGGTATGCTCCCCTGAGTCCCACACTGCTGAGAGTTTTTGTCATAACTGGGTGCTGGATTTTATCAAATGCTTTTTCTGCATCTATTGATGTGATCGTATGGTTTTTGTCCTTCATTTTGTTTATTTGGTGTATCACATTTATTGATTTGAGAATAATGTACCAACCTTGCATCCTGGGAATAAATCCCATTTGATCCTGCTGTGTGATCTTTTTGGTGCATTGTAGTATTCAGTGTGCTAATATTTTATTGAGGATTTTAGCGTCTAGGTTCATCAGGGTTATTGGCCTATAATCGTCTTTTTTTATAGTGTCTTTTGTTTAAATTTTTAAATTGTTTTTCAATTAAAGTTGTCCCCATTTTCTCCCCATTACTCTCCCCTACCCTAGCCACCCCACCTTCCACATTCAATCCTCCCCCTCATTGTCTCAGTCTGTGGGTCCTTTATACATGTTCCTTGACTTGACCCTTCCTCACCTTTTCATTATTCCTCTCTCCCCTCCCCTCCTGGTCACTGTCAGTTTGTTCTTTATTTACATGTCCCTGGTTCTATTTTGCTCACCTATTTGTTTTGTTGATTAGGTTCCACAATAGGTGAGATCATATAATGCTTGGGCTTGACAGACTTCCCTCCTCTTTAATTTTTGGAATAGTTTGAGGAGAGATGTTACTTTTTCTCAGAATGTTTGGTAAAATCCCCTTGTGAAGCCATTCAGTCCAGGGCTTTTGTTTGTTGGGAGTTTTCTGATTTCTGTTTCAGTTTCATTAGGTGTAACATGCCTATTCAAATTCTCTGATTCTTCCTGATTTAGTTTTGGGAGATTGTATGTTTCTAGGAATTTCGGCTTTTCATCCAGGTTATCTAGTTTGTTGGCATATAGTTAATTGTAATATTTTCCTACAATCATTTGTATTTCTTTGGTGTCAGTTATTACTTTCTTCTTTCATTTATGGTTTTTTATTTGGGTTCTCTCTTTTATTTATTTATTTATTTATTTGATGAGTCTGGTTAAAGGTTTGCCAATCTTGTTTATTTTTTCAAAGAACCAGCTCTTGGATTCGTTGATCTTTTATATATTTTTTACATTTATTTCTGGTCTGATCTTAGTATGTCCTTTCTTCTGCTTACTTGGGGCTTTGTTTATTGTAAATCTTCTTAGCTTATTTTTTTCACTGTTTTTCTTGCTATACTTGCATTCTTATTTTTCCATATAAACTTTACCATTGCTTTATGTAATCTCAGTAAAAATATTATTATATTTATTGGATGTGACTTATATTCATAAATTAATTTAGGTAGCAGTGACATTTTTATGATATAGAATCATCCTCTCCAAGAATAATGTATGTATTTCATTTACATTTTTCTGTGTGTTTTTCAGAAATATTTTCAAGTTTTCCACATATAGGTTTTTGTGTATTTTTTATTAAATTTGTTCCAATTTAATTTTTGTTGCTATTGTAAATGGGATTTTCTCTACTGTTATATTCTCTAATAAGTTTCTGTATGTATATGGAGATTATTGATTTCTGAACATTAATTTTACATCCTGCTGCCTTAATGATTTCTTTCCTTTGAGCTAGCTTTACCATTGATTTTCTGAAGTTTTGTAGATGTACTCATATAATTTTCAAATAGATCATTTTAGTTCTTCTCCATTCTCATACCTCTAATTTAATTCTCATGTCTAATGGCATTGTGATACCTCTAGTACAATGTCCAAGAACTGGAGGTAGTGTGCATCCTTGCCTTCTTCCTGAACTTAATGGAAGTACTATAATGATTCCTCATGAAGTAAATGCTGGCATTAAAATTAAAATGTGCATGTATCTTATCATGTAAATATTCATCCATTTCTATCTCTTGATGTTTTTAAATCAAGAGTGGTTGTTATAGTTTGTCAAATATATATTTTGACAAATATTTGTTATATTTTCAACATCTAAGGAGAGGATTATATTTTTCTTCTAGATGTATTTATATGGAACATTATAATAAATGATTTTTTATAATTATTTTTATAATGACTGTCTATATAATTTCTATATATTGACTATTTCTGTATAATGACTATTTTCTGTTGCATTCTTGAAAAGTTTTACTTGATCATGGTCTATTATTTTTCTAATCTAATGCTAATTCTACTAACATACTACATCAATATTTATAAGTGATAATTGGTCTATAGTTTTCTTTTTTGTACTATTTTAACAAGTTTATATTTATTTCATCAAAATAATTAGAAACTACTGGGAGGGGAAGGGCTGGGAATATAAGACAGAAAACTGTACTTGAACACGAATTAAATAAAAATTAAAAATAAAAAAATAGTAATTAGAAACTCTTCATTTTTAGTGCTGTGGCATAATTTATGAAACATTGGGACTATCTTACTAGTGAAGCTTTGGTGGAATTCCCCTGTGAAACCATCTGGAATTGATGCTTTTTTATGGGGTCTTTTTTTGTGACCTAATATATTGTACCCTGATAACTTTATTGCTTCTGTGGATCTGTGGAAATTTGCCATTTTAAACCTTCTATCTCTAATGGGGTTAGCTTTGTTAAAAGGTTATTTCCCTGGGAAATGATCTCATTTATCTAGGTTGTCAAATTTACTTTCATATACTCATAAACCTATAAAATATTCTCTAATGATTTAAAAATTTTTAATGGTTATTTCCCATGCATTATTTTATAATTTAAAAAATTGAATATCAGTGCTTTTTCTTTTTTCCTTAATTAGGCTTGATTCAGTATGTCTAGTTTACTATTTTTGTAAAAAAAAATATATAAAATTTGTATTTTTTTTTCTTTACATAGTGTCTTCTTCTATCTTTGTTTTTTTCCATCATTCTTTTGGTTTATGCTGTTCTTTTTCTTTAGAGTTGAAAATTTAATTTATTTTAATTTTTTATTTTTATTCCTGAAATTAAGTGCTATGATTTTCCTTCTGATCACTTTTTAAAAATGCATTTCATAGATTCTGTAATGGAGTATTTTTATTGCAAGACTTTAAAGATTTTTCGCTGTTGATGGTGTTGTTTTTAGATTTATTTAATTATTGTTCAAGTACGGTTTTCTGTCTTATACTCCCAACCCAGCCCTCCCCCCCAACAGTGCTCCCCACCTCCCTCCCCTTCCCCCCCTCCTAGTTTTTGTCCCTGTGTCCTTTATACTTGTTCCTGTGAATCCTTCCCCCTTTCCCCCTGAAATTCCCTCCCTTCTCCCTTCTGGTCCCTGTCAGCCTGTTCTGTATTTCAGTGTCTTTGGTCATATTTTGCTTGCTTGTTTGTTTTGTTGTTTAGGTTCCTGTTAAAGGTGTGATCATATGGTATTTATCTTTTGTAATTTCATTTTCTATTTCCCTTTTCACCCAAGAGTTACTTAAAAAGGAATCTTAATATTTCCAACTGGGAGAGCCTGTTGGTTTAGACTTTGTTAATAAGCCCTGACTTTATTGCATTGTTTTTTAAGACTGTTGTTCTGTTGTTGGAACTTACCAGTCTTTTCTTTGTGACATAATGTGTGATCACTTTCTGTGAACATTTTTTATGCACTTGATGGGAAAGTATTTTTCATTACCAGATATAAAGTTTAATGTATAATGATTTTTCTCTTTCTTATTGACTATATTCTTTATGTTTTGCTAGATCTTCACTTATTTTTGGTCTAATTGATATGTCTGTATTAATGGGATGGACTGTGGCCTCTGTTCATCCAATGACTCTGGGAGCCACTACTGATACTCATTTCTCCCCGCTTTGCAATCCATTTCAAATTCCCCTCATCCTCAGCTATCACCCCAGGAGGTTTGGGTGGCTTCTGAGGTGGTTTAACCTAAACCTTCATTAATGAAAAACGTGAACTTTTGGTAGGAGTTCCACAAGATAACCAGTGTATGACCTGAGTTCCAGGTGTAACCCTTCCTGCCCATTTTGCGTAAAGCAGTCTTGCCCTCCTTTTGCTTCTCAGTGTCAGTTAACCTGCCAGTAACAACTCCTTTTGTTTGCTCATACTTTGCTTAAAAAGTTCAAAATGCCTTGGTGGTAGTTATAAGTTTTAGTTTAATGGGAGCTTGGTGGTGTCTCCTGTCAAGAGAGAGCCCTTTTAGGGAACAGCATAACCAACCCTGAATAGTCCAAGCTCTAAAGGAGAAACACAAGCTCTTAACTAAAATGCTAGCTTTGGGAAGATGGACTGCCGATACTTCTAGACTAGAAGAGGCCCGCATGAATGCCAACTGTTTTTGATTATCTTCTTTAATTATGAAGAAGAGTTCATTTGCCAAATCAGTGACTACATGCCATGCATCGGAGGGCTTCGTAATCTTTAGTAATAATACTACATTTGACACAGTTGGGGCTGTGGTAGTCCACAGTCGTTCTTCAAAATCCAGCTGATATCCATGGGGGGCAGTCTGGAGAATAAATCAATGCTCTTATAAGAGACTACCACCTGTACATAGTTTAGATCTTTAATGGTGGCATTACTCTCTGACGCATAATGTGATTGGCAGTCATGTAAATGTGACTGATAGGCCGATTTTTGGAACCTAACTATAGGAGTATCCCTGTCTTTTAGGCTCCTCTTTTGACAATCCAGTTCTAAATATGTATTTGTTACAGAATTTTTGAAATGCCTGTTACACGTTAATCACTAAAAAATGCTGAGGTTGTTTAGGTCAGGTCCTGCCTTCAAGGAGCTTATATGCAGTATAACCAATATGCAACTGCAACTATGTCAAAGCCTCCTCCATCTGTCTTATCCATGAATATCAAGATTAATTTGGTTTGATAAAGTAAAATATTTTAAAAATCAGGTCATTTTTAAAAGTCTAGCATCAATGTAGTCATCAGAGAAAATTATAAAATAGCCAAAGAAATTCTTTTCCTTTGTTGCTCCATTCTATATTCTTTCCCTCTGGGGCATGAGTTCTTGTTTATTTCAAGTAACACATGTCTTTTTTTCTTTCCATACTTTAGCCTTCACACCAAAGCCTGTTTTTTAGAGAACAACCTGATAAGTGTATTTCAATCCTAGCATTAAATGGTTAAAAACTAACTGTAAGATAATCCCCTTTCAAGGATGTTTACATTTCAACACTAAACACAAAACTGGAACTAATGCAAGAAATCTTGAATTTGTAGAATTTTAGCTGTCATTTAGTGAACAGGGGGAAATGTGTGGTTGATAATAAACTTTAATACTTCTCAAACTAATCATAGCATACAAGTGGTCATCCACACTACCAATAAGACAGGCCAGTTTTGTTCTGCCAGTTTTGTCCTGTCTTGTAGGTAGTGCAGATGACCACTAGTATAGTATGAATAATTTAGTCTGAAAACCTTGGGTGTTAATAAAAGGTTGCTGAAGGCAAAGCATTCGAGTTTTTGTTGGCAGTGCTACATTATTTGCCATCGGCATCAAAGGAAACTTTATCATTAAAGATTATCTGAACAAATGTACCATTTGTACCATTCTACAGTACATCATCTGTATATTGTATTCTGTGTTTACTACCCTGAGTCAGGTCTCCTTCCATCACCATTTATACCCCCTTTACCTTCTTCTGCCTCCCTTCATGCCCTTTTCCTCTGGCAAGCACCATACTGTTGTCTGCGTCCATAAGCCTTTTTTTTTCTTTGCTTAATTCTTTCACCCTTCCCCGCCAGCCCCCAGCCCTCTCCCTGCTGACAGCTCTCAGTGTATTCTCTGTATCCACAAATGTGTCTCCACTTTCTCCACTTTCAAAGTAAACTTAATTAGTTTACTTTGCTCATTAGATTCCACATATAAGTGAAATCTTAAAGTGCTTATCTCTCTCTGACTGGCTTATTTGCTTAGCATAATAGTCTCCAGGTCCATCTATACTGTTGCAGAAGGTAAGATTTCCTTCTTTTCTACAGCTGAATAGTATTCCATTGTGTACATGTACCACAGCTCTTTTACCCATTCATCTGGTGATGGACATTTAGGCTGTTGCTAGCACTTGGCTATCATAAATAATACTGCAGTGAACATGGGGTGCTTATATTCTTTTGAGTTAGTGTTTCAGACTTCTTTGGATATATTCCAGAAGTGGAATCCCTGGATGATAAGACAGTACCATTTTTAATTTTTTGAATTAACTGCATACTGATTTCCACATTGGCCACACCAATGTACATTCTGACCACCAATACACAAGAGTTTCCTTTTCTCCATATCTTTGCCAACACTTTTTTGTTGATTTATTGATGATGGACATTTTGACAGGTATGAGGTGATATCTCATTGGTTCCTTCATAATAAGGACACATGGCAAATGCCATACAGGAATATTTTCTATTTTTTAAGCATAATAGTTTTGAGCACTAACCCATGTTTTCTCCCAAAGCTGGCAGAAAACCATGTTCAAATGTGGTTGCAGGAGTTAAAATGTTTGTTGACTCAGCTGTTAATCTCCCTTTGCTACTTTGCTACAGATATTGCCAAGTAGTTGACTTTTGGATGATATTCTTTGTAACGAGCCAGTTATTTACTGCAAAAATGAGCTGGAATCAATAAGCAGACAGATACCAGTTGCAGCCAAGCAATGGGCCCTCTTTTTCCGACAGGGCGGTCTTCCTTAGAGACAAAGACCAAAGGTCGTTTGGAGAGTCTGCTCCCATCAAGCAAAAACAAGCTTCTAAATGCCCATTCTGGCACCTCATTGACTTAGAATGAGCCGGCCAGTGGCCAACTGCATGAGTTGAGTAGATCTTAGTGCCAGTGGATTCCATTCACTTAAAAATACTGCTTTTTTGGTTATCTTTTATCTCGTGGGTTTGGTTGAGTAGTTTGATATTTTTAGTCATTACTCAAAAAGTAGTTCTGAAAGAAAACACATGATTAAAGCAGTTAATAAAAATTTCCTATTGTATGTAAAACTGTACCTAGTAAAAACTGTAGGAAAGATACAAAAATAGATTATGCATAACTTGGGGAAATGTATAATCTAGCTGGGAAAGCAAGGTATATACATATACTGTTAGACAAAGGTAAAGGCATTATGTAAGAATTAAATAAGTAGTTATAGTTTGGTGTTCATGGAGAAAGTAACATGAGGTGGAAGAATTAGGAAGGGAGAATGGAAAAGATGTGGCTGAATAAGTGGTGGGAAATGAGGAGGGCCTTTCAGGCAGGGTGAGTCACGTGAGCAGAGCCTGGACATCTCGGTAATGTGTATGTTGGATTTATAGAACGGTAAATAAGACTTACTAGCCAGTACAGCCCTGGCTGGTGTAGCTCAGTGGATTGAGCACAGGCCTGTGAACCAGAGGATCGCGGTTCGATTCCCAGTCATGGCACATGCCTGGGTTGCAGGCCAGTTCCCTGCAGGCCAACTCCCAGCAGGGGATGCACAAAAGGCAACCATACATTGATATTTCTTTCCCCCTCTCCTTCCTCTCTAAAGGTAAATAAATAAATAAAATCTTAAAAAAAGATACTGAAAAAAAAAAAGACTTACTAGCCAGTACAGATCCCTTACGTTGGTGTGAAGTTACAGATAAGGTTGTTAAACTACGTTGGTGCCAAATTGCATAAGACCTTAGATTCCAAGCTACATGGGAGGCAAAGCATTCAGAAACTCTGTAGTCAGTCCTAATGTCACAGTTTTTGTGTTGTGAAAAATATGGATCCTGCCCCCTTGTGTCCCAAGTAAACTAGTCAGAGTTTTATTGATATGCCTGGTTTCTTCTCATAGTGCTCACAAATTGCGATCCTTTTATATCCAGTGTAGGTGGGAGTCTCTCTAAGGGGACAAAATCTTCTGCCTATTCAGGATAAATCTCAGTCCTATTAGTTACTAATAATGATAGTACTCAATACCTTTGTTAAAGCACTGTGGGTCTCAGGTGAGGAAACCTTTTCACCCAGAGGAGAGTTTGTTATATGAAGGGTAACTGTCTTTGAATATACCTCGTACTTTCTGTTCCTGGTACTTGGCCTATAGCTATTTCCCCCAATTACTCATCTTAACAGGCAGTAAAGTAAATGACCATTTACTGCCTGGTTGGCTGTACAGTTTGGTTAACATGTTCACTGTGTATTGCCACAGACTTTCCTCAAATCCCGTTGATCATCTGGTAAAGCCCTTGTACTCCCTCTTCCAGAAGGCTGTGTCTATCAGGATCATATCCTTGTCATCAGAATGGTCAGAGGATGTGAAAGATATGAGATTTTGTCGTATTTGCAAGCCAGCAAGTTAGACTGATAGTTTCACAGATTCTGGTAGAAGACACGACGCTCTTGGAACAGAGACAAAGGAGAGCTTATAATGCTCGGCTGAAGCAGTTTCCAGAGCATGAACGTTTTGCCCTGATTCACTAAGCCTCGGTTCCCAGGGGGTAATGTGAAGAAGGCTAGATGACATTTGCATGTGGAGTGGATTGAGTTACATAAGAGGATCTTTGACCTTAGGGAAACTGAATCTTTTATAATGGGCAGTTATGAAAACTAATATGTTCCAGAAAGAGACATAGTTATATGGACAGTAAGCTTTCTGCTTTTTGTGATGGGGAGACACTATCTCTAATTTTGCTGTACAAAGATCCCTGAAAAGGCTATATTCTCTAGACTTATGAGGCAGTCACATTGTAAGTTATATAATGTCTAATCATGATGCTGTACACCTAAAACTAATATAATATTGTGTATCAACTATAATTAAAAAATACATTTTAAAAATTGGAAAAAGTCCCTAGAAAGACAGACTGAAGCAATGAATACAGCACCTCATTTGCATAATGTGTGTGAACGCAAGGGGCTGTGGACTATAATGCGTTAAGTTAGATGTCAAAGGTATGAAGATGGGTACAGTAACACTCATTTTCTTTTATGAGCTCACATTTTATTGGTAAAAATAAACCCTTAATTACAATATAGTGCAATTAGTGCTAAATAATCATATTATCAGTTCTGTAAAAGAACAATCTACAGATTCTGACTAAGGGGAACTGGGAAAGGCTTCACAGATCATGTTGCCTTTGAGTTGATAACAAATTGTAGAATGAAGGATCCTGGGGCAGGGAGTTCAGGAAGACTTCTGAGAACCATGGTTACTTGAGCAAAGACTGGAAGAAATATTAGGGATTTATCGAGTGGAAAGGATGTTCCAGTACAAATATATGGGGGAGCTACATATATTTAAAGAATAGTTTATTGTTTTAGTCACGTCTGTTTTAATTAAAGGAACAGGAACATAATTCAAATGGTTTTAAGCAAAAAAAAAAAAAAACCCATCAGGATTGGCTAGTATAATCAGGAAGCCCAGCAGTGCATGTGCCTAGAGGCTGGCTGCATACAGGAGCTCGATGAATGTAATCAAGACACTCCATCTCTTGGCCATACTTATCTTTGTTGGCTTCATTCACAGAACACATTGTGGAAAAGGTAGCCCTTGGCACCTCTAGGCTTCCATTGCCCTCAGAGTTAGCAATCTTAGCAAAAAGAAGGCATTATTTTTTTTTAGCTCCAGGAAAATCTTTAAGATGGACTCCAGCCAATCTACCTTGGATTACGTGATCATATTTAAACCAGTCACAACTGCCTTAGGACTAGAATATTGTAATCATCAAGTTTTGGGTCATTTACCTACCCCTAGAGACTGGGACAGGGACCAGAAACACATGGACTGCAAATTGGGAGAGTAATTTCTCAAAGAGATGGTGAGCAAATTAGAAAAAAATGCCCTCTACGGGTCACTTCTTTGTCTCCCAATATCTACATTTACCCTTCTGCCTATTTGTACAGGTTTAAAAATGGCCTCTGGTAAAATAGTGCAGCTACCCACACAGTTGAAAATGCACTCTCCTTCTGCAAAGAAAGATAGCCCCAATGTGTTGGTCAGTTATTGCTTATAGTCCCAAGGCCATGTTCTTGAATAAAGAGGCATTGTTCTCAGTGAGGCCTAGATATAGGTCTATGGGTCCACTATCCAGTATATAATTTTAGAAGGAAAACAAGATAGCCACAGTATTTATGAAAAAATAGGAAACAACACACAGTGGCCCAGGCCCATAGCTGTGCATCTAGACCAACAGTAGGCGATTGATGCATGCAAATTCCTCATAACAGTATAAATCAGCTGTTCAGAACCTCCTAACTTCCACTCCCTGACACAAACACACACATTGAAAGGGAAAGAATCTGAGTTAGTTTCCAGAATATACATTTTATGAAGTGGGAAATATTTTTGTTCTCTAGTGTATGTGTTCAGTGCCAAGAACAAAGCCTGACATGTAGTAACTGCATGTTGATGAGTGAATTGATATTCTTGATTACTACACTCATGACAGTTTGAAATGATTCAAACATGTAGGTACTGAGTTCCTAAAATGATACTTATCCAGAGGTAAGCATCAAATCATTGTCATAACATTACCTTTAAACAATTTGAAATCTGAGCTTTGCTATTTTTGTCTGGAGACAAGANGTTCAGTGCCAAGAACAAAGCCTGACATGTAGTAACTGCATGTTGATGAGTGAATTGATATTCTTGATTACTACACTCATGACAGTTTGAAATGATTCAAACATGTAGGTACTGAGTTCCTAAAATGATACTTATCCAGAGGTAAGCATCAAATCAGTGTCATGCCATTACCTTTAAACAATTTGAAATCTGAGCTTTGCTATTTTTGTCTGGAGACAAGAACTCAGGATCTTCAATTACTTGCTAACTGTTGTCTATCAAAAAGCAACCGAGTGTTGAAAACATCCAGTACCAATTACCTTTTCATTTGACAGTTTTATTGAGCTATAATTTGTACATAGTAAACTGCATATATTGATACAATTTGATAGGTTTTGACATTATATAGAACTCATGAAAATATCACCAAAATCAAAACAGTTGAACACATTCATCAAACCACAAAATTTCTTTGTTCACTTTTTCCAATTTTCTCTTTCTTTTCCTCATGTTTCTCCCTTCCCCAGTCACTGCTGATCTGCTCTTTGTCACCATAGGTCATCCAAACTTATGTATCAAATAATGGTCAAAATAGTTTATTTAAAAATTATAAATATCATGTAGCTTTGTGTGGATTTCAGTAAAATAGAAGTGGACTTTGTAGGTTCTTTTAAGAGTGACTTCAAATATACTGTGAATACTATTTAAAGTAAGTCTTATTTGATGTTTGTAATCATAAGAAATCTTAATGTCATTGTGGATTTTCTCTGCTGAGCTTTTAGGATACAACACATAAATGGAATTCAGCTGTGCCATTTTCACTGCTCAAATATATAGAATTATAAAAAGGGGAAAATATAAGCATAGCAATAATCATTTGCAAAGATTTTTAATAATATTGTAATTTTAAAATTCTGGTTTTTAGATCTAAAACAGCAAAAGAGTTAAAGAGAACCAGATACCTACATGAATTCTTTATTATCACATTTATTTTTCTAGAAGCCCACATTTTCTGTTTATGGCTTTCTCTGAGGAGAGATCGGTTTCTTAATTTGCAATTGCACATTTCTTTGTGCTAAAGTTTAGTTTCTATAGTTTACTAGGAAAGTGAATTTATTACTTTGACCTTTTAAAACAATTTTTCCATTAATTTTTGGAAGGATTTTTTCCACTCGGAAAAGATAATTTTAATCTTTTTCAAAAATTACTTTCCTCCTTGGACTTACCATATTACTGACATGGTATGTATTTCCACAAATTCTAAAGAACAGACTCTTACGATTGTGCTTTGGATCTTTATCTCACCCGAATTCTCCCCTTACAGATCCTCTTTCCCTCTGGGTGCATTCTTTCCTGTGTGTGAAATGTCAGTCCCATATATAGAAGCTATGTTAGTGGCTGTGGGCTGTTGTGTTTTTTTTTTCAGTTTGTTTTCCTAGGGTAATATTTGAAACTTCAGAATTGAAAATAAAATTGTTCGGTTTTTCTTTAATTTGGCCATCTAATCAGGCCATCAAATATTTACTGAATGTACTACATACCCACCACCAGATTAGGCTTTGCATAATTTTGCTCTCTAGGAAATCATAGTTTATACTTTGCCCTATCTTAAATAACTTATTAATTTAATTTTTTCTTGATAGGACTTTTTTCCTAAAAGATATATTTATTTCTACTTTGTTCACACTTGCAAACTACTCAGAAGATATGTTAAGCCAACTCTTACTGAGTTCTTGCATATTTAAAGTACAATGGATATAAAAGTGAATGAAAACTTGAAAATTTTTATGAGTTAAAAGGCCTAAATGCCACTCACATCTATAACAACCATGTATTTTAAAGCTCCCTTATAAAATAGCAAGACGTTTAAATCTCCAGAAATGTTTCTTTTCAACATATTGTTATAATTGAAAATACTATTACCACTCCAAAATAATTCACAACCTGAACTTCACTGATTTTATATGGGGAAAAGTTCAACAAATAAATTTTATTTTCTCTCCGAAGGTCTTTAAACTGTTAAAAATGGTTGCCTATCAAAAACAAATGATTGTCTAAAGCACTCAATACCAATTTCTTTTTTACAGCTTTGATGATGTATAATTGACATATTTAAGTAGTTATATTATAAAGTAATAAGATGAATATATTAGAATTGTACAATTTTATAATTGTCCATGTATGTATATCCAGATAGTGAACATGTCTGTCAAACTCAGCAATTTCCTTTGTAATTTCTCCCTTCTGGTTTTTTTTTTTTTGCCCCTGCCCTTTCAGGCTACCACTGATATGCTTTTTTGCCACTGTAGATTAATTTGCATTTTTCCAAAGTTTTTATTTAAATAAATTCACATAGTGTGTAATTCTTTATTATGTACATTCTTATCTTTAGCATAAATGAAGAAATGCATTTGAGGTTCTTCCAGGTTGCCACATGCAGGTTGTTCTCATCTTACTGATGCAGCATTATGACTTTATTTATTGGATTAATTTATTGTGTGCATCCTTTATCCATTTGAACCATTTTTTTTTACCAAAAGGACTATGAATAGCAATAGAAAATAGACACTTTATCACTCCTGTTGAAGAACTATCAATGTGCTTAATGTATACCATAGATCATTATAGACTTACATTATTTGGACATTCTAGCTTCCAAACTTCTGAATACTGCCAGAATAGGAACAATATTTTACTTTTATAATTTCCCAGGATACTAGTGGAATTTGCTAGTGCTTTTGGCTCCCAGGTTTTGCTTTTAAAACATGCGTGTGAATTAGTCTCCAGCCTTTAGCAATTAGGGAATAATAAAACATTGTTTTTACTGGAGGGAATGTTGAGTCACTCTTCTCTGTGCAGTAAACAGATGTGAAGGGTCCCAAAATAGAAGACATGTTTTTACTTCTTTAGGCTACTACTTTATTTTTAAAAATCCTCACCCAAAGATATGTTTATTTCTCTGAAAGAGGGTGGGGAAGAGAGACAAAGAAAGAAACATTGATGTGAGAGAGAAACATCAATTAGTTGCCTCCTGTATGCACCCCAAACAGGAATCGAACCCACAACCTAGGTATGTGTTCTGACCAGGAATTGAACCCACAACCTTCTGGTGTGTGGGATGACGCTCCAACAAACCAAGCCACCCATCGAAGACTAGTTTCCACTTCTTGATAAAAATTAATGATTAAATTATTTATGTTAAGAAGGCACAAGATGCAGGATATAAAATCTATGTACAAAGATCAGTTGTGTTTCCATAGACTATTAACAAATTATAAGAATGAGAAATTAAGAAAACAGTCTTATTTACAGCTGCATCAAAAAGAAGGTAATTACTAGGTATAAATTTAACCAGGCAAGTGAAAACCTGTACACTGAATTCTATAACATTGATGGGAGAAATTAAAGAGGACACTTGTAAAGGGAAAAATATTCCATGCTCATGGATTATAAGAATTAATATTGTTACTATTCCCATACTACCCAAAGTAATCTGAAGATTTAAGATAATCCCAATCAAAATCCCAATGGTGTTTTTCACAGAAATAGAACAGGTCTAAAATTTGTATGGAACCACAAATGACTCCAAATAGACAAACCAATATTGAGAAGAACAAAGCTAGAGGCATCATGCTTCCTGCTTTGAAACTATATTAGAAAGATACAGTAATCAAACAGTATGGAATCAGCATAAAAATAGACACCAATTAATGGAACAGAATAGAAAGCCCAGAAATAAACCCATCTATTTATGGTCAATTATTCTGTGACAAAGGAGCCATGAATATACAATGAGAGAAAAGATAGTCTCTTCAATAAATGGTTTGGGCAAAACTGGACAGCTACATACATAAAAATTGAAAATGGGCACTCTTTTTTACACCATACAGGCATACCACATTTTATGTGCCTGGCTTAACAGCATTTGCTCATTTTGTGGCTCAGTATCACATTTTGCCACTACTTGCAATATTTTAAACTTTTTCATCATTATATTAGCTACTGCGATTGTGATTGGTGATCTTTGATATTACTATTGTAACTATTTTGACACACCACAAACTGCACGCACATAAGATAGGGAACTTAACTGGTAAATATTGGGTGTGTTCAGACTGCTCCACTGACCGGCATCCCCGTCTCTTTCCCTCTCCTCAGAGACACAACAATATTGAAATAGGCAAATTAATGATTTTACAATGGCCTCTGAGTGTTCAAGTGAAAGAAAGAGTCACACTTCTCTCATTTTAAGCCAAAAACTAGAAATAATTAAGCTTATTGAAGAAGGCATGTTAAAAGATGAAACAGATCAAAAGCCACTAGGCCTCTTGTATCAAACAGTTAGCCAAGCTGTGAATGCAAAAGAAAAGTTCTTAAACATAATTAAAAGTTCTATTTCAGTAAACTCATGAATGATAAAAAAGTTAAACAGCCATATTGTTGATACGGAGAAAGTGTTAATGGTCTGGGTAGAAGGTCAGACTAGCCACAACATTCCCTTAAGTCAAAGCCTGATCCAAAGAAGGCCTGACTCTCTTCAATTCCCTGAATGTTGAGAGTGCTGAGAAGGCTGCAAAAAGGAAGTTTGAAGCAGGCATAGATTGGTTATGAGATTAAGGAAAGAAGCCATCTCCATAACATTAAAGTGCAATGTGAAGCAGTATTGATGTGGAAGCTGGAGCAAATTATCCAGAAGATCTAACTAATATAATGAAGTTGGATAGCTTAAATAACAGATTCTCAGTGCAGATGAGACAGCCTTGCATTGGAAGATGCCATCACGATGCCAGCTGAAGAGAAGTCAATGCCTGGCTTCAAGCTTTCGAAGGACAGGCTGACTCTCTTGTTAGGGGCTAATGCAGCTGGTGACTTTAAATTAGAGCCAGTGCTTGTTTACCATTGCAAAAGTCTTATGGTCCTTAAGAATTAAGCTAAATCTACCCTGCCTGTGCTCAATAGATGGAATGACAAAGCCTGAATGACAGCACATCTGTCTACAACATGGTTCACTGAATACGTTAAGCCCAATTGTTGAGACCTACTGCTCACAAAAAAGATTAAAAAATATATATGACTGCTTATCGACAGTGTACCTACTCACCCTAGAGCTCTGTTGGAGATGTCCAGCGGGATTAATGTTTATGCCTGGTAACACAAAATTCATTCTGCAGCCCATGGATCAAGGAGTGTTCTTGATTTTCAAGTCTGAATATATAAGAAATACACTTTATAATGCTGTAGCTGCTTTACATAGTGATCTCTCTGATGGGTCTGGGCAAAGGAAATTGGAAACCTTGTGGAAAGGATTTACCATTCTAGATGCCATTAAGAACATTCATGATTCATGGGAAGAGGTCAAAATATTGACAGTACCAAGAATTTGGAAGAAGTTGATTGCAGACCTCATGTATGGCTTTGAAGGATTAAGACCAGCAGAGGAAGTAACTACAGATGTGGTAGAAATAGCAGGATAACGAGAATTAGAAGTGGACCCGAAGATGTGACTGAATTACAGTGATAAAAATTTCATTGCTTTGAATTTTATGTTAAGCCTTTGACAGATGACAGTTGGTTCTTTTGAATGAACAAAGAAAGTGGTTTCTAGAGATGGAATAGACTCGCGGTGAAGAACCTGTGAAGATTGTTGAAATCATAATGAATGATTTACAATGTTGCATAAACTGAAGTTAATAAAGCCGTGACATGCAGCTCAACAGAAAAAATCGACTAAACATTATTGAAAAAGATATAAAATAAAATATTATTCAGTCTTTAAAAAGAAGGAAATTGTACCATTGTGACAACATCGATGCACCTAGAGGGCATTATGCTAAGTTAAACAGGTCAGACAGAAAGACAAATACTGTGTGATCTGATTTACATGTAGAATCTAAAACAAAACAAACAAAAACAAAACTTACAAACACAAAGAACTTTTTGGTAGTTGCCAGAGATGGAAGGGGAAGGCAAAATGGGTGAAGGTGGTCAAAAAGTACAAACTTTAAGTTATGGGTAGTAAAGGGTAACAATATATGGTGATGGAAGATAAAAAAGCACAACAAGTAAGTCATGGAGATGTACGCACAAGGGCACAGTAAATAATATCGTATTATGTATTCAAAAGTGGGTGAGAAAGTAGACCTTAAAAGCCTCATTACAAGAAAAAATTATGATATTTTGTGGTGTTGGATGTTAACTAGAATTACTGTGATCATTTCACAATGTATACATATATTGAATCAATATATTTTACACCTGAAAGTATTATGTTATAAGTCAATTATATCTCAAATTTTTAAAAAGGCAACAGAAATCAAGCTGCTCCTCCTTTTTTTCCACTTAGTTATTGTACTTTCAATTGTGATATGATAACTTAACTGAGCTAGCAAAGCACAATGGAGAAATCATTTAGACTTTTCAGTGTTTTCCAAATTATTTTAAATCAAAAGAAAATGAATTGGAGTATTCTTATAGGGTGTTTGTTTTTAATTTTCTTTCTATATATTTTCATGCCAGCATAATTATTTAATCAAATTATAAAGTCAAGGAACATGTGTAAAGGACCCCTGGACAAGGAGAGGGGGAGGACTGGATGTAGGTGGTGGGGGAATGGGGCAATGGAGAGTAATGGGAGGGAAATGAGGACAACTGTAACTGAACAACGATTAAGAATGATAGAGTCTAAATGATACAGTTTTTATCTTTCAGTTTGTAAGGTCTCTGAAAGTTTGCAACTTGGCAAGGATGGCCATGTCCTGTCATTTGATTTACATTTTAAACAGGAAGTTTGAGAGTTTAAAAAAATTACTTTATAGACACATGTTATTAAAGTTTAGCTGACCCAGCTAACTCTGATTTTTATATTCAGAAATTACTTAAAAGATAAGATCTCTACTTGGTAGTAACCCAAGTATAAATTTTTCAAATAATAAAAATGTTTCCTGGCCAAGTTCTAGAGATTGTTTTTTCTTCTTTTAATAACTGTGATATGTTTCTGAACTTTTAAATAAAGTTTTAATTGTAAAATATTCAACTTACATGATTATATTATAAGATCGGATTTGTTGACATCTTTTGTCTTCTGTTCCTCCGGTCTTTGGTATTTTATGCCTATTTTAAATATTCCATTGCCATTATTTTAATATTTAAGAAAGCAAATACTCATGCATATACGCACTTCAATGACTTTTTCACACTGTCTTATTAAAAAGTAAAATAAAGACACAGAAAACTATAAAAAACAAATGTATATCACAAACAGATTATAAGAAAAATACTCTTGTATCTACCACACAGGTCAAGAATAAAACTGCTAGTTACTCCCAGAAGCTTTTATGGGTCCCAACCCAACCACAAGCCTATCTCCTCTCCCAGCAGCAAGCAACTCCTGTTTTTTCTTTTATGGTTTATCAATATGGTTTTTTTCTTTTGTGGTTTAAAGCATGTAATTAAAAAAATAGTTTAAGTTTTTTTGTTTTATTACAGTGTCTTTCACTCTACACGTTCTCTTCCCGTTTCCTTGTTTTCCCCTTTTGGTTCAGTTGTTGAAGATCCTCAGTGGTTTAACCTGTGAAGTTTCCCGCAGCCTGGATCTTGCTGATTGTAGTCCTGTGGTGTAGTTACGTTTCTTGGTCCTCTATTTCCTGGAGTTGGTAGTCACATACAGAGGCCTGACCATATTCAGTCCTGTTTGTTTGGGGCAAGACTATTGGTGATATTATGTTCTTTCATCAGGAAGCACATACTGTCTAGTTATCTCTCCTTTTTTTGTGGTGGTAGTAATAGTTGGTAGTAACAGTAATAGGTGATGGTAATTTAGTAAAAGTACTACTGTCTATACTCGTTTATTGTTTAGGGGATTGCAAAATGGTGGTATTCTTGCTCTATCATGTCTTTTTTATCTATTGCCTGGAATGCATTCCTTCATCTACTGTTTGAGTAGTAGTGGTACATTATGCATTGGAAATGTGGAACAAATGCTTGACTCTTCACTTGTAAAGTAGTAAGTTGGATCCTTTTCATCCTCTAAACATAGCTTTTTTTCCTTGTTGTATAATTATGAATTTAAGAATTTAAACATATTTGACATGTTTTAATCCACTGCAATTCTTGTCATTGAAGTACACATTATTCCCTATCTGGCCACTGGGATCCTCCCCAAGCTCTTAGAGTTCTTTTAACAGGACTCTAGATACCTTTCTTGCTTTCTGGTATGACAAGACATGCCAGGCTCATCTAAAGGTTGGACAGAAACCACGAATTTATCTGTGGAGATGTTCTGAACCAGTGGTTGTAAACCAGAACCAAAGGGATAAAAGTAGCCAACAAACATGTTGTCCTTTTTTTCCCAAAGGAAACAGGTCAGCTATTCAATAACAAAAATCTGTTTTTCAGCACTTATTCTGTGCCAGGTGGTGTACTAGTTATTGGGAATACAATTATTAATAAGACATAAAACTGCCCTCAGGAAGTTCGCAGTCTGATGACGAGAAGATAACAGGCCAGCACACTGCACTGAGTGACTTTGTAGGACTGATAGCAAGTGAAATATTGTTGTCTTTCATTTCAAACATAAGCCTTTCAGGTGAAGAAAGGTAAGGGTGAATTATTGTTTTTTGTTTATTTTTTTTAGATTTTATTTATTTATCTTTAGAGGGGAAGGGAAGGAGAGAGGAAGAGAAACATCAATATATGGTTGCTTCTCGTGTGTCCCCTGCTGGGAACTGGCCTGCAACCCAGGCATGTGCCCTAACTGGGAATCGAACCGCGATCCTCTGGTTCGCAGGCTCGTGCTCAATCCACTGAGCTACACTAGCCAGGGCAGGGTGAATTATTTAAGGCAGAGAAGGCAAAGTTGAACTTGATTTCATTTAATTAGAAAAGCAGTCAGCAAGTCTGTATTAAACATATTCTGTTCCCAACTTTTATAAATTTGATTCTATAATCAGTCTTTTAGTTACCACTGACTTTTTCTCTGCCAGAAATGTTCCCAAATAATATTTTTTTCCACAAAATCCAGGTTTTAAATTGGAGTCAACACATTTTTGTCCTAATCTTGACTGGATGAGTCAGTATCCTTTCTTTTGATTTTTCCTTTCCAAGATGACTATTTCAGAATCAACCTTTTTATTCCCTTTTACTTGTGATAATTTTTATTACCATCATATTTAAACCTCTGCTGACCTACGTTTTCTAGATGGCATTTGTATTTAATTGGAACCTTGTTTACTTTTAAAGACGCTGATTCTTGAACTTGTCTTACTTTGTATTCCTTTGTCCCTGTCCACAGGAAACACAGAAACAATTTTATCTGTGACAAAATACAAGTAAAAGTACAATCAGTAGTTTATTATCGTTAGTGAAACTGGTCATGAAAATCTAATTCAGGAGTGTCACATCAGCCTCACGGTTACTTTAAAAGGGCTGAAATAATTTCAGGACTATGCACAGGTGGCAAACACGAGGCCCGCGGGCCGAATCTGGCCCTGCACCTGGTTTTAGCTGGCCCAGCACCTTGTTTCTACCTGGCTGCAGTGCCGAGCTCCTTGCCCCTAGTTAAAGAATAGTTACATTTACACAGTCCTAAAATGACATTCGGCCCTTTGAAGGCAAGCAAGAGGCTGATGTGGCCCCGAGTGAAATGAATTTGACACCCCTGATCTAAATCATTATTTCAGCAAGAAGACTAATCTAATTATTTTAGAGTAACATTCTAGGACTTTTCCTAGCACAGAGTTTATTTAGCACACTATAGTACATTGCTATTTCTTGGACCAACCATTTTAGACTACTAGAATATAATTTCCAGAAAGGTAAATTATGATTCTCAGGCAAATATAAGGTAAACGTGGGTCATATATTTAATTCAACTCATAAATCAATTATGGTACCAATAAGAGGTTAAGAAGAGTCCAAAGAGCATTTGAGGAGATAAGTATTTATAGACATACCATGTTTTTCAGACTATAAGACGTACTCCTCCCAAAAAAATTGGGAGGAAAAGGGGGGTGCATCATACAGTCTGAATGCACCCTGCCTGGCTCGCTGTGGGGCGGGGGGCAGGTGCTGCACTGGAGCGGGGTCACAGCAGGCAGGAGCAGGGTTGCCACTGCATTTTCCTCCCAAATGGCGGGGACGGGCGGGGGGGGTTGTGCATCTTACAGTCTGAAAAATACGGTATATAGCAATGCTAGAATAAGATAGTTACATTAGATATAAAACTGATTAAAATGTTGTATGTTAGTTCATAACCTTTGGCATTATTTTTTTCACCAGATAGTAGATATTTACATGTCTTCCTTAAAACACTCTACAACTTACCATATAGTTAGTAAGCAGTGAGTCTAACAAAGTACATTCCTGTAATCCTTGGTGGCTCTGAGTACCGTACCGCATTGAAAGGACCTGTTAATGGACCTCTTGCTTTTTTTTCAAGTTGTAGGTTATTTGTAAGACTCCCTATCTCTTAGATGGGATTAGAGGTCTGAGGATTGTTTGTGAACCCCTGATGAAACAAGCTCCGTTTTAGTATACTTTGTAAATTTAGTACTCCAATGTTAAACAACTGCCTAACATTTTTTAATGTTGAATTTGGGGGGAGCACAAACTGCTCCAACTGGGCATGAGAGAAAGGCAAAGGGATTTCTAGATGCTTAATAAAGTTAGAGCAGTTTGCTGGGGAATTAACTTTTCATTTCATGTTCCCTAGGGTTTTCCAGGTGATATTGGGATTCCTGGACAAAATGGCCCCGAAGGACCAAAGGTAAAAACCAAAATATGATTGGTATAGTTTTCTTATCTCACATTTCAGTGACTTGATAAAAAAAATGATTTTAGGATCAGAATATTTCTGGTTATCTTTGAGCTGTCTCAGGAGAATTTAATAAATTTTGTACATCTTGTTTCAAAATGACCAGGAAGTAGTTTGCATGTCTGGTTCTTTTGGTGGCTTTTGTTAAGTTAGAGTATTTCAGCCAATCTTTTGGGTTCAGGTCTTTGAAAACCATTTTTCTGGTTTGGTTTGGACTTAGATTAGGATGACAGTATTTGCAAAGCACATGAATCACTGAAAAAGTATTTTTTTCAAAGAGATGAAAAAAAGCCTAAAAAACCATAGCATACAATAATATGGATGAGAGTGCTCTGACCACTAAAACCCTTTAGTGCCCATAAAGTATCCATTAATTAAAGTAAAGAACACCTATAGTGTGCTAGAATGTACATAGCACAAAATTTCTTTAAGAAACCTAAAGATTTTAAACTTCCTTTACTGTTATTATGTATGTATATGCAGCAAAATTTTATTTATATATTTATTTTTAAGTATATTTTATTGATTATGCTATTACAGTTGTCCCATTTTTTTCTCCTCTTTATTCTCCTCTGCCCCACACCCCCTCTCCTTCCAGTGTTACCCCCACCCTCAGTTCATGTCTGTGGATCATACATATAAGTTCTTTGGCTTTTTCATTTCCCCAAAAGAGACTTCTTTTGAGAAATCAGCTGATAGTCTTATGGGCACTCTTTCATAGGTAACATCTCCCTTTCTCTTGCTGCTTTTAAGATTCTCTCCTTGTCTTTAATCTTGGGTAATTTAATTGTGATATGTCTTGGTGTGTTTCTCCTTGGATCCCACTTCTTTGGGGCTTTCTGAGCTTCCAGGAGTTGCATGTCCAATTCCTTGGCCAGATTGAAGAAGTTCTCCTTTATTATGTTTTCAAATAAGTTTTCAATTTCTTGCTTTTCCTCTTTTCCTTCTGGTGCCCCATATGATTTGGATATGGAAACATTTAAAGTTATCCCAGAGGACAACTTTGAATTCTTGTTTCTTCATTCTATTCCAGTTGGATGTTTATTTCTTTCTTTTGTTCCAAATTTTTTATTTGAGTCCCAGTTTCCTTCCCTTCACTGTTGATTCCCTGCATATTTTCCTTTATTTTAGTTTGTATAGCCTTCATTTCTTTCTTTATTTTGCAAGGATACTCAATCATTTTTGTGGGCATCCTGATTGCCAGTGTTTTGAACTCTGCATCTGATAGGTTGGCTATCTCCTCATTGCTTAAGAGATAAAAATTGTTCTTTTTCTGGAGTTTTGATCTGTTCTTTCATTTGGACCATATTTCTCTGTTTCGGAGCACGTGTTACTTGTAAGGGGTGCAGCCTTAGGTATTCGCCAAGGGTAGGCAACTCACTTCACTGTGTTGCAGTGCTGTACATAGGGCAGGGGAGGGAACAATGCCACTTACTGCCTTGCTGGGCTCTCGCTCCAGTTTCCATCACTTCCTTGCCTTCCCACAAGCAGATCGTGCCCTTTCAGGTGCTGATTCCTGGGTGGATGGGCTTGTGTACATCTGAGAATCCTGTGGATCTCTCCAACAGACTCTCCTGTGAGACTGGAAGTTTCTCTGGCCACCACAACCCCCAAAGATTTTTATAGTCAGAGGCTTTGAGGCTTTAGTTTCCTGCACTGGAACTCTGGGTGATATAGTTTGTCTCACCACCCCCAGTTGTTCCTCTCGGCTTATCTGCATGCAAATGTGGGAGTGTTAGTCCCCCAGCCACTGCTTCACCAGCCACAGCCTTTCCTGGCATCCTCTTCACCTCAGCTTCCTGTCTCTGCTCATCCTAACCATCTGGATGAATGTTTCTTCTTTAACTCTTTGATTATCAGACTTCCATGCAGTTTGATTTTCTGGCAGTTTTGGTTGTTTTGTTTGTTTGTTTGTTTTGTCTTGTTTTTTTTTTTAATTGATTGTCCTTCTTTTGGTTGGGCAAGGAAGTGAAGCATATCTACCTATGCCTCCATCTTGGCCAGAACTCTACACAGCACAATTTTAAATACCAAGAGCTTTTCAGGCAGGCTAGAGTGAGCATTTTGCACAAATAAAATATTGTGAAAATAAAGAGGTAGAAAGGTGAAAAAGACTGAAGTTCGGAGAGTTATCAGGTTATGAAGTATTGCTACTGAGGAGGGTTATCAGTAAGAAGAGAGAGCAAGTGATAGATGAATCTGTAAAGGATATCAAGAGAGTTACGGTAGTCCCCCATTGTCCATAGTTTTGTTTCCTCAAAACTATGGTCTACCTTTGTTTCCTGGTCAACCTTGGTCCCAAAATATTAAGTGGAAAGTTATAGAAAGAGTCCATTAATTGAAATTGCACAGTGTTCTAATTAGTGAAATCTCATGTGGTCCTTCTCTGTCCCACCAAGGAAAGGAATCATGCCATTGTCCAAAGCATCCGTGCTGTATATGCTGCTCACCGGTTAGTCACTTAGTAGTCATCTTCATTATCAAAGCGACAGGTGGTATTGCAGTGTTATGTTCAAGTAACCCGCATCTTCCTTCATAGTGCAAGAATAGTGATGTTGGCAATTTGGACATGCTACAAAGAAGTTATAAGTGAAAACTGAATATAATATAATAAGGTATTTTGAGAGAGAGAGAACACATTAACATGACTTTTATTGTAGTATATTACTATAATTGTTCTATTTTATTAGCTATTGTTAATTTCTTTCTGTTTCTAATTTATAAATTAAACTTTATCATATATATGTACATATAGGAAAAAACAGTATATTGGGGGTTTAGTACTATCCATGGTTTCAGGCATCCACTGGGGGTGTTGGAAAGCATCCCCTGCGTGGATTACTATGTAGTACTGTAGTAAATGTTTTACAGACACCTCATTTAATCTTCACTACAGCATTATGAGGCAGATATTCCAATTTCACAATTGGTTAAGTTATTCCCTCACAGTCATATAGCTATCAAATAACTTAGCCAGGCTTCTAACCCAGGTGTAATTTCAAAGCTTGATCTCTCAACCACTTGGCTTTGGATTTAAATTGTGGAGGACATTCAGTACCATACTGAAGAGTTTCACTTTATCCCTAGGCGTCATGAAGTAATCAATGATGTTTAAATAGTAAAGGGTTCTTGGTGATTTATATTTCAAAAGGATACCTCTTTTGCCAGAATGCAGGATGCTATAAATAGGAATGAAATTGAAGGCAAGGAAATTAACTAGAAAAAGCTAGAAAGGAAATTATGAAGATCTGAAATAGGACATTTATTCAATCAGTAAATTTTTATTGGCCACCTCTTATGTAACAGCTGTTGCACTAGACCCTAGATACAAAGATAAAAAATTCTGATCCCTACTTTCAAGAGGCTTACAATCTAGAGAAAGATGGGCAGAAATATGTAATACCGTATGAGTATAGGGTTAGGAGACTATAGTTTGTAGAGATTATAGTTTGTAGAGAAGGTAGCACTTGAGCTGATAAGATGAATGAGTAAGACCTTGCAAACAGACAAATGGCATTCAGGAAAAGGAAACTTGTGAGAGAATGCAGTTGTAATAGCTGTTTGGAACAAATTTTAGTAAAAGTTATTCATTGTTTATGTGAAGTTCAAATTTAATTGGGCATCCTGTATTTTATTGGGCAACCCTACTGGCCATCTGCAAACTTTTCCTGTGTACAGCCATGTTCCCCCTTTCCTTCTGTCTCCATAGAAGAATTCCTCTTCTTCAGTATTCAAGTTCCACATATATTTTGCATTAAACCCACTTTTGTCTCCTGAATGACCTCATGCCATCAATTATCACATTTATCCTGATCCTAGACTCAAAACTTTCTGTCTTTGCCCTTAAAATGATTTTCACTGCCAATGTTGTAGTTTAGGCTCTCTTTATTTTTCAGCAGGATTGGTATCATAGCTCTCAACATGTTCTTCCTGCCTCCAGTCTGGCATTTCTTCAAATCTACTTCCAAACTGCTGATGGAATGATAATTAGAAATAGTTGTATGAAGGGAAGTTAAGATAGAGATGTACAGAGAATGGAGCTGTAAATTTCTTATGTCTAGTTTTCGCCCTTGACTGACCATACTCAAGAACATGAACTTGATACAATACATACAAATACATTCATCTATCCATTTATTTAATAATCCATTTATTAGCATTATTGAGTTTCTTCTATGTGTTAGGTCAAGTACTAAATGTGGGGTTGTAAAGATTTTTAAACCATGGTCCTTACCCTGGATGAGGTTATAGTTTAGTGAAAGATTTTTAAAAATCACAGAATGTTGTAAAAAGTGCTATGTAAAAGAATTGGTGTATTCCACTTGTTTCTCCCAGGGTCTTTGCAGTTCTTCATAGGAAATAAAACAAAACTCTGCAGGAGTGAAAAAAAAAAAGAATTGGTGAAATGCTGTGAGGGCCTAGATAATGGAGCAAAAAATTTTGCCTTAGGAAATTGGAAATTACTTAATTGAACTTACTATTCTCAAGGATGAATATTGTACTAGGTGAATAACCATAGAGCTTCCTGAGTTCTTCCCAGTTTGGAAATTTTATGTCTCTTGAAGTTTTGTCAAGAATAATGTTAGAGAGCAGAACAAAACTGCCAACTTCTTGAGTGTTTTTACAACAGTGATCTTTAAAATGTCCTTCTGATTACCTCCTTTAGTGTTAGAATCACAGTGCTTAAAAGTGGAACAAAAGACCTGAAATCCAGTATCTTAATGAATACCAGTGGTTGAATGCCAATGAGTAATAATCACTTTGTGGGTTACTTTGAGCTTGTCACCTCATCAATACCAATATCATGAACCAATTTTGTACACATCACTGAAGTTTAAAATAATATCTTAGAGATAATTTCATCAAAAGAAGCAGAAAATTTTAAGGGAAGAAGAATATGATTTTACATTTTGTAGGTTGAGAACAATCTGTTTATGTTTCTCTTTTGGCCCTTCCTATTTGCCTTAAATTTGTTTCTAGAAACAGAAAGGAAAAACAGAGCCAAACATGCTGACCCTATTAGCATGATGTGTTTCTTTAGTTGTGTATACAGTATCATGGAAGTGCCTTAAAACTAACTTTATTTTGATGTACTATCTTGTTTGGAAAATGGGGTCAATATAAATTGTTAAAGTTCTGTTGAGACTATAGAAGATGATCAACAGGAAAATTATGTCCACGGTATTTAAAATACGTGGTTACTCTACTTACAAACAAATTGGGTTCTTTCCTGGGCAATTTGGTGCAGCTCTAAAAAATCCTTTTATTTACTCTTCATTTTCTGCCAGTCGACTAAAAATTTCAAACTAAGATTAGACATTTGTATTAATTATGGTTCTATTAATTGTGGGATTGTGTATATATAGATGTACACATGTATATAGATATAAAACATACATCAGCAAGTCTCCTTGAGTGCTGAGCTACCCAGTTTGGCAATATGTTTTCAAGTATCCTATAACAATAACAAAACCACATCCTTTGCTGTTTACTGCAAAAAGTGAGTACTCAATGAATGTTCTGTATTCCAGTAAATAATGAAAGAATTTATTTGTTGCTGTAATGATTTGTATGTTACTTTGGCTATAAAAATAGGGATGGTATAAATGGCTGTTATTGCCTGTTTTATAACCTTCCTGATAAATTTTTAGAGAAAAGCGGCTATTTGTGAGTTTATGTTATAGAATATATGGAAATAACTTTTAATCTTTAAAACTCCTACACAATGATATGTTTATTGCTTTTAGAAAAAAGAAGGAAAGGAGGGAGGCGGGGAGGGGAGAGGGCAGGAGGGAGGAAGAAGGAGAGAAACAAACATCAGTGTGAGAAACATTGATTAGTTGCCTCCTGTATATGCTGGGCCTGGGGATTGAACCTGCAACCCAGGTATGTGCCCTGAGTGGGAATGGAAGCCACAATGTTTTGGTGTATGGGAGGAAGCTCCAATCAACTGAGCCAGCTGGCCAGGGTAGAATAAATGTTTAGTTTAAGTTATTAAAATATGTTATACATTTACCTGGAGAAAAGTATGCTAACTTGGTAAAAGGAAAATTAGTAACTCTAAATATTTGTCTTAGAACACCTATATCCAGCCTGAAGATTTACATTCTGTACACTTAGTTGAGGTTTTATATACAGGTTTCTTATAGCAACCACTTTATCATCCAGCTCAGTGAATATTTCTGAGCTGAGTATTTATTTAGTTCAGAAATATTCATTGAGTTTGTACAATGGTGGATGTACTGTGTTGAGAAATATTTATTGAGTTTGTTAAGCAGTTACTTAAAAACAAGATTAAAACAAGGTCTTCTGTCTACTGAGAACTTGTAAACCTCTGAAAACATGAGATTTTTACATGCAAAAAGTTAAGAAGCATAACTAGGCAGTAGATATAAGTGAATAATAAGGACCCCAGAAGAGAGAATAACTTAGATGGCAATTTTTCTGAGAAACTTCTTAGAAAAATTAGTATTTCAGTTGGATGTGTTGAGTTTACCAAGAAGAGCCAAGGGGTGAGAGATTTGACACAATATGAATACAATGAACAGAAGGTGGAAGGAGGAAGTAAACCCACCTGACTTAAAAAACACATGAGGAGGCAGATTGTGATAGACCTTAAATATAAAGTTGAGATGTTTCAATGCTAATAAAACCCATGGGAGATCTTTTATTCTGGTAAAAACACATAAAATGAAATGTACTCCTTAAAATTTTAACTGTATAGTACAGTATTGTTAACTATATGCGTGTTTTTGTGCACTTTAGATCTCTAAATTCTTTTGTGTAACTGAAACGCTATCATTGAACCACAATTCCCATTTCCAATCCCCCCAACCCACTTGCACCCACTGTTCTACATTCTAGTCCTGCAAATAATATTGCTCTTGATACTTCATGTAAGTGGATTAATTTGTCCTTCTGGTGACTGGCTTATTTTACTTCTCATTAGATCCTTAAGGTTCATCTATGTAGTAGCATATGCCAAAATTTCCTCTTTTTTTAAAGGTTAAATATCAAATCATTGTCCAATAACCCAAAAGTTCACATTTTCTTTATTCATTCATCTATCAATTGACATTTCACTTCTTTCCGCCCATAAGCTATTGTAAATCGTGCTGCAATGAACATGGGAGTGCAGCTATTTCTTCAAGAACCTATTTTCAATTCTTTTATGTAAATAACTGCAAGTGGGATGGCTGAATCATATGGTAGTTCTATTTCTAAGTTTTAGAGAAAATTCCATAGTGTTTTCCCTAGTGGCTGCACCATTTTACATTCTGACCAAGAATGCACAAATGTTCCAATTTCTCCTTATCCTAGCCAACATGCAGCTATGTTCATTTTTCTTAAGACTATTTTGTCTTTTCAGGGCCCTTGTGAGTCCATATGAATTATAGGATTTTTTCTATATCAGTAAGAAATACCACTGACATTCTACTAGAGATTGCATTGAGTCTATAGATAACTCTGGGTAATACAGGTATTTGAACAATATTAAGTTAAAATTCATTTCAGTCCATGAACATGGGATGTCTGTCCATTGTCTGTGTCTTCTTTAATTTCTGTCAGCAATGTTTTGTGATTTTTAGTGTTTGCGTCTTTAACCCTTTGGATAAGTTCATTCCTAAGTATTTTTTTCTTTTTGATACTATGCTAAATTAGGTTGCTTTCTTAATTTTCTTTTTAATTGTTTGTGGTTAGTATATAGAAACAACTAATTTTTGTATGTTGATGATATATACTGCAACTTTGCTGAATTGGTTTATTAGTTTTTTGTTGGATCTTTAGGATTTTCTACATACAAGATTCTGTCTTTATGTAGAAAGATCTGAGTTTTCACTTTTTCCTTCCCTAGTTGGGTAACTTATTTTCTTTCCCTTGATGAATTGCTCTAGGCAGGACTCTAGTACTATATTGAATAAAAGTGGTGAGAGTGAGCATCCATATTTTGTTCCTGATCTTTGAGGAAAGCTTTCAGTTTTTCAGTGTCAAATATGACATGAACTGTGGACTTTGCAGATATGGTCTTTATTTTTAGTTTGTTGAGGTTGTATCATGAAAGAGTATTAAGTGTCAGATGCTTTTCTGCATTTGTTTAGGTGATCATGTCATTTTTATTCATTATTTTGTCAATGTGGTATATCATATTCATTGATATTAGTATGTTAAAAAAATCCTCACACCCAAGGTATAAATTCCATTTAGTTATGGCATAGGATCCTTTAATATGCTATTGAATTAGTTCTGCTAGTATTTTTTTTGAGGATTTTTGTTTCTATATTCATCAGAGCTGCTGGCCTGTAATTTTCTTTCCTTGCAATGCCTGGCTTTGGTATCAGGGTAATGCTGGCCCCATAAAATGAGTTTGGAAATATTACCTCATCTTCAATTTTTTGTAACAGTTTCAGAAAGATTTTCATGAATTCTTCTTTAAGTGTTGAATAGAATTCTATAGTGAAGTCATCTGTTCCAGGCTTTTTGGTGGGGGCGTGGGGCGTGGTGAGGGGGTTGATTACTGACTCAATATCACTAATAGTCATAGATATGTTCAGATTTTGTCATTCCTTTTTTAAAGATCTTATTTATTTATTTTTAGACAGAGGGGAATGGAGGGGAAAAGAAAAGTAAAAAAACATCAATGTGTGGTTGCCTTTCACACATCCTATACTGGGGACCTGGCCCGCAACCCAGGCATGTGCCCTGACTAGGAATCAAACCAGCGACTCTTTGTTGTGCAGGCCAGCACTCAGTCCACTGAGCCACACCAGGCAGGGCAGATTATGTAATTCTTTATGATTCAGTTTTGGTAGGTTGCATGTTTTTAGGAATTTTATGTGTTCCTTCTAGGTTATCCAATTTGTTGTTTTATAATTGCTAATATTAGTCTCTTATGTTCCTTTTATTTTTGTGCCAGTAGTTCTAGTGTTCCCTCTGAATAAGAAAACTGGTGCCATGTTGAGAAGGATCTATAGAGTGTTTTCCGAAATAGGAAGAATTTTTTTAGTTATTTTGATCAATTTTTATTCAGCAAGCATTTGGTTTTTAACATGCATTTGATTTGCAAAAGATTTATTTTAATATCAAAATTTCTAATCATGTTCAGTTTGTTCTTTTCTTCTATAAGTTGTCCTCTCTTTTTTATGAGTTTATATCATAAAGGAAGAGTAGTTGAAGAGCATTTAGTACAAATGGTGTGTTCCAGACTTGGTCTCTTAACAGCTTAAAATACCATATATCCTGTTCACTTGTTCTCAGACTTTGTGAACACTCTATTATGTATTCACTGTACTATTATCATGTTAATAATAGAACCCATTACTTAAATTTAGAAGTACTTTTTCTGAAAAGGTGTCTCATTGAAGACTAACATGCTGAGTAGATTATTTAAACATTAACATACTGTTAAAAATAAGTTTATCCTACATTTCTCAACTTTTTGTATGCTCTGTAGTCTTCTGTTCATCTACCCTCCTACCCCATTTTGATAACTTCCTAATGGGAAATGAATGATACAAAATAAAATTGCCTATCTCCAGATTAATGCTGATAGAAAAATGTTAATTGAGCTAATGCTTTAATTGTGTTCTTGCGTTGCTTTTATAGGGACTCCTTGGAAATAGAGGGCCTCCTGGACCTCCTGGTCTCAAAGGAACACAGGTATGGAGAACATAAATGTCCATTCATCAAATTTTTAGTTGAATCTTTCCCTTTTTATGGGACATTAGTTTTTGCTTAAGGAGAACATTGCTTCACTATGGACAATTTTTGCCATAGAGGGTCTCAAGTTACCATTGTATACTAGCATTTATGGAATGGGATTTGCAATCATTTTACAGTGTTCTGAATTCATTAAGTGATTTATATCAGTAGTCTCCATGAAACCACTGAAAAATCTGAGCCTAGGATTCCACTTATATGTAGTAAAGTTTACATTTACTATCTGTGTTTTTTATATTTTAAAATAAATTATATTTTAATTAAATTGTGAATTGAGCAAATTTTTTCTTAAGCAAATCAATAGAATATATGATTCTAGAAAGTTCTGTATATATTGTTCAGATGTGTTAACATCAACTTCTATTTGAAGGTGAAAAATCAGTATATTTAGAAAACATGTCAATAAATGGAATAAGATTATCTATTACCTCTTTTTATTTCCTTAAGGAATAATGTATAAAAATTTAGCCTTGAAAATTTCAGCCCTGGCTGGGTAGTTTAGTCTTTTAGGGCATCGTCCTGATAACCAAGATTTCATGGGTTCTATTCTTGGTCAGAGCACGTACAAGAAGCAATCAATGAATACATAAGTGGAACAACAAATCTATGTTTTTCTCTCTCTCCCCCCGCCCATTTCTTCTCCCCATTCCCTTTCTCTCTCTAAAAAATCAATTTTAAAAATTCTTTACTTGTCTTGTTCTTGTTTCTATTCCCTATCCACTTATACAGGTTTTTTAAGCACAAATTTTATACTACTTTATATTTTATGAAATTACAAGTAATTTGACCTCAAGAATTTTGGATGTGTAAGTTAATCAAGAAGAAACTCTAGACATTAACCCCATTTGGTATGAATAACACTTTCACTGTTATCCACTCTCAGTTTTCCATATATAACATATTATTTACCAATTTAAAAATAATGCAATAGTGCACATCTTCTTTAGAGTTGATGTGGGTTGTCACAAAAAATTAAAATACAAGAAAAATCACAGATTTTTTATCACATTTCAGAATGAGCTTCAGATTTCAAAATGAATAGAACAGGATTTACATTTTTAAATACTTCAGGCTATGATATGTTCTGATTTTTTTTTAAGGGAGAAGAAGGATCAATCGGACCCGCAGGAGAATTGGGGCCAAGAGTAAGTATGATATAAATAATTTCCAAAAACTTCTTCTCTTGAAATGACTAGTCTATAAAGGTTTTTCAACAGTGCCAAATTTTAAGTTACAGCAAAGGATAAAAATTAAAAGAAACAATAGCCATACATTCCCCCCAAATAAAATAGGCCCATAACTGGAATTTTCCATGGATATTTTAATCCCTGATATTATGCCTCTATATATTTATTTGTTTCTTCAGCAGTCTTATGGTCTTAGTAAGTTATGCAAATTATTTATTAAGTTTCTTAAAATGTAATAGAAAGCTAAATACCTTAGTCATTTTATTAATATTCTGGGAATTTCTGCTTTTTGAGTGTGTCAGTAAAAGTATGAAAATTTAATAAGATGTACTTTCTTCCAACTTTTTTTAAGATGTGTGGTAATATATGAATTTATCATTTGTAATTTCTGAAAATGAATTCTTTAAGAATTTAGATATTCATGAACTAAAGTTTACATTATCATAAAGTGGTTAAGGTATGCGTATTACATGCATTTCAAGGCATAATTAGATTCACATAAAATACATCTCATTGTTTTTTTCTTGAGAACATCATAACACAGAGATTCTTAAAACACTTAAAGAGACAGAAATTATTATTTTTTGCACCTTTTCCTGAATGGCACATATACTGCCACTATCCCATTGGGGGAAAAGAAAGATTTATTTTATTTTATTTTTTTGTGAGGCTCTCTGAGAAGATTGTAATTGGAGACCTTCCACAAGAATCTACCATCATTTCTACTCACCTCCCTATATCAGTGCCATTTACTCTGTCTTCTCTTCTGTTACTATGGACAAACAGGCCATTTTTCTAGCAAGGTCAAAACTTCCACTTGCTTACTACATATATTATCCTCTTGTCCACTGAAGAACATTGATCTAACAATTGTCCCCAACCTCTCCTGCATCATAATTTTTTTCTCTCTAATGGATCAACCCTATCAGTATGCAAACATGCTATTATTTCTTCCATCTTAAAAATGAAAGTTCTGGTCAAGATGGAGGCATAGGTAGAAACCCTTTACTTCCTCCCACAACCCAAAGGATGATAACAACCAACCTAAAATCAATAAACAACCAGAAGGACCAGAAAATCAAACAGCATGGAACTCCAACAACCATGGAATTAAAGAAACAGTCAAACAGAAAAACCAGACTGGTAAGTTGGCAGACAGAGAGAAACCTCAGCAAGGGGCAGACCCCTAGGGCAGCGCTGGCTGAGAAACTGTGGCAAGGCAGTGGACTGCGTGGTTCATGGTTCGGCTGGCTGCAAGAATGGGCAGGCTGCATGGGTGGGGCTGACTTAAAGAGAAACTGGGACTCAGAGCTGACTGTGGACTATGGCAGTTGCCGCAGTGCAAGAAGCTTCCAGTCTCACATAAGAGAGCTTTCCATTTTCATTGGAAAGTGCACTAGAGATGAGTGAGCAAGCCCGCACTCTTTCCTCTCTGGCCCCTCCCCCACAGGCATCAAGGAAGGTTGCCCCGCCCGGATGAACGCCTAAGGCCCCTCACCCTTATCAGCTGTGCTAAGACAAGGAAATATGGCTCAAATGAAAGAACAGAATAAAGCCTCAGGAAGAGAGCTAAATGAGGAGGAGAACACCAACATATCTGATGGAGAATTTAAAGCCCTGGTAAGCAAAATGCTCACAGAACTGATTGAGCTTGGTTGAAAAATGAAAGAAACAATGAAAAATGCCAAAAATGAAATAAAGCAAAATATTCAGGGAACCAATGTGACAGGAAAGAAACCAGGACTCAAATCAATGATTTGGAACAAAAGGAAGAAACATCCAACTGGAACATAATGAAGAAACAAAAATCTGAAAAAATGAAGAGACACTTTTGAAACTCTGGAGCAACTTGAAATGTTTCAATATCCAAATTATAGAGGTGCCAGAAGGATAAGAACGGGAGCAAGAAATTGAAAACTTATTTGAACAAATAATGAAGGAAAACTTCCCCAACCTGGTGAAGGAAATAGACTTCCAGGAAGTCCAGGAAGCCCAGAGAGTCCCAAAGAAGTTGGACCCAAGGAGAAACACACCAAAGCACATCATAATTACAATAGCCAAGATTAAAATGAAGGAGAGAATCTTAAAAGTAGCAAGAGGGAAGGAAAGAGTTACTTACAAAGGAGTTCCCATAAGGCTATCAGCTGATTTCTCAAAAGAAACCTTACAGGCAAGAAGGAGCTGGAAAGAAGTATTTGAAGTCATGAAAGACAAGGACCTATATTCAGGAATACTCTATCCAGCAAAGCTTTCATTTAGAATGGAAGGACAGATAAAGCACTTCCCAGATAAGGTCAAGTTCAAGGAGTTCACAATCACCAAGCCATTATTATATGAAATGTTAAAGGGACTTATCTAAAAAAAGGAGGATCAAAAATATGTTCAGTAAAATGGCAACAAACTCACAACTATCAACAAATGAGCCTAAACAAATAAAAGAAAGAAAAACAATGAAAACAAAAACTAAGCAAACAATTAGAACAGGAACAGGGTCAGAGAAATGGACATCACATTTCAGTGGGGAGGGGGAAGGGAGGAATAGTGGGGAAAAGGTACCAGGAAGAAGCAGCATAGTTATTAGGCATTAAATAGATGGGGAGAAGTCAAAAATGGTATAGGAAACAGTGGACTCAAAGAACTTATATGTACAACCCATGGACATGAACTAAGTGAGGGGGAATGCTATAGGGTTGGGGGTGCAGGGTAGAAGGGGGATAAAAGGGGAAAATTGGGAAAACTGTAATAGCATGATCAATGATATTGCTATATATTCTCAAAAGTATTGCCTATATATGCTTTTTCCAAATTTTCTCCTCATCCTATCTGCTAAAACCATTTTCGTTGCTCTCCCCCGCAAACTCAAAAATAATAATTATCTTGTGAAGGTCATCAGTGTCCTTCAGGTTGATGAATTCAGTGATCATTTCTTAATCTTCATATCACTCCATACTTACACTCTTCAGAATTTGATTAAATCACTCTCACCTCCTAGAAACACGTTTTTCATTTGCATGATCTTCCCCTGACTGGTAGCAAATTTGCGTATTACCTTAATCTCTTCAAATTATAAAGTTTGGAGTGTCCCAAGGCTTCATTTGTAGATTTCTCTTTTCTGTCTACACTCAGATAAGCTGGTCTCATTCTATGGCTGGTGATTTTCAAAATTTGTATGTTTGTACAAGAACCTTCGACCCCCTGAATTATGGATTTATTATAACTACATGATCTCTCCATTCAGATGTATAAGAAGACTGTCAAACTGAAATGTCCAAAACTGAATTTATGGTTTACCTTCCAAATCTGTTCTGGCAGCAGTCTTCCCCATTTTATTTGGTCCCTCTTACAGATGGTAATTCTTGACTTTTCCATTTTTCTTGTAGTTCACACATGACCTGTCAACAACCCCTGGAATAACTGTCTTCAGACTATATACAGAATCTTACACCCCTTCTCACAACTTCCTCTGTAACCACCTTGATCGGTGTGACTGTCATATCCCATTTGAGTGATTGCAGTAGACTCCTCTTTGAATTCCCTGCTTCTGCTCTTGCATCAGTGATCCTGCTAAAACTTAGACCATGACAGTTCTCTTTTCAAAGCTTGTCTAAAGTTTCCTGTCTCAGAGTGAAAGCTAATGTCCTTATTGTACACTATCAAACCCTTCATGACTCATCTCCCATTCTCTTCTTTAACCTTGTCTTCTTACTGATCTTGTCTCTTATGCTGTTCCAGCTGCACTAGCTAGCTCTTCCTGGTTTCTCCAGCACAGTAGGCACATTCTTCTTCTCATAGGGGCTTTGCACATGTTTGTTTCCTCCATGTGGAATGCTCTTCCTTCAGATATCCACATAACTTACCCTTTCTTCAAGTCTTTGTTCAATTACCACATTTTCAATGAGGTCTTGCCTGGCAATTTTATTTAAAAGGTCAACAAAACTCATCCAACAGTTTACATCTCCCTTCCTTACTTAATTTTGTGTCTTTAACATTTACCACTACCTAACATGCTGTATATTTTAGTTTTTTTTAGTGTATTTTATTGATTATGCTATTACAGTTGACCCATTTCCCCTTCTTCATTTGCCTCCACCCTGCATACCCTCTCCCCCCATTCCTCCCCTTTAGTTCATGTCCATGTGTCACAAGTTCTTAAGCTTCTACATTTCCCATACTATTCTTGCTTTCCCCCTGTCCATTTTCTACCTACTGTCTATGGTACTTATTCTCTGTACCTTCTCCCCACTTTTCCTCTTCCCATTCCCCTCTTGCTAACCCTCCATGTGATCTCCATTTCTATGGTTCCGCTCCCAATCTAGTTGTTCTCTTAGTTTGCTTTTGTTTTAGGTGTGGTTGTTAATAACTGTGAGTTTGCTGTCCTTTCACTGATCCTGTTTTTTTATCTTCTTTTTCTTAGATAAGTCCTTTTAACATTTCATAAAATAAGTGTTTGGTGACGATGAACTCCTTTAACTTCACTTTATCTGAGAAGCATTTTATCTGCCCTTCCATTCTGAATGAAAGCTTTGCTGGATATAGCAATCTTGGATGTAGGTCCTTGCCTTTCATGACTTGGAATACTTCTTTCCAGCCCCTTCTTGCCTCTAAGGTCTCTTGAGAAATCAGCTGACAGTCTGATGGGTACTCCTTTGTAGGTGACTGTCCCCTTATCTCTCGCTGCTTCTAGGATTCTCTCCTTCATTTTCATCTTGGTAGATGTAATTATGATGTGTCTTGGTGTGTTCCTCCTTTGGTCCACCTTCTTCGAGACTCTGAGCTTCCTGGACTTCCTGGGAGTCTATTTCCTTTGCCAGATTGGGGAAGTTCTCCTTTATTATTTGGTCAAATAAGTCTTCCACTTGTTGCTCTTCTTCTTCCCCTTCTGGTACCCCTATAATTCAGATGTTGGAACATTTAAAGATGTCCTGGAGGTTCCTAAGCCTCTCCTCATTTTTTTGAATTTTTGTTTCTTCATTCTGTTCTGGTTGGATGTTTCTTTCTTCCTTCTGGTCCACTCCATTGATTTGAGTCCCCATTTCCTTTCCATCACTATTGATTTCCTGTGCATTTTGCTTCATTTCACTTAGTGTAGCCTTCATTTTCTCACCCAATTTGTGACTAAAATCAACCAATTCTGTGAGCATCCTGGTCACCAGTGTTTTGATCTGTGCATCCAATAGGTTGGCTATCTCTTTGTCTCTCAGAAGTATTAGCTCTGGGGCTTTGAGTTGTTCTTCTGCTTGATCCATAATGTTTTGGTCTGTTCACACCTGTTACATATGAGGGGTGAAAGCTTAGGTGTTCAATGGGGTGGATCAGTCTAGTTGCTGGGTTGCAACTGGGGACAGGGTCAGAGACGAGAAATGGTGCTTGTTCCGCTCTCTCTTCGATTTCGGTCCCCTCTGCCACTTCCCACAAGCAAGTTGGGCTCTTCTGGTGCTTTCTGGGTTAGTGAGCTTGTGTACGTTCTAGGACCCTGTGGGTCTCTCCAACGAACTCTCCTGAGGCTGGGAGCCTCTCCCGGCACCTCAACCCCTGAAAGTTTTTTCAATTGGTGCTTTTAGGCTTTATTTTCCGGCTCTAAGGCCCTGGGTTGCACAGTCTGTCTTGCTGTCTGTTTTTCACCTGGTTTATCTCTGCATGCACGTGTGACTGCAGTCAGCCAGCCGCCTTGTACCCTCACTGGTTCTGCCTGTTGCCACCCCATACCTGGGATCTGCCAGCTGCTGCCTGTGTACCTGGGTTGGTCCAGCAGCCATTGCTTTTTCCGGCCAGGACCCCTCTCCACCAGCTGCCAACTCCACCCCTCTTACCAGTCTGGATGAATGGTTGGTTGTTGTCAGACTTCCATACAGTTTAATTTTCTGTCTGTTTTGGTTGTGTTTTTGTTTCTAAATCTTTGTTGTCCTTAAATTTGGTTGTACAAGGAGGTAGTGTTTCCACCTATGCCTCCATCTTGGCTGGAAGTTTATATTTTAGTTTTTTTTTTAATGATGCATCTTCACTGGAATATATAAGCTCTGTGAAGGCAGGCGTGTTCGGTACACTCCTCCATGCCCAGTCCTGAGAGCTGTGACAGGCACATCGTAGACAGACCTTACAGAATGAATGAGTGTGATGAGTATGATAAAATAGAATTATCAAATAACTTTGCTTTATCTCATAAAATAGTCTGAATTCTTAGGAAACTTTCAAAATTAGATTGATTATATGAATCTTTTTTTTTCTTTCCTCTTCTAGGGAAAACCAGGTCAAAAGGGTTATATGGGTGAACCAGGACCAGAAGGCTTAAAGGTAAAGTAACTGAATTTATTAAGTATAATTTTCAAAAAGATCAAATATTTACTTTCATAAAAATATGAAATGAACACACGTCAAAGATTTCATTCAACTTGATGAGAGAACCAGTGATAATGTTAAAGCTGGTTCTAATAGCATTTCAGCATGTAATATATATACTATATAATAGCATATATATCATAAATTACTACAGCATTTTTCAATTCAGACTACCAGTTACAAATTTTCAACAGCTACTTATTAGTGGCAACAGTGTTGTCCAGTGCAGTGTAACACTTCACTTATCCACATTATACAATTATTCACTTTTAGGTAGCAATTGATGGCTTATTCCCCTACTTCAGTAAAAAAAATATGTATACATTTCTGTCAGATTAACTATTTGTGATGCCCTGAACTTGATCTTCTACCTTTCATTAATCTATGAGTGTGTTATTTCAGCCTTTGTTTATGCCATTTCTCACCACCCAAAATGGCCCTTTCTCATCACCAGTGTAAATATAACTCATTTTTCAGGACAAATTGAAATGTTCTTTCATAATTCATTATTTGAAATCATTAACATTTGGATTCTCGAAAGGTAATATTGTCTTTACACTGTATTTTACCCACATGCCAATAGGCTGTGGGACAGCCACCATAATTAGACAGATTAACATTTCTGTGGTGCAATGTGAGGATATTGAGATTATCAAAATAAATCAAGACTATAAATAACCTCACTCAGATCAGCTAAATCATTGCTACCAAATAAATTCAGATTAGGACACATCTGCCACCCAACGATTTGTGAAAATCTTTGGGTTTTCAGAGCTTTAGGGACTGTGACTCACAGTTATGGACATGACCTTACTTCTCCAGTGAACAGCTCGAGCTGCACCAGCACACAGGGTGTCTGGCCCTGTGCTCTTCTGTACTACTCCCCTGTGGCATGTTTTCTGTTCAGCTCCGCATTGTGAATACCTTGCTTCCTGAAGCAAATAGTGCATTCCTGGGATCAAGGGCTTTATTTGTATTCTTAGTATTTTCCATAGTACCTACTGCATGCCTCTTGCAGAGTACATCTCAATAGCTATTTTATTTTTAAATTGTATTTGTAGAGGTGTTTTAAAAGTGATTAAAAGTCCTTAACAGAATGTAATTTAAGAAAATAGGTTATTACTGTTTGAATGAAAATGGGGGAAAGACCATATTTGATTTTAAAAAGCTGTCTAGTGAACTCTCAACCTAGTTTTGAATAACTGAGATTTCCTTTGCCCTTTTCTAGGTTATAATGAGATAATTACATTAAAAAATCAAAACATAAGCAATGTCTTGAATAATCTTGTTCAAAAAATAATTGTTTTTGCAACTTTATGTTCTTTACTAACAGGGAGAAGTAGGAGATCAAGGAAATATTGGAAAGATTGGTGAAACAGTGAGTTTATTTTATGCTCTTTTGTATTTTAATTAGCTGTAAGCATTTGTAAGAATCATGTTAGCCATGATCAGTATTTATAAAGTTCAGAATACAATCCTATTCACAACAAATTTCAACTCACTTGGGATATGACAAGTAGAGCCCACTATATTTACACAAGAGTAATGTGGGAAAACATAATTGCTAACATTTTTATCTAAATATAAATTATATTTATAATTTCAGGAGCATTATTTATAATATTTGGTCTCTATTTTCAGTTCTGATCATATTGTAATCTAAATTAAACCTTGACACTTTTCATTAATAAATGTTGTAAGTTATCAAACCTTAAAAATAGTTTAGTAATTTGAAGATGCCTTTTGGGGGATTTGAAAGATGGAGTAAATCAAGAGGTAATGAGTTAAGTATTATAATTTCCTCAAAAATTGTTTACTTTTTAAAATTTGTATTACTGCAGAAGTAGGAGATTTCATATTACAAGTAATTTTATTTTCTACAAATGGTAAAGTCAGCTAAAATATTCTATTAACAAGTGAACCTATACAATAAATATAAAGAGTTATGTTAAATTAATTCAAGTGAATTTATTTACATAGTATGCTGGGTTGTCACAAAGCAAGAGATATCATTTAACAGTTTAAATGAGCAAGTTCAATTTCCTATAACTTATTACTTACATAAAAATAAAATTTAAAAAAATTGTCTTATAAGCTTAAGAATTAAATAATTATTTTCTTGTGTTATAGAAAAACAACAATACATTTCTGATATACTTACTTTTGTCATTCATTATTAATAAAAATAGGGAGCTAATCCATTTACTCTTTTTTTTAACTTTCACTCAAGGACATTTTGTTTGAATGGCTTTTACAAAGAGAGAGGAAAACATGGATGTGGGAGGGAAATATTGATTGGTTGCCTTCATGTACGTGCCCTGACCAGGGATCAAAGCTAAAACCTGGGTATGTGCCCTGACTGAGGATCAAACCCATGACCCTGTGATCTATGGGATGATGCTCCCACCAACTGAGCCATAGTGGCCAGGGCCCATTTACTATTTTTTAAAAATTTTTATTTACTTTTATTTTTTAACATTTTTTATTGTTGTTTAAGTACAGCTTTCTGCCTTTTCCCCCAACTTCATTTACTCTTAGGAGGCCAGTGCCTTATCTGTTAGGCAACTGGGGCTCATTTACTCTTAAAAGACTGTAGCCATACCAATTAATTCTGAATAACTGAAGGCGAACTTTTTGTTTTTGTTTTTGTTTAAACTGAGAAGGGAAATTTCAATGGAATATTTACATCAACTAGATTATACAAGATTTCTCATCAAATATGATGAGAACGCCACTAAAAGAAATTAAACTTTGCCATTTCAGAATGAAAAATTGCTGAAGAAATATATATATATATAAACTAGAGTTAATAGCTACAGTTAAAATACCAAAGAAGAGCAACTTCTAAGTGTTATGTGCTTAATAGTGTTGCTCTCGTTTGACACAATATTAGAATCTACTGTCAGTGCTTTCCAAAGAAGAACTAGGCTGTCTAGGCAGGCAGTGGATTTATGTTTATGGAGAGAAATTAACATTGGTGGATCATTTGCTATGTGCCAGGCATAATGTCAAATGATGTTTCATATTATGGCATTTCACCTAATTCTCAAATAATTTGAAAAGACATATTTTGTTATTCCAGTTTTTGAAATGAGGAGACGGAAGCACACTAAGTAACCTGTTCAAAGTTACATAAGTAATAAATTAGAGAACTGAAAGGTAAACTCAGAGCTTCAAACTCAAAATCCAAAGCATTGTACCATGCTGGGGATCTCCCCCTGGCTTTACTGAGGTGTATTTGACAAATAATGTCCTAAGATATTTCAAGTGGAGCTGATAATTAGATACACATGTACATTGTGAAATGCCCCCTGTCAAGTCAAATAATGTAAGAAGGGCTATTTTAATGTTGGTTGGACAGCCACTTGGCCTGGATGTTGCTGAGGGGTTTTAAGCATCAGATAAACTTTCAAACAAAAGGAACTTTAAAAGTTTGAGATTTTGTCTTTCTGTTTAAGGATGGGAGATAAAGGCTCTTAAAAATCTTTAGTGACTATATTTAGTTAATTAAAATATATAAAATGCTTAGAGAATAGTTTTGGATCTAGTAAGTACCAGCTTGTGTTTTATCTTATTAATTTCAAATTCTTAGAAATATAGTTCATCTAATCCAGAGTTCTGTTAAAACAAAACTCTCGAGATACTGGAAGATATAGTTGTACTTGGTAAAATCAGTCTTATAACTTTGGGAATATCTAAGCTAAATTATAATTATATAGCTAGATTTAACTTCCCCCAATCTCTCTGTATAAGAGAGATTGTGAAGGCATTTAATTGCCTTTAACTGGATCTCCTCCTGTTTTATTTGTTTCTTTCTAGATTTATACAAATTATAAACCAATTTGTGGTCGAGCATGACAAGTCCAGCAGTCCCATCTATAGTCTGTGTCTCTGTGTCCCTTAGATTTATTTACTGTAGATGAATAATTAATTTCTATAAATGTTCCCTAAATAAGTCTCTGGTTTCAAAAGATATCCCCTTATCTTCTTAACCCTAGCATTCTTTTCCTTTCTTTTATTTTCTTTTCTCTTTTTTTTTCTTTTTTTACAGATAAACTGGAATTATCCCACCTTAATTGCTAGGCCTCTCTGTGTCTTTAACTTTCTAGGCTGAAAATATTTAAAGAGCTGTACAAGAAAAAATAATGTAGTTTTTCAGTATTGGTCAAGAAACTGAATTAGGATTAGTACATAGACATTAAAAGGACAACTCTTATCATAGACAAGAATATTTTAAAAGAATTTCTAGCACTTCAACTGACACTCCCATAGAGTGATTCAGCATCTCACTATTAAGAGGTTTAGATTACTTTCCTCAATTATTTATTCAGCAGGTGTTTATCTGTATTCAGGCACATTTTTTTGAAAACATGGTCCCTGCCTCCCTGAGACTTATGAAGTCTATTAGAAGTTTGGCAGACATTAAATAATCATGTAAAGAAATATATCATTTTAAACCATGATACAAATTATAGAAGAAGAGTTTACAGGACTGACAAGGGTACCAAGCTTGGATCAGGAGAGGAAAAAAGACTGTTTTGAAGAATTGACATAACAAGTTGCAACCACAAAGAGTGGTGTGAGTTATGAGGGAAGAGTGGGCGAAAAATCATTCTTGGAAGGTGCAATATGAATAACATGCTTCTCTCCTTTGCCACTTACCATTAAAAAAACACTTAATTTCCCTAAATACTTTTTCTCAGTAGTAAAAAGATGAAAATAACTAGTACTTTATAGCGTTTCTTGTGAGGATTGAACTTGAAAATGCATTTAAAGCACTTAGAGCCAGTTACGTAGTAAAACCGTCATAAATGTTAGCTGTATTGGTGGCTGTGGTCATTGTTATGTGTGATTGGCCTCAGTGGCCAAGCATTTAGCTGTTCTGAGGAACTTAAAGAAAGGCAGAGGGGGTAGACTTCGGTGAGCCAAGGGAAAAGCAACGTGAGGTGATATTAGTGAAGGAGGCAGGAACCAAATCATTGAGGGCCAAGTTTACTGCTTTGGACTTGATCCTAAAGTCGATGGAAAATCATTAAAGTATTCCAAGTAAGCCAATTACATGATTTAACTTGTGTTTTAAGATCACTCTTGTTACAAGGGATTGGGAAGTTGGTACATGGTTGTGAGGAGCAGAAGTAGAAGAGGGTATCCAGTTAGGATGCCATTGCAGTAGTCTAAATAAGAGAAAGATGGTTTGGGCCGGGGTGATGGCAGTGGGCACAAGAGAAGTGGATATAATTGAGGCATATTTGAGGGGATCATTTTGGACATAGGATTAAAAAATGGAAGGATTCTAGTAAGTTTCCAGCATTTAATAGGCTTTTGATAAACTACTTATGAATTATCATGCATGTTATGGAAGCATAAGGAATTGGTATATATGATGCCTAAAGATAATTCCAATTCTAAGAATCTATGGCTCCTTTCTGAGAATTTTGATGTGTCTAGTCTTCCTCTCGCCTGCTGATTTGGCTTCTTTCCTCTGGCTGTCCTCCAGTTTCATTAAGTCTTTCTGGAGTTGGAGCAAACACAGCTAGACTAAATATTTTAGATTCAACGGCTCCACAGCCTCCTCCATGAGCAGGACAGTAACTTCTGTTATATTTTCTTTATTGTTGATATCAAAACCATGCAAGTTTTTTTTCCCCATAGCAATCAGCTAAGATGTCTTTGGGAAATGATTAGTGGTCAGTCACTCTCAGGATTCTTTTCTGGTCTGTTATTTTAATGATAAAATTTGAAATTTTTTTTCATAAAGTGACCTTGACTGCATTAAGTTTCAGTTGCCACTGTTCTGCCCACTTAAAAATATTCTTATGTTGTCTTATAGTCTGGCCATGTTAATTTATCTCTTAAAATATAGCCCAGCTATTTGATTTCACTTCACTTATTCCTTCATTTATCAATTTAGCAAGGTTTCATAAGCAATCTACTGTGTCCCTTCTGTTTTTCTGCCTGCCCTCTGGTGTGCTATTGTAAAGTAAATGACTGATGAACAGAAAGGAAGAAGAAGAGGAAAGGCCATGGATAACCCTCAAAATCAGGTACTCCACTTCTCATGAAAAAACCTTTAAAATGATAGCGCCAATGGCTGATTCTAAGCTGGTTTGTAACCAATTCATTCAAGACCAAACAGAGGTAGAGTCAGAGGAGGAAATTAAAAAAAGAAAGAAAGAAATGTATTTATTGGCGACCTTTTATCTTTTTAAATCTGGAAACAACCCTTGTAATATAAGCCTTATGGCCATTCTGTAAATGAGGAAACTGAAATTTATTGAAGTTACGTGATTGTTCACATTCATACAGGTAGTAAATAGTAGATCCGGCTTTCAAATTTGAATTTCCTAACTTCCAGTTCCAAGGTTCTTTTCTCTGTAGTAACCAATCATCAGTTTGTTCTGTCTTTAAATGGAACCAAGAAATGCATCTTTGGAAACCAATGGTTAGAAAGATTCAGGAAAGGGCAAAATAAAATTTCACCTTGTAATCTCTTAGGCTAACCTGACAACTAAATCTTAAAATATTGTTGACTATTTCTAGTTTCTGGGAAGTAGTGAAACAAAATTTAATGTATTTATAATGGAATCAGGAAACATTTTGAAGTGTCTGGAAGACTGCATTTTAGAAGTGCTCAACGTAAAACTTCATTTGATACAGTAGTTAGTTTTGCTGTTCTCTGGTATTACATGGAATTATTATCAGATAAAATAATCAATACACATTGGTTTTATTTAATGAGTTTCATTTTTACTTTCGTTAAGAGGAGAATGCTAGCTTTGATGGATCTGTCTAAATTATGAAAAGTGACTCTCATTTCCTTGAGAAAAAGTCTCAGAAGCTGAGGTCACCATTTAGCCAAACAAAGAATAATGTAAAGCACTATCAACCATCCCTACACAGGGCCTAGTCTCGGTGCATTTATCTTTAAAACTGTCCTCTACCCCCTCCTGTTTTTGAGTCACACATACCTGTAGCACAAAGCTGTTGTCTATCTCCCACACAGCAGGGAGTGGTAATTTTTCTCAGAGAATGGAAAGTTACACTAAATGTATATTCATGATACCTCCATCATGGGGATGTTTATCCGAATATGATAAAAACAGCTACCATTTATTGAAAAGATGTGATATGCCAGATACTGTGCATATATTGTATCATTTAATCCTCACAGAGACCCTGGGAAAGAAAAATTATTTCTATTTTATGCACAGGAAACTTTGGTTTCAGAGAAGCTAAGGGACTTGTCCAGATTGAGATAGTGAAAGAGCAGAGCTGGGATTGAAAGGCAGTTACCACTAACTGCCCCATATCAGCCTACTTCCTCTTCTCAGCGATGTGAAGATGCCCAGCTGTCTTTCTAATGAGTGTATATCATCCTGTTATTACTGTATGAAATTAGAGGTTTGGGGGCCCCATATACCACACTGTGGTCTGAGAAGTGTCTCAAAAATATGGATGTGTTAAAGTTATTGTGCTTTAGGGTTATGTATTTGACATGCATCATCTTTGTGATGTGTAAATAGCATAACTTGTTTGATTAAGAAGCCACAGTAAATTAATTTCACAATAGTATTAGGTCTATGAAGGTATAGAAAATTAAAAGTGTAAATTAGTGAAATCAAAAGAAATGGCACAGGAAGTATATGGACATATCACAGGATGTGAACAGAGAAGTAATATGACACTAAAATTACAGGTAAATTGAAGCAAAGTGAATTAAATAAGACAATTCTCCTAAAATCTACCATTCTCTGAAAATCTGATGCAGGTAACTCTGTGGTTAACTATGACGTCATATGAAATGCTAATAGTTTTAAATCTCAAACACACGAGATTTCTCTAAGAAAACTGAATCAGCAAATTTCTAGGAACTGTTTATTGAATGTGTATGGCTTACACTCAGTAATAATTTTTATTTATTTTATTGTTGTTCAAGCACAGTTGTCTGCATATTCCCCTCACCACTCCCTGCCAACCTCAGCCGTCCCACCTCTTCCCTGATCTCACCTTTCTTGGTTTTGTCCATGTGTCCTTTATAGTTGTTCCCCAAAACCCTTCCCCCTTTTCCTCCATTATCCCCTCCCACACCTGGTTACTGTCAGTTTGTTCTTAATGTCAATGTCTCTGGTTATATTTTGCTTGCTTGTTTGTTTTCTTGATTAGGTTCTGCTTAAATGTGAGATCATGTGGTATTTGTCTTTCACCGCTTGTTTTATTTCACTTAGCATAATGCTTTCCAGATCCATCCATGCTGTCACAAAGGGTAGGAGCTCCTTCTTTCTTTCTGCCATGTAGAATTCCATTGTGTAAATTTACTGTAGTTTTTTGATCCATTCATTTACTGATGGACACTTAGGTTGCTTCTAGCACTTGGCTATTGTAAATTGTGCTGCTATGAACACTGGGGTACATATGTTCTTTTGGATTGGTGTTTCGGGGTTCTTAGGATATAATCCTAGCAGTGGAATTGCTGGGTCAAAAGGCAGTTCCATTTTTAGTTTTCTGAGGAAATTCCATGCAATTCTTCACAGTGGCTTCACCACTCTGCATTCCCACCAACAGTGCACTAGGGTCCCCTTTTCTCTACATCCTCTCCAACACTTGTTGTTTTTCGCTTTGTTTATGGTGGCCATTCTGGCTGGTATGAAGTGGTATCTCACTGTGGTTTAAATTTGTATCTCTCTGATGGCTAGTGATGCTGAGCATCCATTCATATGTCTCTGGGCCATCTGTATGTCCTTGGAGAGGTGTCTGTTCAGGTCTATTGCCCACCTTTTTTAATGGGTTGTTAGATTTGAATTCTAATCCCAGATCTCTACCTAGTGCATACCAAAATTCCAGTCTTCCAGAACTAATGCAGGTGCTCAGCATAAAACAGATTATTTGCTGGTGCTCTGGCATGAAAGCTTCACGCTGCTGTTTAAAGAGAATCTATGTTTAGTTACACAGGCCAACCACATTTGCACATGCACCAAGTTAAGTAATAGGGACGATGATATTATCAGGATGATGGAGTACATGGCCACTTTGCTAACCTCCTTAGAGAAACTCAACAGTAGAAGGAACCTAAGAACTGACATGGAATTTTTGTGAAATTGCTCCACTTTCTCAAACAGGCAGTGAGGACATGATTAAACTCCAGTATTTTCAGCACAATGCTTTTATGATTATCTTCATTAGTGTATCTCAAGAACCTGTTCTCTACCCAGAGGAAGTTTACTACCTGTAAAGTACTACTAACTTACCATATTCTACAGTGTAGCAAAACCTAAACCAAAGGTCTCTGAAAGTCACTACTAGAGAATTAGTGGGCAACGTCATACATAGTCTGGAGGCCTAACATGAAGCCAAGAATAGACCAATCACTTAGTGAGGCCAAAGCTATATAAGGTAGATATTCAGAACTAGCAGAAAAAAACAACACAGGAGATCACAAAGCAAAAAGCAATGAAAAATTTGACCCAGTGTGATTTTATTCTGGGAAATATCTTCACCTTTTAGGGAGCTTTCCAGGTTTTTCTTCAGCATATCTTAAAGATGCTCTCCTACACTTGAGCTCTAAAAATGTCCTTTGTGTTAATCAAGTGCTCTTGTAAAGAACCATAGTCCAACCAGTTGGCAGAGAAGTTTAGGGGATTCTCTCTCAAAGGAGAGAATAAAGACAGTCACTTGAAAACATTCTTCTTACTCTCTAATCTTCCTGTTCCTTCCTTATTTTATCATAACTTATGCCAGACACATAACAATCATCACATTTCTATGTGTAAGGAAACTGGGAACTTCCATAATTTCAAAATTATAACTAAGAATCCAACACCTGATTTGTGCTCTGCATTAATATACAAATATTTACTGAGCACCTGCTATGTGCCAAGTAAGGTGCTAGGCAATGAGATGGGCACTGAGATGAACATGAAGATGAACAGAACACAGCCTCTACTTTCAAAGTGCTCACACTAGTTTAGAAGATGTTTTTAAATTAAACAATGAGATTAGGAAAACAAAGTAAGATCTATGAGAGGTCACAAATGCTGCCTCCTGTAGATGTTCAGTAAGTAGTTTGTTTAGTGATACCGAATATCCAGAATGCTAGATACCTTCCTCACTATGAATTAAAAATATTCCAGTTGTTTTAAAAATATTCATCTCTTACCTGTTCAAAAGATTTTATTTTTAAATAATTTTCTAAATTTCTCAATGACAGTTGAAGTAGAATGTTATATTAGTTTCAGGTGTGCAACCCTGAAACTGTGACTAGAAATTTATATAACTTACAAAGTGATCACGCTGATAAATCTTAGTACCCATTTGACACCATGCATAGTTTATTAAGATACTGTTGACTATATTCCCTATGGTGTCCTTTACATCCCTGTGACTATTTTTATAATTACCAATTTGTACTTCTCAATTCCTTTGCCACTTCCATTTATCTTCTTAGTCCCTCTCCCTTCTAGCAACTGTCAAATGCTCTCTGTATCTTAAGACTTTTTTCCTGTTCTGCTTGTATGTTTATTTTACTTTTAAGGTTCCACATATAAATGAAATCATATGACATTTGTCTTTCTCTGTCTGACTTATTTCACTCAGCACAATACCCTCTAGGTCCATTCATGTTGTTGCAAATGGCAAGATTTCATTCTTTTTTATGGCTGAGTCATATTCCCCTGTATATATGCACCGTTTATTTATTCATTCATCTAGTGATAAACACTTAGGTTGCATTCATGTCTTGGCTATTGTAAATAATGCTGCAGTGAATATACAGATATATACATCTTTTTTGAGTTAGTGTTCTCATTTTCTTTGAATAAATACCCAGAAATGGAATGGATTTGCTGGGTTCTTTGTTGTAACTCATAGCTTTTGTTTTAAAGAATTTTTGTCTGGTATAGAAATGATTACCTCAGATTTTTGTTTATTTGTTTCCATTTTCATGAAATAACTTTGTCCATCCTTTTACTGGTAGTTTGTGTGTATCTTTTTATCTGAATTGAGTGTCTTGCAGACAGTGTATGTAAGGATCTTGTTTTGCTATCCATTCAACCAGAACAATGTGTCTTTTCATTGAAGCATTTAATCATTTGCATTTACAGTAATTGTTGATAGATATATATTTATTGCCATTTTATTATTATATTTTTTATATTGTTTTCCTCTTCTTAAAAAAGTCCCTTTGACATTTCTTATAGCAGTGGTTTGGTGGTGATGAACTCCTTTAATTTTTTTCTTGTCTGGGAAGCTCTTTATCTGCCCTTGAACTCTAAATGCTAACTTTGGTGAGTAGAGTAATCTTGGTTGTAGGTCCTTGCTGTTTATCACTCTGAATATTTCATACCAATCTCTTCTGGCCTGCAAAGTTTCCATTGAGGAATCAGCTGACATTCTAATAGGAGCTCCCTCATAGGTAATTAAATACTTTTCTCTTGTTACTTTAAAGATTCTCTCTGTCTTTAACCTTTACCATTTTAATTATGATATGTCTTAATGTAGGCCACTTTAGGTTCAGCTTGTTTGGGATTCTCTGCACTTCCTGAAGTTGTATGTCTCTCTCCTTCACCATGTTAGGGAAGTTTTCTGTCACTTTTTTCAGATAGGTTTTCAGTTCCTTGCTCTCTTTCTTCTTCTGGAAGCCACATAATGTGAATGTTGGTACACTTTAAGTTGTTACAAAGGAACCTTATACTATCTTTCTTTTTTTGGATTTTTTGGGGGGCTATTATGATAGCCCCCATAGTGGTTTCTACTTTCTTATCTTATAAATTGCTGATTTGATCCTCTGTTTCATCTACTCTACTATTGATTCCCTATAATGTATTCTTTATTTCAGATAGTGTATTCTTCATTTATGACTGGTGCTTTTTTATGTTTTCTATTTACATTTTTATGTTTCCTATCTCTTTTTTGAAGTTCCCACTAAGTTTCTCTACTTTCCCCCTGAATTCATTGAGCAGCCTTATAACCAGAATTTTGAACTCTGCATCTGGTAAATTGCTTCTGAGCTTTTGTTCTCTTCTTTCACTTGGGCCATGTTTCTTTGTCTCATCATTTTGACTGCCTCCCTGTATTTGTTTCTAGGTATTAGGTAGAGCTGCTATATCTCCCAGTCTTGGCAGAATGGCTTCATATAGTAGGAGTATTAAAGGACCCAGTGGTGCAGCCTCCCCAGTCACCTGATTTGGGCATTCCAGGTGCTCCCAACTACCTCTCTCCTGTATCCCACACCATGGTGTGTGTTCCCCTTCCTATTTTAGTTGAGTCTTTTTTTTTAAATTGGTTTTAAAGAGAGAGAGAGGGGAAGTGAGAGAGAGGGAAAAACATTGATTTATTGTTCTGTTTATTTATGTATTCATGGGTTGACTCTTGTATGTGCCCTGACCAGAGGCTGCACCCCCAACCTAGGTGTATCGGGGTGGCAGTCTAACCAACTGAGCTACATGACCAGGACTATTGTAGTTGAGTCTGAATTGCTGTTGGCTCATTATTGGAAGGGATTCACCCCCTGGCTGATTGACTGCTAATTTCAGTGGGGTACTTATGCTCACTGGGTCCACCCCTTGGGTTGTCACTTGTGGAGGTGGTTGGGTAGTGCTTAGGCATGGTCTGAATCTGTCCACACCAGATGTGGGTATGCTAGCTCTCAGGCCTCCAGGGAAGTATAGGCAAAGGTCAACCACTGCCTGTGCCCTCCTTGGGCCACCCAGCTTGAGCTACAAAGCAATCTGCAGATGACTGCTACTTGTACTGGGCTTGGCAGGACCTGGAAGAGGCCAAGCTGCAAAGCAAGGCTGATTGTATCTAGTGCCAGGCTTGGGGCCACATGGCAAGAGGTATGGGGCACACTGAGGCCAAATGCTGCCTATTTGAGAGACTTTAGAAAAGTGCACATCATGAGCCAAGACAGGCCATTTGTATGGAAAAGCCACTGGGACAGGCTTGGGTGAGCTCACAAGTTGAGTGGGGCAGGATCTCAGGGAATCACCAGGACAGGGCTACCAGTGTTAGGCAAGCTGATGGAGACTCAAATACGGAGCTCTCCCTGCTGGCTCTGTTGGGGGCAGGGGTTAGCAGAGGAACAAGGGCCTTTGCCAGCACTTCTGTCTGAAAGTAAGCTGCTCCTCCAACCCCTGTCCTGATGCCAGACAATTCAGTTCCTTCCGCATATGTCCCTGGTGTCTTTCCAGGTGCTGTCCCTTCTCTAGAGCTTATAGTAAATCTGTGTGGGGGCCCTTTAAGAGGGCTAGTTGGGACTTCAGAAGCCCTCCATCTCACTCAGCCACAATCCCTGCTAGTTTTCACAGCAGAAGCTTTGGGGACTTCTCTTCCTAGCGCTGAAACCCTGGACTAGGGGTCTAGAGTGGGACTGGTACCACTCACTCCTCAGGAGGGACCTCTAAAGCTGAGATATTCCTCCCAATTTTTAACTGCCATGTGTGGGTGAGGGACAAGCTGGTTCCATGTCTTTGCCCCTCCTACCAGCCTTGTTGTGGCTCCTCTATATTCTCAGTCATAGGACGTCTGTTTAGCTGGATTTCAGGCTCTTCTGACTTATAGTTGTTCTGTAGTTTATTTGTAATTTTTAAGTGGTTACAGAAGAATGTGAGTACTGCATTTACCTACTCTGCCATCTTTACCAGAAGCCCCCAAAGATTTTAAATACCTTAAGATGCTTTTCATCTTCCTTATGACTGTAGAATTTTAGAATGGAAAAGTATAAGAGGAATTATCTTGTTTAGCCTCCTTGCTTTTGAAATTGGGAATAGGAGACCCAACGTTGTTTTATGACATGCTTAAGAATTGAAAATCTGAACTGGAGCTCATGTCGGTAGACTAGTATCCCACCACCATCATGCTGTGATTTTTCTCATTTTAGGTACAGAGAATTTAGTGGAAAGTGGGGATCACTGTGAGGCATCAGACAGTAGATTTCCTGATACTAATTTCGTCTTCAGACAGCTATAAAGAACTCACAACTATGAGGCCTACATGAGATAAATACAGAATTAATTTAGTGCTTTATATTTAGAAATGTGGTTATAAGCATATATGCATATTCTCCTCTGTGAATGATCCTGCTAGTTGTTAGACTCCTAGTAAGAACTTGAGATTCAAATGCTTTGAAATACAAGTGCCATAGCAGGAGAATTTTCTTATTTCTCATCCAACTTACTTTTTTAAAAAAATTAATAACCTAAGAAGTTTAACAAACATTGGTGATAGCTCTTACCAATATTCACTTTATCATCTTTGATTTATTGCGAAGAGGCTCATTCAAAAGAGCAGAATATGTGAACAACATTGCCAGGCAATTTAATGCAGGGAGAACAGCACCAGGTGCCTCACTGTTCTCAAGCTTCCCATAACATAAGGATGAGTTAAAGCATCTGCTGAACAGACATTCCAGGCATATTCTTTTGATCACTGCCAGAACTTCCTAAAGCAAACTTTATTCTGAACTCCTATTTTATGACTGTCTGTATGGTCCAAGGGAATAAGAGTCAAATAGTTGTTAGGCAAATGTCAGAGACAGAAATCCCTGTTTGGAGACTGAGCAGACCTTTTTGTGACATCTTTTAGGGCCTGTGTATCCAAACAGCAAGAGTCTGAAGTGGAGGAAGTGAAACTCCAAAATAAACTGTCTGATCTGGAAGCTCTAAAATAATGAAGTGCTTGCCTCTATTCTAAATTTAACTGACTATATAAAATATTCCACATTATTTATCAATACCTGGCATATATTATATTCTCAGATAATGTTTGTTGACTAAATGAATGAGTGAATTTATTTCATGGTACATCTGTAATTTTTTAAAGTGTCAATGAATACAAGCTTTCTATGTAACTTTCTTTTCTATAGTTGGTGTCCAGTGTTTATAGCTAATCTTTAATTTTCAGAAACTTTAAATTATTAGTAATAAGGCTAATTAGGCATAGTCTTAGTTTCAAAGACTCAGTAGATAATATAGGTGAGAAATAATCATTTTTATTTACTTATATTCCTGCCTCTTTCCAGAAAAAAAACCCAGCTAATAGAGCTATCCATATCCTATTTCCAGTAAACTGTGATTTTACATAATCTCTATGCTTCATTGTTTCCTCAATTGGTTTATTTTAATTTCTTATGCACTAGGTATTGGTATACAAAAATTTTCAACATATAATATAATATAATGTCATTGAACGAACAGAAGTAGGCTTAAAGAATATTTTGTAAAATGAGTCAAATATCTGGTAAAACAAATTATAACAAGTTATAATTTTTCCTGCCACAGTATTTTCAGTCTTTGGTGGGCCCCAATAACTTCCATTCCCACCATATGGAGAAAAGATTAATAACTCAGTACAAAGGAAAAGGAATGAATGCCTCACTCCAGATGCTGTCTCAGAGTCTCCCTCAGGTTGGATTTGGGATACATCCCAAATGCTGTTTTCTCATACTTTGGACCTGGGAACCAATCCCCAGAAACCACATATATGCAAAGAACAATTTATTCCCTTTTAGAAAACAGCGTAAAACATTCTATTTATCCTAAAGATGGTAATACTCACTACTCAGGTATTAAAAGTCAGTTTAGGGTGTGTGCCTCAGTAACCACACTACTAAGTATGAGAGTTATAGCTTGTGTTCACCAAACACAAGAGAACATTGAATACAGGTAGAAATTTCTCAGGTTTTTTCAGAACCTTGGACTTTGGTTAAAAAGGGAATCTTCCCTTGTTTATTAGTTCAGATATATTCTACCTTAGTGATTACCAATCTTTTTTACAATAAAAATTGTGTGCTACAGACCAACAAGTAGTTGTTGTGCTTCTATATTTTTATTCTTTTAATGTTTTTTAACGTGATTTAACTTTATTATTATTTTTTTATTTAATTCTCATTCAAGTACAGTTTTCTGTCTTATATTCCCAGCCCTGCCCCCCCCAGTGCTCCCCACCTCCCTCCCTTTTCCACCCCCCACCTTAGTTATTGTCCATGTGTCCTTTATACTTGTTCCTGTGAATCCTTCACCTTTTCTCCTGTGATTCTCCCCCCTCTCCCCTCTGGTCCCTGTCAGCCTGTTCTGTATTTCAGTGTCTTTGGTCATATTTTGCTTGCTTGTTTGTTTTGTTATTTAGATTCCTGTTAAAGGTGATATTATATGGTATTTGTCTTTTACCGCCTGGCTTATTTCACTCAACATAATGCCTTCCAGTTCCATCCATGATGTTGCAAAGGGTAGGAGCTCCTTCTTTCTTTCTGCTGCATAGAATTCCATTGTGTAAATGTACCATAGTTTTTTGATGCATTCATTTACTGATGGGTACATGTATATGGGCTCACTGACACTTGCAGTGGTTCCAGAGCCCTCAGGGGTTGGAGGCCCACAGTTAGGGAACAGCTGCAAGCACAACTGGAATATTCCAGAAAAGGATTGCTGAGATGGCATTTTGCTACAGGGTATTATAGGAAGCAACACTTGTGAAAATAGGAAGAGGAAGCAGGGTTGGGAGAAATCAAATTGGTGGAGGCCCACTAAGTTTCAAAAGTCCCTACAGAAAGCTCTTAATCCTTTGTGTGCTAGGCTGGATGTCTGGGTTTCTGTACTCTAACCCAAATGGTCTTTGTATATGGGCCACCCTGCAAAGAGTACACCTTTGATCAAGACATTCTTCTTTGAAAGAGTACCTTGGTGGCCCATCTTGGTGTTCACCACACTTCACTCCTTCTATCATTTGGACCCACTTGTCCATAACCTTTCAGGGTGATGCTCCTCTAAGATTCTGGTGGATTACCTTCCAGAGGAAAACTTAGGAGTTAGTGATATAAATTATAGCACTTAACTCTGTAGCTAGTTTTAGGAACACAAATGATATCAGGCTTCTTCTTTCTGATGATCAGGGTGAAGTAACTGCCAAGATGATGACTCTTTTCATTGTCTGTTGGTGCCTAGATACAGGGCACTTGAAATGCTAGGGGGCAGCCAGAGGATGCTTACTATGTCACCTGATGAAAATTTGTCTCTTTGGGGATGAAGGCCTACATTCTGCAGAGCTCAATTGTGTGGGAATGGATAGTTCATCATGGAGACATTAGGAATGATAGTAGGTACGACCAATTCTGCTTCTAGCCCATGGTTCCAAAACCAAAAAATATTTCCTGTGGAAGACATAATACCATGCAAATGTCTTTGACTCAGTATATATACTTTTCATCCTGTAGAATGGTGCTCTATCCTCATTAAGGATCACATTCTCACTGGCAATTAAACTCCACCATTCCAATGCTCTGTCAGGATAAAAGCATCTTGTTGCCAAGTCATCTACTAGATCCCATGGACATAGGCCCTCTTCCATACCTTATTTGCTATGAAATGTGTTTCATGGTCTGACACAATATTTTGGAGATCCTGTGTGGTAGATTTAACACTCTGTAAGCCCTCACATGCTATACAAGATATGTCATGCCTTGTAGAATAAATCTTGGGCGATTTATTCTAGAGTGAAGCAGTAATGAACTTGTGAGTGAACTTGCCCTTTAGCAGCTGGTTGGTCATCTGAAGAATGGCAGCATGTCGCAGGCTCAGTGCAAGGCTCTGTTGTTAACAGGTTTGATATTCAGTGGCGGCACTAGTTAATTTACCCTTGGTATATATATGGGAACCCATGCATACCTTCCATCTTTCCCACCATGTCCCTTTTGCTCATATGCCCATCATCCAGCACTGAGGGGACTCATGACCAAGACTTGCAGGTGTCAGCTTTCTAAGACATTCTGTCACCTTCCAAGTACTCTTCCATTACTGCTTGTTTCTGGTAGGCATTAATATTTGAAACAAAGATCTTTACATATGTATCTTTCTCAAATATTATCCTCAGTCTTGTAATGTTCTTCCTTTCTTGGGCCTAACCAACCAGCTGGATTACTGGCAAATACCCATTAATCTGAACATATTCTAACCTCAAGGCACTTCTTCCCACAAAGTGAATCATCCCACAAAGTCAATGATCTGAAGCACTGCCAGAAACTCTGCCTGTTAGAAAGCTGTCTCCTTGACACTTTTTTCATATTTCTTTTTCTTTTTTTAAGATTTTATTTATTTATCTTAGAGGGGAAGGGAAGGAGTGAGAGAGAGAGAGAAATATCAATGTATGGTTGCCTCTCATGCGCCCCCTCGCCGGGAACCGGGAACTGGCCTGCAACCCAGGCATGTGCCCTGACCGGGAATCGAACCTTGATCGTGTGGTTCTCAGGCCTGAGCTCAATCCACTGAGCCACACCAACCAGGGCTCATATTTCATTAATAGAATTTAATCAGCAGATCTGTTGTAAGACAGTTGAATTCATACATTTTTCAGCCCTAAAGAGAAACAGTCACATACATTCAATATATTCCACCATAATGCCATTGTCTTTTAAGGCACTCCTTATAATCAGCTTCCATCTACTCTCAATTTGTACCTACATACTGTGTGTCTCAATCAGTTCAGGCTGCTATAATGAAGTGCCACAGACTGGGTGACTTCAATAGTAAACATGTATTTCTCACACTTCTGGAGTTGGAAAGTCCAAGATCAAGGTATAGTGACACAGCCTGTGTCCTATAAGGGCTTTCTTCCTAAATGGCTCCCTTCTCAATGTCCCCTAACATGGTGGAGAAGAAAAAGGCTGTTTCTGTCCCTTTTCTTTAAAAGGACACTAATCCCATCATGGAAGCTCCCTCTTTATGACCCAATTACCTCTCAAAAGCCCCACTTTCAAATGCCATCACTTTAGAGCTTCTGCATATAAATTTTGAGGCGATGCATATTTGTCCTTAGCACTAAGCCTATCAGTCTACAAAGTTTGGATTTCTTTCTTCTCCATTATCTGGTAATAAAGGATCCCCCAGGTAGCCAAAGGTGTCCGTTGAAAAAGATGTCCTGGTTGGGGATCTGTAGTAATTATTCATTCTGTTTGCTGATGCCTCCGTCATGCTTATGCTTCATCCCAGATTGCACTGGAGCTGCCTGACCTTGTCTAATACCATTCAGATTTTGTTAGATAGATCCAGATACATGGCCATTTGGTCTCCCATTGTTAGGTGGCCTCCCATTGCCAGTCTCTACTAGACCCTGGTAGCACATTAGAATTTGTTGGTCAAAACACATAATTCCCTGCCGCAGATGGCATGGCCTTGCTCCAGAATCCAAAGAGCCTGTGTGTGTTCTTCCTATAAAGGCTTGGCAGAAGCTCTACCTGGCTTCCTTTCCCACCACTGATGCCTCTAATGCCATCGGTGTGCTGGCTCTATGACCCAAGGACAAAGCTGCTTACCTCACAGCTTGGACCTACTGTGGGCATTATTGGCATAATATCTTGAAGTCCTTGTCAGGGTGTTAAATCCTATATCTTGTAAAAACATTCCCAGATTAATAAACTTTTATATCTAATTTTAAGTTACACTTATATTTTTACATAGTATTATGGCTTCCTTGAAAGTACCTATAGAATCAGATCCAACACATACTCTTCCAGCTCCTACCAGCACATATTAGCTAGATCTTTCATTCTTTTGGGAAATAGGCTCTTCTTCCTGAATGGGGAGAAGGTCAAATCCTAAATGGGGCGTGTTTTCTTAGAGGGGAGAGGTCAAACAAGGGGAGAGCATTAGCATATAATAAGGAGGGGCAGACCACTTCTATAGGCTCTTAGAGCTCAAAGAGTATAGTGGCTCAAAACCTGTAGGGACCTGTGTCCAGATTCCCCATCACGAGTGTCAGAGTCCCATTTGTTTCTCAACCTAGATCCTGACCTTGGCAATCAGGCTTGTGTTAGGAATTTAACCTATCTGATCATTCTGACTATAAAATCCTGAGTTTTGGCTCAGTTTTCTCTGCCCCTCGACTAGTGAAGATGAGCCTTAACAACATTTTAAGGAGTTCTGGGGCACATGTGACCCATCAGAGTAGTCCCACATTAAGCAAAAGTAGCCCGGCCTCTTTACCCTCACTGTAATTAGTCTTTGGGTGTACACTTCTCTACTGAAGCCTAAACTTTGAAAGAGCCAGTTGCAGGGGCAGTAAGATCTTTCTTGAAGGGTAATGTGGGCAGCTCATCTCTGTTTTCATCACTACGCCTCTAATTTGTTTGCTCAGTGATGCAACATACCTTCTATTCCAGGGAGTATGCTAAACAAAGGGATGTGGTATCATATAACACATCATCCTTGCTCTACAGAGTATACAGACTAAAGAACTTAAAGTTACATCTTCCTATTTGGTGAAGGATGAGGCACAATGAGCTAAAATAGCTTACAGCAAGTCACGGAGTCAAAGGAGTGTATTCTTAGTTTACGGATTATATTTGAAAATAGGAATGAAGTGATCCATTGGTTACCTATTTGGAAATAATGATGTATCACAAATCAACACAAATGGTTCATTCATTCTTGTCGATTCATAAAATTCTGTTCAAATGAAAAGGCCTAAAGAAAATTAACAATATTCTCTTTTTGACAGTACACTTTCTATGTATCACCAACTTCTTTTTTTTCATCCTAAAGATTTTTGTTCTTGTCCTTTTCCTCAGGCTATATACTCTCTTTGGTGAATCATCTAATCTCTAGGTCTTTAACTACCATCTATTTGCTGATGATTCATAAATATCTTTCCTTAGCTTGAGACCTGCACATTCATGTGTATAGCAAATAATTCTACTAGAATGTTTTATAGATATCTCACATTCATCATATCTTAAAAGGAATCCTTTCTTACCCACATAGATTATATACATTTTCTTTCCACTTGTCTGCATACCCCACTTTATTTGTCTAGACTGAAAACAGTCTGTATCATCATATTCTTGAACCAAAGTGTGGAAATACAAGAACTTGAGGTAGAGAAACAAATATTAGATGTGGAATTAAATTTTCCCATATTGTGCTTGAACTATCGTTTTTCTCAAGTCTGTCTGATCTTGTTTCTCCTACCCTCAAAAGTTTGTACTACATTGAACCATGTAAAATTATTATTTTTAAGGTGAAAATGGCCACGTATCAGAAATGCCCCATTGCACAAACTAACACTACCTTTAACTATGGTAAGATAACTTCTAAAATTATTTTATTTTTAAACAAAGTAAACACAATAACACTAGTGGAAACATTGATGTTAACATGTTTATAAGATGACACAGATCTAAATCCTAGGGATTTAGCCCTGTATATTGTATTTTCAAGTGAAATTGAAGAGCTTTGGGGGCTAAGATTCTTTATCCTGTGAATGAAGTTATTTTCATATTGAAAAGAAAATTTGAAACAGGATAGAGAAGTTCTGAACCACCATTAAAACATAACAAGATAATTACCAAGTCTAAGAAGTTTATATAAAAATATTTAAAACATTTTAATATTAACTAGGAATATTCTAATTTTATATTAGTCTTTCATGAATAAATAGGATATGATTACCTTTAAAATAGAGCTAGAGTATTTTAGAGTTTTTAATGACTTTAAAAATAAATTCTCAATTCCAGCAAACATTTTCTTATGCTAAGTCTTTTGGCCTTCTGAATTTCTGCTTTAGCTAACAAAACCTTTAAGACCCAGCTGCTGTGTAGTCAGGCTCTGTGAGGCCTGCGTGGTGAGGATCTGGGGCCTCCAGCCAACAGCCTTCTTGGAAATGTATTCTCTAGCCTCATTCAAGCTTTCAGATGACTACAGCCCATACCTCAGTTACAACCTCAGGAGAATTGGAGCCAGAATTACCCATCTAAGCTGTTCTCAAATTCCTGACTCACATATACTGAGATAATTATTATTAATTTTTTATCCTCATTCGAGGACATGCTTATTGATTTTAGAGAGAGAGGTACAGAGAGAGAGGGAGAAAAATAGATGTGAGATAGAAATATTGACTAGTTGCCTCTTGTATGCACCCTGATTGAGGGCGGAATCTGTAACCTAAGCATGTGCTCTGACTGGGAATTGAACCGAAGACATTTTGGTTTATGGGAAGATACTCCAACCAACTGAGTCACACCAGCCAGGGCAATATTTATTGTTTTAAGACTTTTAGTGGATTTTTGTCCTATAGCAATAGATAGCTAGTACAATTAATATCAAAGATTTCAACCTTTGCTTTGAAATGAAGAGTGAATAGGAAGTAACATAAAAATGTCATTCATATTTTTATTTAGAGGTCCATAGGTCAAAAATATGGATAATGATGATCATTTCCAAGTACACTAATTTGCATTTGAGCACTCTAAAATTGAACATGCATGACCTGGTGTAGCTCAGTGAATTGAATACTGATCTGTGGACTGAAAGGTTGCTGGTTCAATTCCCTGTCAGGGCACATGCCTGGGTTTTGGGCCAGGCCCCCAGTTGGAGGAGTGTAAGAGGCAACTGTTCAATATTTCTCTCACATACCAATGTTTTTTTTCCTTCTCTTCCTCCTTTCCCCTCTCTCTAAAAATAAATAAATAAAATATTTTTAAAAAAAGGAACATGTAGCCCTGGCCAATGTGGCTCTGTTGGTTGGAACATCATCCTGTAGCCTAAGGATTGCAGGGTTGATTCCTGGTTAGGACACATTACCTAGGTTGTGGATTCCAGCTCTGGTCCCAGCGCAGGCACATGCAACCCCTGGGCAGGACTCCTGTGATTCCTGGCCCAGGCACGAATCCCTGGTCTGGGCACATGGGGAAGCAGCTGGTTGATGCTTCTCTTTCGCACCCATGTTTTTCTCTTGCTCTAAAAGCAATTTTAAAAGTGTTCTTGGGTGAGAATTTTTAAAAAATGAACATGTAGTATTTAGTCCTTGACTCTCATTTGCATATGTGGCACTTGAGGTTTCAAGGATAAAGATTAGTACAAGTCACAGTACTATAGTCTGTCCTTTCAAAGAGTGCTTCTGCTATAAGGAAGAGCAGGTTATAGGGCAACTTTGCCAGGCACATCTCTCACTGTGAGTCCTGCAATTCATGAAGCATTCCCTGTACAAGAAAACTTTCTAGACATAAGGAACTGGCTGAGACATAGCCTTTGGGATCAGATACAACGTGCCAGTATCTTCTCTCTGATACAACTGTGTTGTCAACCAGCCAAGATAGATTAGGCCATAATATTAGCCTGCTAAAAATATAGCCTTTGAAACAAAGGGAAAAAAGTAGCTTTTGAATATAATTTCCTTCTGTTCAGAAGAATATTTTTTCTGTCATATGTGAATTTTTTTAAAGATTTTATTCATTTATCTTTAGAGGGGAAGGGAAGGAGAGAGGGAGAGAAATATCAATGTATGGTTGCCTCTTGTGTGTCCCCTGCTGGGAACTGGCCTGAAACCCAGGCATGTGCCCTGACTGGGACTTGAACCGCGATCGTGTGGTTCTCAGGCCCGAGCTCAATCCACTGAGCTACATCGGCCAGGGCATATGTGAATTTTTTTAACTTGCCAGACAGAACGAAAAAGAAATTTTGAATAGAATTATTTTGCAAACTACATCCTCAAGCAGTGATTGTCTCTCCATTGTTGGGTGCCAAATTTCTTTTTTAAATTTTTTATTTATCATTTTAATTGCTATTCTATCATAGTTATCCCATTTTATCCCCCTTTTCCCTCCTCCATCCATCCTACCTGCCTCCCGCAGTCAATTCCCACACTATTGTCCATGTCTGTGGGTCATTCCACATGTTCTTTGACAAATACCTTTCCCTTCTTTCCAAACTTCTTAAAAGAATAATCTGCACAATATTTCTCACTTTTTCTTTACACATATTCTCTTAAACCTTTGGAAAACTCATATGCAAACACACAAAACCTACTGAAATTATTCTTTAAGGTCACTGCCAGCCTTGTATTTGCCAAATTCTATGACTTTTATCGCATTGCTAATCTTTCTCAACCCTACGCATATAACACTGATTTCTCTCTATTTGAAATGTTTTTCTCCCTTAACTTCCTTTGCACATTCCTCATTCTCTTTCTGACTCTTCTGTTTTGTGTTCTCTTCTTTATTTTGCCTTCAAAGAATCTTCATTAAAATTTGTTAAGATTCCTGTTTCTCTTCTATTATTGCTGTATTTACTGCATTGTTATAGTCTCTCTAGAGATTCATGAAATAATATTTCAAGATAAGATCCACAACTGTCCCACGGCTAATTTAGCATCTTTTATGTAACTCTGGCCTCTCCCTTCAACTGTTTATTTAATGATAATACCATTCTCATAAGAGTCATTACACGTAACCTGGACTAATAACTGTAGCTTCTGACTGCACAGCCATGTTCTGTTTTCTCATTTCTGCTCAGTAAACGCAGTGCTGTCCTTCCTCCTTTACTCAAACCAACAATTCTTCTATGAGCACAAATTCTTCTGTAAATACCACAGAAGAAACACACATTTCTCACTTGGCATTTAAAACCCTTACTAGTACATCGCCAATGTATCTATCCTAGTTTATTTCTTGTACATAGCCTGTATCTCAATCTGGATTTGTTTTATGTTTTCTAAATATTTTTGCATTGCTGCCTGCCACCCTCTGTTGAAATCTGTTCCCTCTATTTTGAATACACTCTCACAGTTTCATCTTGTCAACAGTAAGTCTTCTCTGTAAAGCCCTTCCTTATGTTCTCAACCAGATAGAATATCCCCTGCCTTTGCATTGTATAGCATTTTACTTTTTCTTCTCTTAGCTTACAGAAAATATGAATTTACCTTACCTAACTACTAGATTCTGAACTCCTCTGTATATGTACTCATTTTTATATCTAAGGTCTAGTAAATTAACAGGTAAATGTGTATTGAACTTTTTTCTTCCTATTATTTTACATTTCTTGAACACATGGATTTGTAACCTAAACCAGAAGTTGTTTCAGTACTTTTTATGCCAGCTCTGTGGCTCCTGTTTGCTACTTTTTTATATTTTATACCTCTTTGTTGAAGTGCTCACTGTGTTTATCTATACTTCTCCCATGTTTATGATCATTACTTTAAACTCTTTATCAGGTAAATTACTTATCTCCATTTCATCAAGGTTTTTTTCTAGAGTTTTGTTTTATTATATCATTTGAACATATTCCTGTGTTTCCTTATTTTGCTTGATTTTCTGTTTGTTGCTATGTATTAGGCTAAATAGTTATACCACTCAGTTTTAAAGGAGTAGCCATGTGTAAGAAATAAACTAATTGTTCAGCCTTGCCTTAGCTCTTGGTTGTCTCTCAGAGCTTTGTGATTACCTAAGCACCCTGATTTATTCTTAATAGGTCCCAGTTGTTGAGAGTGTGCCAAGACCATCTAGTGTTTGAAAGGGAGGAATATTGGTCAGCACATAGTTTCAGGTTGATTAGACAGCAGCTTTTAAAGTAGGCAAAAATGTACAATGCCATGGAACCACAAAGGTAAACCCTGCTGGCCTCTAGACCAGGTGATCTGCAGGTAACCCCTAGGCAACATTTGCAAATATTGGGGCTCCAAATGAGTATATAAGCTTCCTTTCTGGGAGGTACCAGTGAGCTGTAGCAAGGCCAAGCAAGAGTGCGAGAGTGGTGTCCCCTGGCATGCGTTCCCTAAGACCAGCTCTGTGGCCTCTAGATGTGTGGCAGACCTGCCCCTATGTGGAGGCTACAGGGCAAGTGGGTGTTTCTGTCTGCAGCCTGTGCAATGCTTGAGGGGTCATAGACTGTGAAGAATTGTCTCTCTCTGGTTGTTTAAGTCCCATGGGGCCCAGAAGTGCAACCCTCCCTCATGACTCCCAGAGCCAGGCAATCAAGGGCCCATGTGGAGTGTGCGTGCCTACTGGCTTTAGCAGGGCAACATGAGACAGCAAAGGAGGGGTGTTCCTCTGACTAGTGAGGCTGCACGAGGGCACAGAGCTGGGGAATGCCAGCCAGCTTTATCAAGACAGTGAGAGAACCAGGGCCTGGCACACCTGCTGGTTTTGATGAGGGAGGATGAAAGTGCCTTTGGCAGGATGGTGGGAGAGTGCTGTGTCTGCACGCACTTACCAGTGCTAGGAGGGAGAGGGAAAACAAACAGTGGTGCCTGCCAGTTCCTCTGTCTCTAGAGAGAGTGCCAGCAGTGTCCTGTCCCTCCAGAGATGCTTTGTAATTAGCAGATGAATCTCCTTCACGTATAATCTAGGTGCTTTTCAAACTGCAGCTTTTGCCCTGGCTCCTGGGGCCAGAGAGTCTGCATGAGAGCCCTGCAAAACCAGAATCTCAGTTCTCAACAGCCCTTTGGGTCTTGCGGATACAAGCCCCATTGGATTATAAATCCAGGCGTTTCAGGGACTGACCTGTCTGGTGCAGGTACTAAGAGCTGGAGTGTTTGATGTGGGGCATGAACTTGCTCCTCAGAAGCTCTGTATTTGTGACATCCTTCTCGATTGTGCAGGGTTTTTTTTTGGGGGGGGGGTTGTTTTGTTTTCCGCAAAACCACATCTTCCCTCCTCCTATCCATCTTGTTATGCTCTGTTAATCCTTTGTTGTGGAGGAGCTGTTCAGCCAGTTTTCAGGTCTTTTTCAGAGGAAATTGGTGTGTCTATGGGAAAAGGTGAGTTCCGTATATTCTTATGCCACCATCTGGAACTGCCCTTTTTGCTCTTCATGGGAAGGGTATTTATTAGTCACAGGAAAACAAATCAGAGTAAAAATCTCACTGGTAAATGACATATATAGCAAAGGGAGTGGATTAATCATAAAGCTAGTGTGAAGGTTTAAAGACAAAAGTAATAAAATGTATATAACTATAATAAATAGTTAAGGGATACACAAAATAAAAAGAAGTAAAATATTACATCAAGAACATAAAATATGGTGGAAGAGTAAAAATGGAGTTTTAGAATGAGTTCAAACTTAATTTACTGTCAACTTCAATAAACCATTTTATACATATAAATGCTGTCCTATGTAACACTCATGGTAACCACAAAACAAAAACCTAAAATAGATACACAAAAGATAGTAAGAAAGGAATGTAAGCATAATACTAAATAAAGTCATCAAGCCACAGGAAGAGAGCAAGAGAAGAAAAGAACAGAGAAAAACTATAAAACAATCAGGAAAATGCCAGTAAGTACATACCTACCAATAGTTATTTAAATGTGACTTGACTAAATTCATCAATCAAAAGACATAAAGTGGCTGAATGGATTAAAAAGCAAGACCCACCTATATGCTGCATGTAAGAGACTCACCTCAGATGTAAGGAGACACACAGACTGGAAGTGAAGGGATGGCAAAATATGTTGTGTGCACATTGAAACCAAAAGAAGTTGATATAACTATACTTATATCAGACAAAATAAACTTTAAAAAAAACAATTGTAATAAAAGACAAAAAATGAGAATTACATGATGATAAAGGGGCCAATCCAAGAAGAAGATGTAACTTTTATAAATATTTATGCATGCAACATAGGAGCACCAATTGACAGCAGCATAATAATGGTAGGTGACTTGAATATCCCACTTGCATCAATGGATAAGATTATCCAGACAGAAAATCAATACAGAAACTTTGGCCTCAATACATTAAACCAGATGAAATTAATAGATAAATATAGAACATTTCAAAACATCATTCAAAAACTGGAGAATGCACATTTGTCTCAAGTACACATAGAACACTCCTCAGGATAGATCATTTGTTAAGCCAAAAAACAAGTCTCAGTAAATTTAAGATTGATACCACATTAAGCATCTTTACAACCACAATTATATGAAACCAGAAGTCAATTACAGAAAGAAAACTGGAAAAACACAATTATATGGAAATTCAACAATACGCTGCTGAACAACCAGTGGGTCAATGGAGAAATCAAAAAATACCTTAAGACAAATGAAATGGAAATACGATGTATGAATATCTAATGCAGCAAAAGCAGTTTGAAGAGGCCAGTTCACATTAATGTAGGCCTATCACAAGAAACAAGAAAAATCTCGAATAAACGTTCTAACTTTACACCTAGAGAAACTAGATAAAGAAGAACAATAAAGCCAAAAGTGAGTAGAAGAACCGAAACAATAAAGATCAAAGCAGAAATGAAATGGAGACTTCAAAGACAATAGAAAATATCAAAGAAACGAAGAGGTGGTTCTTCCAAAAGACAAACAAAATTGACAAGCTTTTACTTAAACTCTTTAAGAAAAAAGTGAGGGCTCAAATATATAAAATCAGAAATAAAGGAGAAGTTACAACCGATACTGATATCACAGAAATACAAAGGATCATAGGAGACTGTTGAGCAATTATGGACCAACACTTTGTACGACCTAGAAAAAAATGGATCAGTTCCTAGAAACATACAATCTTTGAAGACAAATCATGAACAAATAGAAAACCTGGATAGAAAAATTATTAGTAAGGAGATTGAATCAGTAATCAAAAACTCCCCAACAAACAGCCTCCACTATTGTGGCTCAGTTGGTTGGGTGTTGTCCTGCAAACTGAAATGTTACTGGATGAATTCCCAGTCAGAGCACATATCTGGGTTGTAGGTTCGGTCCTTGGTCTGGGTGTTTATGGAAGGTAACCAGTCGATGTCTCTTTCTTACACCAATGTGTCTCTCCCTCTCACCCTCCCTTTCCCTCTCTCTAGAAAAAAAATCTATTCCAATAAACAAAAGTCTAGGACCAGATGGCTTCCAGATGGCTTCACTGGTGAATTCTACTGAACATTTAAAGATGTAATACCAATCCTTTTCAAACTCTTCTGAAAATTGAAGTGAAGAAAACTCCTCCAAACTCATTTTATGAAGCCATCATTTCCCTGATACTATAACCAGATAAAGACATCACAAGAAAAGTAAATGACAGGCCAATATCTGTGATGAATATAGATGCAAAAATTCTTAACAAGATCTTAGGGAACTGAATTCAACAATGCATTAAAAAGATCATCCACTGTGATCGACTGAGATTCAGTCTAGGGATGCAAGGATGATTCAACACCTGCAAATCAATCATAGTGGTACACCACATTAACAAAATGAAAGGTAAAATCATATAGTGACTTTAATAGATGCATATAAAAGCATTTGACAAAACTTAACATCAATTTATGATTTATAAAAAATCCCAAAAATTGAGTATAAAAGGAACATACCTCAATATAACAATACAGAAAACATCATACTAAATCACACTTGGGTGAAAAGCTGAAAACCTTTCCTTTAAATCAAAGAAGAAGACAAGGATGCCCATTCTCACCCATTTTAGTTAGGCAAGAAAAGAAATGGCATCCAGGTTGAATAGGAAGAAGTAATACTGTCTGTATTTTCAGATGACCTGATTTTATATATAGAAAATCCTAAAGATCTAGCTAAAAACTGTTAACAACTGATCTACTAACTCAGTAAAGTTACAGGATATAAAATCAATATACAAAGATTGTTACACTAACAATTAACTTTCATAAAGAGAAATTAAGAAAACTATTCCATTTTTAATTACATAGAAAGTAATGAAGCACCTAGAAATAAATTTAACCAAGGAAGTGAAAATTATAAGACATTGGTGGAAAAATTTGAAGAAAACAAATAAATGGAACTATATTCCAAATTTAAGGATTAGAAGTTATTATTGTTAAAATGTCTGTATTACCCAGGCAACCTACAGATTCAATGCGATCCCTATTAAATTCCAATGGCATTTTTCACAGGAAGAGAATAAACAATTCTATAAACAATGAAACTGCAAAGGACTCCAAATAGCTGAGAGCAATCTTGAGAAACAAGAACAAAGCTTAAGACATCACACTTCCTGATTTCAAATGTTACTACAAGGCTGGAGTGAATAAATAATATGGTATGGGCATAAAGCAGAAGCATAGACCAGTAGAAAAAAAGAGAGAGAACCTAGGAATAACTCTGCATATTAGTGGTCAATTAATTTGTGACAAAAAGGACAAGAATATACAATGGGCAAAGGAGAGTCTCTTCAAAAGATGGTACTAAGAAAACTGGACAGCCACATGCAAAAGTAGGACACTAGATCAATATTTTATGCCATACAGAAAAATTAATTCAGTATGGATTAAATACTTGAATGTAAGACCTAAACCTATAAAGCTCCTAGGGGGAAAAAAAAAAACATAGGCAGTAAGCTTTTTAACATTGGTCTTAGCAATGATTCTTTGGACAGGACTCCAAAAACAAAGACAATAAAAGCATGAATATACAGTTGGGACTACGTCAAACTAAAAAGCTTCTGCAAAAGGAACTATCAACAAAGTGAAAAGAAAGCCTTCTGAATGGAAGAAAATATTTACAAATCATGTATCCAATAAGGGGTTAATATCCAAAATACATAAAGAACTCATAGAGAACAGGCTGATAGTGACCAGAGGGGAGAGGGGAGGGAATTTCAGGGGAAAAGGGGAAGGGTTTACAGGAACAAGTATAAAGGACACATGGACAAAAACTAGGGGTATAGGCTGGGATGGGAGTAAAAGACAGAAAACTGTACTTGGACAACAATTTAAATAATTTTTTCCAAAAAAAAGAACTCATATAACTGAGTAGCAAAAAACAGACCATCTTATTTTTAAAATTGGGTAGAGGATCTGAATAGTCATTTTTCCAAAGAAGTCACAGATGGCCAATAGGCATACAGAAAGATACTCAACATACTCAGCATCATTAATCATCAAGTAAATGCAAATCAAAACTAAAATAAAATATCAGCCCTGGCTGGTGTGGCTCAGTGGATTAAGCACCAGCCTGCGAACCACAGGGTTGCTGGTTCGATTCCCAGTTAGGGCACATGCCTGGGTTGCTGGCCAGGTCCTCAGTTGAAGACACACAAGAGACAACCACACATTGATGTTTCTCTCCCTTTCTTTCTCTCTCTGTCTAAAAATAAAATAAATAAAATCTATAAAAATAAAATGAAATATCATTTCACACCAGTTAGAATGACTGTAATGAAGAAAAGAAAAAGTGTTGGTGAGGATTTGGAGAAAAGGGAACCCTCATGCCCTATTGGTAGGAAGGTGCAAGGTCTTTCCAGAAGGTATTCATCCATTTAATATGAAAAATAGAGGCATTTATTGAAGAAGATACAAGAAACATTGTACATAGAACAATGATGCCTCAGTCCCCTTCAAAGTAGGCACCTTGGGACCTCACACAGTTCTCTCAGTCATTAGTTGCCCTGTTGTATTTTCCTAAATCTCACTGACAGTCTGGAATCTGTTCCCTTTCAAAGGTGACTTTAATTTTGAAAAAGGGCAGATGTCACAGGGCACCAGATCTGGGGTGTAGGGGGTCTGAGTCACCTGTGTGATTTAATGTTTCACCAAAAAACTCTGCATGAGATGGGATGCACATGCAGGTGCATTGTCATGATGAAGCTGCCAATCACCAGTTGCCCATAGCTGCAGCCTTTTTAATCATTCATATAGTTTCTGAGGAGGCATGTGCAAGCTTAACACAAAATTTGATGCAGATTCATTGCTCTACTTGCTGAGCCATTTTGAATGTGATGGTCACACAGTACACATGCTCACTCAACAACGTCTACCACCTCCACTGACTAGTACAGTGAAGTTGTCATTGTTCACACAGGTGCATTCCAGTCCACTCTAATTAGCTGCCAGGTTTCATAGGTATCACATAAACCAATCTTGTTATATTAAAAATAGATGGACTTTTTCCTGACAGACCTCAAAAATTGGTGCAGCCACTGTGGAAAACAGGATGGAGGTTCCTCAAAAGATCAAAAATAGAACTACTATATGATCCAACAGTTCCACTTCTGGGTATTTATCCAAAGGAAACAAAAACACTAATTTGAAAAATACACAGAGGTGGACAAAAGTGGACTTACAGTTGTAATACAAATAAATAATACAAGAATACATCGTTTCAGGTACTCTCAAAAAATAGGCAAACCTATTTTTGCTCACCCTTCTATGCACCCTGTTCACTGAAGCATTATTTACAATCACCAAGATGCGAAAAACCCAAATGTTACTAATGGATGAATGGACAAAGATGGTGTCATACACATGCATGTACACACACATGCACAAGGGGATACTATTTATCCATAAAAATAATTAAATCTTGCTATTTGCTGAAACATGGGTGGATCTTGAGGGTATTATGCTAAGTGAAATAAATCAGACAGAGAAAGAAAAGAAAAATACTGTATGATTTCACTTATGTGTGGATTCTAAGAAAACAAGCCAAAATCAAACTCAGATACGGGTTTGTGGTTACCAGAGGGAAAGGCCCAGTTAGGGGCTGGGTGAACTGGATGAAAGGGGTTCGAGAGATACAAACTTCCCATCGTAAAATAAATGTTATGGGGATGTTACATACAACACAGTTACTATAGTCAACAATATTGTATTGCATAATTAAAAGGAGCTGAGAGGGTAAATCTTAAAAGTTCTCATCACAAGAAAAAAATGATGTAACTTTGTATGGTGATGAACGGGTAACTAGATTTATTGTTGTGATAATTTCATAATGTATACAGATACTGAGTCACTATGTTATACACCTGAAACTGATATAATGTTATATGTCAATTATACCTCAATTTAAAAAGAGAGACTGAATACCGCAGTTTTTACAACATCTACTGGATTGTAAATTCCATAAGGACAGGGACTATGTTTGAATTTGAAACTCAGTGCCTTTCAGCACCCGGGCCTGTCACATACTGGACACTCATATGTGTTTGTTTATTGGCTGAGTAATCAATTCTGATGTGAAGTCATAGGCTGGACCTATACTAAAGGGATTTCAAAGATAAAATTTAGAATTAGTTAAATGAAATATAATGATTACAGATGATTTAAAACCAGGATGTTGTGCTAGCAATGTAACGTGTGTATTTTCTGTTATATGTTTTTCCTAAAAGGGACCTGTTGGTTTACCTGGAGAAGTTGGCATGGTTGGAGGCATTGGTGAAAAGGTAATTTCTTTCATTATTTTGTTAAGTAGTGAGACTTTTAAGCTATACTCAAGAATAGGTATTCATATGATATTTTATGTTAATTAGAAATCACCCATAATTTCAAACTCTTTTCAAACCTATACTGAATCTCTTAAATATATTGAAATATAGCTAATAGCATATATGCTTCTAATTTTTAAAACACAGAGTTCATTTGGGTTGTAATGATGCAGTTGAAAAGAAGAGTTGAGACCGATGGTCTAGGTTTATGACTAGAAAATATTTAAAACTGCCTTATGAGAGCAAGCCCCCTAATGGGAGCAGTTTTGAAACAGAAAATAAGATATCACTACCAGATCGAAGTCCCAGTCATGTTCTTATCTCCACTTGTAAGCTAGTATGGACATTTCTGCCTATGGTGATAGAAATTGTCATCCACTCAACGATTACTTAGAACTCATTACTTCAGGAGTGGCTTTTACATATTGAGTTTCAAATTTTAGGAGACTTTTTAAAAATAAGTAATATTTTTACTTGAAATCAACAAGGGCATTATTATTTTTAAAGGATTCTTATAATTGACTAGTAGGTAATAAACTACTGGATCTTTAACTGAAACCTGACTTGCTGAATATAAATTATAGGTATGATTGTCTAGTACAATTACTATGCAAGACTAGTCTTGTGAATAATTAAGTAGAGCCAGGACTGGAAGCAAATTAGATAATATTCTAGTTATTTGCATCTGAAATTTTTAAGTCAAACTCAACATATGTAATATTAATCATTTCCCACACTCAAACTGGTTTCTTCCCAATTATTTTATTTCAATTAGTGTGTCTTATACCCACCTTTATTCCTCCGGTCTTCTGGAACAGGGTGAACCCATCCTGAGTTTCTCTTTTCCTACTTCCTCTATGCCTAATCTTTCAATAAATCTCAGAGATTTTTCTTGGCAATTCATCCTTTCTAATAGTCCAAAGCCACACCCTCAGACATACTCTTATCAGTTTATCTTCAATGTACTCTCTATTTTATCTACATTCTTCATACTGTAAGCAGAAGACTCATGTTGATGGGTCATGATGAAACATTTTGAAAAACCTTCGTTGGCCGCCTGTTGTTGACCCTATGAACTTCTCTACTTGTCTGTCAAAATACTACATAGTTTCGGTCTGATCAGTTTATTCAACAAATTCTCTAATATTCTCCAATATAAACCTTTCTCTCCCCTCCATCTGATCTGTTATATACTTGTTTCTATTCCTGTTCTTACTGTTTTCTTAGGTTAGAGAATCCTCTCCCCCCTATTTCTTTAAAGCCTAACTGTAGGACTCAAATAAATCCATCTCTTCCATAAAGTCCTCCCAGATTTCCCTGATCCTTCTTGATTTTTCCCTTCCTAAATTTAGAATAAGTACCACACAACTTAAATTTTAATTGTGTTGTTGATTTACCTTGTTGTTGTTAGTGTCTTGCCTCCAGTTACTTAAGGGTAGACTTTAAGTCAGTTTTCTGTTAAATCTCTCCTCTCACTTAGTGCATTAAAAGTGCTTAATAAGCCCTGACTGGTGTGGCTCAGTGGGCTGGGTGTCATCCCACAAAGCAAAAGATTGCCAGTTCGATTCCCAGCCAGGGCGCATGCCTGGGTTGCAGGTTCAGTCTCTGGTTGGGGCATTTGTGAGAGGTAACCAGTTGATGTTTGCCTTGCACATCGATATTTCTCTCTCCATTTCTCCCTCCATTCCCCTTTCTCTAAAAATAAATAAAATCTTTAAAAAATAAATAAAAGTGTTTAGTATAAACTTACTGATTTTCAAATTAACAATATGACCAATATAAAATGAGCTCAGTTCATACAATTTAGATAGTTTTATGATTTTTCACTCTGATTTAGTTACTTCTATACTAGGTCAAATCTACACTAACATTTTGACAATCCCAAGATTTTTAAAGTGAATTAGTTTAGTCCTTTTAATCTGCTAGGGATATTTTTGATTATCATGATCATCCAAAATTATTTCTGTGAGTAAAATTTTGTTGAGTAGTTATATTTTAGTCAATTTTCATAGCATGCTTTGATACTTTTACTATTCTTATATTTTATATGTGGTAAAATTGTAAGCATTTCTACTTCTAAAACTTTAACATGTGATGCAGACTCAATCTTAAATCCTAGTTATATTTTCTTAATTTTAATAAGACTTTTAGTATTTCATCCCTTGAAAAATATTTTAAGAAGATTTTTGTTATGTTAAAATCTAACAACTTTAGGGTAAAAATGCAAATTTTTAAATTTTAAAAATATAATATTTCATGGCTCAAAATAAAATAAAATGATAAAAAATTATGAATTATAATAACAAGTACATGTAAGTTATGATTCTGATGGACAGTTTTTCTGTCTAGGCTTAATTCAATTATGAGTAATTAACCTTCCTTAATGTTTCTCTTCTTTCTTTAAGGGAGAGCGTGGAAGTCCAGGCCCAGTAGGTCCCCAGGGGGAAAAGGGCGCTATGGTAAGAGTTCAGTGATTTGAAAGATACATTTCCAAAGAACATTGCAAAGTTAAGACATTCCAGAGGTGAAATTGTCTTGAGTGAAATTTAAGAGAAAAGTGCTATTTTATGGTAAATTACCTTTAGAATTTTCTTCTCCTTTAAATGGTTTACCTTCCAGAAGGCTCTATGGCACTAAAAAGCTTGCAAATCAGATGTCCTGGTCAGATGTTTCTAAATGTGACAGGAACTAGCACAAAGGATTATTATCAATAAAAGAATCCTTGCTTTCAGAAAATACATTGTGATGGATCTGGTGGCACACAACACTGCCTACAAATTTTTTTTCCTAAGTTACTCTTTAATTTTGGCTTCTGTATTATGAGAAAAGCAGTATATGGTTGGGGTTTTTGTTTTGTTTTGATTTTTTGTTTGTTTGTTTGTTTAGGTCTCTGCAGTTTCAGCTAGGAAATTTAAATGCCCATAGACTAATCAACTTCAGGAACTATTACTTTCTAAGACGTTCCCTGAATCCATGTTAATACTATAGAGGTTGTGGTTCGTCTAAAAATTAGACAGCTAGGATGTTTGTACACATTCACATTAATTATTTATGGAATTCCTTGGCTCCTGAAAATGATATGATCTCATAAACTATATAACAGACTTCAGAAGATAAATTACTCCTCTCCTCTTAATAGGGTATTATGTGTGATTCTGCCTAATTAATTTCTTTTGTAGGTAAAGACTTTCTAATAATGGGACACACAGCTTTTATGTTATTATTTTTTTTACTTCTATTGTTTGTCTATGGAACATTTCCTATGGCCTCTTACATCCTAGATAAGAGAAAAAAATCATATAAAACCATTACTTTTTATTACTATTTATAATTTACTGTTTTTTCTTTAGTGAAAATAAATGAGTTATAATGGACAGCTTATGTCTTTTATTTTTTTTATTCAAATTATAGGGCTATCCAGGTCCTCCTGGGGTTCCAGGACCCATAGGTCCCCTGGGCTTACCTGTAAGTACAGAAACTTTATATCCCTTTCCATGATGTCTGTTTGAATCTAAATCTGTCATTTCAGTTATGCTATGTATTTTTTTGTTTTTATGCAGAATAAGTAATATGGAAACTGACTGCTGCTTTTCTCCCCAGTCAATGCAAAAGATTCTAGAATATGTTGTGGTATCTTAAACTTCCTCACCTCTACTTGTTACATTATTTACTGTTCACTTGTAATAGTACAACCAGTCTTAGTTCTGCTGCCTAAAACTAAGAAAAGAAAAAACACTTAAACTGTCTTTCAAATAACCACATATAAGAAAACAAGGTCAATAATCAGGGTTAGAAGTGAGGTCAACTGAGTATACGAATCACAAGTGGAAGTCCCAACATATTTTTTAGGAATTTGCAAATATTATTTTTAGCCAAACACAATTCACAGAAAATATACATTTATTAAACAAAAATAGTTTTTTAAAAATAGAATATTTTAATATTCTATTATTAATTTAATATAATATAATATAATACATTTATGTAATATAAAACTAATATAATTTTTAATATTCTATTTTTAAAAACTATTTTTGTCTAAAATAGAAGATGAAATCTGGTCTCTTAAGGGATAAAGCTTGCTTATCAAAATTTAACAGTGATTGTGAGCTTAAATAGGAAAAAGGTCAGCCTTTATAATCCCCTAAACAAAACTATTCTTATCAGAAATAGTTTATGCTATTTTGTGAAGCTTGTGTTTTGAATACAAGTCCGATGTTATAGTATAGTGAATGACGTGTTCACTTCTAAAAATAGGGGAAATGATCTAGGGTATGAGTTATCAGTCTTTTTCTTCATGTAAGATAATAAATAAATTTGAGATCTGTAAAAGTTCACTGTTTTTACCTACCTAATGTTATATAGATAAATTTTGTTTTCTGATTCTCTTTTTTAAATACTGTTTTCTTAATATTTTATTTATTTTTAGAGAGAGGGGAAGGGAGGAAGAAAGAGGGGAAACACCAATGTGTAATTGCCCCTTGGGCGCCCCCTACTGGGGACCTGGCCTGGCCTCCAACCCAGGCATGTGACCTGACTGGAAATCAAACTGGTGACCCTTTGGTTTGCAGGCTGGCACTCAATCCACTGAGCCACACCAGCCAGGGCTCAAGTTAAGTCTTTATTGAAGACTATAAAGCAGGGATGTCAAATTCATTTTCATGGGGGGCCACATCAATCTTGAAGTTGCCTTCAAAGGGCTGGATGTAATTTCAACTCTTTAACAGTTATAATTTATACAGTCCTAAAATTATTTCAGCCCTCTGAATGGAACCATGAGGCTGATGTGGCCCCTGGTGAAAATGAGTTTGACACCCCTGCTATAAGGCATAAAAATAATTCATTGTAATTGATTTAATAGTAACTTAATTTTTATTGCAGGCTCTTTTTGTGGCATATTAACTTGAAACATTTTGTGGCTTTTTTCATAATAACAGAAAAAATATATTTTTACGTTATGAGATTATCATAAATGTCTAGAATCATGGGGACGAGAACTCACAATGACAGCCATTGCTTCTTCAGCGAACCAGGCAGGTTAGACTGGTCAGGCCGGCTAAACTGGTGTCTTCCCCACTACTGCTCCGTGAATGTTCCTCCAGAAAAACTACTTTTGTACTGAATATGAAAATCTTCCCTTTCCTTGTTCAAGGTATAAATGCCTAGAAATGAAACTTCTCCAAATAGTAGGAAACATCAAAAACATAATATTAGGGGAGGAAAATATGGTAATTTTTGAATAATTAAAGCATATTTTAAGGAGACTAATCAATTTTATGCTGGGAGTTCCCCAGGAGAATTACATATCATAAGAATAACTATTATTCTGGTAACATGCCTGTGAATTTTGTAACTGATTTTTAAATTTTCAACATGTAGGGTCACGTGGGGGCAAGAGGACCACCTGGGAGTCAAGGTCCAAAAGGCCAAAGAGTGAGTTACCTGATGAAGAAAGTACCTTAACCTCAAAGAGTGACTTCATAGTGATTTGTTCAACAAAATAACTTCATATATTCTAGGCTGTGCTTAGATATTATTGGATTTTTCCCTTGTTTTCATTATATTAGATAAACTACCTACATTTATTGCCTCATAATCATTTGTATTTATAAAACCAAACATTTCTTCTCCATTTGTGACAAGTTTCACTAATTCATATAGGATTCTTCTTTTTTACTCCCAACTTCCAGTTTCATTCTTTGAGGGAACTGTAAATGTGAAGACGTTTATATACATTATTTTTATACTCACAAGAGGCTCACATAGCAAGGAATAGTAACACCACAACAAAACCAGAGCAGTGGGGAGTAAAATGAAGATACACACAATGAACAAGAGCTTTTTAATGGTAAATCAGAGTGATGTAGTAATCACTAGCTAATAATTATGCATACAGAATTAAATGAAAAATCTTTTTTCTTTAAAGAAATAAGAATCACAATTCGTTGCATGCCTGTCACATGCCTAACACTTTTACATATATTGTCTTACTTAATACTCAAGGCCACCCTAACAAGGGGAGGCAGTGTCCCAGGTATGGTATCACAGGTGAGGAGAATGGGGCCCAGAGAGCTTCAGTGCACAGACACACACAGAAATGGCACAACTAGAGTGCAGACCGTCGTGTGCCTGACGCCGAAGCCGGTGCCTGTTCAACACCACGTGGAACACTAAGGAGTATTTGTTCCTTGATTGATTTGAATATGTGGGCTTTAAGAATTCTCTTTTCTCCCTTGGCTTTATCTTGACTTTTATAGCTAGTGAAGAAAATACTTTAAAATTTTAAGAACATGGCCTCCATCTGACAAAAGTTAAAAGCAAAACAAAAATTGCTGTCTTCCAGTTGGCAAATGGGAGAAAAGTGTTAGAAGTGTTCAGTTTGAAATAATGGCTGCAATTTCGTGTCCTGTGTTTTAGGTGAAGATTGAAGACTGAGAGCACATTTGTCATATTATTTCTTTTCTAAAAAATGTTTTTCCATACTGGGTGATAGAGTTACAGTCCATAAATAATTGTGATGGCCACATCTGTTTTAGCCCAGATGAGATTTAAAACAGTAAAATAAAAAAATAATGGTAGATGATTTGTACTTAAACTGTCACTTAATGGTCTGTGTCCTGCCAGCATGCAGTACTTGGTCAGGTCAAATGTGTTTATTCAACTTTGTATTAGTCACAGTGGGGGAGTTCAACCAGTTTTGTGACACGTGGAAAAAAGAGGCAGTGCTCGTGCTTCTGGTGAATTGAGATCTTACTGAGCATCCAGTCAGAAGCCATGCACCCAAGCAGGATCGGTGCCTGAACCACTGTGCCCTCTCATGAGTCACATGGGACGTCCGTATGCACTCTGACTTTCTGACCTCCGCCAGTTCTCCGGGTAGATTATTACTATTTCCTGATGTGCCACATCGTCCTCAACTCTCCCCTCCTCCAGGATCTGTCTTCCCCGCATCCTTCAAATACATTTTCCTGATTCTCTCCCAAAATGGCTTCTCACAGTTATTTCAAGTTCAGCCAGTGCTTTTTAAACAAAAAGACTTTGGGTTTTGTTTAGAACAAAAATGCTTTCTTTACAGGGAAATTATTTCAAGCTGTCAGTGAACCTTGGGAATACGAAAAAGAACTTCTGAGGAAGAATGTAGTATCAGGAACTTGCATTCTAGTTGCTACCTGACATCTTCCTGCTTCTAGTCTCTTTCCCCTCAGTCCTTTTCCACCATGGGTAGGATTTTGGTACCCTAAATTGATTCTTCACCATGTTTTTCACTTAGGAAAAATGAGAACTATGTTCAGCCCACTGAGATCAATGAAAAGATTCCTGACTGGGAGCTCCTGAGCTCCAACCCTTCCCTGACATCCCAGAAGGGAGGGATCATTATTTCCAGCACATCTGCAAGGCCTCGGAGGCCCACAGTTGTGTCCCAGTACACTGGAGGCATGTTTGCACTGAGACCACACTGAGAACTCTCATTATGGAACTGGCGTTCTGACACCCTTGCTGTTCTGCCTGTGATTTATACTGTTAGGGAAGGCCATGTGAACATCAGAAATGGTAGGACTACTTCTCAGGGGGTCTTCCTGCCCATCTGCTTCTCTCCTGCCCATCCATGTGATTCTAACTAACATTTATTGATTTCCTGCATTTTGTCACACCCTCTTCTAGTACCATGGAAGATTCAAGGTTAACTATCCCTCAAAACTAGATCACATACTAGCTTATACTCTGGTGGCTTTTGAAGTGTTATGCAATATTCACACTTTTCTAGAGGCTAGGGAAATCTTAGGCAAGCAATAATGTCTGCCATCTCAGGAAACAACCTAAATAACTTAGTGTTATGAAATTTTTTCTAGTCCATTTTATGAAGGTTATCTAATCATGTCTCATATAGCTACAAAAGATATACAAGATTGGCTGAAAATATTATCCTCATAGTTTGAGATTCTTAGATGGGAAGGTTGGCATAAACTTAAAGTATTTTCATTCATCCTGGTACTCTAAGCTTTGCTTCCCCCTGTGAAATTTAGCTGAGGAATAGTTAAATAAGTGAAGTAAAGTAATTTAATATGCCAAAACTTATTAACAAAATATGCATAGTCATAGCCCTCATACAGAAAATGCAGGATAGCGGATTCTCTATTGCAGTACTAGAAAGGCATTGGCTTAGCCTTCTGGGTCACCAGGAATAAGCACAACCTAAGCTGTTGTCCCTTGAGGCTAAATAAGTTATCCTCTGGTGTCTCTCCAACACACACTTCTCTGTCCAGCTGCCCTGATAGGAGAGAGAACACTCAGAGCAAAGTTAACCTCGTCACCTTTCTTTCCCATGTTGACCCTGAGACAGCTTTAAATCTTGTACTCTTTCTCTAGAGTAGAAGAGGTTATAACTGAGGACAGGCATATAACTGAGTAATTTGTATTCTAATTATGCTACTTAAGAACTAAGTGGGGCCCTGGTGGTATGGTTCAGTGGATTGAGTGCCAGCCTGCTAACCAAAGAGTCTCTGGTTCCATTCCCAGTCAGGGCACATGCCTGGGTTGCAGGCCAGCTCCCCAGTAGGGGGCATGCAAGAGGCAACCACATGTTGATGTTTCTCTCCCTCTCTTTCTCCTTCTCTTTCCCTCCCTCTAGAAATAAATATATAAAATCTTTAGAAGAATATTTTTAAAAAAGAAGTAGGGATAAAAGATTGAAATAACTATATTAGCAATATGTACTATTTTAAGATTTTCTAGGCAAGATATAGAATGGATCAAACTATAAAAATTCTGAACCATGGCTTTTTCAGGGAAATGCATGTCATATTGGAAAAGCAGCTCTCAGTATTTGCATTTAGATTCAATGCTTGCAATATCTGAAGCATTCCACGTGATAGAGAAGAGTGTCTTCCATGGTTTCTTCATTCAAAACATCTATCACAAGAATAGAATCAAAAGATTTTTTTCTACAAGATGAAAGATAGTGTTAGTTTTTGTTTAAGTGAACATTATGTTTCAGCTGTATTCATCTAGAGCCAGAAAAGGCTGCTACGCAGAATTAGATACGCATCTGAGTACTTTAAAAGTAATAGAAGGGTCAAGCAAAGACAGATATGCTTAAAAGAAAATATAAATATACTAAATCTAAGTTAGACATTCGTTCTGTCAATAAATGCTATTTATTTTATTCATAGATGCTTCAGCTTATTAAAATCGATTACAAGGATGATAGAGATGGATTTGGAGTTCTCAGAAAAGTCTTCCTAAGTAAACTAGTGTACAGTTTGTATTAATGTTAACTATAGGTTTTTAATTTTAATTGTAGCATTTATATGAAGTAGTGGTTCTGTTTCCTATCATGTAATGCGTTTAGCATTATATTGATTATTCGGGAATTTTGTCTACTCTTTAAAATTATTGCCTACAATTCAAGTACCAAGCATGTGTATTGGTTTATGTAGGTAGGCTATCAGACTTTATTGCAGCCTTTAAAAGCTACTGAAAGCCAATTTCTATTTTTCTAAAAGTTGATAAAGGGATTAGAATTTTTTATCCAGGATATATTATCTAAGAACTTTATAGATAATTAGATATTTTAAAATGGGTATTAGAAAAGTAACTTGAAATTCAATTAGGTGCCTATTATAATATTATTTGTATGACTTTCTTAGAATTTGTCCTAAAACTTATTTTATCTCAGGAGTCAAAGAAGACATATACACTAACCCAGGAATAACGTCTACAACCAGTATCAGAGCGAAACTTAAAGGTGCTGAAAAAATAAAAAGAAGCATTCTGATAAAGCTAGCTTTTACTTATTTCATTGATCCTTGACTAAAGCTAGAGAGTACCGACCTTCCCTAGACTTCTACCAGCCTTACTTAACCTTTTAAATAGCAACTAGTGGGGAGATTATCTTCTCCCCACTCCCTCGTTTTCATGCCCAACAAATTTACACCTCCAATTTTCTTCTTTAAATTAGGGCTGTCATTATTCTACCAGTTACTTACTAACAAACTATCCAAGAAAGACAGAAATTTCAGGTTACTAAGGAGTTAAATGTCTAATTATACCAGTGGACACATTTTCAGTCTAGATTCTACTTGTTTACTGTGGCATTTTAGAATGTTAACCATTCGTTCTTTTTCATATTCTCTCAACCACATTCTGTTATTATTCCAAAAGATTTTGCAAAGTATTTTCTTAAAAGGCAGAGAAGGAAAATAGACACGGAAGGTGCCAGAGAAAGAGAATCAGTACAGGCTGCTGCATTTTTAGGATGGCGATTATCAGAGCAAGGTCCTGGGTCATCTCTGCTCTGGAAACTCTGGAATCATCTTTTCACGATTGTTTGTTTTAACTAAATTTATCAAGCTATCCTTGGTTAATAACATTATATAAATTTCATGTGTACAATTTATAATATATGTGTCTACTCTATTGTGTGTTCCACACCCGAAAGTCTAGTCTCCTGTCATCTCATTTGCCTTTTTTTTTTATCACCATTGGCTACTTAATTGTCAAACATTCCAAGCATTCTCCCACCTCAGGACCTTTGCAGTTGTTATTTCTTCTGCCAGAATGATCTTCGCCAAGTTATTTGCACAGCCTGACATCTCAGCTCATTCGCATTTCTACCTTCACCTCCCAAGAGATTTCTCAGGCCAGCTGATCTTAACAGGGCTGTCCACTTGCACTTTCTCAAGCCCCTTAACCTCTTTGTTATTCTTCATTACAATTGACCACCTATTGTCATTTTATACTTGAATTTTATGTATTTATTTGCTTGTCTGTGGATTCAGGACTTTGTCTCTTCTCCCTATCATATGCTCTGGGTCTGAATCAGTACCTGGCTTATAGTAGGCACACAGTAAATGTTGTTGAAGGAGTAACACACTTTGAAAATCACTTACCTGTTACATTGAGCCCATACTCTTCAGCTTGACATTCAAAGTCCTGCACAGTAATACTGTAACTTAGTTTTACAGTTTTATTGGAAAATAGGGCAGAAAAAGCTGGGGGACAGACCATAGCATACCTTAACTACAGACTGAGGAATTTGAGGGCTAGAGTTTCGGCTGTAACTTTAGTATGACCAGTGGAGCTGTAGGTCCTCACAGAGCGTGTCTCCTGTCCAATCTCCTGGGTGTGCCCAGGAGGATCAGAGAAGGAATGCAGTTACCCTGAGAACACCCAGGAAGAGAGCCCTATTATAGGATGCAACTTTTAAGTTACTGTAAATAAAGCTAAACTAAGCTGACCTCAGGTGGAGTATGAGCGAAGGTGCTGAAGCCCAGGGGGCTCCTTCAAGTCATCATGAGGTGTTGGTGCATTTGTATCAGTCTTTGGTATGGAAACCTGCAGTACTTCTGCATTGTCTATTGATTTAAATATAAACTCGGGTCCTTTACCTTTTAAGTCCCAGTCTTTACACAAAAATACATGTAATCAATAGCTCAGCTAAACAGATGACTTTGTTTCATTCTTGGTTACCTTTTCTCCTGCCTCTGTACCCTTTCCTTATACTGTCTCCACCTAGAGCTTCTTCAAGAGCACAATCTCCAGTTGTCAAAATACCTGCGTCCCCGTTCCAAGCTTGTGAAAGTTCTCTGCCTCCTTCGAATCCTTTTTTTTTTTTTGCATTTAAAATGCCTATCTCTTCCTATCTTATAGTCATTTACATAATTTACCTTATTCTCTGTATTTCAACATGGAGAAACTTTCTTTAAATTGTGTATCCCCATAACACCTAATGCAGAACCTTTTCCCAGTTGATATTCAGTTAATAGTTGTAGAATTGAATTCATAGCCTTGAAAATGACTTTAAGGTCTTCCAAGGACAGTTATAATTTAGACAGGGAGAGAACAACTTTTGCAACCAAGGCTGCTTCATGACTAATTACTGAATGAATGTTGACAGTAACTTAGCTGGGAAGTTTCAAAATTGCACAGATATTCCCAGCAGCATTTCCCCCTGTTCTGTGCCCTTGCATCTCCCAGCAACTGTTGTCAAGCTCGTGCACAGCAGGCACAATGCAACCATCACTCACTTTCTAATAAAGTGGAAAGAGCGCTATTTCAAAGATATAAAACCTAAGATGACTCTTTGGACGAAAAAAACACCCGCTTTTAAATTAATTTAGAGTTGTTTTTAGAATAAATCCTGAACGACTGCTGAATAAATGATAAGGTGAACAAAACACTCAAATAATAAACCTATACTTTAGCCACCTTAACAACTGAATCGCCACTTTTTGTGATCACCTGATGTACTATTTGGCATTAAATCTTGAAAACACTGGCTTGATTCTCTCATGCACACGGGGTCATCCATGCACCCAGCTGTATTCTTTTCCCTGGTCATGGCACAGAAACAAGCAGAGTTCATCAACAAAAGGAGAATGTCTTCATTTGCAAGGGCGCATAACAGTAAAAGGGGAACATTTCTAATTAACAGCAAGACATTTTTTCCATCTCTAGGGACCAAGAGGAACAGATGGTCTCCCAGGGGAACAAGGTATACAGGGTGCCAAGGTAATCTCTGATTTTCTCAATTCATATACAGTTATTTTGAGCCCGTATATTCTACCTGTCTAAAAACTGATGCATTCCCTTATAAAAATAGGGTTCTGAATTTTTCTTAGTCTATATACAAAACATATATAAAATTTTTACCACACATAGAAATGGTTTCTTGTTAATGTTGAATTATATACTCGATGTCTTAATTTTGGGGGTGTTCTTATATACTGGCATATATAACTCTAATTCACACTCATTAACTCACTTGGTATTGATCCTTTGCCAGGGTGAAAAAGGAGATCAAGGAAAAAGAGGGCCTTCTGGTCTTATAGTAAGTAGTAGAACGTTTCCCATCAAAGATGAACATTTAAAATCTTTCACTTTGGAGGGCTATGTGTTTAACATTCTGTGAGGAAGCCACCTGAGCCAAGCACTTTCTTCCTTATGCAGGGCAAGACTGGAAACCCAGGAGAGAGAGGAGTTCAAGGGAAACCAGTAAGTGATAAAAAATAAGCTATGAACAAATTCTCTTTCCTGCATTCTCTGACGTAACTGTTGTTTAGTATTTAGTATGTTAAACTAACAACACAAGTTCTTTTCTTCCTTCAGTCATTAGGTCAGTGTTTTAATTTGAGCAAGTTGCTTATTCATTCTGGGCCCTGGTTGTACCTCCCTATAAACAGGTTTGATAACTGCTACTTTGGCCTCACCGTGGTTATGGTTAGTTTTTATGTAAAATCCATTTCAAAATAAAATGATGTGATATGATATAAATATAATGGAATATTAATAAAGCCAACATGACAAGAAACTTCCCTGAAGCTTCTTGCCCAGTTTCGTTGTATTTCAACGCAAGTGGTGTGTAGACCCTTGTGGTGTGGAGCGGTGTGTGCCGTCTGCTCTCCCAGGCGCCGCACAGAGAGCTCTCAGTCTTTGATGGAATTGGACCCTTTCTGTCATCGAACGTCGCTTCAGTAGTGCACAGGCGTTTCTCTGAGAGGCAGCAAGTTCTGTGAGCACCATCATTAACGGAGGGGCAAAACTGTTTTTAAAAAAATAAAAAAGAAAGGTACACATACACACCTGTACACAGACACAAATATATCATGTTACATATATAATTTTGAACATATAAGCTTAAATATATAGTTATTTTTGTTACTTTCATTTGGAATCATAATTTTAATGATTATTTTTATTTTTAATACACATAAGTCTATAAAATTAAATTTTTAGAATTAGATCATTTAAATAGCCTGCACCTGAAGAGTCAGAAAAGGGTTAGAGAAAAATGTTTGAACCGCCCTAGTGTCACTAATGTCACTGTGTTTACTGGTTCCTCTTTGAACTCTGCTGCCCCCTGCCTGTTGTTTTCCATTACAGCATTGTATTTGAGAGTGGTCAAACCTGTAATAGCAGAGCTAATAGAAAAATGACTGCATCCAGGGAAAGAGCTTTTGTGACATTGTATTATTAGTGATGTAATCCCAAAGAATATTCTTTGAGTATTAATATTCATCATCTGAGTTCCTGTTATATTCATGTAAATAGTGTTTTTGTTGACTCTTTTCATTTTGCTACACTGTACACAAAACTAATATGTTGAAATGAGTGGACAAACTTGAAACTCATCAAATTCAAGTTTACCAGATATTTCTGGATAAATGTAAAATTTGATACTTGATTTTCTCAATCAGATATAAAATTCACTACAGCCATTTTGCAACCATAGCTTATGGCAAGCAGATGTCATAGACTACTGGAAGAGTAAAGTTACTTTAGTGGATGAAATGGGTTGGATAGTAAACCAGAGTTTGTAATTGTTTTGAGGTGCACTTAGCTCTATATCTACTTTGTCTTCTTCCTCTTGATTGAACAGAAATAGACTTTTGAGAGCTAAGGAAGCTAGTATCAATCAGTCCAAGATACCTGGGTAGTCCTGAAGATTTATTTGATTCCACACAGTAATCTCAGTGTCTAGTCATTTATGCTCTGTCAACAAACAGGCAGTGCCGAGAAGTACAGAGACACTGGAGGTCAGACTGACCTTTGCTCTGCAGTGCGTGTTCCCATTAGCTATGTGGATAGTCTCAGTTAAGTGAGTTAGCTCTCTACATCATATTTTCCTCATCTGTAAAATAGAGGTATCTCTAAATTGTTGTTCTAAAGCTAGATATTTGTTAACACATAGAGCGCTCTGATGGTGCAGATGACCAGAAGCGTATTTGTCTCCACACAAAACTGTTTCCACACACATGTCTCAAAGGGAGAATCAGCAGGGAAGGCCACGTTGCATTGTGTCACTGCAGTAATGAAACTTGAATAACTGTTTTTAGTTTTCTAAGTCTTGTACAAACTCTAACAATTTTTACACCTTTATCTACATATTTTTCAGTTGATAAAATTAGGGGGTAAATCTCCAGCTGTGATTGTTTCTCACTATTCCTGTCAAATTCTGTTTGTGTATTTTAAAACTTTATTTTTAAAGCATTCACATTATAATTATGTCTTCCTGATCACCTGATTCTTTTATCATTACATCATGTTCTTCTATATCACTGGTAAAACTTTGTATTCCTGGTAATACTATTTGTCTTAAAATCTTCTGTTTGCTATGTCTCTCCAGCCTTCTTACACTTGCTGTCCTCATAGCGTATCTTTTCCATTCAGTTACTTTCAACCCATCTGTGCCTTGGTATTTAAAGTGAGTGTCTTATTTGGGTCTTACTTTTTTATTCCTTCTGATAATCTCTGCCTTTTAATTCGTGTTTGGCCCATGTCCATTTAATGTAACAATTGATGTGGTAGCATTTAGATCTGTCATTTTGTAGTTGATTTTTCTTTATCATGGTAGTTGTGTTTTTGTTCAGTGCCTTCTTTTGGCATTGAACAATTTTGAGAACTCCATTTTAATTTAACTTTTGGCTTTTTAGCTGTACTTCTCATTATTATTTTTAAGTGGTTATGCTAGCTCAAAAGTAGGCAAACTTTCTGTGAACTGCAACAAATTAATATTTTAAGCAATGTGGCTTGTGTGTTCTCCACCACAACTTCTCAGCTCTCCTATTGTAGTGTGAAAGTAGCCATAGACAGTATGTAAGGGAATGACTATGGCTCTGTTCCAACAAAACTTTATTTACAAAAATAGGTGATGGTTCAGATTTGACTGTAGTTTGCCATCCCCTGGTTTAGGGATTACAATATGCATCCTAACTTTCCATAGTCTACTTAGAATTAATATAGTATAATGTGCTACTTGACTTACAATGAAGTTATAGCTTGACAAACCCATCATAAGTTAATAATACTGGAAATTGACAATATGTCTAATGAACCAAACATGATAGCTTATCCTACCCTACCTTAAGCATGTTCACCATAGCTACATTAGCCTATAGTTGGGCGAAATCATCTAACACAATGAATGCACTGTAGGATATTGGTTGTTTACCCTCATGATTACATAGCCAGTTGGGAGCTGTGGCTCCCTGCCCCCACTCAGCATCATGAGAGGGTATTTTACTACATATTGCCAGCCAGGGAAAGTTAAAAACTCAAAATCTGAAGTATTGAGTGCATATCACTTTGACACCATTGTAAAGTGAAAAACCAAAAGTTGATCCACTGGGGACCATGTGTAATGCTTAGCATAATTTTAAGGAACTGAAACCATATAGCCCATTTACCAACATCGTTATTTTGTGCTATAATTATTCTATGTAATTTTATATGTGTGTATATATGCATATACGTATATATATGTATATGCATGAATATGTACACATATGTTATAAATCCCATATTGCAAAGTTAAAATTTTGCTTTAATGTAAATAAAGTATTTGTCCTTTAAGTAGAATGTGTGCTTTAGAGATACTTAGGAGAAAGTGGTGTTTTCTACTTTATCCATGCATTTGCTCTTTTGGTGCTTTTCATTCTTTTCTGTAATCAGTACTGCCAAGCGGTGTCATTTCTCTGTAACCTATAGAACTTCCTTTTGGTTTCGTATAGTCAAATTCTTCTAGTGAATAATTTTCTTAGTTTTGTCTATGAGAATGTCTTTGATTCAACTTCATTCTTGAAAGATGTTTTCACTTGTTGTAGAATCCTGAGTTGATAGACTTTTATTTGTTTTTATTCAATGCTGAAAATGGATATGTCATTTTCTTTTAACCTCCATTATTTTTATGAGAAGTCCCCTCTTAATCTCTATCATTATTCCCCTGTATATAATGTAACATTTTTCTCTAGCTGCTTTCAAGATTCACTCTTTATCTTCAGTTTTTAGCAGTTTTCGTATGACGTACCTAGATGGATTTGCTTTGCATATATCCAGCTGGAAGTTTGCTGAGCTTCTTGGGTAGATAAATTGCTGTTTTCAGTAAATTGAAAATTTTTCAATTTTGTTTTTTCAGATACTTTTTCTACCCTCTC